>NC_136059.1:2050760388-2051360388 GCF_964261635.1 Lissotriton helveticus
ATTGCCAGAGCCCCAGTAGTAGCCTATAGTGTGTGTAGTGCAGTGGGAGTGGGTGGAAGGTGGAAAGATAATGCAAGGAATCAGTCTTTGAGAGATGATAATAGAAGAGCTATAGCTATATCTTGATGTCCATATCGTGTGCATTGAATTGAATGTTAGCATTTTATACAAGGGTATCCTGAATTGCTAGGGATGTCTGGGTCGGAGGAAGAAGTCTTGAGCACTCCAGATGAACTAGGCTCTTTTATTGGCGTGTAGTTGTCTTTAGTTAAAAAATAAACTTGATTTGTTTGTATAGATGCTGTAGTGGACAGCCTGTGAAAAGAGTTTTTGTATTCTATCAAATATGTATCTTTTCAGTATAAGTCACTTGATGTATTGAGGATTTTTGAACACCACTGCAGTAATACACATTATTACTGAAGCTTTTAGTAGAGATCCCCCATGCTTCTTGCATCAGTTGCTATAAGAGCTGCTTTTAAAGACTAAGCCATAAGTTAACACCCATTCAAAACTAGTCTGTGACTGCACGTATATTGAATACCCTCTGTGCTTACATTTCGGACAAGAATATTTTCTGACTGTTGTGTTGAGACAAAATGGTTCCACTGTAATGAACTTTGCATGTGATAAGCAGAAGCTTACATTTAAATTTCGTTGCTTTTTGCATAAAAGGTTAACAACAGGGGCTAGAAGTAATAAGTATTTTAACTATTGAAAATGCCTCAATTCTGCATTTCCAACTGTTAAAATGCTTTTTCTTATGTACTAATCTCATTTAGAAGTCGGAAAAGCTTTACTGATTCCTAAAATGGGATTCCAAATGATACTGATTCGGTATCTGGAAACAATGGGCCAGATTTATCAATATTGGATTCTGCGATTCCATAATAGCGAATTTTACTGATTCGCTTTTATGGAATCGCAAAATGCAATGTATGTAGGTTTTGCAATAATAATTTTGATTTCTACATATTCCTTATTTGTGACTCGCAAATTGTGAGTCGCGAAAAAAAAAAAATGGCTTCCCATTCATTCCTATGTGCCTAGAGGCCTATAGGAATGAATAGGAATTGCATGCGCAATGTGCGAGTTCCCAATAGGTACTCGCAAATTGCGCATGCAATTTCAAGGGTGCCAAATAGACACCACGTTGCACCCCTTAAATAAGCATGTGTGCGCATGTGGCGCACATACATGCCCTAAGGGGATGTATGTACTCCACATGGTACCTAGAAAAATGCAAAAGAGTGCATTTTTCTTGCAATTCGCATATTACCACCAACTTGAAGTTGGTGGTAATTTACGTTTCCTTAAAGCCAGGTCGCAATTTCTTTTTTTGCTTCCAGCATTGCATTTAAGGAATCACAAATTGCGATTCCTTAAATGCATTCGCAAAATAGGTAATCGCAAAAATTCCGATTCCCTATTTTGCGAATGCCTGTTTCGATGATACATCCCAAAAGGCTTTTTCTTGTTCGCAAACAGGCCGATTTTGCGCATCGGGCAGTTTGCGAACGGGAAAATGCTTGATACATCTGGCCCAATGTGTTGTTGGCATAATTTCTAAATACAGATTCAGCACCTCAACTCAATGCATTACAACTGAAATCTAGCTACAAAACCTTTTTTTTTTTTTACCCAACACCTCAAATGGGGGTGGTACTGCATTTGCAAAAGGGAAGTGTTCCCCTGGGGACCTATTCTCCTTCTTGAATGTGGAAAAAAGTTTGTTGAAGAGTGGCAGTAGTCCAGGGGACCACTGCTAAGTTTTATAGCAAACCTTTCTTTTCAAATGCAGTTCCATTTCCTGTAATGAAAATGGGATGCATTTAATAAAAAATGTTTGCTTTTTTAAAAAGCAGTCACAAACTTGCCGATTTTAATCCATTTCATGTTTTTGTCATGATATCCAGATGCAAGCGTTCTTAACAGTGTTCATTTGGGGAAAAAACTATTGTACAAAAATGAGGCATTGTGTTACATTAACATAAGTAGAACACGCAGGCTAGTTTGACACTGTATACTGTATAATAAATATTTAGATAAGGCTAAACAAAGGCACAATTATTCTATTACCACTTGCTAAAAATGCTCGGCTAGGTCCGAAGGCAATTACTCACAGGGGTCTTGAGTAAATTACAGTCATAATTTAACTTCTTTGCTTTTTCATTGTGCACAGGTAGGTATCCAGCATTTTATTGTTGGGCTGCATTAGGCACTAAATGTTTCAGAAACTATATTTCTTTACTATACGTAGTTCACAACAGCTAGACAAGACACGATTGTGAAGCCAACTGAATGTCCTAGAAAAGTGTTTTAAGGCTCTAAGAATTTGTTAGCTTTTCTTCGTAGGTGCTTCTCAACATAAGAACATTCCTCTTTTTCTCTTTTTTCTCAGTGCTATGAAAATGACAACTCTTATATGTATCAAAATAATGTTTAAAACAGAGACTGTTCGCTATATTTAAATAACATATGATTTCAGGTTGATTATTTTAACATCTATTATTCTTATGCAGACACTTATTTGCATTTTTTAACACTTCTATTAATCATATTTTCTTATGAACTCTGTTCTGGGATCGTTGTTAGGGACATACGAAATATGCCTTCTTAACTGTAATTTAGTGATGGTTTTATGGTGAAATATTCCCACCTATAGACAGTGGCATTCTGAGGTGACTGATGAATTGTTGACGAGGAGGATTGGGCTCCATTAGTAGTCATATGTTGAACAATAAGTCTTCCAGGGAAATGTTAGTTCCATGTGACAAGGAATGAAGGATAAAATGCCACATGTTGTCTGTAACACTCCTTAAAGTGCAGGTTTAAAGACCACAGAAGTATCCTGTGTGTCTAGTTGTCTAGTTGGAGCTAACGATGCTCATAGCATGTTGGTCACTTCCAACATACATTACTAGAAATGTGGAGGGCAGTTCAACCAGGGGGATTTGTGACAATAAAATCCGACGGTAATCTAGTAGGCTCAGGGCTCGATTGATGTAGTTACAAACATTAACAGAATCATTTAGAGCGAAGCTGATAAGCTGTCTGTGAAAGATATATGCAAGAAAATATGAATCTACGATGTGATTCTGTGTATAAGTGATTAAAACAGAGCACGTACAAGCTGACATATGTCTAGACATTTTGACATGTGCTTCGGGTAAATGTCTCACCTTTGATCTGTTCACATGAAAATCACAAGAAATGGCTAAAAGTCAAGGGTTCCTGAGGAGATCTGATTTAGTTCAAGTCCGTGGAAAGGTGAGCTCCTTGCAAAGCTTTCTTTACGCTTGCCCTTGTGTTGTGTGCATCTATTTTTTCAAATCTTGTTTTTTTTTGTAGATATTTTACTATAGGTGCAAGGTTGGAACAAAAGCAGTAGCCTTCCAGCACCTAAATGCTTTCCCTGCCTGCAGGAAATAACTACTCGTGATGAAACAGGCGATTGGTATTCACTAGACTTGTAATATGGATTTCTGTTGCAATGTACAAAGTCCAATTTCAAGTACGCAAAATAACAAATACATTATTGTAATTCACTATTCAGCAGTTAAAGCGCCCACTCAGTGGTTCAAAAAGACAGGTATCTTTACCCCGTCCTGTATCGCTAACTATCTCCAGCAACACATGCTTCAGAGTGGTTTTGTTTGATAACTTATCAATACTCAAATTAGGACAGCGTGTGTTGTTCTTAGGCTTGCAGGTGTATTTCATTCTAACCTATTAACTATGATTAAATAGCTCAGATGGGAAAGACTTCAATGCAGTAAGGGGCTCACCCGTAGAAGTACCCTACCTTGTCCCTCACTGAATTTATTTCTCCTGGAGGCACAGAATGAAAATGGACGTATACAAGGTAGGCAGTGAACTTCAACAATGATCTTATAATTATGATAAAATGAATGTCTCGCAGTCAGACAATAACATCGCTACATTTTAGTCAAGTAATGATTGTTCGAAGGGGAGATGTTTGGAGGACTCCATAATTTGTGGACTACAACGATATATTGTCGAAACGTATTTGAGGTATTATCAATTGGTGCTCAACATTTAGATTGACCCTTTCAGTGTGTTCTTTGTTTGCAATGCTTGCATATAATGTTATCTCTAAGTGGGAGGCTCATGTGCATCAACTAAATTCAAATTGTTCTCTTTGCTACAAGTATACAGCACACCTCATTGGTTTTAAGCCATTTTAGAACCAATGGTGGCACATGCAGGTTGGCGCGCTGGGTTGAGGCGGGGGTGGGTGTAAGTGTCAAACAACAGAAATGGCAAATCAATAAATAAAACCACGTACCTTGAGCTTGCAGCACCACCGTCTCAGCGATAAGGCAAACACAGGGTAAGTGATTTTGTTTATTGATATATTTTATGTTCCCTATTCCGTCATTTGCCACTTTCACTCCCCACGCCTGCCCTACAGCCGTTGCCCGTGGAGGGAGTTACGGTGGGGCAGGAAGGTGGGTGTGGGAGGGGCAGGGTGGGGGATGCTAAAAAACGGAATATGGATAATTGGAGGTAAGTAATCAATTTGATAAATAAAATGAATTTCGTAGCGCGGGCTGCATCGCATTTTGCGATGCAAGGCGCGCTTCGAAGTTCGTTTTATTTACTAAATTGTTCATTTACCTCCAATTATCCATATTCCGGTTTTTAGCATCCCCCACCCTTCCCCTCCCCTCCCCCGCCCCGCCCCGCCTTCCTACCCCACCGAAACTCCCTCCACGGGCCGCGGCTGCTGCCCTACCACATTTACCTACATGGGACAACACTGTTAGAACTATGGGAAAGAATGGAAACAGTAGAATGGAAAAACGTACAACACCACAGTTCTTTTGATGAATTAGTTCTGGACAAATTCGAAATGCAAATGTCTTATGGTACAAGTCATTTAATAGGAAACAGGTCCGACTCCGTGGAACGGTCACTGTGAGAAAATTAGACAGTGTATTAAAATTAATTCTTAAGAATCCGTTTTATGTTGCATTTTCTCTTTTTAACAGATCTGTTTTCGTGCAATGAAGTGGCATTTTTATGTTATTATTTTGGTCGCCTTTTCATGTCTCTATTTCACTCAGATAAAAAAAATAAACTGATGGTTCCGGGCTGGTGAAACTACATTTAGGTGAATTTGCAAACTGAAAGAAACTATTTCATCAAAGAATTTGAGGAAATAGGCACCAGGATAAAAATGCCAAAGGTACCAGCACTAGGATATAAGCAGGGGCAGGGGTAATAGGCTTTGACAGCTGTAATTTGGTTCAGTGGTAAATTGGAGAAGTGCAGTTAGGCATAGAAGTTTTAGGGTATTGATATGGTTGGAGCTAGTATAGTATAGACTGGGGCATCGGCAGGAGAAGATTGCAATGGAAGAGGTACAAGGGAATTGTATGGGTAGAGGAATTTGGGTATAGGCTGGAATAAAGTTTCAATGATATAGGAAGTTAAAAGTACTAGAGTACAGAGTCGGAGCAGAGGTACTACAATATAGTGTAGGTCAGACGACTAGGAAAAAGGTCATGCTATAGGTAGGGGTAGATGTACAAGCGTATAGACAGATGTAGAGGATATATTGGGGAAGGAAAAATGTATTACGGTACAGCCAGAGCTCCTAAGGTATAGATGGGGAAGAGACACTATGGCATAGGTAGAAGTAGATTCATTAGGGCATAGGCAGGTGAAGAGGTATTAAAATTTCTATATTGTGAAATAAGTTTGCATACTAATGCTAGGGTATAGGCAGAGATAAAGAAGCTGGGAGCAAATTTATGAAAAGGTCACGCAACGCAACTCAGCAAGACAACTTGCTGTGCTGTGTTGCATGACAGTGAGAGTCTAGGAATGCGCCATATCTACTAACGTATGGCACAATCCTGCTCTCTCCCTGTACGGGCACATTGAGTGCAAGCTTAGTGACAATGCAAGCACCCTTGTGTCAATGGTGCACAAGTGGTTGCCTTACAGGCAGAAATGCTTTTGTGCAGGAAGGGACACCTGCTTGCACAAAAGCAATCCCCAGAGGCATTTTTCTTTTCCTATGTGTGCTGCGGAATGCAGCACAGGTAGAAAGAGGTAAACACAAGGAGAAATATACATATTTTTCCTTGTTACAACTCACCTGGGAAGTAGCATTTTAATGCATTTTCAGGTTTATTACTCTGAGTAAATCTAGAATACACCAAAATCCATGGGTAAATGTGTGGGAACCGCCACCCTCCACCCATGGAACATCTTCCATGGGCAGAACAGCACAATGCTGCCTTGTGTTGCTCCAGATTTACAAAGCCATACAGAACCACACAAGGGGCTTTTCATGGCTTAGTAAATCTCACTGAAGCCCGTGCATTGCCTTGCACCACCTTGCATGAAGCTATGGCAACACACGGGCTTCGTATATCTGGGCCCTGGATCACAGGAAACGGTAGAGGTACTAAGCTAGAAGTAGATGTAGTGCTGCTGTAATATATGTAGCAGTAGATGTTCTAGAGCATAGGCAGTGGTAGAGTACTCAAGTATAAGAAGGGGCACATGTACTATGGTATATGTAGAAGTAGTGATCCTAGGATTTAGGGTTAAATTAATTGGGTAAATAAAAAAAAAAGAGTTGAAAGATAGGTTTTTAGTATAAGAAGATGGAAGAGAAAAGACGGTAATCATGTTCCAATTCAACCAAGACCAAAAGAGGGTAGATATGACTTAGAAAGAATGGTCAACACATAGTCCCATTATAAAATGGAAAAAAGTGAATCTGCATCATCTTAGCTTGTAGGGTTTTTGTTCAGAATTACAGGCATTCAACAGGGTGATTCACCATTTGAATGACATTCATGTGGAAAATATTGAGGATAGCGGTATGTGCAGAACGCTTTCACAGAACAGTAGTCCTTTGGTTACCTTTTCTCCTGAATCACATTTATCCTAGTTTATACCCTAGAAATTGTTTTGCTAATAGTCGTTCATGATTATTCTATGAACAACTCTAAGTAATATATGAAAACATAAAAATATAATGGGATGTCTAACAATAAATTCCCTAATATATTTCATGTACTATTTCTAAAAGAGTGACACTTCTGATGTTTGCAAGATATGTGCATTCAAAACATGATCTGAGCTCAACCATATCAAACCATCTTTACAGCTGAGTTTGAGCTGGACAAATTTTCACAATGGTGCCGTGCGCCAGCACTGCCAGTTTCTTTTATTTCTTAGGTAAGGAGCAACATGTCCTTTTCCTACTCTGCCCATCTCAGCCCAACTACCCTCATTTCAGGACCTACTCTCTCTAACAAATGATCAAATTATGTAGCTATTGGGATATCCATGGAAAAGAATAGGAAACATTGACCTCTGCAAAGAAATTAGGAATATATTAGCCCTGTTTTCCCATGATTCCATGACAAAGGAACTCCTTCTCAGATTACAGTGCTATAACGGAAACACATGTTTTTAACACAAAACATTTACTTATAGTGGGAGTTAAACATTGTCGCAACTCATACTTTCACACATAACAAATAAATTATATTTAAGTACATTGAAATGGTGCAGTCATGTATATAGTTCCATTTGGATGATTTTCTATGTTTAATAATGCTTGATTGAGAACACAATAATCTTGTCATTTTATATACACATTTTTCGTACTGCCTCTCTACAGACACATAACAGACAACAGGTCCTTTTCGCTATATTTTGTTATATTGAAAAAAAATGCTGAATATGCTTTCTCTCCTGTAATTTACAATATACAGCATGAACAAATCTATCTTTCATCTGGTCAATATCCTTCCAATAGCATACAACAGTGTACAGTGTTTAAAAGTTCAAAACACATAAAATAAATATAATGAACTATCTCTTCTGTTGTTCAAAAGCAAAAACAAGCTCAAATCGCTAATAAAAGGTCCACATGAATTGATATAAAGTATAATGAGTTAATAAAGACAATTTTTTAAAAGTAATAGCCATAGAGGTCTGAGAGTGTGGTAAGAATCTTTCATTAGGTGGTATGGTCCATCATGCTCGTCATATCTGTGGTTTTGTTTGCAAAAAGTTCAAAACCTGCCCTTGTGTTTAAAAGAAGGGGCACACGTCTATTTTTGATGTATTGATCCTTGATGAACAGTGAGGAATCTGACACCACTACAGTAAAGGTGCTACCAGGTTGTGCTTTTATTTAGTTAAACATTTCATATGTGTCTTCAAGGAGTTATCTATATCTTATTTTAGAGTAAGAATGTTATGCAACTGGGCTTGCTTGCTTTAGAGATGTTTTGGAAACATCAGTGTGCATGGTAGACATAGCGATGGTCTCATAGTCATCCTCCCGGGACCTAAAGTCACAAAAATTAAAGAAAAACTGCAAATCTCTCTGAAAGTTCTTGTTGAGAAATCCGTAGAAGATAGGGTTCACACAGGTTGAGACCATGGCTGTGAGATGGCACATCAAAAACAAGACATTGTGACTGCAGACGGAAAGAAGCTCATGATTCCAGTCAAAGACCAAGTTGAAAATGTTGAGCGGCAACCAGCAGACTGCGAATGCAACCACTATAGAAATAAGCATGAAATTGATTCTTTTAGTTTCATTGCACCTGTACTTATTGTCCCTCATTTTGTCCATCATGTTGTTTCTTCTTTTTAATCGTATGTATATCTGCAAGAGAAAAACAGTATTGATAAATATGTTTAACCTAAAATAGGAATGAAATTGTGAAGTAACAAATAAAGAGCTTATTTAATATGCTTTTAAACACTTTCAAAAATTTATTTTCTATTTGGCACTCTTTGCCTACTAAATAATGCTATGGGAAATCTGGATTCAGATTAGGACAACCCTTCCCAATAGCTTAACGTAAGATCCAATGTTTGATTAAATACATTTGTAGATGGATAATGTTGGACTGCGCCCTTTTTAGCAGGTTCACTCCAAATTTTTCCCTTCTGTTGCTGAACCCATCTTTGTTGGGATTTGGACTCTTTCTTTAGCACATTTTCCCTGTGATTCAGTAGTTAAGTGCTTATGTTCATGCTCTTAAATATAGTAAAATTAGCCTACACCTGATTGGTACTTTTAATTTGCATATAACTACCTAGGGCCTCTAAATTATACGCTACTAGTGGACTGCAGAACTCATTGTGCCACACACTAAAGTACCCTTGTAAAACACATATGTCCTAGACTTGCCACTACAGCCTGTGGTGCAGTTTTAAACAACCATTTTGACCTGGGTAAAATAAACCTCTTGTAAGGCGAAAGCATTTATTTTTTATTTCTCCTCCAAGAAAGGTCCTAAAAGGCTCAGTTGTCAAGGTGCATGGTATTTATAAAATTGGACTTGTGTTACATGTTCTGATAGAGAATCCCCAAAAGTTGTTTTTCACTGTAGCAAGGCTAGCTCTCTAACACTGGGTTAGTGTATTACACTTAGTGAGTGAGAACTTCAGTTTGGGAATACATAGAGATATGCTTCTTCCATTCATTTGAATTGTAATTTAGAATCCTCTTTAATGGTAATGATTTTAAGTTACTATTCTGAAAATGCCACTTTTAGAAAGTTGTCATTTTCGGCCTAAATTAAATGTGCCTTTCTGCTAGTGTCCAGAGTCACATGAATGTAAATGGCTCTCCTGTGGTATGTGGTGCATTTTTTACAGATATGGGGAAAAATGTCCTGGGGTAGCAGGAGTGGATCGTCCTGCTGAACGGCTGGTTAGATGTCCCCTGCCCTGTTTACACTACCGTTCCTTGCTGGTATCACCCCAGACACTCTGGAGCCAACCCCAGTGGAAAAAACAGACCAGAACTAGTTTGAGAGTAGGCCAGGAATAGCCCTCAACACAAAGGCGGGCACTAGGTATACATGTGGCACCTTCAGGACCTCTCATTTAAACACTGCTGGTCCTGTGGAAGATTAAGAAGAAGGACTGCCCTGCAGTCTGATGAAGGGTGGCTAGGACTGCTTGCCTTGAACCCAGGATCACCAGACGTAACTGCAAGGGTCAGTTCACTGACCTCCTGTCTGAGCTATGGGGTCACAACAAGCTTTCAGATGCCTCCCTGCAACTGCACAGTTGACCAGCACCCCCTGGACATGCCTGGGCCCTGCTGCTGGCATCTCTGGAATGAGTCCTGAACTACAAAAGGTGCCAACCAGGTGTTGGAGCCCTTGACTGGCATCAGAGTGGAAGCTGTCTGCTTTAAGCCTACACAAATCTGCACTCCAGGTGAAAATTCAGATGTTTGGAGCTTGGACTTTGAGAAGGTAAACTCTTAACTGGGAAAACCACATCCCTGTATCTGAACCATGCTCCATCATGGTCGGGTTGAACTTGTGTCTTTGAGCCACTCTCCCTTGATCAGACCTTTTGTTTCTTTTTTTGGGGGGAGTTTTATAGAGCATGACTTGACCCAAAGGTATCAGAGCGCATTGCATGTGCATCACTTGCGTCACAGATGAATACATGCATATTTTTGTTAGGCACAGGGAGATTAAGTGATTTTCCCAGAATCACAGGATGTTAAGCATTCCTACCAAACCTTGAGCCTGGTTCCCCAGCTTCGAGGTCGAGCACTCTAGCTTCGTACAATTTTTACATGAAACTTAAAAAACTCAGAAATCTGGTTCTACTGCTTTTATGGCAAGTTACTGGATAGTTAAACACAGGTTTATTTAGTAAATCTTGTGTCTCACCATAACATGGATTTTGTTTATTTGAATGGCACTTTTATCCCTTCATCCTATCAACTAATAACCCAGTTTATTGCAAACAATTATCAGTATTGGTTCTGTTTTCCAACAAGGAGTTCAGACTAATAGCAAAGACAAGGAGTGTGCATACATCCTTAAGAGACCCTTCATGCCCTCACAACTGACACTTGTGGTCTACTCCTACATGTACAGATGCACATGTATGGTAACTTTACATGATGACTTATCACCTCACTCAGGGCATCCCTTCTGTCTGTGTCTTCAAATAAATAGACTATCCTGTTGTCCTGCTTCATCTTTCTCAGGCTTTCCCTTCTGATAGAAATGAACAGTTTCAGAGGACCTATCACATTAAAAAGCAAATGTTTATTTTGGCATATGGAAAATAGAACTCAAATTATTTCAACCAATACAAAGAAATCGGGATATTAATGAATTAACAATGTTTTCATAAGATATATGAGGGTACAAATACCCAAAAAAGTTAGTGCATCATCGAGTAACTTGGGATCTAAGTGCGATGGCTGAGATTTAAGAGGTTCAAAGTATTTATTAGTTTCAGGGACACTTTTACAAATGTCACCACTATATGAACTATTTTTGAAAGTGTGTTGAACACTTTTTGCGATTACTAGGGGATTGCAATGACCTACCTCATGAATATTAATGAGGTACATCGCAATTTGCGACCCCCTAGGAACAGAAAAAATTACTGGGATGATGGCCTGCTGGGTGATCAGAAGCCCACCATGTCTGTGATTGCTTTTGAATAAAGCTATTTTTTTTTAAATACAGCCCGTTTTCCTTCTGGAAAACAAGATGTGTTTCTAAAACAAAAATGAAAAGTTTTCTGTTCATATTTCAAGAGTAGGGTGTGGTCCTTGAGAACAGTGCCTGCTCTTAAAAAACGCAGTAACAAACATTCACATAGGGAAAGGGGTCCCTTGGGAAGCCCTTCCCATTTGCGAATGGGTTACCACCTACTTAAAGTAGGTGGTAAAATGCTTGATGCATGTGTCCCCTAGTTTTTCTGGTGTGTGAAGACAAGACCCAATTTAACAGGGTACTGGTCGTAATTCTGCACTGTAAAATCACATGAGGCTTGGGCTGCTGCAGCAGCTCAGACTCATTCCTTTTTTTTCTGGCAGAGAGAACATACAGTGCTTCACCCTGAGCAGAAATACCCACCCCCTTCCATTACCTAGTCACCAGGCTCCGTCCTCATCCTCCACCCCACCCAGTGGTCCACGCATATATTTACCACCTGCTTACAGCAGGGGATAAATGTATGCAATAGACCCAGTGGAATTATGAATTCTCAGTGGCGTTACTGACTAGAAATCGGATTCACATGGTCATTCCCTGTTCCATAGTGTTTAACTTGTAAATGCACAGTACTGGGTTGTATTTATCCTACAATAACTGTGTAATTATCATGCTAATTTAGGGGCCGATTAGGATGGCGGTTTTTCCGCATCCTCCGGGCCGGCGGAAGTGTCCGCCGGCCTGGAGGATGCGGAAAAACCGCAGCGGAGACTCCAAAGACCCACCGCCAAATTAGGATGGCTGGTGGGTCTGATAATCTGTCCGCCGCTTTTCCGCCGCGGTCGGAAGGCGACCGCGGCGGAAAAGCACTAACATGTCTGGCGGTGTCTATCAGACACCGCCAGGCATATTAGGATGTCTGTAAATATATGCTTTTCCGCGGCGGCTTTACCGCCGTGGAAATGCATACGGACCTTCACTTCGGGGGCCCGTTGCGGGCCCCCTGGGTGAAGGTGGGGTGGGGGGTGCACATGGGGGGTACCTATGGTACCCCCCTGCAGTTGCGTGCACAATGCAGCAGGCACCGCGCGGTGCCTGCCGCTTTGTGCACGCAAATGCTGTGCATGGATTTTTTACATTGCGGCGGGTGCAGCTTGAAGCTGCACCCGCCGCAATGTTAGAGATAGAGGATGTGACCGCCACCCTGGCGGTCACATCCTAATTTGATCGGAGGGAACGCCGCAGCCCATGCGGACGTTCCCTCCTCCTCAGGGGTCGCGGACGGACTCAAGTCCGTCCGCGATCCTAATCGACCCCTATATGTGTAGTAAATTACAGTTTGTCAAGGGGGATAAGCCCATGGTCTCCACACTCACACAGAGGATCTTTCACTATATTTAGAGATCCCCATCCTGTAAGGCTGGGATTTCCATGCAGTGAGGACTGCTGCAGTGGCAGCTCGCCCTTCAGAGCACTGCAGGCTTGTTGAGGCGGCACCATTTATAAAGCACTGAATCTGAAATGTTGTTTTTCTCCCAGAAAATAAACTCTCAAAGAGATAGTTTTCTCAATACAAAATACAGATGGCTTGATGTGCAGAGAGCTTTCTCCCTGTGTGGGTAGACCATTCAACATTTACCCTGTAAATGAGCGATGGGAGCCCCGCCTTCAATAGGCTGGGGTGACCATCATTTTGACTTGGCAGTCCCTTGACATATGGGCCATCAGAGCCAGCAAATGCTCCACGGGCGAAAACATATCCCTTTTACCAACTCTAAATAGGGTGCGAGAATGCAGGGTTACTGGAGTGGAAGAAACCTAGGGGAATATTTACTAGAATATGGTGCACTACGGCACAGCAAGCCATTTTGCTGCGCTGAGCTGCATCAGTAGGAAAGTGGAGAGATGTCTTATATTTACAGCAATATGGCACATCCCTGTGCTTTCGTCTGTGCTTGTGCCCAACTGGCTACCATCACAGGCACCCTTCCACCATGGTGCAAGGGTCCCTACGTTGCAGGGTTGATTGCTTTTGTTCAGGAAGAGACCCCTTCCTGAACAAAAACAGTAATTGAGGATTTTTTCCTCCTTCTATGTGTGCTGCAGAATGAAGCACACATAGGAAAAGTAAAAAACAAGGAGAAATGAAGGTATTTCTTCTCGTTGTGCCACTTAAACGCCTTCCCTGGGGAGGTGTTGGATTCTGATGCATTTCCAGGTTTAAAAAACCTGTAAAATCTGGGAATGCATCAGAGTGCATGGATGTTGCTAGGGAACAGCCACAGCGCAACCCATGGAATGCCCTTTCACGCAGAGTGATGCGTGAAAGGGGGCCATATTTCCAAACTCATGAAAAGCTGAGCATTTCACCTCTGTCTTTGCTCCTGGTGCCTTGAAACTGGCCGAATGCAATATTTAGTGCTAAAGAAAATGGCAAAAATTATATGATAACCAGCAAAACATCTTTCTTTGGAGAGTAAGGCAGACTGGAGATAGTTTAGGAATACGCAGTTGAGGTCAGGAAAAAGAAACAGGGCTGTAACCCATCCACCTTTGTATATAATAACATTTAAAAAAATCATTTAGCAAAGCTCAAACATTTATGAAAATACATACACACTTGCACACATCATACCTTGTAAGCACAAATTTAATTTCACCAAGACATGATTACACATTGTGTCTTATTGCTGCTAAGACTATGTTATTTCAAATTCTATCTCTCAGCCTTCAACTCCTCAAGGGCTCCTTTTTAGGCCGTCACCAATATGCTCTTTGTCAAAATAACTATTCCCCCTTCCAAGTTGTTTGTAAAAATGCAGCCTCTTTTTGTATGTTTTCAAGGATATTCACAATTGTATTGTCTGGTTTCTGCTTTCATCATGTCCATTAAACATGATTGCACACCTTTGTCCTTTTCTGTGAATCCTCTCACAGCTCTCCCATTGATTAAACAAGATTTAGAGGTTTAGTCCTTCCTTAGCTCCCTATAATTGTCCTTCCCAGATGATACATGCCCAGTGAGGACTCTAAAATCTTTGTGTACAGTTGATACACCTGCTTTTACCTTCATCCTTAACATCTGTTTGTCTGGTACTGTCCCTTCTGGATTGATGAAAGCAGCTGTCAAACAAGGACTTCACCTCCTAGACTCCCTGTTCTTGTGTTGCATCATCGTTGTGCCCAAAGGCGCTTTAATTAATGGCGTGGGTCCCGCCCCACAGGAGGCCCGCATAGCACGAGTAGACAACACTGGGGAGACTTCTAAATTAATGTTGCGGGACATGCGTGGGTGGCAGCCAGGCCAAGTTGGGTCCGTCCTGTGCTCGTCAGTGCCCGGAGGAGACTGGGCTGTGCACCCTCTCTTATATCTCTACTATAGTTCCATCTCAGAGGTGGTGAGTGTAACTTTTATTTTTCTTATCCTGTAGCCTTTTTGGAGTGGTTTTCAGTGAAAGTTTCCAATTGTTATCGATATGCACCTGATCCTTTAAGCACGGCCAGTACTGTTGTGAAATCAAGTTCAATCAGTATGGGGAAGGGGAATGCGGAGACTGCCCATGGGGGCAATAAAAGACCAAGAGCTAGCAAGACCCTACTGTCTTTTTAAATCAGGCAGTGGGAGCATTATCAGATGAGATCTCTTGTGCTGAGTTACAGTTTGCTGTCGATCACCAAGCTACTGTTTTAGTTAGAGACACAGAAGGTGAGGGGGCTGTTGGTCCCACCGCTGTCTCCACTGACCTCCCCCTTGTGCCTTCTTCTTCCTGTCAAGCTTTAACCTCTAATCTTCCAAACACTGAGGCACACCTTACTAATGATAATGTTACTATCAACAAGCATTTTGATGTTATCAAAGATTGGGTGCCTGACGCAAAAAATCAAACCCAAGACAATTACATTTTAATAAATTAACCGAGAATTCTGTAATTGGCCCTAGGAAGGCCTCAGTGAAATCTGCACACAAACCCAATTCTTGGAGTCCCACCTCTCCAGGGCAGGATAAAACTGACAGTTACCTTGCGGAAATATTTGGTAATCTGCAACACAAGATTCTTTCAGCCCTTAATGCTTTTGGAACCCGTATTACTGCACTGGAGCAGTTAGTGGGAAGTCTCAAAGGGTCTGTGGATAACATTCAATTATATATTAAATACCTGCTCTGTAACCCACCCGAGCACAAGCATCTGTATCACCACAACACGATATGACATTTCTACAAGTTGTCCAAAGGGCTCCTTGGATCGCAGTGAACCCCTCTGCCCCAGGCTACTTATAAGACCCCATTACTTTTACATGCTGACATTTGTTCCCGCCATCCAATTATTTTATCCTAAAAAAATGGAAATGCTGTTCATCGGTCAGCTTCTGTTCCTGTTCGGCTGCCCTGCTTGAGTGACCATTCCAACCCTATAACGGCAGACTTCCACATATCTCAAAAAGTTTCCTCTGAAGATCATTTTTGTAATCACACCATTCAGTTGCCCCCAGCAGTCACCCCCTACGTTCTTAAATTGGTGGACGTTCCACCTTTAAGGAAGAATGCACAGTAATACTACGATCAACTCAAGAACAAAGTAGTTAATTGGCTGGCAACTAGAGTGAATACATACCAGCCTCTATTCCAGACCCTGGCAGAGGAGATTATTATGGTTTGTAGGGTGGGTTGGATTGGTCCTTCCCAGAATATGCTTTTGGGTGACTGTATAACAGTTAATTTTAATAACGCAGCTTGAGCTGGCTTTATATTACACACATTGGTGGGAAAAGGCACTTCAACAGACCGAATATCATTACTCCATGTTGTTTCTTCTATTCACCGCATATCTCTGGGGTATCTGGTTAGAGAGGCCTGTGCTTGAACCAAAAATGGCTGCATGATGGATTGGTCAATCATCCATGCCACAGTAGTACTGCAACTATTCAACTTAGTAACTGTTTTTCACTTCTGACCAAGCTGGAAGTTCCTGATCGACTGGACCCAGCCCCCAATGTAGAGGATCCAGGTATGGCGCCTGAGACCTATAGTCTTGGGACACTTAGAGTTCTCAGTTGGAACATAGCTGGGGTCTCGAGCAAGCTAATAGATGCCGGATGACTGAGCATGATGACAAACTGAGAATATTTGTTTGCAGGAAACGAGGGATGTTAAGGGTTGTTTACATTTGGAGGGTTTTACCTCATACGTAGTACCAGAAACCCTTTCATGCAGCGGGCTTGGTAGCGGCGGCTTAACCACTTTAGTAAACTTGGGCCTCAGCTGTAAAGTAGTTGTTTTTAAATTTAACTCGAAGACTGTTTTGTGTACCCTTTTATCTTTCACTAATAAGTTTAGTTTTCTTCTTATTAATTTTTATAATGCAGCCACATCTAAGAATGAACTGCATGCTGTTACTAGTCTTAAAGCCTTTATAGAAGACTTTTATCAATCTGAACCTCCATTCACTGTGATCATGTTAGCTGGGATTTTATTCTGCATCCATGTCATTCGTGTCTCAAGAATAATGACCCAGACCTTGGGCACACAGCTATTGACCAGGTGCATTTCGAGCACACTCCCTAAAGTGATTCCATTAATAGTTTAATTACTGAGCTCAACCTGAATTTAATGGATCCTAATCAGGAGAACTCAGTTGAGAGAATACCTACATTTAAGGGGGGAGGTCATAGTTCTATAATAGATTATATCTTCATTTTATTTTTTACTTATCCTTAGTTCACTTAGAATTTAAAGTAAAATGCCACAATTTAAGTGATCATAATCCCCTGACGGCTGTTTTCCTATGGGACAAAAAATCTATTGGCATAGTATATTTATATTAGGAGCCAACCTCTCCAACTGATCAGGGATGAAGATTGCGGTTGGCCTCTATTGTCCCCTCAGATTTTGTTCATAATTTGGTTTCCATTTGCCAAGCTGATTTCTATTTGTATCTTTCAGTCCTTAAATCACTCATTCCCTGTTTTAAAGATCTCTGTCAATAGCCAAAATACATCGCCGATCCACTGCAACATGTTTATTGTATTTGTATCAGGTCTGACCAACCTTTCTCAAATGCACAATTTGTAATTATTTGCTTATATTGGCTCTAAGACTAGCAATGCCCGCATTGTCTGGAGTGTTACCCCCCTACCATTATATGAACCATAAACTCTATAGTTTTGGTTTCATTGAGCCCCAGCCCCCAAAAATCTTATAATGTGGAACAACTTCTATCCTGACCTTGTCTATGAGTCATGATTTAGTACTTTCCTTTTCTCAAGATCATACTTTATGTTTTGTTATTTTTTATTTTCTTGATTATAAATTTTCAAAGCATCCAACAGTCACCTGAATCTGGCAGATGTCTGACATAATATTGCCATATCATGTGTGTAGGCAAGTAAAGAGGTGGGGGGTCATCATTTTTGGGGTGAGTGTACCATGTTTATCCATCTACACTTGTGTCCATCTATCTGTGTATAGCACACACATTTGGAATATTATCAAGTCTGGTTCATATCCCATCTATTCTACTTTCCTGCATTGCTTAGGTCTGTCGACTTTATCATAGTCTGTGCTGTAATAAATGAAAGAATAGTAGAGCCTCTGATGGGTGGACAAAGATGTTGATGCATTCAAATACACATTTGAAGCATTCAAATGCAAAGCAAAATTATTATCTGCACTTGTCGCACCCTTCATAATGCCAGGTTGATTGAATGGAATCTCTGTTCAATCCTGCTTTCCACATTCTGCAAAAGGGTTTCTTGTGAAGAGTTTATTCTGTGCATCTACTAAGCACATCAGTGGATAGTTATTTGTCATTGCTGGTCATTACCTACTTGCAGTTGCCAGTAGGTAGTTATAGTTAGGACCATGTTTCCATAGGAAAAGCATTTTTTGACTTGCCTATAACGTGGGCTTCGTTTGAACAATCTTCATGAAATTTTCCCCAAAAATGTCAAGGTATCTTCTGGTTGTCATGAAAAGTTTGGGGTGATCCATGCAGTGGGGACTGAGAATTTGGGGCACGAAATAAGGGTGCAATTGTAATGTTAATTCCCATAGGAACCTTTAGCCACAGCTACAGCCCGAACCGCTGAACAGGCTTACACCAAATTTGGCAGGGACGTTGATGTTGGTTCAAGGAACTGTCTTTTGCTTATTTGGTTTAAATCTGTTCAGTAGCTTTTGAGAAATGTAAGCGCAAAATTATAGTGATATCTCTAGCTGTGTATATTTTGCAACGGTTTTGTAAGTAATCACATGTGCACGTGCCATGGGAATGCTCTGATTGGCTGGATGTAACTGAACATAAAAATTATGGCTGCCATTTTATCTATCAGGAATGGTTCCTGGGGTTGAAAATTTGTGTGACAGCCCACATAATGGGTCAAAGTAGAGGTACTCTTACCCCATGTCGGAGAATTAGGGGTGTTAGTGACACAAGTTATGTGTCCAAAATTGATTTTTTTAACCACATACTGTATTTGCGACAACGCCGGGACAGCCAGCACAGTCCCCCGTGTAGCATTGCAGGGACGTCGTGACTATCGACAATGTCGCAAATATTGGTGGGAATAATGCAAAATAATCAGTGAATCATTAACCACTTGGCTGCTAAGGGTGTTCGATGAGCTCCATTGACTTTCCATTGAAATCAATGGAAAGTCCATGACGAGTTACCCTTGTCATTAGCGCTGAAGGGGTTAATACCCGCTGTTAATACACATTGTTATAGGGATATTGAGATTTTGATAAAATGTTTTTATAAAGTTATTTATATAGTGAGTTAGGTACTGTGATGGTTAGAAATAATGATATAGCTATAATTTTTTTGTGTGATGGTAGCTTTTGATTTCATGCTTTTGCTTTCTGCCTTCACACCGAACTGCAGGGATCACGATGACCAACGTCCTTGCGAACTCCGGCCTCCCCGTCAAAGCAGAAAATAGTTTTTAGAGATGGTTGTTCCAGAAATACACTAGAAAAACATAAGTTTGAAGTGTACAATAATAAACTCCTAGTGTGTGTAATACTGTCATATGTGTGCAAATATGTGTTTTCACTTAATGAAAAAAGGCATGATCGACGCGGTTAAGGACGTCATAGCGACGTCCTGAATAACTACGGAAAATAGGTCTGAAAGATGGTTTTTAAAGAAACTTAGTAGAAAAATATGAGTTTAAACATGCTTTGAAGGAAGTATGTATATAGTGATATGTATGGTGCAATGTTAAGAATGGATCTATTTACATATTATTTTTTGATGTGTTGTTGCCCATTGCATGTCTGGTTTTGTTTTCCATGTTCTCAATGTATCCAGGGGGATCATAACGTTGTGGTGAAGATTTTCCAAAACTTGAGGAAAAAGACCCTTTAGAAACCATTTTCACAATATTTCGGGCATGAGGTTTGCTCTGACCTGAGCCGTTGTATTGGTTGTGTGTATAGGCTGCAATGCATAGGACAAGATGCAGAGTTTCATCTTATTTAGAAACACTCTCTTGCCTTCATCTGTAAAATGCACTCCATCATTTCTATAAATTCCATGCATGTCAAAACGCAGATTGTTGTTATAGATACAGCCCTGCAATGGTTTTTGAGGAATGCAGAAACAATTTTATTAACATGTTTCCTAGCTTTGTCGATCTGTGGACAGAATTAACTTGACCACTTCCATTTCTGTCTGTGTCATTTATTACAGTACAGCAAGACTGTGTGAGGGAAAATTGACATCAGTTCTTCAAAGGAATCCTTCATTAGGATTTCCAGCCCGACCCCACTTAGTGTGCCTAAATCATTTCCACCACAGTGCACAATCATGTGGTGAGGTGCTAGACAATCTACAATAGTTTTAACCAACTTCATTGTTAAAATAAACCACTATGTTATTAAAGAGCTTGACTCAAATTTGATGTAAGATATATCTGTATATGTGTTTTTACAGTTTGTCATTTGTGTACGCGACTACCGATGTCATTGCGACCTCTGGTGTTACCATCAACAAGGAAAATGCGCTTTTGATGTAGTTTTTTCGACAAATGAATACAAAGGGGAAAGTCAAATTAATATCTTCCTAAACAACTTGACTGAAACTTTAGGTAAAGTATGTCTATAAATGTGTTTTACACTTTGTCAAAAACAAGAGGTATTAGCTGTGTGTTCTTAGCAATTGCACTCATAGAATCATACAGGCACTACCTATGTAATCATACAATCACAAACGCACTACTCATGCACTTATGTAATTACCTCGACATTACATACTTGATCAATCGATATTAACTTTATTTCGGTTTGATGAACAATAAAATTGCACACTGCCAAGAAATTTTTGAATACATAAAAACTTAATAAATCCAATCACATTTCATGCCAGTATACATTTATTAATTGATTTCCAACAGAGCACATAAAACAACAGGGATAGTCAAATTACTATCTTACTAAACAACTTGACTGAAACTTTAGGTAAAGTATGTCTATAAATGTGTTTTACACTTTGTCAAAACCAAGAGGTATTCGCTATGTTTTCTTAGCAATTGTACTCATAGAATCATACAGGCACTACCTATGCAATCATACAATCACCAAATGCACTACTCATGTACTTATGTAATTACCTAGACATTACGTACTTGTTCGATCAATATTAACTTTATTTCGGTTTGATTAACCATAAAATTGTACACTGCTAAGAAATTTTTTTAACACATAAAATTGTAATCAATCCAATCACATGTCATGCCAGTGTACATATATTAATTGATTTCCAACATTGCACATCAATTTATAAAATGCAGCTCTATAAGTATATTAAACCACAACAATTACTCCAACTGACCGTGTGTTGGTCAATCTGAAATGCACTTGGGTGGGGGAACTGAAGCTTATAGTTTGCGGAGGACGGTGTAACTTCACCACTCGGTGAGGAAGGAAAGGATTCCTTTTTATTTTGTTTCCCTCGCACACCCTAGTGGTGTCATGCTTCATCATCGGGTCACTCCGACGCCTAGAAGTCGGGGTGGGCTCAACCACAGTGTTGGGAGCTCTTTGAAGATTGTAGAAGGCCAGGAGGGCTAAAGAAGTAAAAAACCTGTGACAGAACCCCAGTTTCCCTTTATTTTTGGGTCTGTCACGGTTATTAAAATAATGTAAAAGGGGAGTCGGTGTAGGAGTGTTATGGTCCTAAGACCCTAGTGCCCTCATGTTTAAGTCCATACGTGGTCTTAAAGATCCAGGACTTTCTTGAGGGTTTAAGTTGGCCTTCCTGGGGTACAGTAAGGGGAATTCCCTATCCTGTCAGTGAAAACAAGGGCAGAGTAGCTGCAAAAGCCGGTGACCGAGACCGAACAGGTTGTAAGGCAGGGCAGGACTCTTGACGAAGGTTTGACTACAGAGCTACCCCACATGGCCAAACGGTCCCCTGAGACACAGTGACTCCACAGAATCAGAATGGAGATCCACATGTGCTAGAAAATTTCTTATCACACACATAAGGAGCAGCTACTCTGCCCTTGTTTTCACTGACAGGATAGGGAATTCCCCTTACTGTACGCCAGGGAGGCCAACCCGAGCCTTGAAGAAAGTCCTGGATCTTTAAGACCACGTATGGACTTAAACATGTTGGCACTAGGGTATTAGGACCTAACACTCCTACACCGACCCACCTTTTAGGTTATTTTAATAACCGTGCCAGACCCAAAAATAAAGGGAAACTGGGGTTCTGTCACATGTTTTTTACTTCTTTAGCCCCCCCTGGTCTTCTACAATCTTCAAGGAGCTCCCAACACTGAAGAAAGTCCTGGATCTTTGAGACCACGTATGGACTTAAACATGTTGGCACTAGGGTCTTAGGACCTAACACTCCTACACCGAGTGGTGAAGTTACACCATCCTCCGCACACTATAAGCTTCAGTTCCCCCCACCTAAGTGCATTTCAGATTGACCATCACAGTCAGTTGGAGTAAATGTTGTGGTTTAATGATTTCATCTGGGAGGAGTTACTCCGACCTAATTTCCTCTCTACCCTCCAGACATTGAAAAAGTTATTCAGAAGGCCTCCTTGTGTACATGCTCTATAAGTACAGTCAGACCCATGGTGGCAAAAACCTCAAAGTGAGAACCCTTGCGGGTAAGGTCCTAAGGGTCCAACATGTGACCCAGGTTATCTGTATTATTTCCAAATGAAGGTGGCTCAGGTATACACTCACTCACAGACCCTTAAAGCCACTCACACACCCAGTCACCAACCTATACAGCAACTCACACACCCACCGGTAAAGTATACAGGTTATAGTTAGGAAATAAAATTAATAATGTCTTTGAAAGTCACTGAAAGCAAAAAAGGTTACAGGGATGGTATAGTTAGGAATTAGCATTTAAAAAACCTAATAAGGTCACTGAAAAAACAAAAAGTTCTAGGAATGTTATAGTTATGAAATATAATTTTTTTAAACCTTAGAAGTTCAGTGAAAAAACAGAGGTTACAGAGATGTTATAGTTAGGCTGACATTTCACTCGTACAAAACCAGAGAAATTTAGCAGTTAACTATAACTCAGGCCCCTGCAATGCACTGCTTATGTTCTCACATATTTTTTCACTCATATCATGGTCAGTGACATCACTGATGACATCGAAAATGACATCACTGATGATATCACGAATTACATCACTGATGACATCATCCACAGGATCTCTGAAACACCCACTCACACCCCAATATAACCTTTCATACACCCCTCCAATTTCTATACTAGCATTCTCAAAACCATTGACACATCCATACCAGTACTTTGACATCCACTCACTGATTCATAGGTCTACACACACCTACTCTCAATTATCCATACAGCCACTCATACACCAACTTACTCACCAATAACGCCACTGACATATCCATATGACATATCCACCAATATATGGTTTTGTATGTGAAAAATCTGAACCTGACTAGAAAAGCTTTGAAACCTTTGGTTATTCAGTCAATTTTTGAGTTTGTTTTTCAAATTCTATTTGCTAACTATAATGTCCTTGTAACCTTTGTTTTTTTCAGTGAATTCCTATGGCTTTTCAATGGTATATCCTATAACATCCCAGTAACCTTTGTTTTTTCAGTGAATATAAGAAATATATATATCTATATATGTATATATAAATATATATATGCATATATTTACACACACAAACATATGGCAGATGTATATATATATATATTCACTGAAAAAACCATAGGTTTTAGGGACGTTATAGTTCGAAAATAGCATTTGAAAAATCTTAGAAATTCACTGAAAAAAACATAGGTTTCAGGGATGTTATAGTTAGTTAGACATTTCATTCATTTAAAACCAGAGAAATTTGGCCGGTATACTTAGTAGAGCTAACTATAACTCACGCCCCCGCAATGCACTGCAGATTACGCCACATATTGGATCACTCATGACATGCTCAGTGACATCACTGATGCCATCACTGATGACATCTCAAATGACATCTCTGATGAGATCACTAATGAACTCATCAAGTGACTGAGTATTTCTAAAAAGTTCAAGAATGTTATATCTATATATGCCAAGGTATATTGAAGAACAATTGGTTGTCTGAGAACCTGTATGGGTGCCTGAGTGTCTGTGTGGGGGGTTGAATCCCTGCATGGATGTGTGAGTGGGTGATTCACTGGGTGTATGCAATTATGAGTGCATGTGGTAGGGAGTGTATGGGTGAGTGAGTGTACTTATAGCTGTGAATGGATGTCTTAGTGGTCTATGTGTAAGTAACTACATATGTGAAAGGCAGTATTTGTGAGTGTTGGAGTATATAAGTGAGTATATGAGACAGTGAGTGATTGTGACAGTGGCTGCATGGATAAGAGTGTGCTTATGTCAGTAATTGTTGAAGACAGTACGCATGTGTATGAATAAGTGATGTGGTCTGTGTATAACTGAATAGGTGAGTAAATGGCAGTGTAATTAATTCTTTGGATGACTGACTAGGCTTTTGAGTAACTATTTGGGTGAGTGGCAGAGTTTGTGTGTGTCTATATGGGTGTATGAGTGGATATATCAGTGGCTGTATTAATGAATGACTGCGTATATGACTGACTGTTTGGGTTAGTGGGTGGATGTGTGTGTAGATATACAAATCACTGAGCGGGTATTTATTTATTGTTTAGTTTTGTAAGGCGGCACAGCTACCCAACAAGGGTTTCCCAGCACCGGCCTGAAGAAACATAAGCAGCAGAGATAAAAAATGACAGTCTAAACTACCAAGTTTTGAAAAGTTTATGAAACTTCGCATATGATGTTTCACTGCGAAGTGCTGTGGGGAGAGAGTTCCACAGGGATGGACCTAAGTAGAAAAATGAGCGACCTCCAGTCCTCGTAAGCTTGACTCTGGGAATCGAGAATTTTCCCTGGGTAGAAGAGCGTAATGAAGGAGAGGGATGGTAGGGATGAACAAGATTTTGCAGATATTGAGGGGCTGTACCGGCCTTGATCTTGAACATATATGCAAAGGCTTTAAACGTGGTACGGCTTTTGATCCTAAGCCAATGCAGATATCTCAGAGCCCTAGAGGTAGAAGATGTTTTAGGAGTGTGGCAGAGCAGTCTAGCAGCTGAATTTTGAACCACCTGAAGCTTCCAGATTACGTCCTTATTAGCCCTTAAAAACAGGATGTTCCCGTGGTCCAGTCTGGCGGTCACAAGCGCCTGGACAATGGTTTTTGGGTATGGCTAGGGAGCATAAAGATGATTTTTTTCAACCATTTCAGATTGGTAAAGCAGGTGGCTGTCACCTTCACCGCCTGCTGTTTCATCGATAATTTGTCATCGATGATAAAACCTAAATTGCGGACTTGATGGGTGGGCTGGGGAAAGGTACCCATTTCAGCTTTTTCTCCGTTAAGTTTGAGTAAATTAGCTTGCATCCAAGATGCAATATTATTCAAACCGGCCTGAAGAACTGATGGTCCAGGTGACTTTTCCGTTGTAAGGGAGTAGATGATTTTGGTGTTGTCTGCATAAGAGGAGAGACAAGCCAGCCTCCTCTGCGATCAGTGCCAGATGTTTAACATAAATATCAAACAGGAGGGGCTTAAGATGGAGCTCTGGGTACCCCGACCAGGGAAAAATATTTTTGGGAAGTATCCTTAGATGAGAAGACTTGAAAAGTCAGTTTTGTGAGAAAGGATGAAAGCCAACCAAGTGCAGGACCAGAAATGCAGAGGGACTGCAGGGATTTGTTTAACACAGTGTGAGATACCCTGTCAAACGCCACGCTCAAAACAAGCAATATGAGGCCCACCGAATCCCCAGTTTCCAGTCGTCAGTCGTCATATCATTCCTGTGATTCAAGGAGGGTTGTCTCAGTGGAAAAACTGGCTCTGAAGCCAGATTGAGAAGTAGGTAAAAAATTTGGAGATTCAGTGAACTGGGTGAGTTGTAGGTTTATGTGCCTTTCCAGAATTTTTGAGTAAATAGGGAGTAAGGAACTTGGCCTACAATTTGATGGCTGGACAGGATCGGCATTAGCCTTCTTCAAGAGGGGAAGGACCATGGCATGCTTCCAGTCGGGCAAGACAGTCACCTCTTGTAGAGAAGCATTGAGTAGCTCTATGATTAGCATCAAGGATGGTAATTCAAGCTGTTGTTGTAAGAAGGCAGCGAGGAAATCACAAGGGGAGCCTGATTTAAGGCTGCTGAGGATATTTTTAAAAGAGTTAATATCCAGAGGCACCCAAGATTCTAGCTTGGTAGTTGTTTCTGACATGCTGGTAAGTCCAGAAACAGAGGTCAGTGGAGGAGAGGCCATTAGCTGGGTTTTGTCCAGTGATGAATGTATTTGCTCCACTTTGGTAACAAAAAAGTTGGCGAGATTGTCAAATTGTAATTCATCTAAAATAGGAGATGTGGGCTGTGTGTCGGAGCCAGCTACATTTTTTATCATTGTGAATAGGGTGCGTGAACAAATCTGCTCATTGGAAATAGTGGAGGAAACATAATCCGACTGAGTGGATTTACATCGGGCTTGATAGTCTTTTAAAACTTTTTAGTATTTCAGTTTGGAGTCAGGTAAATAGTTCTTCCTACATTGTCTTTCTAGATATTGGGGCATATTACCAAGCAATAGCGATAATTATCGCTATTGCTTGGTTAGAGACAAAAATTTACCGCTCAGCTGCGGCGATTTTTATCGCAAATAAACCTTGGTATTACCAAGGTTTATCACAAATGCGATAAAAAACGGCCGCAATGCATGAATATCGCTGAAAAGTCAGCGATATTCATGCATTAACGAGCTAATGCTCTTAGCCATGTTATCCACCTCCCATTGGATAACATGGCTAAGAACTGCTCAGGGCAGGTGTTAGCTTTATGAGATATTCGCGCTTAGCGCGAATATCTCCATAAGTTGGTAATAGGAGATAGCGATGTTAGTGACTGCTTCCAGTCGCTAACATCTTGGCACGCCCACTTTGCATGTCATTAGTGATAAATATCACTGACATGCAAAGTGGGGCCCAAGATGGTCGCAATCTCCTACTAGCTGTCGCTAACTGATGTTAGCGACAGCTAGGTAATAGGGAGATAATTTTATCTCCGCTTTCTTGGCTTTTAAAGCCAAAAAAGCGGAGATAAACCCCCTTGGTAATATGCCCCATTGTCACTTGGTTTTCTTAGCTTTCTCAGGGTATTACTAACTGCTATTGGATTGTCTATGGTTTTGATATTGGTAGCTCTACTAACTATAACAGCCAAATTTCTCTGGTTTTATATGAGTGAAATGTCCAACTAACTATAACGTCCCTGAAACCTATGTTTTTTTCAGTGAATTTCTAAGGTTTTTTTAAATGCTAATTCCTAACTATAACGTCCCTAAAACCTATGTTTTTTTCAGTGAATTTCTAAGTTTTTTTTAAATGCTAATTTCTAACTATAACGTCTCTGAAACCTTTGTTTTTTAAGTGAATTTCAAAGGTTTTTTAAATTCTAACTATAACATAGCTGTCACATTTACAGAGTGGTGGAGAAAGGTGAGCCGCCTCTTAACACCTCTTAGTAATCCCACTGTGTTGGATTTACTGGATGTAACAGGAGGGGGTAGTTAGCCCCCAGCGTCTACCCCTCCTATTACCTCCAGTTAGTCCCACACAGCAGGATTCCTAACTTCTCATATCAGGCCACGCTCCTTTCTCAACCACTCTGAAGACGCACCTCCTAGCACGTTCTGGGTAGGGGGATTAAATCCCCTTGAATCCGGAGTGTCCCTGGGGACTAACCAGCCCACCAGGTACCTCCAATAAGCGCCACTGCAGAGAGGTAGTCCGAGGACACACCCCTTTTTACACCATTCTGAAAATGTAGCTCCTGATACACTGCTGCTTGGAGGATAAAGTCCACTTGTGTCCTGAGATCCTCAGGACACAAGAGGACCTCATCGTCCCACCAGCAGTGCACCTGTGTGAGCCAGCATTGCTTTTCGGCAAGCAGAGCTGCTGACATGCAGCTCCCCTTGCCCAAAAGCAAATCTGCTTTGCTTTTTAGAAGCGAGAGCAGGTTTCCTGCTCGAGCTTCCTTAAACCAAAGCAGGAGTTTGCTATGACAAGGCGACAGCAGTGCTCTCACCCTGTCATAGCAAACGGCAATGTCTCGGGGTGGGCACCCTGGGACGTTGCACAAGCTGGCCCTGGGGGGTGGGGGTCCACAGGGCCATCAAGGGCTCCTGGAGGGGGGCCGTGTGGCACCCCTCCCATCATTTGTAAAACCCCAGGGAGGTGGTGATCCCTGGGTTCGGGGTCAGTAACGGACCCCGAATTTAAATAAACAGTGCCCCAGGAAGGTGGTGGTCCCCGGGGCAGTGTGGGGGCTCAAGCCCCCTCACACATTATTTATTTCAGTCCTGGGGAGGTGGCGGTCCCCAGGGCTTGGGGGGCCCACGAGGCCCCTGCACTATATTTTAATAAAGCTCCGGGAGGTGGCAGTACCCGGGGCTTGGGGGGCCATGAGGTCCCCCAACCTATTATAAAAAAGCTTCGGAGAGGTGGTGGTCCCCAGGGCTGCGGGGGAGTTGTGTGCCCCATGCATAATTTATAAAGCCCCAGGGGGGTGGAAGTCCCCGGGGCTGCGGGGGCCTCCATGGGCTCCCACTACAGAAGTGACGATTTCCTTCTGGGCCTGGCCCACCCAGAGGCTTTAAACAACATAGCGTGGGAGCCCCGCTTGTTTTTTTTTCATTTTTGATGGAGTTTGCACACCCAGCACGGCCCGGCCAAAAAGTTTTTTTTTAAATGCTTTTTTGGGGCCTGGAGTCACTGTGGGACACCCTGGGCAGGCTTGGGTGGTCAGTGTGTTTTAACCCTGCCCCCTTTTCTTGTTTGTAATGCATCTCTCAGCTTTTTCATTTTCACTTGGTCCGAGGCACAAGATGGCTGCCAACACTTCCTTGTTTGAAGTGTTGGTAGCCAATTGGAGACAAGCTCTTGCTTGGAAGGGCTCAACCAATCAGATCCCACAAATCCCAAATATCGATATCTGTAAATCTTTAAATATCTCAAAAACTACTGAACAGATTTACACTGTTTTTAAAAAGTGTGCTTTCTGGACCAAGAGCTATCTCTCTGCCAAATTTGGTGTCATTCTGTTGAGCATTTCAGGCTGCTGACGGGTCTAAAGTTTCCTATGGAAATTAACATTGAGAAAACACATTTTAGGACCCTCCTTTTTTCTCAGCCCCCGCTTGACGAATCACCCCAAAACTTTCATGATAGGAGCTGACCGGAGCGAGACATTAGTTTTAAAAACTTCGTGTAGATTTGTCAAACGGCACCAAAGTTATTGGCAAATGAAAAAAATGTTTTTCCTATGGAAACTAGGTTCTATGTATAACTACCTACTGGCAGTCGCCAGTACGTGGTAAAAGTTAGGACCTAGTTTCCATTGGAAAACCGTTTTTTGACTTGCCCATAATTTTGACCCTGTGTAGCGAATCTTCACAAACCTTTCCAAAAAAAGTGCACTGCTGTATCTTATCGTGCATGGAAAGTTTCAGGGTGATACAGTGGGGGCCGAGAAAAAGGAAGTGTTCCAAAAAAGTATGTTTCCCATAGCGATTTCATACACAACTAAAACCTGAACCACTGAACTGAATTGCACCAAATTTGGCAGAAAGGCAGAAAGGCAGATCTTGGTCCAGGATGCGGTCTATTAATTATCTAGTTTAAATCCGTTGAGCAGTTTTTGTGATATAAGGAAAAAACAAAGGCACAAACCCTCAGCTAATTCTCCCAATCTCATGTAGAGATTTTATTGGCTACCAACGAGAGAAGGTGGCAGGGTAAGAATACCATTGACTCCTTAGGCCTGGTGCTGGGGTCCCCAAGGAACACCGCAAGGTTCAAAAAGCCTTCTGTAAAAAAGACTTGCTTTGAAAATTGTGAAGAATACATCCGCGCTTGTTCTGAATCAGCCCCCGGGTGGGCCAAGTCCAATGGAGTGCTTTAAAAAGTAAAAATTGTAGGAGGCGTATGTGGCCCACCCATTGCAAGGTGAGTTTTACCCCCCTGGGAACACCACCTCCCTGGGGTTGTTTTTAAAATAGGAGAGGGGGCGTACAGCCCCACTCCTCAGGCCTTAAAGCCTCAGGGACCACCAGCTCCCTGGGGCTTATGAAATTAAAAAGAGGGGGCCCACACAAACCCCCTCCCTGCTTTCTAGTTGCCCCAGGGGCCGCAAGGCATTAAGGCTTGCCTGCTGACCCAAATGTTGGAGGCTGGGAGCCCTGGGTGGGCTACATAACACTCAGCATGAAATTGCTGGGCCACAGGTGATGGCAACCCCAGGTCCAAGGAGGGGGTGCTGCATGGTCGTATTCCCCCATTGATTTTTGACCAGGCCCCAGGGATCGAATCCAAAGGTGTGAAATCTACCTCTGGAAAAAATGAAAATCGAGACCATGGGTCTCCCTTTTAATTACCCTGACTGTGGAAATGCCCAAAATCAACTGCACATTCTGTCTACCTGGCCATCCCCATATTCCTTAGTAGTATGCAGAGGTCTTCCTGCCTTTTCCCACATTGATGGACAGGTTATCAAAAGGCCCAAGCATGTTTCACACCAATTTTGGGGACAAGTTCTTGATGCAGAGGAATATTATTATTATTATTATTATTATGCGTTCTTATATAGCGCTCGATTACCCGTAGGCATCTCGGCGCTTGCCTTGGGAACCCGTCCTGGCTTCCCCCAAGGTGAAAGCCAGGCATCCCGCCGCGGGGGGGCCGTAGTGGAGATTAAGCAGGCTAATGCCCAGAGCTGCAGAGTGTGAACCCATGATTCGAGTAGGCACCGAAACGAGAATTATCGAGTCCGTGGATATTTTGGGCTCAAGACCCTGCCGCGTCGGGAATTGAACCCTGGTCCCGGGTCTGACCTCTGCTTCAGGGTCTGCCTCCTCTAACCAGTGAGCCACACTTCTCCACTCAAAGAGAATATGAGAACATCTCCATGAAACAAACAAGCACTAACTTCATATAGTTAGGAGGAAGTACCTCGGTTTGGCGGAGTTGCTCGTATTGCTAGACTTGTCATGTTCTCTTGACGAGAATTCATGTTATCACAGATTTGTAGATCAAGACACTTTCAGAACAATCACATTGCCAAAATTACATGCACACAAGGTCACTGTAGACATTACCTCATTCTCCTTTAAGCAGCTGTAGTGCAGAATAAGCACTAGTCATTTAGCCAACGAGGTAGCTCTTACTAATTAACCAGTAGAAAGTACTCAAGTAGGATAGACATATTCAGCAAAACTGTGGACTCTACATATAAAAATGAGGTTCCGGTATGTCCTTATGCTCATTTCACAGAAGCTAAAACACACACAGCCACTCAGTCACCCATACAGCCACTCACCCTTATATATAGCCACTCACACAGACACTCACTCACCCTTACTCACCCTTAAAACCACTCACACACCCAGTCCCATACCCATAGAACCATGCACACTCCCACCCCACACAATTGTTCATGCACCCACTCATACACCCACACAACTATTCATACATCCACTAATTTTGCTGTACTCCTAGATGTGGTGCAGTAATTCTATGTTTATGTCTTGGTATGTGATGTGGACACTTTCTAAACATATTTTTTAACAACAAACAACAAATGACCCATGAGAAAGGAGTGGCTGCCCCGAAACGCGTTGGGCGATTTTGCCATTTAACAAATAAATTACTTGCAACCATGCTGACGGATCTGGGCTTGGTATATATAGATATATAGATATATATTACAGCTCCAGAAACACCATTCTGCCGCATCAATGAGCGGGTGCCTGCATAACGGGGGTGTGCCTGTCAATTATATAAACTCCCAAACATCCAACAGATATCAGTCTGTAACAGATTGCAGCACTCGCAGGGGTGGTTTCTCCAAGATGTTTATTAGGAAACCATCAGCACATCAACAAGACGCGTTTCGGCGTGTAGCCTTCGTCAATTGTATAACAGTTGGCGTGGTGGCCATTGCTCGTATTTCATCATACGTGAGTTTGCAATCATGGACAACAAAAGAGGACTGACAGTATCACCGTCAAAGCGCCGCCATATTGTAACGTGCACTTTTTAACGAACCATATATAACATTTAGGAACGAGGTTAAAAAATATCATCTTATGTATATACATATGCTCCAATTTTACTCAAATTAAGCCATGTTTCATACAATTCATCATAGCCCAGAATGGGCATAACCTTCTGTCTGTGGTTCCACAGTGTCCTCACAACAAGTAATCTCGCCCTGGATGGGCTAATTTGCCAACCAATGCAAACTCCGCACATTTCAAGTATGTTACTGCGTCAGTTGAGATTCATTTGTAGTTTGAGTTCATAAATCTTAATCATAATAATGTATAAATGCACTTAATACAGTATTTCATAAATTCCAACCTTCAATTCAATTAGATACACTTCATCATATCAAAAGACCCATACATCAGAGACGAAAAATGTCTTCAAAACGCTAAACCATTGATCCCTTTTCTGAATTCACTATCCCAAATGTATGGCCAATTCCTCATGGACAAGGGGGGCAATATTGTGTTGTTGACTAAGACACAATATGAAACTGAGGCTTTACGACAGTTGGAGGACATAAAAACATATATGAAAACCAATGACAGACTATATAGTCAAAGCATAACGGATTACCATGACATGATCTCAAAATGGTATAAACTGAATATGCTTAACTCTGATGAATACTTGTTTCTGAGATGCGTAAGTCCGATCACACCGACATTCTATTACCTGCCAAAGGTCCACAAAGACAAATTTAATCCACCGGGGAGACCCATTGTGGCCTCACAAGGGAGCTTAATAGAACATTTATCAATGTATATTGGTTCTTTTCTCTTCCCACATGTTGTAACGTTGAAATCCTATCTGAAAGACACTCAACATTTCCTTAATCATTTGAACAATACTGTATGGAAAGAAAGCTATTGTATGATGGTACTAGATATAACTAGCTTGTACACATGCATTGCACATGAGGATGGTTTAAAGGCAATATAAAGTTTCTTGGAGCAAAGACCCGTGCGGTACTATGAACACAATAAGATGCTGTGTGAATTCATAAGGTTTGGTCTGAACAATAACATATTTTTGTTTGGCAAACAATTGTATAAGCAGATGTCTGGTGTGGCGATGGGCGCCTGCTCCTCCCCCAGTTTCGCGAATCTCTTCGTGGGATGGTGGGAGGAGCGGGTAGCATGGTCACAAGCCAATCATTGGTGGAATTCCAGGATTAAAGGATGGTATCGTTATATAGACGATTTGTTTATTATAATGGATAGCCCAGTTGAACTGGCAGCCACATACATTGACGTTTTGTATAACAATGAGGTCAATCTAAAGTTTTCAGGCGAAATAAGCAGCACAGAGGTCAATTATCTATACCTCACGGTGTACATAGAGGAGGTGAAGATTCACACGAAACTCTTCCGTAAATCTACCGCAGGCAACTCAACATTGTATGCCACTAGTAACCATCCCAAAAAGTTAGTCAACAGCATTCCGTTTGGAGAGTTGTTGAAACCTAAAAGAAACTGCTCATGTGAGAATGAATTTCAAAAGGCAACCAAGCATAGTTTATCTAGGTTTAAGGCTAGGGGTTATCAAGATGGAATATTAACTCAAGCACTAAATAAAGTAAACAATATACAGAGAGAAGATTTACTTAAGACTAAAAATAAGGAATCTGAAGGGGGCGTTTTTAGGTTCATCACTACATTTTCTGATAATGCAGGTGAACTTAAAAGGATATTGCGAAAAAAATGGAACATTCTTTTAACAGACAATATCATTAGGGAAGATCTGCCGTCTAATCCCTTAGCGACCTTTAGCAAAGCTGGAGCTCTGAAAGACCACTTAGTGCATAGTCATTATAAGGGACAATCAACCAAACCTCCCGGACAAACATTTAATGGCTTTTTTCCCTGTGGACGCTGTAAAGCGTGTAAATTCAGTAAACATTCTCCTACATACAAAGTCCCAGGTCTAACTGTACCGAAGAAAATACGGAAATTTACGCCATATACTATCTATTGCCTGACATGCCCCTTCGGGATGAGATATATTGGTAGCCTCCGGTCAAAATTCGTATATTAGAACATATGCGAGCTATCAAGAATGTAGATGAGTCCTATCCCGTTGCCAGACACTTTGACAAGGCCCATGGGCGCAACAGGGACCTGTTGTAGTTCATGTGCCTTGAAAGTGTTCCTGTAAGTGTGAGAGGGGGCGATCGATTACAGAGGCTTAGGCGTCTTGAGTCCAGGTACATAATAGATCTGCAAAGTAAGACCCCTAACGGTTTAAATTTGCATGAGGAATTGGCTGTACATTTGGGATAGTGAATTCAGAAAAGGGATCAATGGTTTAGCGTTTTGAAGACATTTTTCGTCTCTGATATATGGGTCTTTTGATATGATGAAGTGTATCTAATTGAATTGAAGGTTGGAATTCATGAAATACTGTATTAAGTGCATTTATACATTATTATGATTAAGATTTATGAACTAAAACTACAAATGAATCTCAACTGACGCAGTAACATACTTGAAATGTGCGGAGTTTGCATTGGTTGGCAAATTAGCCCATCCAGGGCGAGATTACTTGTTGTGAGGACACTGTGGAACCACAGACAGAAGGTTATGCCCATTCTGGGCTATGATGAATTGTATGAAACATGGCTTAATTTGAGTAAAATTGGAGCATATGTATATACATAAGATGATATTTTTTAACCTCGTTCCTAAACGTTATATATGGTTTGTTAAAAAGTGCACGTTACAATATGGCGGCGCTTTGACGGTGATACTGTCAGTCCTCTTTTGTTGTCCATGATTGCAAACTCACGTATGATGAAATACGAGCAATGGCCACCACGCCAACTGTTACACAATTGACGAAGGCTACACGCCGAAACGCGTCTTGTTGATGTGCTGATGGTTTCCTAATAAACATCTTGGAGAAACCACCCCTGCGAGTGCTGCAATCTGTTACAGACTGATATCTGTTGGATGTTTGGGAGTTTATATAGATATATATATATATATATATATATATATATATATATATATATATATATATATATATATATATATATATATATATATATATATATATATATATATATATATATGATGTGATGTGATGTGATGTCATTTGAGATGTCATCAGTGATGTCATCAGTGATGTTACTGACCATGTCATGAATGATGTAATATGTGACATGATCAGCAGTGGATTGCGGGTGCGCGATATATAGTTAGTACAACTAACTATATATGTGAATTTCAATGGTTTTGTGTGAGTAAAATAAGGTTTTGTGAATGCTAATTCCTAACTATATATGGTTTATAACCTATGGTTTTTTCAGTGAATTTTCAAGGTTTTGTAAATGCTAATTCCTAACTATATATGGTCTATAACCAATGGTTTTTTCAGTGAATTTCAATGGTTTTTTAATAGCAAATATCAAAAGCTTTAAAATGTATTCTGCTTTAATTCAAAAAATATATTTTATATGTTTTTAATACAATTTTTTTATGTATTTTTTTTATTATTTTTTTTTGTTTCGCTCCCGGTCCGCGAACCGGGTAGCTTCCCGTTAGCTCAATTTGGTGTCGCGACCCGGTCCGCGAACCGGTAAAGCGCGACGTATGGCGTTCTCACGTAATGCGTCTTATGATGCGCCGCGTTAGCGCACCCGGAAGTGCTCCGGAGCGCGAACCGAGGCGCGAAGCGCAGCTCCCCAGAAGCGATCCGGGGCGCGGCGCGCAGCGCGTAACGTAAGCGTAACAGGTCATGTGACTTGTTATTAAAACTTTTCATTGGTTCATTTCACTTTTGGTTTCCTAATGATGTAAGGCTAGGTCATGTGACCTAAAAATAACACTTTTCATTGGTTTAGAACTATTTTTTTTCCAAAATGATGAAAGCCCACACCTTTTTTCTAACTCTGACTTTCAACTTTGTGAGAGGAAGACCTATTTTGCTTACTAAGAAATGGCTTCAGTAGTAGCTGCAGCTGGAGCACCCCCACCACCACCTTCTAGGAAGAGAGGACCACATCCTCAGGTTATCCTTCAGCAAGAGGAGGAAGAAGAGGAAGAAGAGGAAAAGGAGCAAGGGAGGAGGCAGTTTTTGCCTGAGGAGCCAAGAAGGTCCCATGTAAAAGAAGATTACATCTGGCAATTTTATTCATTTCCCCGGGGCCAAAAGAAAGTAAATGCCCGCTATGTTACTTGTCTCATCTGCAAAAAAGATTTGTCCAGAGGGACTGATAAGAAATGCAGATATGGCAATTTCACCATGCATCGCCACATGGAGAGGTGGCACCCTATTAATTATAGTGCTGCGCAGGTACGTCACCTGCAGGATAACCCCCCTCCTGTGGCCAGAACATCAAATGAAGAGGCAGTGACGGGACCAGAGGCGAGGGAGACGGTCTCAAATATCCAGCTGAAGTTTGGGAATGTGAAACAAGTGTGCGTTTATTGCGGCCAATTGATTTGCTACAGGGAGAGTAGCATAAATTTAATCAACGTTGCTATTGACAATCATAATTGTCCAAAACGCCCCAGAAAATAAATTATCTTTTTTTTTTGTTGCTCCTGTTGAGCCCTTTGTAATGAATCATTTTCGTTCCCCCCCCCAAAAAAACCAAAAAAAATATAAAACCGTTCAAAAAATACAAAAAAAGTAAAAAAAATTCAGAAAAATAATAAAAAAAATATAAAACAACAAAAATAATTTTTAAAAAAGTTATTTTCAGAACTACCTTCCCTTTATAAAAAATTGCTAGAATGTTTAGCACTCTGGCAACCTCTATTTCTTTTGTTTCGCTTCCCGTTCGCGCGCCGGATGCTAACCGCGCGAAAATTTGAAAAAAAATGGGTTTTTTTCGCACATATGGGCCTCCTCAGCCACCCTCAGAAAACCTAGGGGGTCAGGATACGTCTACCGTGCCCCCTTCTACCCATTCTGAACATTATTTGCCCTCCATCTTGTATCTCAATTCTACCGAAACACAAAATGGAGGACTCCGGTAACGCTGCCGGTTCGCGTACCGGGGCGCGCACCGGGAAGCGCTCGCTTAAAAAAGGTGGGAAAGTAATTCACAGAAAAACCACTGGAGACACTTTCACCAAATATAGATTAGCTCATACTACATACCAATTCCTACCATTTTCACAAATTTGATTGGAATTCCATTTAGCCATTTAGCCTGTAGACCTCTCTAAATACCCTGAGGTAAATTACTTCACAAAACACATCTGAAGTGTTGGAATTGACAACCAATTAAAATGTTACTTTCATTTTCTACTTTTTTTACCTGACATTTGATTGGTTATGTACCTGAATATATATAAAGAAAGAGAGAGAAACACAGCCATTTTGACTACTACTTCCTGAAGTACATTGCAAGAGCATTTTCACTGACAACTTAAACTTGTTTTTAAAAGGTAAGATGTTATTTTGAAAACTGAAGTATATTGTGCACTTTAAGTTAATATGGAAAACTTTTTCTGATAGTTATATACTATCCCTCTGTAATAGTTATAGATTTAGATAGACTTCTCTGTTATAGTTATGGATGGATTTAGGCTTGTCTTGTATATTTATGAATTTACTTAGGTTTCAGCACATACACTTTTTTATATTTCTACTTCCAGTCTGATACCATACATTGCCCAAAGATAAATTCACTGTTAAAAACTACCTATCTAAAATTAATCCCAACAGTGCCCTATCTCTACTGATAGATATATTTTTGTATGCAAATTTCAGGTACAATGGAAGGAGAACAAAAAGTGTCATTTGAAATTGTCCTTGCAGAGACCAATCAAGAAAACATTGAACCAAATGACATTGAATTCATGGATGAATCACGGGACCATGAACTACTACAATGTGTACAATCTGTAGATTTCCTCCTTCAAAATGAGGACATTTCAGACACTCAAATGTTGCAAGTTATGTTCACTCAAAATATGGACATTTCGGACACTCAAATGTTGGAAGTTATGTTCACTGAAAATGACGACATTTCGGACAGTCAAATGTTAGACGTTCTATTAAATTTTGAAAAACAATCACAAAAATACATTTATATTTAATAATCAAAAATTGTTCGAGACTTTAATCATTTTTATATGTAATTTATAAACTAGTACCAAATTGATTAAAATGTAAAGTCAGACTTATAGTATACTGTGCAACTTTTTTATGTTACATAGTAATTTTGCTCATAGTTACTTTCTTTCTCCAACTATATTATCTCCAATGTGTATTTAACATCTCTTTATCATCTCCTGCCTCCATATTGTTTCTGCTTTCCTGACACACTATGGTATGAATTCCATATTCCACAATAACTTCTGAAACAACATGCAAGATATCTACAAAGGAGACGGTGTATATTAATTTTTTAACTCTGCATTGGTACCTACATATTGCTACTTAAACAAAACGAACAATCAATAAACATACAATATTTGAAAAGTCTATCATTCTTTTTTCCTCATAGTACGCTCCCCGGACCGCTTCCCGGTGCGCGTACCGGGCGCTCCCCACGCAAAAAAAACAATTTTTTTTTTTTTTGCCCCGCGGGGCCCTTTTAAAGCCTCCACATCAAACCTAGGGGGTCAGGGAGGATCTACTATGCCCCCTTATGGTCATTTCCCCCTTTGTTTTGGCCTCCTCTTGTCTCTCGATCCTACCGAGAGACAAGATGGCGGCCGCTCCGGACTGTTTAGAATGTTGACAGACACCGGAGAGCCAATCAGCTTTGCTTCACGTAGTTCCGGTACGCGTCAGGTACGCAAACCGGGGCGCTAACCGGAGCGCTGTTACAGATATATATATTTTTTTGAACATTAATTTATCAAAATCCACTGGAGCACATATATTGAGACCGAGCAAAGGCACATCGGGCAAACAATATCTACAATTTTGCCAAGTTTCGTGGAAATCCATTCAGCCGTTCGAGCTAAAAGTGAGTCCAACCGCCCTATGGAAAAATGAATGGGAAAAACTCGTTTTGGGACCCCCCTTTCTTCTCGGCCCCCCCTTGACGAAACCCCCCCACATTTTCAGGGGCTGCTCAGAAACAAAATGTGCCATTTTCCTGAAAATTTCAGCCAATTCCGTCCTCAAACGCCAAAGTTATTCGACATACAATTTTCAAAAATCCCATAGAGAAAAAATCCTAACTATATATACCTACTGGCGACCGCCAGTAGGTAATATAGATATAGATAAATAGATATATATATTATCATTGCTATATATGTATAATATATGTATATATAAACACACACACTTTAAATATAGTAACCTTTCATTGTAAAGGCATACGTGGTAAAGGCATATTCGTAGTAAAGGCACACATGGTAGAGACACTGTGTGGTAAAGTCATTGCATGGTAAAGGAAGCATGGTAAAGGCATGTCATTGTAAAGACTGCGTTGTAAAAGCTATTTCCCATAAACTCTCCTCTTTAGCTGTACATAAATCAACTTTTGTACCACCATCACAAACTGCGATAACACACAAAGCAGAGGAATGCATGACAGAAACCTCTAATAGTCACCTACAGGAATATATGCCAGTGGTCATAGAGAACTGACCTGCGCACCCTCAACATAATCAAATATTATTATTTGTATTCATATTTTCCAACCAAAATTTCCATCGACAGAAGCCAAAGCATGAAATAACAGGCAGTGACAGCCTTGGTTTATTATCTGCCTTAAAAATCATCCCAATGCAAAGTCCAGCATACTCAGAACCATAGCAAAGTCACATCCCACTTTCTGCCAATATACAAGCCCCACACCGACTGAATCCTTTATTCTATTCTGTAAACATTGCCTCCTTACCCACAGAAACACATCAATGCATGTGAACAGAGAAGAGAGGCTAGAACCTGCATGCTACAAACAAGCGACATTTTCTCCATGGTCATGAAGTTCACCAGTAATTGTATCATTCTCCAAGATGTTTCAGCATCTCCGAGCATGCACAGAAAACTGTAACTCAGAAAGAACCAAAATGTGAATCACCCTTATATAGGGATTTCCAACTGCCTTGGGTGATAGGAACAAAACCTGCCCATAAAATAGCGTAGGTTGACTAATGATGAACAATATAATAACACTCAACTCAAATATTCAAGATGACCAAAACAACACCATATCAGTCAGTAGCATACCACTCCGTCACAAATGTGGTCCTATTGAAACACAATGATTGTCAAAGGTGGAGTTGAACACTCTGGCATGTGTTGTAGCTATTCTGAATCACAGTCAACTGTTGAGAGGTGGATAATCTTGGTCTTTCTTTCGCACATCATGAGCCCCTTCGTTGCATTTTCACCTTACAAAAGTCAAAGCTGAGCAGTATCCCAGGTGAGATAAAGAAGACAGAGTACTAGATCCTTAAAGAGAACACTGCATGTCTGTGCAGCAGGCAGACAGTCACACATTAGTGCCTGCTGTTTTTTGCCTGAAGGTCTGTGCATTTCATCCTCAGCTTTCACAAAATGCCATTAATGTGCCCACGTTCTACTGATTATTTACAACAAGGGGTGGTGAGGGACAGAGTCTCTGAATTAAGCAGAATACTCTCACCCAGTCAAGAGATCAGGGCTAGATCCAACACCGTTTTTTAGCTCATTGCACCATCCCAGTTTCAGAACCTGGCTGTATGCAAATTAGTCTGTTCCTGTCCCAGTGCATGATGGGAACAGGGCAAACCAAACTACACAAGCCAATTCTTACACTGGGAAGGAAACAAGCTTCCGGGGACCGATTTCTGGCATTACAGCCGTCTTCGGCCCGGCTTGCTTGAATCCTGATGGTGCAATGAGCAAGGGACTCATGTCTGAGTATACCCTTCCACGCTTAGGGTGGACAAAATTATTTACAACAAGGGGTGGTGAGGGACAGAGTCTCTGAATTAAGCAGAATACTCTCACCCAGTCAAGAGATCAGGGCTAGATCCAACACCGTTTTTTAGCTCATTGCACCATCCCAGTTTCAGAACCTGGCTGTATGCAAATTAGGCTGTTCCTGTCCCAGTGCATGATGGGAACAGGGCAAACCAAACTACACAAGCCAATTCTTACACTGGGAAGGAAACAAGCTTCCGGGGACCGGTTTCTGGCATTACAGCCGTCTTCGGCCCGGCTTGCTTGAATCCTGATGGTGCAATGAGCAAGGGACTCATGTCTGAGTATACCCTTCCACGCTTAGGGTGGACAAAATTATTTACAACAAGGGGTGGTGAGGGACAGAGTCTCTGAATTAAGCAGAATACTCTCACCCAGTCAAGAGATCAGGGCTAGATCCAACACCGTTTTTTAGCTCATTGCACCATCCCAGTTTCAGAACCTGGCTGTATGCAAATTAGTCTGTTCCTGTCCCAGTGCATGATGGGAACAGGGCAAACCAAACTACACAAGCCAATTCTTACACTGGGAAGGAAACAAGCTTCCGGGGACCGGTTTCTGGCATTACAGCCGTCTTCGGCCCGGCTTGCTTGAATCCTGATGGTGCAATGAGCAAGGGACTCATGTCTGAGTATACCCTTCCACGCTTAGGATGGACAAAATTATTTACAACAAGGGGTGGTGAGGGACAGAGTCTCTGAATTAAGCAGAATACTCTCACCCAGTCAAGAGATCAGGGCTAGATCCAACACCGTTTTTTAGCTCATTGCACCATCCCAGTTTCAGAACCTGGCTGTATGCAAATTAGTCTGTTCCTGTCCCAGTGCATGATGGGAACAGGGCAAACCAAACTACACAAGCCAATTCTTACACTGGGAAGGAAACAAGCTTCCGGGGACCGGTTTCTGGCATTACAGCCGTCTTCGGCCCGGCTTGCTTGAATCCTGATGGTGCAATGAGCAAGGGACTCATGTCTGAGTATACCCTTCCACGCTTAGGGTGGACAAAATTATTTACAACCAGGGGTGGTGAGGGACAGAGTCTCTGAATTAAGCAGAATACTCTCACCCAGTCAAGAGATCAGGGCTAGATCCAACACCGTTTTTTAGCTCATTGCACCATCCCAGTTTCAGAACCTGGCTGTATGCAAATTAGTCTGTTCCTGTCCCAGTGCATGATGGGAACAGGGCAAACCAAACTACACAAGCCAATTCTCATTGCACCATCAGGATTCAAGCAAGCCGGGCCGAAGACGGCTGAAATGCCAGAAACCGGTCCCCGGAAGCTTGTTTCCTTCCCAGTGTAAGAATTGGCTTTTGTAGTCTGGTCTGCCCTGTTCCCATGATGCACTGGGCCAGGGACAGACTAATTTGCATATAGCCAGGTTCTGAAACTGGGATGGTGCAATGAGCTAAAAAACGGTGTTGGATCTAGCCCTGATCTCTTGACTGGGTGAGAGTACTCTGCTTAATTCAGAGACTCTGTCCATCACCACCCCTTGTTGTAAATAATTTTGTCCACCCTAAGCGTGGAAGGGTATACTCAGATGTGAGTCCCTTGCTCATTGCACCATCAGGATTCAAGCAAGCCGGGCCGAAGACGGCTGAAATGCCAGAAACCGGTCCCCGGAAGCTTGTTTCCTTCCCAGTGTAAGAATTGGCTTTTGTAGTCTGGTCTGCCCTGTTCCCATGATGCACTGGGCCAGGGACAGACTAATTTGCATATAGCCAGGTTCTGAAACTGGGATGGTGCAATGAGCTAAAAAACGGTGTTGGATCTAGCCCTGATCTCTTGACTGGGTGAGAGTACTCTGCTTAATTCAGAGACTCTGTCCATCACCACCCCTTGTTGTAAATAACACGTTCTACTGATAGCATGAGCTAGAGAATAATCGTGAATTGCATATGCCTTAAAATGTATAAGTCCTATACCACCACAGAAAGCCTTTTTACAACCTCAGGACAGTCTAGGATTTAGTCGGATTAATACATTGGCGGTGATGCTTTAAGGATCATTCTGCAAAAATCATACATGTATGCAATGATATTCATAGTTGCTCCTATATTTAATATGAAAAAATTGTTGCGATTTTCATAATGTGAAATGTGCTTCACTCACATTTTGCCTGTACAGCTCTATCCAAGGGTTGGGTCACATTCTAAAGCTGCTATGCTTTATGTGCAGTGTTATGCTTTATGTGTATTGTTTTATTTTACAAAAGAGATGTGAGACTGAAACATGTTCACATGGTATTGTCAGGACTGAAATTAATCAGAGGACTTTTGTCAACTTGGTGATAGCTTGGGCATGGGTTAATGTCATGTGCTAAGCAATAAATATGTTAAGCAAATGCCTCTTGCTAACCCTACCCCGCAACCCTCCCCTCCTCCCAGTACCTACTTAATGGAGGCCGCAGCAGGACCCCCATTGAGCAAGTACCTGTACCAGCTCCCCGTTACCTCTGCCTCGCATGTGCTTCCGCTGAGTTGCTCTTTCTACTGCCTTGATCTTCTGATTTGTCTGCTGTCATTGTTCCCAAATTGAGCATGCTTCTTTTAAACTGCCTTGCTTTTTCAGACCTTTATTGTGCCTTGTTCTTTATGATGTCTCATCATCTCTGCTGTTGTGGTTCCTTAATTGCGCAGTGTTCTTCTTCTGTCTTGTTTCCCCTGCTGTTCCTTAACTGTGCCTTGTTCTACTACCTCGATTTTTCTACTGTTGTTGTGCTCTGTTTGTACCCCACTGCCCGTGCATTTTTCCACTATTGCTGCTGTTTATTCCTCTCATGCTTTCCATCTCTTACTAATCCCACCCAACACCTCATCCTCCTCCCAGGACCTACTTAATGGAGGCCATCGCACAGTTGCACTGCCTGTGTGGCAAAGGCAAGCCTGTTTGCACCCATCCCTGCCTGGACCGTACCCAGTGCCAGGAACTCTGGATCTCCCATCACCCAAAACTACACCAGTGCAGACCTCATAGCCCTGGACCCCAGCCTCCACAATAACGACTGCTGTCACACCTCTCCACATTCAACAGTAGGACCTTTCTCATGCCACCACTGTCTCTTCTCCTGCAACACAGGGGGACTACTACATGCAGCCGCTACCAGCACACCAACCATGACTGCTCCTGGATAACTTCACTGCCTCCTGCTCAACACCCACTCTGCAGACACACCACCGAGATCTGGGACACCATCACCGACTTCACCCCAATGCTGTCTTCCTCAACAACCTGGCTCAACCCTCCATTCGCAACTGACATTGTGACAGTCATGCCCAATTGCCACAGGATAGCACACCAGAACTACATCAACAAACACGGAGGTGAACTCGCCATCATCCACAAAGAAACCATCCACTGCACTACCGCCGCATACTACACGACCTCGATCGTGGAGCAGCTTAACTTCCAGCTCAAAACAAATGGCAAAAAAATCCATCAAATGCACCCTCACCTACATAACCTCACCTCCAAGACCACATCCCCACTTCTGCGATGCCATCCCTGAATTAATTGCACCACAAGTCATCAACACCAAGCACGACATCTTTCTCGGAGACCTACATTTTCAACTCAATGACCCCAACTATTTGAATTTGCACTTGCGTTCCTAACTACGTCACTCTCCTTGCACTTGCGAGGCTATGGGAGGGGGGAAACCACCATTCTCAGAATTGGTTCCTGCATGCCAGGAAGTCACCATGAGGCACAATAAGCTAGGCATAGTTGGGGCAGCGCTCTAGCTGCTTGCTCATGGCTCACCATAAAAAACGGGGCTGCAGAGCTGTTCGCGTGAGGCTGCCAACTGACATGTTAGCATTTTTTAAACTTTAAACCTTGAAACCTTTTGTTTTTACATAGTACTGTTTGAATTTGAATTTGCACTTGTGTTCCAAAGTACGTGACTCACCTTGCGCTTGCAAGCCTACGGGAGGGAGGAACCACCATTCCCAGAGTTGGTTCCTGCATGCCAGGAAGTCACCATGAGGCACCAAAAGCAGCGCATAGTAGGGGCAGCGCTCTAGCTTCTTGCTCATGGGTGGCCATAAAAACGGGGCAGAGGTGCAGATCACGTAAGGCTGCCAACTGACACGATCACATTTTTTAACTTTTAACCTTGAAACATTTGATGTTTTTAAATAGTACTGTTTGAATTTGAATTTGAACTTGTGTTCCTAACTACGTGACTCACCATTCGCTTGCAAGGCTACGGGAGGGAGAAACCACTATTCCCAGAGTTGGTTCCTTGCATGCCAGGAAATCACCGTGGGGCACCAGAAGCAGCACATAGTTGGGGCAGGGCTCTAGCTTCTTGCTAATGGGTGACCATAAAAATAGGGTTGCGGCGCGGTTCACGTAAGGCTGCCGACTGACATGATGGTATTTTTTAAACTTTTAAACTTGAAACCGTTTATGTTTTTACACAGTACAGTTTGAATTTGAATTTGCAGTTGTGTTCCTAACTACTTGACTCACCTTGCACTTGTGAGGCTACTCTAGGGGGGAAACCAGCATTCCCAGAGTTGGTTCCTGCATGCCAGGAAGTCACTGTGAAGCACTGGAAGCAGGACATAGTTGGGGCAGTGCTTTAGCTTCTTGCTCATGGGTACCCATAAAAACGGGGCCGCGGTGCAGATCACGTAAGGCTGACAACTGACATGATCAAATTTTTTTATTTTTAACCTTGAAACCTTTTATGTTTTTACATAGTACTATTTGAATTTGAATTTGCACTTGTGTTCCTAACTACGTGACTCTCCTTCCGCTTGCAAGGCTACGAGAGGGGGGAACCACCATTCCCAGAGTTGGGAAGTCACTGTGGGGCACCAGAAGCAGCGCATAGTTGGGGCTGCGCTCTAGCTTCTTGCTCATGGGTGACTATAAAAATAGGGCTGCGGCGCAGATCGCGTAAGGCTGCCGACAGACACTTTCGCATTTTTTAATTTTTAACCTTGAAACCTTTTATGTTTGTGCATAGTACTGTTTGAATTTGAATTTGCACTTGTGTTCCTAAGTACATGACTCACCTTGTTCTTGCGAGGCTATGGAGGGTGAAAACCACCATTCCCAGAGCTTGTTCCTGCATGCCAGGAAGTCACTGTGAGGCACCAAAAACAGCGATTAGTTGGGGCAGTGCTCTAGCTTCTTGCTCATTGTTGACCATAAAAATGGGGCAGCAGCGCAGGTGCGCTGCGGGTGCACCAAAGGCAGGCTTGTCTGCCCCCTTTGACATCCGTACCGCAGCCAGCGCCAGCCACTCTGCCCATTGCTCCTCAGGTAGCTGCATTGTCTGGTTCAGAGAGCAACCACAGGATGAATAATAAGGCCGGTGAATATAAATTTAAAGCTAGACCCCACTGACACTAACCATCAAGCTGTCTGCAGCTCTTGTCCTTTTACATTAGGGGAAGGAGTCGTGAAACACAAGGGCGACTCCTCTCCTTTCACTCTCCCGGCAATTCTTGCTAAGGGAGAAAGTACTCCCATCAGGGCCTGCCTGGTCAACTGTAGATCCCTCCTCAAGCACGCTGAAGACATCTGGTTCTCCCTAGATTCTAACTCATGGGATCTAATGTTTCTTACTGAAACATGGGTTAGGGGGAGCTCAAATCCAGACCTGATGCTAGCCATTCCGGCTGGTTTCAAGATGGCGTGCATCAATAGAGATGGTAACAAGTTGGGAGGAGGGGTGGCTATCATTCTGAAGAAGGTTCAGGAAATCTCATGCCCAAGGATTGATCAAATAGGGATCCTGGAGGCCATATCTTTCTGTGTGAAGGTCTAGCATAATTCTGTGGCAGAGCAGCTGAACTCTCCTTAAAACATGCCAGCTTCACTATTCTGGGTGACTTCAACGTTCATGTGGAAGGTAAAAAATGTACGAAAGCTGCTCAGTTGGCTGAAACTTTGGACGGACTCAACTTGTCGCAACGAGTCTCTGCCCCTACACATGCTGCTCGCCACACATATTTTCCAATGACCCCAACCTTATGGTAGTGGCCCCCCTACCTCTAACCTGGTCAGACCATCTACTAATACCATTTAGTTTTAAACCTGCGCACCACAGCACTGGATCCCAGAACCTTCCGGAGAGAAGGAGAAATTGGAGTAAGGTTACCATTGATACTATGCCACCTATACCCCAAACGGTCCCCCTGAATTTGTCAGGGAACCCTAATGAAGATACAGCAAGCTTTAATAGCTGGGTTGTCAATGCCCTAGACATAGTTGCCCCTCCTAGGCCAGTCACCTCCTCCAGGAAGAGACCGTCAGCCCCCTGGTTTTCCTCAGAGCTTCGGGCTGAGAAATGTTAATGTACAAAATTAGAGCGTGTCTGGAACCACTCATACGACCCCGTAGCCAAACTCTCCTACAGAAAGGCCCTAAAAAACTTCCATAAACTTAAGGGTAATACTATGCGAGACTATTTCCCTCAAAGGATCAAATTAGCTGATAACTTAGCAAAAGCATTATTCAAAATTGATCAATGTTTCACCAAGCCTGCGGCTCTTGATAGTACCTTGATTCCCACCCCCTCCGTCCGTGCTGGACTGTCACATTTTTTTCAGGACAAGATTCAATCTATTTACTCCACTTTCCCGTTCAGACAATTCTCTGCTTGAGCAATACGCTATCCCGGACGGTCTTGAGTCATGGTCCCAATTCCGTCCACTTCCACTTGATGTTTCCCTAAAAAAAACTTTTGGAACGTAAATCTGTCTTGCAGGGAGATCCCTGACCAGCCCAGTTCTTTAAACTTCTGGCACCCTGTCTTAATGCCCCCCTAAAGTAGATTGCCCTGCAGCATGGAAACAAGCTTTCCTACAGCCAATCTGCAAAAAAACAGATGCCGCTCCTGCAGAATATAAAAACTTTAGACCTATCTCCCTTCTGATGGCTCCAGCGAAAATTCTTGAACAAGTAGTCCAGAGGCAGCACTCGGAATTCTTGGAATCTAACAATCAATTCCATGCTTCCCAACCCGGCTTTAGAGCGGCTACAGCATGGAAACCACACTCCTAGAAGTGGCGGAGAGTGTTTGTTAGACCATTGACCAGGGCTACGCAACAATGCTAGTGCTGTTGGACCTGTCAGCGGCTTTCGACACTGTTGCCCATCAGATTCTTCTAGAGAGACTTAGCCACACATGGGAATTCAGGGCAAGGCCCTGTCCTGGATCTGGTCCTTCCTAGAGAACTGTTCACAACAAGTTTTTCTGAGCCTAATTGTCTCCTCCCAGAAGCCCTTTGTAAGTGGGGTCCCCCAGGGATTGGCATTGAGTCCTCTTCTCTTCAATGTATATCTTTCCCCTCTCTCAGCCTTAGTTGAGTCTCTTGGGATGAAGGTGATCTCCTACGCTGATGACACCCAGCTTTTGTTCTCTTTCAAAGAACAATCGGAGGCTGCCTTTGTTAACTTTAGACAGTGTCTGTGTAACTTCTTGGCCTGGATGACCTAAAATTTCCTGAAGTTGAATTCGGAGAAAACTGAGGTGCTCTTCTTCAATCAACAGGCACCACCACCTTCTAAACTCTGTTGGCCACAGGAAAGTAATTCTCCACCTGAGCCAGTTAACTCAGTGAAAAATCTGGGGTTTATATTTGATAATGATCTTTTCTGTAAATCCCAGATTCGGCAAGTCTCCTCCTCTTGCTTCTGGAAACTGTGAGCTTTGAGGAAGTTCCCCCATTTCCTCCCGTTGGATTGTAGGAGGACAGTAGTCCATATTTGGGACTTCCAGCATATCTGATCCACAGACTGCAAATGATTCAGAACACTGCTGCCAGACTGGTGCCCGACCGTCATTCCATTTCTCCCCACCCGAAAAGCCTCCACTGGCTGCCTGTTAGTAGGTGAATTGAATTTAAGGCTCTCACCCTGGCTTAAAGAGTCATTAGGGGTCGAGGCCCGGCAAACCTGATAACCAGAGTACAACACTACCAACAGGACAGGGCCTTGAGATCAAACCCTTTGAAGTTTCTCACTATTCCCCACTTTCGTAAGGCTAGAGTAGGCAGCAGAGCATTTGCGGTCAGGACTGCCAAACTCTGGAATACCATGCCTCTCTCTCTCCGATTGATGGAACCAGAATCAGCCTTCAGGCGAGCTCTAAAAACCTGGCTCTTCAACCTCCGTGGGAGGTAGCTGTGCACTCTATAAACCTCTAAAATAAATAAAAATAAAAAACAAAGGCAACACAGCCATCCTCTGTGGTAGCATAATAAACATACACCTCACCCAACTAGTCATCAAGCCCACACACAACCAGGACACAAGCTCAACCCTATCTTTACAGCCAACAACAGAATCAAGTACAGCCATGTCATCATGGTCACCTGGAGGACCAGTAAATAGTTCACTTCACCATCACAGTAGACCCAAGCACCCCACACCGCAGCTGGAGCAAAGGAACTGAAGACCAGTGGAACAATCCCCTCAACACCTCTCACCCTGACACCACAACCAACCTTTGACAGGTTGTCAAGAACTTAACTGCCTGGATTACCGACTGCGCCTGCAGAGTCACCCTATCAAACTTACCAAGCTCAAGAGATCCACCAGACATGCCAGTTGGTACACCACAGAACTGAGAGCTATGAAATGTAACTGTCAGTGACTAGAAAGGAAGTGGCACAACAGCAAGGTAGAGGTATGCTGAAGACATCTTTGCTGTAGTTGGAGCTGGCTTTAATGCGGTCAGCTAGGGTCTCTTTCGAGAGTTGGTGGTAGTGGGTTCCTTGCTGGTGTACTAATCAAAAAAGGGGGATGTAGGGCTTTTGGTAAGGTCCAGCATACATGCCCAAGTGAGTCAAACAGAAAGAGGTATGCGGTTCTTCAGTGGGCCAAGCAGATAGGGGTAGAGAGAGATACAGAGAAATGCTACCAAGAACACAAAGGTCCAACGGTGCAGGTCAGTAGGGGAATATGTCCCTTCGGAACCCAGGGTCCTCACACACCCAGCCAGCTAGGTGTCATGCTTCATCATTGGGCCTGCGCCTCATCGGGTCGGCGCTGCAATACCTGACGGGCACCCAACACTGCACCATACGGCAAGGAACAAAATATCTCCTCCAAAGAGACCCTCATAGGGTGCCCGTCGGGTATTGCCGCATTAAAACCAGCTCCAACCACAGCAAAGATGTCTTCAGCATCATTAAGGAGTTCTCCAACCCCTCAGCAACTGAAAACTTCATCACCCCTACCCAAAAGTTCTGCGACACCCTGGTAGACTTCTTACAGAACAAGATCTCAATGATCTACAAACACTTCAAACCTCAAACCGCCAACATCTGCAGGCTCCTTGCTCTCACAGATGCAAATTCTTACCACCAGATCACTGCATGGGACCAGCTCATCACCCAGAGCACTACAGCCATCATGAGCAACCATGGAACTCTGTCCCCATTATATGTCCAACCTTGGAAATAGGACCACCAGCAAAAAACTTACCACCATCTTCAACACATCCATCAACTTGGCCACCTTCTCCGAAGAATGGAAACATGCTTAAGTGAAATCCCTCCTCAAGAAACTGTCCTGTGATCCTCACAAGCTCAAGAACTACCTGCCCATCTCTTTGGACCCCTTCCCCGCCAAAGTCCTTGAAAAGGCCATGAACTGCTAACTCACAGAATACCTGAAAAACAACGATCTTCTGGACTCATCGCAATCCAGATTCCATACGAACCACAGCACTGAAACTGCCCTAGTTGAAGCCATCGATGACTTCCGTGCCCTCCTAGGCCGGAGAGAAACGCCCACCCTGGTCCTCCTCAATCTCTCAGCAGCCTTCGACACCGTATCGCACCACATCCTGATCAAGAGGCTTCATCAAATCATAATCCAAGAGGACACCCTCAAATAGATCTCATCCTTCCTCACCGGAAAAACCCAGAGTATCCACCTTTCACCTTGGAACTCAAGAACACCATCTGCGGCATCCCTCAAGGCTTGTCCTTCAGCCCTATGGTGGTCAACACCTACATGACCCCCCTTGCCATCATTGTCAGAACCCATTGACTGAACATTATATACTATGAAGGCTACATCCAGCGTATCATCTCTCTGTTAGAAGACCCATCCACCATGAGGGCCAACATTCCATCTGTGCATGACTAGCGTCATCAACTGGATGTAAAGCAACTGCTTAAATCTTAACACAGACAAAACAGAATTTTCAGATCTTTGGAAATAACACCTCCCTGTGGCAATACTCTTGATGGCCCGCAGAACTTGGAACCGCAATCACTCCCCCAGACCACACCCAGAACTTCTGCATTATCCTGGACAGCAAACTCACCATTAAAAAAACAGTTCTACATAGTCTCTTCTGCTTGCTTCCTCACACTTCGCATGCTCTGAAAGCTCTTCACATGGCTGCCAGTCAACAGTGGGCATACCCTCACTCAAGCCCTTGTCACTAGTCGCTTGGACTACGGCAATGCACTCTATGTAGGAATTACCCCTAATCTCCTGGAGAGACTAAAGACCACACAGAACTCAGAGGCAAGACTCATCCTTGATCTCCCTAAATGGACCCACATCACCTCACACCTCAAGAAACTCCTCTGGGTCCCCGTCCACAAAATATGTTAATTCAAGATGCTGACCCACACCTACAATACCCTGCAAAATCAAGCATTAGCATACATAAACCACTTACCGATCTTCCGTCCAACAATCCAGACACCTGCACTCCACCTCCCTCTCCCTCGCTCAAACCCCCCACATCCACAGAAGCAACAGTGGAAGGCGCTCCTTCTCCTACCTTGCCATGAAGCCCTAGAACAGCCTCCACCTCCAGACCTCACACTCTCTTAAGAACTAAAGAAAGGGACTCAAGATATGGTTGTTAAACTGATTCCAAATGAGCAGCATGGCTCTCATTGCCTGGATACCCTAGCCAGAGAATAGCTGTGCTTTACAAACCCAGTCTGATTGAATGATTGATTATATTGATTCTTTTGCACCCTCAAGTGCTGAACTTTAGTTTTGATTTGCTAAACTTATGTTTCTACCCACTTTTTTCAAGAAAGAGTAAATACAAAGAATACAAATGTCTTGTATATCAGTGTTGGGTTGGTGCTGTTTCATTCTTTAAGCACAGCTTATGTCATGTCTAGGTAGGGAGAAGTTGTGTGTTCTTAAATGGTACATAATATATTCCTAAACATGTGTGAATTTCCAAGGCATTACAACTTTATGCCAGTCATCCATATTTGCACCATGTACCCATGGCTATTCCCATATGATGTCTCAAGGCACACCCGCTTTTCCAACCCAGTCATAATTCATTTATGCCAAATGCATGCATGTGTTGCACACGGTTAAATGTATGTCGAACACTTACATGGAAAATATTGTGAAGTTTGCCATTTTGTTTTGTGAAATGTATATACTTTAGGGCTCTGTACGTTAGGATTGATTTCATTTGTCGAGACTAATTTACAAAGGGGTACATCTTTGTGGAAGAGACAACTAGTATTTTAAAGAATTTTAAGTGAGACAAATAGTACTTGACAAAACACCTATAAACTGTGAAACATATTAAACTTAATTCAATTCACATAGCACACACCAGTTTTGCCGCTGTATTACATATGTGTTCAATCCCCTGAAATCTAACTACCAACTAACGAATGGGTTGACCAAAATGATTATTAGACATGCTTATTAATCTTCGAGCTAATACAAATTATAACCAATGTTAAGTAATGTATTCATAATCTTACCTTTACGTAGCAAATAAATATGAAACAAAGGGGTCCAAAGTATTGTATAACGGCAAGGGCTGTTGTAAAAGACAGTCTCAAAGTCTCTGAAGGAAATTGATCCATGCACACAAAATTGCCCTTCCAAATGTCAATGGTTACATTGACAAAGAGATCATCTGTTAAGACCTGATACATCATGAAGGGCAAAGACGACACAAAGGCAAGAACCCAAATTAGACCAATCCCAATGCAGGCATGTCTGTTATTTGGTCTCCATCCTCTTGGGTTAATGATGAGTTGATGCCGTTCGACAGCAATAAGGACCAAAGAGAAAACAGACACCGTCACTGAGACACACTGCACAAATTGATTCATCTTGCACATAACCTCCCCGAAGATCCAGTGATCCATGAGGGTGTACACCAACGTGAAGGGGAGGCACATGATCGTGACCATGAGGTCAGAAAAGGAGAGGTTGACGATGAGGATATTTGTAACATTGCGCATTTCCTTTTGCTTTAGGATGATAATTATCAACGCCAGGTTGCCAGAAATCCCAAGAATAATGACAGCACCATATACAAGAGCCAAGACAAAAACCATGGCTATTGGCATTTGACACTCAACCGAGTCATACGTCAGATCCGTTTGATTATTTCCAGATAAATTCAGAAAGGTTGAGAGGTTTCCAAGATATGGATTGGGTTGATTCATTTTTGGTCTTCTCAATGTTTTCTTTTCAGTCCTTGTTTCTTTCGTGACAATATGTCTCAAAATAAATTTCAGAGTTTGTATTTCCTAATCATGCTGCTGGTCATCTCTGAAACTTCGGACAGAGTCTTCATTGCCATTCTTGTTCTACAGCACCTGAAAGGGAACATTGCATAACATTATTTATCATTCTTGTTGATAATTATATAGTATTAATGTTACAAAATGCAATGTCTCTAGAAGCAATGATTTGATATCCATTAAAATAACTAAAAAAACAAACACAAAGTAGAATTTAGGATTATTTTGGAAATGTATAAGGGAGCAACATTCAGAGGGGCGTGCTATATTGTTACATCCATCTTCGTATATTATTGTTATATCAGACTTGGTCGTAAAGCGCTCTGTTAATTTGTTAGCTCTTACATTCTAATTTTTTCCATGACTCTTTATGACTCCCTTCACCAGTTTTCTTAGCTTCATAATATACTATGTTTAATACAGTCAGAATTAATCTTTCAGAATTTATTATGGTCTTTTCAGTGCAGAGCATCCATTCTTACTACGCATTTGTGACAAAAGGTCTACTTCACATAGGGGCTTCTTAGAAAGTTGGGATTTTACTTCCAGAGGGTTTCTGCTACATTTACAAACAATTTTAGACTTTCTTGTAATTCTCAAATAATTCTAGGAGTAGTTGTGAAAATCTGTGAATGTCACAGTTGTTCAGGAATGCTCTGTTGTCAATGTTATAGGAGAAGATTTGCAGAGCGCAACTTATAACGGTGTCTTAGCACTAGCTTGGCAGAGAGAATATGTGAGGAAGGAGGAATCTAAAGCTTAAAAAGCCAGATTTTAAGGAGCCTTCTGAAAACCTGTAGAGAGGAGGCTGATTTGATATGTATTGGCAGGAGATTCCACTGTTTGGTTGCTCCAAAAAGGAAGCTGCTTCCACCCCGTTTTTTTTTTTATATACCTGAAGGTGATAGCTTTTTAAGCTCTCATTGAACTGAGGTTTCTATTAGGGATGCACCATGATATGGCTTGTCTCAAAAATGCTGGTCCTGTATCATGCAAGGCCTTAAATGTAAGGCAGGGAACATTGAATTTAATACGATTCCCAGCCGTCAGCCAGTGTAAATCTTTGATGGCTTGGGAGACTGAGTGGTGTTTAGAAAGACCAGGAAGTAATCTTGCTGCAGAGTTCTGCAGTACCTGAAGTTTCTTGATATATTGTGCCTGAAGGAGGATGTATAGGCCATTACAGTAATCCAATTTAGAAAGGATTAAGGAGGATTTAACTATTTTCCTAAAGTTAATGGGGAGAAAATGTAGAATTGTCTTTATGATTCTAAGAGTATTAGAGGAGGATGCAAGGACTGCCTTAATTTGCTTGCTAAGATTTAGATTGTCATCATAGAATCACCCCAAGACTCTTGGCTTTGAGGGTTGGCGAGGGCAACTTGCCAATTTCTGATTGCCAGCTGACACTGGACCACAATTTGAGATTGTTTCCTAGGAGGATTACCTCTGTTTTTTTAGAGCTCAATTTGAGACAGTGTCTGCTCATCCATGTACCAATTTCTCTCATATAATTGTGAATTTGCAGGCTGCTGTAACTGGCATCATTCGCGGCAGATAGAACAATCTACGTATCATCTGCCTAAGAGGTGATGGAAAAGCCAAAGGATTGAATCAGGGTGGCGGGTTCAATAACATATGAGTTAAAAAGAGTGGGGCTGAGCGAAGATCCCTAAGGCACTCCACAAGGCAGGGAGAGGTATTGGAGCTGAAAGTATCCAATTTCACCGTATTTTCCTTGTTTTTTAAGAAGGATTTCAGTAACTTCAGAGCCATACATTTGATGCCTAAGGTCTCCAGGATAGAGATTAGGGATAGCTGGTCAACAGTATCAAAAGATGCAGAAAGAACCAACAGGATCCGAGCAGATGTTCCACCTTCATCTAAAATGATCCTGAGTTCATCTGTGGCTTTAATTAGAGACGTCTTGGTACTGTGTGCTGATCTGAACTCAAATTGCATAGGGTCTAGAAGGTTATTCTCTTTAATGAATTTAGTCAATTGACTATTCATGATTTTTTAAAATTATTTTAGCTGGGAAGGCGAGTCTGGAAATGAGTCGATAGTTGGTGGGATCTTCTAGGTCAAGACTGGCCTTTTTTAAAAGAGGATGAATGGAAGCCCTCTTCCAAGTGAGAAAATACCTGTTTTAAACATGGAGTTAAAGATGCTTTCCAGAGCCTTGGCTATTGGTTCTGGGAGGGATTTTAGCACTGAAAGGGGCAATGATCATCTGGGGATCCAGATTGAGTGGTCTAGATGAGATTCTCAATATGTGATGCCGTAACTGGTGTGAAGTTGGTCTGAGAGAGGCTCGGGAAATGTCATTGGTCATATTGTTGTTCTCAATGCTGTTGACCACTTGTGGATTTCAGGTATTAGGGTGGTTTAATAAATTATAAATGTGGTCAACTTTCTTCCTGAAATTTTGGATGATGGTGTCACAGAAGATTTTTACTATTAGAGGCTCCTTTTATTTGTGGTTGTTTTGTCAGCTTGAAAAGTTATCTAGCAGAGTTTTTGGAGGATTCAATTTGGGAAGTAAAAAATTTTGCTTTTATTCAGCCAGCAGGACTTTGTATTTGGATAAAGAAAGCCTGTGTGTTTCCTTTCATGAGACTCCTGTTGAAATCCCCATTTCCTCTCTTGTCGCCTGCAGTTTTGTTTTTCTAACTGGAGGGCCTCGGAAAACCAAGGTGCAGAGGGCTTTTTTCTACATTGATTGACCTCCTTTGTACGCACTGTTAGGCTGAACACATTGTCTAGCCAATTTAGATTATCCTGGATAGCTAGCTCAGGATTGTCCATGGGGGGAAGGAGGGATTGCATAAGTTGTAGCTGTAGTTGTTTGCTATCTATATTGGTGCATGCTCTGTAGTCGGTTGTACCTATCTTTTATAAGGATCTGCTATTGACTCGGTTTAACGTAACTCAAAGAAAATGGTGGAATGATCAGACCAAGAGAGCGGTACAAGATGTAGATCAGCAATTGATTTATTATTAGAGAGAATGGCATCTAGTGTGTGGCCAGCAATTTGGGTAGCATTGTGTACTAGTTGGGGCAGACCAAAATCATTCTTAATTTCTAGTAGCTCTGCGGTATCTTTATCTTTTTGAAACTTTAGGTGAGAATTTAAATCTCCAAGGACTGTGAAGTCCATATTACAGCTTTTTTCTCCTAGCAGGGTGCTAATGGAGTTAAGGAAATCACTTCTAGGGCCAGGTGGGTGATAGATGAGGTATCCTCTAAAAGATTTGTTTTTGGTTAATTCGAGCCAAAAGGATAGGGATTCACAGCCCTAATCTTGTCTCTATGTATATCTCAGATCCTCCCTCCTCTTTTGAGTTGGCAGTCCAGTCTGTGCAAGGTGTATCGCGTAGGGATAGCAGTTAACAGCTCCGGTGTCGAGGGTGATATTTGTCCATGTTTCCGTGACAAAAATAATATTAGGCTTTTGTGACTCAATGACATCAGCCATTTCAATTGCATGCTTTAGCAACGAGCACGTGTTAATAAGAGCACAGCGGTATAGGATTGACGTGTTTTTTTAATTTGGTTCAGGGTAAGAATCCTAGGTGGCACCAACGACACAGAGAGACCGAATCCACAACCTTTACAACTCTTGCTGTTTCCTGACCAGAGAAAGGGCATATTGAAGCAACTGCAGTTTGTCGCACAGCTGTTAAGGGCTAGAAGTTCCTTACATGAAAAAACTGATTCTGCAACGGAGGTCTGGAAGAAAGCCGGACGGGGTTCCTGTGCTCGGCGCAATCAGGGTGCGGACAAGCACAGACAGGCTTGCCTTTGGCATGCCTTTGATGCGCCAGCGGTGCACCCCCTAAGCACGTCTGCTTGGTGGACGCGCTTATCCTAGTTTTAAATAACCCTGCATGTGAGGGTGGGTATGTCTACATGCCGGCGTCGGAGCACAAGCCTAAAAGTATGTGGGCAAAGTAAATGGGAACAAATGCAGGGCCCAGAAACCTTGCTTGCCCTACACAGGCTCCCCAGTGAGGGAAAGTACTGGAAAATAGTATAAAGATATAAAAGATGCAAAAATAGAACCATAAATTATTAAAATAGGGCACTTGACCCTTTCAAGATGGCGCTCGGGAGAGAGTGGTGGAGCCAGGCAACTCCATAGTTACCTGTACTGTGTGACTAAATCACTCAATGCCTTCAAGGAAATAAAACTGCAGAAGGTGAAATGCAGATAGCAAAGTACAGACTCACATGTGCTCATCAGAGCTGCGCAGATGCGTTGATTCCGGTTTCAAATAACCCTGCATGTGAGGCTGGGCATGCCCACACACTATGCACTCCTGAACAAGTAAATGGAGCAAATCCACATTGAGGTTACATAAGTGTCATTTGCGAGGATTTATTCCTTTCCTTTTCTTTGCTTAAAGAAGAAATATTTGGCTCCCTTACTATTTAATTTTGGGTGTTCCCTTCTGTTTTTCCACCCTGTATGCAAAATTGCTATTGGCGATGGCAAGAGTAATTATGTGATGGTGGCGGTGACATCTGTTATGGCTAGTTGGATGTCTTTTACAGCAAAGGTAAGAATAGATTTCACAGCTCTCAACTCCTTCAACAGTCCCAGCAATGAAAAGATAAATCAAAGTGGGTGAGATGATGAGATATTTGATGTAGCTAATGCCATCTTGGCCCTTTGAATACCTCACAAAACAGCCTTCCATTTTATTTTCGCCACTCTTGCTGTGAATATTCAAAAACACATGAGAAAGGCGTCAAACATACTGCATTAAAGCATCTTGCTAACAGCTATATTGCTGAATTTCATTTTCCACAGTCTAAAAAGTGTTTAACTGTTTACCCACCTGAAGTTTTAGTGCTTTACTTTGTCATGATGGATAGCTGCATATATGTTTCGTTAAAGAATACAGCAGTAAGGGCTATCAAGCTAAGAGTCATGTATTTTTTGTGGTCATGTAACAATTCCTCTTAATTCTCTGGTACATGGTTCAGGCCAACATCTGAAAGCTGTCTATGACTGTAGTGGGAGCATAGCAGATGTTCTTGAGCACATGGCATCAATATGAATCTAGAAATGTACACAATGAAAACCAAACCTATATAGCCCCACCTGGTTGAGAGATCTGTGTAAGAAAGTCTATCAATGTTAAATGATATACAGTCCTTTTTATGAAATTTGTCAGACATCTCATAATGTAAAATCTCTTCCTACTGTATTTTTCAAGGGGTTACACCATACAAAGCCACTTTCTATTTGTATTTGATGTGGAGGTCCTGATTCACAAAGATACTAATGTGTAGTAAATTAGGAGTGTGGAGTCTCTGTACTCGTGGCGGATCAGTGCAGAGATTCCGCCCGGGTGCAGAGACTATGCACTTGTAACTTCACTTCAAGTAAGTAACTTTGTGAAGTGGGCCCAGAGAATACATTAGCAATACCATTATCATTTAAGATCAATGGACTGCCTGTGTTCCTTAAAAAGATTAAAAAAGCCATGTAAATGTCCAGTATTTGTAAAGCGCGAACAATTACCCAAAGGTGTCAAGGCACTTGGGGCCGTCAGGAAGATTAAGCAAGCTATTGCCCAAAGTTACATGGTGCTGAGCTGATCTGCTGCAAGCGATCGAACCATGATCCCCTTTAGGGGCAGTGGAAGGATACTCTGCCCCCTAGGCCTAGTGGTGGTGTCTCTGAGGGATCCAACAGGGGCCAAAAACATAATTTATTTTTTAATTATACTGTGATACTGTGAATTTGAGGAGGATCCGCAGTAAGATTTAAAACAAAAATAGGCCTCAACCCTTTTAAAAAATGTTTTTAAAAAACGGGTGGTCCAGGGGCTGGTGAGTTCAGTGCAACATATTTTTGGGGGGAGGGGGCTTTTAGCCTTCCTCCATAAAGCATTTTTATGCCCCGGGAACCCATACCCTGGGATGATGTTAGTATTATAGGGAGGGCGACATGCTGCTCCGCTTCCCAAACCTAATTACGGCCCTGTGGAAACCATCCCCTAGGGCCAATCTCAATTATTATTGGGAGGGGGTGTGTGGCACTCCTCCCCGAGCTCCAGTACAACTACAGGGATCCCATCCCTGGCCATATTTTTCTATGGGGAGGGGAAAATTGGGCCCCCCTCCCTGAGCTGTAACCCGGCCCAGGGACCCAATACTCCAGCGCCTAAGAAAAGCTGTGTCCCGATGACCCAATCATCTGGGTCACTCCTGCTCAGGGAATAAAAATGTGACTTCCTGTCCACACTTTCCTGGGCAGGCAGCACAACTGTGCACCCACACAGTGGGAGTAGAGGAATAAACTGCTCCCGCTTGGGTGGGAACAAAGGAATGAAGCTGGCTCTCACTGGTACCCATGATGGATGTGGGGTGGAGAGCCAGCAGGGGCAGAGGGACCTTGGAGCTTCCCCAAGAGCACCCAGTATTACCATCTTGTGGGTGACCCAGGTGGGCACCGGAGCCCTCATGAGAAAATGATGGTCTACTCCAGCGGGCACACACTTTGGGACAGGTGCTGCGGGGGCCACGGAGTTGGAACACCCAAAAACAAATAATAAAATGAATAATAAATAACTAGCGGTAGCCGCTCATTTATTATTCACTGCTCCAATCAAGGAGCATCATATAATGCTCTGCAGGAGCTTTTTTTAAATATTTTTTATCCAGGTGGTGCCTCTAGAAGGAGCAGGGTCATCACCAAGCATTAGTTTAAGTGTTGTAGAGGGCTACAGGGAGCACCACAGCGCCTCAGCAACATTAAAAAGAACCAGTCTGTTTCCTGGGTCATTGAATCTATGACACAAAGAGAGCTTGATTTATATTTTATTAAAACACTCCAAGCTGGAGCTGTATGCTCTTCAGCTGGAACCCAGGATCCCCTTGTGGTTGGATCTATGGCTGCACTTTGTGGTCTGAAAATTGTTAAAAAAAGACACAAAGACCTACTTAATTTTTTTTTTTTTTTAATAATTCATTTTGGAAAATATTTTGGAACAGTCACCATTGTTAAACATTACAATGTGTGAATTAAATAAATAAACATTTGGATATAGTTATTGGTGACTATTTGACAGAGCCAATAGGTCTGCTTTATTAATGTTTTATGTGCTGACAACTTAATAAACCCAAAAGGTTTGCCGCATTGTTTATTTTGATAAGTCTGCCCTTTAACAAAGCCAGTAATATTGTTTTACTTAAAATGACACCTTTTATATTGTTAATGTAATAGTCGGCTACATGTAGCAATGGGAGGTTTGACACATGGCAGGCCACAGGCAAGGACATACACCTAACCCTGTGCCATCCACTGTAAAGAATGTGCATGGCAAGCAGGTGGGTGCCTGCAGGAGTAGGTGTGTGTGGCGAGAGAGTTTGCTGCACTCTGGGTTTGGACGCAGCGTCTGGTCAATGACCGAGGTGGGTCTTGTGAACCCAGACTATGGTTATAATACTTGGCAGCTCAGCTACAAAAGGTAGTGAGGTGGCTGCATGAACATGGGAGATTACTTGAGGGCAGACACCAACGGTTTACCAATGGGAACCTTGGGAAAATACTTATGCCAAGATGCTGGGAATCTACCAAGATTGCAAGGGGTCCTTAACTACTGCTGGACATACTACCTACAAAAAAAAGAATACACTTACACCCAACACATCGAAGACATAACTGATATGGCTACTGGACCTTTATAAGTGCAGTGGACTAGGGCTAGTTAAATACCTGGGGGAGAAAGAAGCTTGCACTGTTGGTAAATCTGTAAAAAAAAAGTGGGTATCTTAAAGACTATCATAACTTAATGCAACACTACAAACTTTCCGAGGCACTGTTTGTAGTACATGGGTCCTTTAGAGCTACGGCAGGTGTCAAAGAAAAGGAGTGCTGTGACATCCATTCACAGGTAGCTACAAATGATCTACATGCTTGGTGGGGGTAATAGGCAGTGGCGGCTTCTCTGCTGAGGTGGGGGAGTATCGCCCCACTGCTTTAGGCAGTGAAGAAAAGGAAAAATAAAATGACCATAACCCAACATTATTATCATTTTATTTGTTCCTGCTGCGGCGTCTTGGTGGGGCAGGCGGGTGGATCTGCTCTGTTCTGGGAGCAGGGGGAGGAGTAGTGGGAACTATGTAAGTGTGCATTACTGTTTGCCCGGCCCTCTCAAGCTGGCCAAACATTCATGTACACTTTCCATGTTCTCCACCCAGACTACATTACTCCCGGGGTGGAAAACATGCTCAGGCTCCCATTTACTGACTGAGCGCCGAACCATGATACTCAGAGCGATCACAACACTGCATTGCAGCGTTGTGATTGGCTGTGGGGAGCCTAAGAGCTCGAGTGCTTCCTGTTTCCAGAGAAGAATCACATAAAGAGCACGGAGGTGAAGGAGGTGAGACAGCGACCAGCCAGCAGGTAAGTGATTTTATTTGATTTTTTTAACCCTTCCTCTCCTCCCTCTCTTCCCTACTCCCTGCCCCACTACTGCTTCCCGGGAGCAGCTGCCACTGGAAAAAAGGCTATAGTGCTAATGTGCTGAGCACCTCATGAACACTATAAGTGCTTGTTAGATGAGCTTTGGGACAATTGTTCGACAAACATTGATAAACCCACTGACGATGAAGACTGGGGCGAATTCTAGGCAGTGCCCAAGTGTTTAAAGAAATGATCGCTTTATGCTGATAGAATTCAATTTCTTAACACTTACATCACGCCCTGGGGAGTCAACAAGCTCGACTTCAGACCATTAGTGCATGGCCCCAGAAGCAATTAATTGGACACAGATTTATTTCACATGTTCTGGGGCTGTTTGATTCTGGAGCCGTATGGAGAATAGATTGTACTTTTTTACCATACCCCAAAAATAAGAAAGCAATTGACAAGTGTGCCGACCTAGCACTGATCATAGCGAACAGTAAACCGCGATGAGCTGGAGGGCGGCGATCGAACCCAGCTGGATTAAGGGAAAATATTTGATATTGCAGTAGTCTGAATAAGAAAGTATGCTATGAGATGTGGAGGCCACATTGAGAAAGAGAAGCTAGTCTTCAGTTCAGCGTGGCAGACATTCCAGGGAAGACATGGACAACATCCTGCTTGGATTCTAGAACATAGGATATGATCAGGTTACACAGAGACGGGGGCTCCTACATGGCAGTCTGTGATGGCAGGGAAAAGATACAGCTATCGTTCACCTGCCGCGACTTGGTATCTTCCACAAAACATATCAACATGATAAAATATTTCTGGATTTACCCTAGAGGCTAGGTTTTTTTTCTGGGTTTACTCTAAAGGCTAGGTTTTTTACAATTATTTGTAACTCTTGCTACTATAACAGATGCACGGTATCACCAGCAATGGAAGTGTGAAATTATGTCATGAATGTAATTGCCCAAACTATTATTAGCAAAAAAGGAATCAGATGCCCTGTACATATACAGTGCAAAGTTGTTCTTTCAATCGCACTTACTATCATGGTGCTGTTCAAAATGTCTGACAATAGGGTGTATATGATCTCTCTTGGTTAGAGCTCTTTTGTGTTCTAGTACATAGATATTCGCACAAAAAGAGTACTGCCTACATACCACTTGTAGCATGGGTAAGTGAGAACATGTACATTAAAGCAAGCTGTACATGAGATGCATTTCCTGTTCTGTAACATTTCTCTAGTGCAGAATGTGGCGCACATTCTTTTTTATTTCTCTATATCTTGCAGTTTTGGGTTTTATGGTAACCTTTTTGGAACTGTTCCCAGTGTGTTTTATTTCTTGCTCTAAGTGGCTCCTAACCTCGAAGTCTTTCAAGGATTTAGGTCTTCTAAAAGTAAAGGAAGGATTGAAACCTAATCACTGACCAAGACAATCATTAAAAGGAAGAATGTTCCAATTACGTTTCAAAATAAGGTTCGCCTCCGTGGTTTCACACCTGCAGGCAGTGTTGATTCCGATGATATCACCTTGTTTGTCTTTGTCATCAACTTAAGGAATCAAGAGTTGCTCGGCTTAGTGTATGGCTTCAGCTAGTGCATAATAAAGGTGCCTTTTCCTCTAGAAAGATGCGGTCCTCACGGCAATTCCATCGTGGCCAAGGAGTTCTCAGTAAGGGATACTGCACTCAAGGCCTGAGGGATGGTGTCTATGGGCAAGTGGGAGACTGCCTTGGGCGCGCCAAGACTGACCATCCCACGCGTTTTAAGATTTCGAGGTGTGTATGAATGGATGTAAGTCAAACTAAAACTTCATAACATTAGGATGTCCAACCAAAAATCTTGAACCTCATCAGGTTTTGTTGGTGGACTAGTAAATTATCCACCACCACTATTCCAGATGTTTCCTGTTTCAGATGATTTTTCTGTTGTATACTGTGAAAATGTTGGGGAAAAATATTGACCTTCCTGCAGCCATAGGACTGATTTGAAAAATATTATCTACTGCAGAAAACGTAAGTTTATAAATGTAACGTGTCAATGTTTATTTTTGTAAATGAAACACATCATACAATGAATTAAACTTGGTATAACACTAAAATAAAGAAAAGTCATGTGCGTATCAATTAAATATTACCATTCCTGAATTCTGGACTTACAATAGAGAGATAGCCAACTAGTTTCGGTGACGTTGTATCAGCTAAGATCCAGAAGTCACTTCTTTCCCGTTTTATTTAGGACAAAGACCCTTAACATGGACTGAGCGCCTCGTACTTACTTACTATCCTTTCAACTTGTGCTGCCGAGTGCTCTGTGTGAAATGTTAGCCCATTAAAATAAAATTAAAAAATATATATTGTAAAATTCAAGATATTATATTATGTTAATCCTCTAAGTTTATATTATTTTGTAAACAAATAGAGAAATAAAAATTCGTTGACACCCTCTGCAGCAGTTGACTCTAGTACATCACATAGAAATCAGGCACAAAATACTGGTGGCACAGCATGCATTTCAACAACTTGAAGTACTAAGCGGAGGCAACTTATGCCTCGATCGGTTTATGTTCGTCCGCACATTGGAAGAGAATCTATTTCTCAGAGTCTGCTGTGATGCAAAAGGAGCGATCATGCTCTCTGCGTGTATCTGTTAATTATGTTGTAGACTAAAATTGCATCCACTCTGCTCTCGAATACAGGCGATAATAAACCTGCAAATACCTACTGTGCAGAACACAGCAAACAAAAAAATACAAGAATGATGGGGCATATTGATTACCCCTAACTAGTTGTTGGCAGTGAAGACTTCCACACCTTGAAAATAACAGGACCTTTCCATTTGTGGAACCCAGGGCGCCCTGCCTTATGAAAAATTGTTTGAAGGGTGAATGAGCCACCTTTGTACAAAACAAACAGGCATATTGCTCCAACATACAAGGCGTGATATTCGGTTTACAGTGAATAACAACATACTTATTGGATATCTTAAAGTTTATATCACGGTCTCACAAGACAGATTTTCGAAAGAGCTTATTAAAGGACATACTATATATTACCATTTCAATCACGTTTTCAGGCTTGTCTTGTCTGTCCCTGTTCACCACCTTCCCCTTATTCCAACTGTGTGCATGTTCTGATACTTTCTGTTTCTAATTCCAATCTATGCCCATAGTCTATCTTGTGTCTTCCAATATCTTTCATGCCTTTCATTCCGAACCAGGAGCTTCACTACTCCCTCACACTTCTTTTACTGTCATGTTTCTAGACCATGCCACATATCTCTTCCACCTTATCCATGTATCACGTATTCCACAGTTGGCTTTCGAGTTGCATTTTTTTGTCCCTACTTTGAATACGTCTCTCTAGTTCATTATAACTAACTCAACTCCTTTTATTTCACAACTTTCTTCTTGTTTCGGTGTCGAAGTATATTGTTGTCCTAAGTGGCCACTGAAAACATGCAGGCAATCCTGTAAATACAACTAGGTCTGACCTTAATTGTTATTATACGTGCATAATCTTACATCATCTCTGCACTTTTTGCATTAAGCAACATTTGGCTTTATTTTTCCCTTTAAGATTCTGCTTTGAGCAGAAACACAATAAAACATCTCACTGAGAGACGATTTATGCTGGAACCAGTTTGCTGCGGTACCTGTAGTAACTTTTCGAGCCTACAAAAGGGATGTGAACACTTTTATTCACCTCGCATGATTTTGCATAATTTTCAAAACTATAAAATTGTGCATCTTCCGCACAACCCTGAACACAGCTCTCTGTAGCGGGTTTGTAATTAACAGAACCAGTAGAGAGAGTCACAGGTGGGCAGCTGTTTCTTCTATGCATAGGCTCAGCACTTGCTCATTTCTTCAAAGTCTACCGAACCTCTTCCGTATCTTTGTATCATATTCTGCCTTCGCGTGCCTAATGAAACACATTATCATTTACTTGAAAATAGTTCATTTGCATGGATTTTTAATTTCTTCGTCCTCGGCTCTTGGCTTACTGGTCCAACACGTTTGAAAGGCTACGCATTACCACTAATGCAAAAGGAACAATTGATGGACAGAATGCAGAACAATGTCAAGCATTCACCACAGTAGAGAGATCTGGGCTTAAATCCATTGTTTTTTGCTCACCGTGCCATTCCAGTTTGGACCCAGCTGTATGCAAATCACTCTTGACCCTGTGCCTCATGGGAACAGTCTAGTCTGAACTGGGAGGCCAGGTCCTCCCTGGACTGGAAACAAGCATCCTAGGACCGGTTTCGGGCTGTGTCTCGGTGACATGGTGAGCAAAAGAATGATGGATTTAACCCAGATCTCATGACTGGGGTGAATGTTTTGATTTGTTCTGCATACCTCCATCAATTGTGTGTCTTTTGCATTACCACTAGACAGAAGCTTTCTCTCTCCAGTGAAGGGATTGTTACATGAGATGTTGGTCCAGCGTGGCACGGCCCGAGATTATGTTTTTAACAATAGCATTAGGGTGGATGTTTATAGCTCAGAAGTGAATAAGTCCTCAGACTCAGCCAAAACAGTTGGACAATGAAATCTTTCAATCCTATTTTATGGAGATGGGTGCTGCTTAATAGGGTGTACAATATGGCATAGTTTGGATATGATAACATGCATGGTACTGCATATATGTATATATATATACACTGTGGTGTGGAGCAACGTGCTGTTGCATTTATGTACAATATTTTGATTCAGTACGTTTTTGTTTAGTATGGTTTGGTGTGGAGTTTATTGGTGATGCATTATTGTCCTATGCCAGAGTGTGGCTTACTGTATTTTAACATCAAGTGCAATAATGTACTATGACAAGTAGTGTCTTAATGTGTGGAAATGCGCACTGTGGTTTGTTTTCTGTGTTAACTTTTGAGGGATATTTAGATGTGTTTTGGAGTTGAGTGGTGAGGTCTTCCTATGATGCTGGGTAGCACTGGATGATATGACGTGCTACACTGCAGTGTGTTTAAGGGTGATAGTTGGTGTTGTGTGCTATCATATAGAGTGCTAAGGTGTAGTCCAGTTTGTTATCCCCATATTATTGTCTTTTTTTATTGTCATCTCCCAAGTGTCTGACATTGGAATATCATTATCCCTTGAAGCATAGTGAGAGAAACTTAAATATTTGAAGGGTCACCTTAATTGTCACCTTTTTCTGGATCCGATTTTTGACTGCATTAGGACTCTGCGCCTGTTAGAAACTGGGTTACTGGGTGACTAGAGTGTGAGCCCTAGTCAAGCAGCAACCACTATCCTAATCAGGCCTAGGCACGAGCAAAACCCAAATTATACTGTGCTCAACTCTCTGGTAGCTTGGCACAAAGAAGTCAGGCTTAACTTAGAGGCAATTAGTAAAGTATTTGTGCAACACTTTAAACAGTAAAACACCACACAAAAGCTCCCTCACCAGGTTAGTAAAATAGAGCAGAATTGAATAAATAAAAAGAGAGCAAAATGACAAAAGCCAATTTTGTAGAACTGAAGTCATGAATTTGTAAAGAATAAACTGTAAAATTGTGCTTACAAGTGTAAAACGCTAACCGCAGATATCTGGTCAGGCTCGACAAGTCAAATATTCAAGCCAAAAATGATAAAGCATGGGTCAAGTACAGTTCAAAATTAGTCTCATTGAAGGTTTATCTCTTCAAGTGTTGTGCTAAGGGTCTTGTTCACATTGGAGAGGCCTCAGGGAGCAAGGAGAGTATTGCAGGTGGTGGTTAGCGCAGAGGGAATAGCAGGCTCAGCGATGCAGCGATGCAGATGAGCAGTTTGGGGCTTTGCGCTGGCTCTTCCCTGTGTGTGATCAATGCTTGCTGTGTGAAGAGGTGGGATAGCAGCTGCTTACTCTGATTTTCGGTGTGAGCAGTGCAGCTTTGGTGAAAATGGGTATGTTTGCAGTCGTGAAGAGCCCAAAAGCTTGATTGCAGGAGCTTGTGAGCCACACATATCGTCCAGCACCTGAGAGGCACCACTTGGGGGTCAAGAGCGCAATGCAGCTGGGTCCAGGAGCTGTTGTGGAGCCTTTTATGTCCCTGAGGCTCAGCTCAGTAGTCCAGCAGACTAGCCCTTAAAGTCACTCTGGGGTCTTGGGTTCAAGATTAAGTTGCAGCTCCTCTTCTTTTTCCCCAGGCAGAAGAGGAGCAGGTCAGCACAGTAGGACAGCAGTTTCTTTAGAGTAGCAGTCCAGCAGAGTGGCCACAGGTCCAGAAGTGTACCGAAGAATAGGGTCTGAGGTCCTCCTTTTTTACCCTGGTGCCCTGGTTCTTTAAGAAGCTTCTAAACAGTGGCTTTGAAGTGCATGGAATATCCTCCCTCCCCTGCCCTGACTTCAAGCTGGCTGAACTGACCATGTAGGGTTGTTAGGCCCTTATTGTGAAGGCAGAGCACAGGCTATTCAGGTGTATACGGGGCTGTGCTCAACTCCACACCCAATCCTGCCACTAGATGTCCCACTCAGGCACACCTAATCACTCTATCATGTGACTGTCTGGGAGGAATTCACGAAGTCTGTCAGCTGCACCCTTTCATGTGACCCAAGGTAGGCTACAGGCACAAACGGGCTTAGGATAGAAAATTGGAAGCTTTCATAAAGTGCCATTTTCTAAATTGCAATGAACAATCTGACTTTATTATTAAAAAGAGTTTATCATTGCAATTTCATAGACACCAAACATGACATTGGCACCAAATCCTAATAGCTAAATACAGCCTATTAAATGTAATAAGAAATCCTCAATGTTCTTCAATGGGAAGTGTAGGCCTCAAAGTAGTGAAAGTCGAATTTAGGAATTTTTTTTCACTACCTGAACATGTAAAACTTAAGAGTACATGTCCAACCTTTTGATGGCACAGCACCCTTCACCATGGACTACCTAGGGCTTACCTTAGAGGGGATATATATGTAATAAAAGGGGAGTTTGAAGTTTGGCAAGGAGGTTTAAGTACAAGTCTACATGGCAATTTAAAACTTGACTCAGGCTGCAATGGCTTCCCAGGGACATGTTTTATAGTGCTACCTAGGTGTGGGCACAACCAGTGCTGCAGGCCCACTAGCAGCATTTAAATAACATGCTGTGGGCACATGCAGTGCCATTTTACTAGAGACTTACAAGTAAATTAAATGTGGCAATTATGTATAAACCAATTCCACCATGATTTAAAGAGTGAGCACAATCATTTTATCACTGGTTAGCAGTGGCATAGTGCTCCTAGTACTATGGCCAACAAAAATAGGTTTAGCAAAATGGAGGAAGAGAGGCAAAAGTTAAGGAGCAAGACCACCCTAAATTTGACAGGCCTAACAGTGCCCTTTGACACTGCTATTTTCACCACAAAGCGTGTGACCTGGCCCTAAATTAGTGTTGATAAATGTGTTTCATGCAGTTTGTCTATTGAACTTTCCTGTAAGGCCGTGGTTGACACTGTAGAAATTGCCCTATTGGAGCTGAAGTTAAATGTCATATGAAGGCTGCAGTCTTTTTTTACAACACTCACTATTATGACACACATCTATAATACCCAGGAGCACCACTGTGCCCTGGCTCAGTTGTAATAAAAAATACAAGGGATGGAAAATGCTTTTGCCATTGAAAAAACATATTTTGACACATCAAAAGGTACCCCAAAAGGATGTCTTGCAAGCCCACAGAGCAGGGTGAATGATATATAAAAATGCAAGATGATATATAAGAAATAGATGCCCTCACTGTAACTGAAGGCCTAAAAGCTGTTTCCACTGTTGAGTTTTGTATTAGACTTTCACTCAACAGGCCTAGAAATAATTAAAATATTTACTTCACTTCTCTACTTGGGAAAATGTTGTAAACATAATTTAAAGTTATTCCCCCTCCTAGTTTTAAAAGTCTGATTTACTGATAAAATAAGATTTTTGATAACTTTAATGGAAACATAACTTTATAAAAATTTACTTTGGGCTACCCAAGCCAGAACTGGCTTAACATTGGTGCTACTACTCTTCACATCCACACAGGCCAGTAAAAATTCATGAATGGAGTTAATGCACTCACTCTCCGAAGTGAGCCTTTGGTTAGCCTCTTGGTCAAGAAAGTCAGTAGTGTTGTCAGCAACTGGCCACTTACACTCTGCCATCTGGGACAGAACAGCTGTCAAAACAAGAGACAACCGGTACACTTCTTCTTTTGACTTGATGATCCCACATTGTGATGACATGATCTGATCTTATTCTTTCCCAGTACACTCTTAGACCCCTTGGTCCCAACCCCAGCAAGAGGGAGGACCAGTTAGGACCCTGACTGAGGGATGGTGACCTTACGCAAAAAAGGGGAAGACTATGTTCCTGCCTAGAACTGTTCCAGATGGAAGAATGGTTCAGCCATCTTGAATTTAGGGTGTTGGAGAATTGTTGCAGTAATGTGAAAAAGTAGTGCTGCAAAAGGAGGTGGGAAGTAAAGTATACAGGACTGGCTAAGGAAAATTCTGCAATTACTTTCTAGTGCAAATGATAAGACTGAAATTTCAGTTTCACATCCTCATAACATTCCTGGGAAGGCTACATTTGAAGAAGAAAGCCCTAATGGAGCAAGGAAGACTCCTTGCATCTAACATCTGCCTTTTACCCAAAGACTGAAATTGGGGCCAGATGTAGGTAATTCTATTTTACCGATTCATAAATACCGAATTTTACCGATTCGGTATTTATGAATCGGTAAAATAGAAGGGGGGAGATTTAGGTAAATTCGGTAATTGAATTACCGAATCTGTAAAAATCGGTAATTACAGAATCGGTAAATACCGATTCGGTAATGCCCATTGATTCAAATGGGCCTTGAAGCCCATAGGAATCAATGGGCATTACAGAATCGGTATTTACCAATTCGGTAAATACCGATTTTTGCAAGGGTGCAGGGGGTGTCACTTTGACACCCTCTAGCACCCCGAATACAGGCATGTGTGCCATGTGGCACACAGACATGCCCTAAGGGCATGTCTGTCTGTCACATGGCATAGGTGTGCATGCACACATGTGCATACACACCTGGATTCGGTATTTTACCACCCAATTGAATTGGGTGGTAAAATACCGATTCGGTAAGGCTTTTGGGACTCAGAAGAGTCCCACCTACATTTGGATTTACCGAATCGGTAAAATTACCGATTCGGTATTTTACAGAAACGGTAAATTTACCGATTCGGTAAATTTACCGATTCTGTAAAATAAATGCACCTACATGCCATTTCTTAAATACCGGTCGGTAACGGCCGAAATCGGCCGTTACCGACCGGTATTTAGGCTCCTACATCTGGCCCCACGTCCCTAAGGGTCAGCTGGCTAGCCTGCTTGCCTGCTCCAGGGGCACAAAAAGGAGAAGGAATACTGACTTCAAGAAGGCCTAACTTACCATAGAGGGCTGGGTGCAGCCGGAACCCTAGATGGAGATAGCCCAAGCGTCTTATAGTCCTCCATTGATCTAAAAACACCAGGAGTGACTGAACAAGCTCTCCCAGCAGTTGGAAAAAGAAGGACTTAGATAATATTTGACCTCCAAGGACCAGGATGAGGTGCTGAGGCTTACTCAGAGAGGTCACATCCAAGGTAAGAAAGAAAACCAGGTTTATTTTTTCAAAGCTTTTTGCTGGACAACCAACAGGTTCAGTGAAACCTCACAGAAAAGGTATCTGACCTTGTGGAGTGCTGCAGTGATACACCTTCCAGATTGTCAACACACAGGTTCAGTGGAACCTCACAGAAAAGGTATCTGACCTTGTGGAGCACTGCAGTTCTACACCTTCCAGATTTTCCACACTGGAGGATTTTGAGAAACAAACGAGTGACCAAGGGGATCATTTAGAATTTGGTTGTCAGGTTTCTCTGTCACAGTTATGCTAGAGTACCTTGCATGTCAAACTAAAGCCTCATCTACCTCATTTAGAGATGAGTGGACCATCAACTTTCAGTTGATGAGCCCCCATTGGCCCCATGGACCAAGACCTACCTCTAATAGGCACAGAATTGAGTGGTCAAAGTAAAGACTTACAGCCCACTCTATTTAGAGTGGAGATCTGTTTTATTTTTAATTCCTTCACCACCAAGAAAAACCTAGTGTTGAGGGACAGAAAAGAAATTATGACCCCCACACCCTGAGAGAAGCCTCCCAAGGTGTATGGGACATTAGCCTTTGTTTTGTCAGTATCAAAATCCCAATATGGAAGTTTGTTTTTGAATAACAAAAATGTTAAAAGTTTGGTGGACACCCGTCATAATTGATGATCGGCATCCCACCAAAGGTTTTGTACCTTGAACGAAACTGCCATGAAACCAGTTCCAATCAATATACAGAGACCACCACTGAGCCAGTGGTGATCTCTTAATTTGGCAGAGGGTAGTCTGTCAGGTTGACTTAATGTCCTCCACCACCCTGGTGAATGGAGTGCTATCAGTCAAACTTTAATCTGGCCCTAAGTATTAAGGTAAAACACTGAACAAGTGGGCGAGGTGGCAAAGCAGTAAAGAGGCAGCCCCGAAAGGCTATTAAATCCAGCTATGTTCCACTTGAGCCTATTGTCATCAAAACCAATGGCTTCAGCTTGAGCTTAAAGATGATGTATCTGAGTTGAAGTGACCCATGCTAGCTGCGTCCTTGAATCCTGCCTGAAAAAGATTTCTACTTCCATTTCAGAGACTATGAGCCTCATTTATGAAAAGTGACGCATCGCTGCGTGAAAACAGCGATGCGTCACTTTTCACTGCGCCCTCCTTGCACCACCAATGATGCGTCATATTTACAGTATGACGCATCATTGCGCCAGGAGTTACAGATACGTCAGTATTTCTGACGTATCTGTATGGCGCAAAAGTGGCGCATTGCTGGAGTGTGTCACAAAAGTGACTCAACTCCAGCAATGTATCCTTTGACATGGGCCAAGCCCCATGTGAAAGGGCCTGCATCAGTCTTACACTTGCTGTGAGGCAGGCGTAAGAAATTGACGCATTTGTGTCCTAGAAGTGGCACAGTGAAATCCCATAGATTTCACTGCGTCACTGCGTCACTTCTACGACCCTATCTTGCGCCAATACGCCCTCTTGCATACATTATACCTGCCTCAGGTATAATGTGGCGCAGGGGTTTACAAAGTGACGCATCTACCTAGATGTGTCACTTTGTAAATATGGCGCAACAAGGCACATTTTTTACGCCACTGGTGCGTCACAAAAAGTGACGCACCAGCGGCATAAAATTGACGCATAGCCTCATAAATGAGGCCCTAAGTTCTCAGGTAACAATATTGACTGGATGACCCACTTGAAGTATCCAACCTCTGCTACATTATGTTTGACCTAAAGTCAATCCTAGGTCCCCTTCTACCATGAACTGTTGTGTTTCAAAGGTGATTTAATGTTGTTACATGCTGTTTGCATTAACCTATATGTATTTAGTTTTTGAGTTGTTTTATATAGCGCTAATTAAATTTGAAGGTCTCAGAGCGTTTTATAATGGGAAATGTTTACATAAAAAGTAACAAGTCTATACAGAGCAGCTGAGTCAATCAGATCAGATCAATGGTTGAGCACGAGGGAACACAGATATTGAGGAAGAAAATGTAGGGGGGACTGGGGGTAAAGAGACTGTCAAGTTGGATGGTAGATGACTCACTAGTTGAGATGCTGGTTTAGGAAGAGTCCTTTAGTTGTCTCTTGAAGCTCAAGAAGGAAGGGGGTTGTTCTGATATGTACTAGTATGGAGTTCCAGATCTTAGTGGCAATTCTCGAGAAAGAATGTGCCAGTGTTTTTTGTTTGGTTTTGTTTGTAAGCAGAATGAGAAGTAGGGTGTTTGAGATTCTTATGTTTCTTGTCTGACTTCCCTGTTTTGTTTTTTGGTGAGGTAGGCTGATTTCCTAGTGTTAAGAGCTTTATTAACCGCATGCGTGCGGGCGGAATTCCGCTCGCACGCTGAGATATGCGAAAGCGCATGTTACGTGACGAGCTGGGCTCGTCATCAGCGTAGCAGGAGGCTACCTCATGACGAGCCCAGCTCGTCATCAGCGTCGAAGGGGTTAATGTTAATGATATTGAGACTTGTAGAGTACACTGTTACCCAAGGATGTCCTGGCACTATCTTCATGATCGTGACCTACTTGAAGCCTAGTTGCAAAACACCTTTCAAAAGGCCAGCTAGCTCAGAACAGCCCAGATGGAAAATGGTAGTTCCTACAGGCCTTGACAGTGCCTGTAAAGAAGCTTTTAGCTCCTCAGTTAGCTTATTTAAATGTGGGTACTACCCAGGTTTTAGTGCCAGCCGACTGAAGTGCCCTGTTGGGTACATACCAATTAAACGTTTGTGTGAGATAAGATGGGCTTATGCTGTGAATTGCCTTGTAGGCAAGGCGGAGAGATTATGGGGGATATTCTCAAGAACATGTGATAACTATCTCAAAATTAGCGTAACACAACTTTCAACATCGCAGTCTATTGTGGAAAAATAACACCGTGTTAACTAAGTATTCACAACACGGTGGTACCATGCGGTAGTCTCACGATAACGCGTCAAATGACCGAGTTAAATTCAACATGGCGTGGCAAAAATGTGGTACAGGAACGCAACAAAAGTTGTGATGAGGCCAATTGTGTTACAAAAATCTGCAAAAACCAGCACCAGGCCTGTGATCACCTTAAAAGTAGAAAAAAACAGGCACACAAATGCCAAACAACAATGAAGCACAATGGATGTTGCGGAGCAAGTACGGAGGACAACCAGAACCCCACAAGCCCCCCGGAGGACCTGCTTGGGACCTCGGGGTCAGGGAAAGCCAAGGAGAAGAATAGTAGAAAGAAGCGGTTAAGTCCGCAGGAAAACAGGATACTGATGACGGAGGTGGTAGAACACCATCAACAACTGTTCGTCACCTACACTGTGTCATTGGCAACCAAAAATGGACTATGTCATCCATCGTGGACAAGGTGAATGCAGTCGGAGGGCTGAAGAGGACAATGGAAGAGGTCAAGAGGCGCTGGAATGATGTCAAGTTTAAAACCAAGCTGATACTCACCAACAACCGGAAGGCAGCAATGCAGACTGGAGGTGGAAGTCCCGCGCCACAGGAGGAGCTGGACAATATGTAGGAAATGGTGTCCACAGTCATCAGTGGGGAGATGGTGGTAGGAGTTGGGAAACCGGACACTGCTCAACATGACTGACATAACAGCACCAGGGTGAGTAACGACCAGGGACTGGGGGACAGGGGGAGATGGGAACAATAGCACACATGTACAATTGAGTTGAAAAGATCCGCGGACAAACCATGCCCCAGTCCCCAACTCCCACCAAGAGACCAATGTACTCAAGTATGCAACATCTCAGCACTGCATAAGCACAGAAGTCAAAGAAACATCGCATGAAAGAGAGACATGGCAGCAAAATCAGAGCTGCAGGGGCGACTTCCCCGAATTGCAGCACAGACACATAACATGCAGAGCACATTAACACTGACAACAGTGTGGTACAAACCGCAACACGTCCACAACAGAACACAGGACACAACTGGTGCCACTTGTATGTGGACACTGGCCAATCATATTTGGCATTGAAGGGAAATGTGAGTTGATAATGTACAAGTACAAACACACATCTGTTATGTGTTGTCGAAATGTCAACTGACCCTCATCAAATAGGCAGCTCCCCCCAAACAGCCACAGTGTACATAGTCATGCAGTCTGTATGAAAACATGTACAATGCAACAACATACATGTGAACACATTGTTAAACTGCATCCCCCTTCACATTGCAGAGGGAGAATCAACACCTCCTGCAGAGCAGCCCAAACCTCTCTTCTCTGATGATGAAGAGGACCACCACAGCATTGACTCCAACGCCCTCCAACAGCTTGTGGAGAGCCTCCGCACCCCAACTCCAGGAGCAGGGCAGCCCAGCTGCCATGAGGAGATCCCACCCCCTGCACAGACCACACAGCAGGCAGCACCCACCACCTCGGCTGCCTCCCAGGACCCCCATGAAGAACACATGGCCTTCCAACACCATGTGTTGGGGTGACAGGAGAATCTGGCTGAACAGGTGCGGGTGGGCTTTGATCGCATAGCAGCCAAACTAGATGTCATACATGGGTGTCTAAGTCCCATCGGGGACCACTCACAGTCCCTAACGGACACCCACAGTCTGCTCCATGCTCTCCAACAGACCATGGATGACATCGCTGGAGCCCTGACTCAGAGACTAGAGCAACTGTCCAGTCAGAGTGTCTCCAGCTATATCACAGGGGAGTTGGGACACATGCAGAGGTTAATGGAGACCATGGAGCGGACGCAGGAGGAAAGAGTGGCTGCCATGGCCACACACCAGCAAGAGGTTGCTGGGTTTCTCAATGACCTCAAGACCATCCTCATGGCATTGCGGCCACAAGGCCTGGCACTGATGCATGCTGCTGCTACCAGCACATCCACATCTCTGCCCCCTGAAGTGTCAGTGCCACACAGTGCGGCAGACATTCCACCTCCGGCCCTTGAGGTGTCACTGCCACACAGTGCTGGAGAAAGGCCACCACCACCCACACGTTAAGCACATGGAACAGCTGTGGATGAAGATGCGGATGAACCTGCCTTCAAGGTAAGAAGGACGTAGTAGCATTCATCTCCACCATATGGCCGGTTTCAGCTTGGTTCTGCCCTCTGCATCATCAACTTCCACTGTCCCCCAATGCACTCTGCGACACTCACCTTGGACCTCGCGATGGACTGTCATTTGCTGTTTGATCGCCAATGACACAGCAATCAGACTGCAAACTGAACTCTTCCTCTTCCTTTGGATTTGTCATTCCCTGAAGGACTCTGCCTGGCCCTCCACGGCCCAACTGTGAATGTGGGATTTGCATGGCCCTGTACTGCTCCAGATGCAACATTCCACTGAAAGTGCATTAAACATTCATAATCACACAGATGTGTCATGTCTATGGTCTTTCAAGTGTGGAAGTATGGATGAATGTAGGCTCAGTGATTTCCCCTTACATCCATGTAGCTTATGTCATTGAACTTCGGTCACAGGGTGACACATTGCCGAATGTGGTCCGGGTGGCTCCGGCACCACAACAGGGACACACGCATTAGTTACTTCATTGTCCAGCCCCAAACGGAATCATGCCCAGAGCCCCGGGGTCATTGTTCAGGCCCTTACACTGGACTGGCATATGCCAGGCCAGCCCACTCCACTTACGCTCACAGTGGGGGACAACAACGCTACATGTCCCAGGTCTTCCCTGTAGTGATCTGCTGGTCAGAGGTCTAGTTGTGAGCATGCCACAGCGACTCCCTCATGGCTGGTGTACACCCACACCAAAGCCATCCAGCACACGCATCACAGGGCATGTAACCCTGTCAATAAAAAGGGCCAGGCGCCAGATGCCATTTCCACTCCATATCTGGGTGTATCTGTGTGGTGGTAATGTAGGCATGAGGGCCTAGGGCCCTGCAACATTACATTCCCCAGGGCCTGATGTGACATGCTGTCATCCGCAACACGATACCTCAATCATACAGGGTCCATGATTTGCAGGGCACACACTTGGTGGCACAGTATACACTGCGGCCGGCGCAGGCACACCGCCACGGGATGGTGACTTTCGGTGCACTCAGGTAGGGGCACCATAATTGCTGAGCGGGTGTGCAGCCTGTGATGACGACCCATCCTGGCGGTCCGGACTGGTGACGAATGTTGTGAGCCCTGCTAGACCACAGTGTAGGCCTGATCCACTGAACAGTGTGTGCCTACCACCACGTGGTGTTGCCTCGCGGGTCACAGAGTTAGTGGCACCTTAAGGGCTGAGCGGATGTGCAGCCTTCGATGATGCTGGGTGCACTGGTATGTCCTCTGTCATGGTGAAATCAAGACCCAGAATCAAATGTGAGACCTGGTGGCCCGCGGAGCGGGCTGCATGATGTGGAAGGTGCCATGTTTGCAGGCCCTTGGCTTGGAGCTTGCACCGGCACGTGATGGGCCCTCTTTGCAACACGCCAGTGGCGTAAGGTAAGCAGTGAGACCTGGGTGTGCAGGGGCGGGCATGCACCGCTAGGCGGTGGGATGGACTGGGGTGCAGCTGCCTGGGTGGGCAGGGGCAGGCATGCACCGCTGGGTGGCAGGAGGGGTTGGGGTGCAGCTGCCTGGGTGTGCAGGGGTGGACAGGTGATGATGTTTTGTGCAATTGTATGTACTTTGCCATTCATGTATCTGGACTTTGTTTCAGATGAGGGACCTGGTGAACTGCAGTACATACCAGCACGTGGTAGGAGACACACCGGTGGCAGCAGGTGAGCCGTGAGGCCTGGGTGCGCAGTGTCGACACTCTCTCTCCCTGTCCCTCTCTTCCTTTCTCTGTGTCTCTCTCCATCTCTTCCCATCTTCTTCTCTCTCTCCCTCTCTTTCCGTATTCCTCTCTCTCTCCCTCTCTTTTGGTCTTCCTCTCTCTCGCCCTCTCTTTCTGACTTTACACCAGGTCAGAGCAGGTGTTGATTTCCTGCTGCTAACGCGCCTTATCGCATGTGTTGTGATCCCAATCGCTGATATGGCTGGTCGTTGAGAATGTTGCGGAGTGGTGTGGTCACTGCTTTTTGCACGGGAGCCCTTACTCTGCATCTCATTAGCGATAGTTGCGGGGGTCATCAGTGGCAATGGTTTTTGCGGCTGCTATCGCAGGTAAATTGGTGATATGGGCTGTTAGCACCAGCTTGTGAATGGGCCAATAAATGTATCGTCACTTTGGCTGCGATAAAGTGCTGTTAACTCAGGCGATAGTTCCTTGAGAATATGCCCCTTAAACTTTATCCGATGTTTCACTGGTAGCCAATTGAGTTTTTAGATCATGAACTGAGCAAAATTTGTAAAGTGTAATACAGAATTGTCGCTGGTGTATTTTGCAACTTCTGTAACTTCTTCATGTGTTGTTGCTGTACGTTCAGAACAGACTGTTGCAATAGTCCAAGCTTGACAAAATCAATGCAGACATTATGTTTTTTTTGGGAGTCTCTTGGAATGAAGAATAAGATCTTTTCATTTATTCTTAGAATAAAGAAAGTTGATGACGTCAAGACAATGACCTGATTGCCGACAGAGAGCTTATTGTTTATGATCACTCTTAGATTTTTGGCTTTTACAATTGATGTAGGCAGTACGTGAGACAAGCATTTCTGAAGCTGCAGCGTGCTTCTTTTGGAGCCACTTCAGTTCTTTCAGTGTGGGGGTTATGTGGTCCTATTAGTTTATTCCTGTGACCAATGTGGCTGCTACATTGAGAGTAGGTTACCTAGTAGGTGGTAGGTTAGGTAACATTTCATTAATATGCTGTCTTTCATCCTTATGGTGGTGCTGAAATTTTCAAATGTGTTTGTATGACAAGGTGTTTGCTTCCCCCATGTTGATATTGATCTTTTGGATGCCTACATTTTGGCATCCCTTCCTGTTTTTCTTGATGTTCAAGAATCCCGGTGGGACTAGTGTGTCCAAGATCAGGTATGAGGAATCATTTTGCCATGTTTCCTTGATGAATGTGATATTGATGCCATGATTCAGGATGGTTTCCCCTAGTTCTGTTACATGCTTGATTGCAGATCTACAGTTTAAGAGCATGCATTCAGTCCCCCTGCAGTTATTTTTATCTTGAGGGGAGGAATTCAGGGGAATATACGTGAGGTGTGCTGATGACCAAATCATTCTGGTTGGAATGGAGATTTTCCATAGACCTGTGATTAATTCACTGGCTCCACTGCCTCACTTGGAGACAACGTGGAGCTGGTTATTTTAGGTCTCTGAGCTTTGTTGTTGAGAGGCATTGTGGTCCAGCTGTGTGGTTGTGTCCTAGCTCATCTTGAGAGTTGTCTGCTGGTGCATGTAGGGAAGTGGTGGTGATAGGCAGGAGTCAAACTTATGTTTATGTTCATAGTGATATTATAGAGGACCTGTCATACTTTCTCTAGTTGGTTTTCAATGTGAGTTAGTCGCTTATCTAGCTTAGACATGGACATTTGATTTGTTTGGGAGGGAGTGCGAGTGTGTCGGTTCTGGCTGAATGGGATAAGGCTGTCCAGAGTGATAGAATGTGCTGGTGGGAGTGAGATTTGGAAATTCTGTGGGGGTGCGAATAGAGGTTAGTTCTATGTTTTTAATCCCAAGACTAGTGGGTGGGTAGAGTGGGCCCTTTTGAAATAGAGTCATCAGTGTATTGATGGGAGGTGGGGGTGGGTGGTAGTAGTTGGGAGCAGGAATTTCTTGGTCGAACAATAATCCAAAATAGTATCCCTAATTCTCTTTTGTAGATTTGAATGATCTTAGTGTATTGTTCTTCATTAAGTTTTTATCTAACTTTCTAAATTGTTTATGAATGTTATGGTGTTGTGTTCTTATCTTTAAAAGTGCTAGTACTGCTTGACCTTAAAACACATTTGTCTGGGGAATCACCTGCTGATGTGCTTTAGCTTACAGTAGTGTGTTTATCAAATTGGTATGAGCCCCTATGCCCAAACATTCTGACGTTGTTCAGCTGTGGTTCTATCTTATATCACAGCTGAAGTCAACATTCAGTTTTAAATGTTTACCATTAAAAATCTCATTCCAGGTTTAGAGGCAACCGTTTATTTTGGGATTTTTATTTGGCAAGAGTATTTATGATTCATTTACGATTATGTCATGTTCCGAATGTTTTCATTATTTGATTACATTTGAGCAGCTTGTTTTTTTTTATTGCAGGACCATGGAAGTGCATCTGTCTAGCTGTATTGTTTTACTTCTGTTGGGATAAAGGCCATGTGCAAGTTGAAGAGGCACCAGTGCAAATTTAGTATTTATCATAAGTTGTCCAGGGATGAAAGCAGTGTGTCCTTTTCCAGTTCGTCCCCATAATAGCTGGAAACTTGCAAGTTTAAGCTTGAAAACAGGAAGGCTAAAAGAGCCTTATATAGGAAATTGGATACCCTACCCCTAGAGGAAAAAAAGCTGTCCGGCTACAGAGGAATCAAAGGTGGTGGCCTCTCCTGGCCAGAGAAGTGAAGGAATAGCAAGGACTCTATAGTAAACCCAGTGAAATTGTATTTATGCAGGCGTAGTTCTCATAATTTTGGGAATTTTTCATTATACCTGTTACTGGAAATTCCCTAAATTATGTCACAATGACAAATCATGTAATTACACTGCTGTTCATAGAAATATAATAGCACAGGATAGCAGGAATGACATGAGCAAACAGAAAGAGAGTGACTGGTGTTTGTAACAATTGTGTTTTTCAAGCTTCTTTTTCAGTTTGAAATGCATACTTGCCTCAAAACTTGATGCAAGGACACATTTCAGACGAATTATAGCACTAAATGATAGACTTGCACTTAACGTAACTTTGTGTCATTTTCCCAAAATTTCACACAGTTATGTGAAAGCAAATTATGCAACTTTTTTGCCTTGATGTGGAGCAGAAAAAGGTGGCATTTGCTTTTTAGGAGCTGAGGCTGTCACCTGAGAAGAAGGCAGCTGTAGCCTTGGCTGGTGAGGAGAACTAGCAGCAGCAGCGCTTACACTAGAGGAGAAAAAGTGCTCTTGAAAGACCACAAGGACATGCTGTCCTACTAGAGGAACCAGCACAAGAACTTGAGGTCCATGAGGGGAACAGAGTCCAATAAAGATGGTGGCAGCGATAATGAGTTATCAAGGAGGGGTCTTTCACAGTAATATTCCTAAACATCTTGGGCCCTATTCACAAACTGCATTAGTATTAGTTTAATAGCAATGCAATAACACTACTATTGTCCTACAAAATGCTATCCACAAAGTTATGTGCAGAGTTCTCTGTATCAACCTTTACTATCTTTGATCAACAGAGATCTCTGTATATATATGCCTGCATATTAGTGATAAATTTGGGAAAGTCAGGGAGACAGGTGGGAATGGCTGGAAAATTAGGAATACTTATTACTATGGGGAGGGATTTAGGGAGGAACATAAATCCACCCACAAAATAACACATTTCTATTCACAATTTGCACTTCCAAAGCTACTACAGCTGAAAAGGACTCTAAACAGTTGTAAATGTACTGCAGCTCAGAGCTGCAGTAAGTCCAGTACCACCTCTGGTCACTCACGTTACTTCAAAGGGAAACATCCATTACAACACAATTATTACATCGCACTGCTTTTACAACACAACTGTTACAACACAACTGCATTTACATTGCATGCCATTACAGTGCATGTCATTACAAAGCATGTCACTACAATGCATGCCATTACAACGCATACCCTTACAAGGCATGTCATTACAACCGATTATAAGATAAGTAATGGAGATTTTTTAGTTTTATGGTGGGTATGGGTTTTGGGGTAGTTGGGAATAGTATTTTTTACCCCTATGCTATCCAACACTTTCACTACTGTTGTACTCACTGGAATGGGAATAGTAATTTTAACCCTACTCTAACCAACACTTTCCCTACTGCTGCACTCACTGGAGTGGGAATAGTAATTTTTACCCCTACGCTATCCAACACTTTCCCTACTGTTGCAGTTACTAGAGTGGGAATTGTAATTTTTACCCCTACACTATCCAACACTTACCCTACTGTTGCACTAAAAGAATTAGGCGTTGTAATGATATGCGTTGTAATGGAATGCGTTGTAATGGTAGTTCTTAAAAATGCATTGTAATGGCATGAGTTGTAAAAACATTCGATGTAATGGTAGTTGTGATGTTAGAACCGCGTTGCAAAAGCATACTTTGTAATTGTTTGCATTGTAAGGTCATATATTCTTTTCAACATCCGCTATAAAAAATGATGGGGTACAAGACTTCAAAAACAACTGCATAGAAAATAATGTGAAAATAAATTAATAGATTTAACCATATATATATATATATTCACTGAAAAAACCATAGGTTATAGACCATATATAGTTAGGAATTAGCATTTAAAAAACCTTATTTTACTCACACAAAACCATTGAAATTCCATATATAGTTAGTTGCACTAACTATATATCGCGCACCCGCAATCCACTGCTGATCATGTCACATATTACATCATTCATGACATGGTCAGTGACATCACTGATGACATCACTGATGACATCTCAAATGACATCACTGATGAGATCACTGATGACGTCATCCAGTGACTGTGTGTTTCTGTGAAGTTTAAATATGTTTTACATATTGAAGAATGAGTAGATGTATAAGTGTCTGGACGAAGGATTTAGTAGGTGCATGACTGAATGTATGAGTGAGTGATTAAATGTGTCTCACTGAGTGCATGGGTTAGTGACTAAACTGTCTTAATTTGTGCATCATTATGTCTGTTGTTCTGTAAACTGCTGCATGTGTTGATCATTAGCTATACGAGAGGCTATATGTGTTATTAATTGGTTGCCCAAGTATTTCTATGGCAGATTGAGTTTGTGTGGGGGTGGCTGGAAGGTGTGTGACTCTATGCATAGATGTGTGAGCAGTTTATTCACTAGGTGTATGAGTTCAAGACTGCATGTGGAAACAGCTACATGGGCAGTTGACTGTGTGCATGAGTGTATTGATGAGTGAATGGATATCTCAATGCTACATGTCATAGTAAGTACATATGTTAAACACAGTACATGTGAGAGTTGGCATATATAAATAACTGTGCATGAGAGCCACTGAATGAGTGAGTGGTTGTATCGATCATTGTGAACTTGTATCAGGGATTGTATAAGAGAGTAAATATGTGTTAGTATATGTTTCAATAAGTAAGGTGTGTTTAACTGTATAGTTGAAGAAATGGAGGTGAGATTGTTTCTTTGCATGACTGACTGGGTGTGTGAGTAACTCCATGGATGAGTGGCAGTGTGTGAGTGTCTGTATACACTGAGTGTATCTAAGGTTATATTAGAGTCTGAAGAGGTTTATCGTATTAGCACAAGAATGATGTCAAATGAGATGTCATCAGTGATCTCATCAGTGATGTCATTTGAGATGTCATCAGTGATGTCATCAGTGATGTCACTGACCATGTCATGAATGATGTAATATGTGACATAATCAGCAGTGGATTGCGGGTGCGCGATATATAGTTAGTGCAACTAACTATATATGGAATTTCAATGGTTTTGTGTGAGTAAAATAAGGTTTTTTAAATGCTAATTCCTAACTATATATGGTCTATAACCTATGGTTTTTTCAGTGAATTTTCAAGGTTTTGTAAATGCTAATTCCTAACTATATATGGTCTATAACCTATGGTTTTTTCAGTGAATTTCAATGGTTTTTTAATAGCAAATATCATAAGCTGTCGAATGTCAAGTACGTGGTAAGTGAAAACATTTTCGTGTTTATGCACACTGATCTGCTTTGAATGGTGCCCCCCCCCTCATTTCTATTAGGAGTACTCTCTCTTTGCAGATAGTGAAAGGTAGTTAACGCAGGCCTTTGCCCCCGTTGTAATCCGTCGTGCCTGCTTCTCTCTCCATTTGATTGATTGTTATCCAAGTATTTACTATTTTAGAATTAGTTCTCTTTGGTTCATTCTCTATTTACAAACAAACACAGAGTCGCAATACTCTGTTTAGTCTTTGCAGATAACGAAAAATCGTGTAAAAAAAAAGAAAAGGAATCGAGCAAAATCAGTAGGCCACTAATGGGATCTCTTTTTGACCTCGCTAAAATAGAAACATTAGGAACAACCCCTCATGACAAATACAAAACTAGTGAGATGAACTGAACTCCACACAATGATGGCTGCAAAACAGCTCGGCTCCGCCACCCACCCCGCCCAAAATAACGATAAAGAGCGGCTGCCATGATTGGTTGCGGAATGGCCACGACGGAGCTACGAAATGGTGCTGCTCTCATGCTAACCCCAGCTTCAGTCTGAAACATCCAGAAACACTGTAGACTACCAATTCGATCAGTTCCGGTAGCGCCCCAATGTAACCCGGTAGAGAAGAACTAGCCCTCCCCTCTTTGACTGATGGTTCTTGTTGCCTGTCCCTTCTGTTGTCATTTAACAGAACTATTTAGCCTGCTGAAAGGGGTTGTGTTTCGACCGCTGGTTGGTGGAGACATTTTGACTATATTCTGGACCTGCGTTGTCGCGTAATGCGTCATATGACGCGCCGCGTTAGCGCATCCGGAAGTCATCCGGGGCGCGCAGCGCGTAACGTAAGCATAACAAGTCATGTGACTTGTTAATAAAACTTTTCATTGGTTCATTTTACTTTTCTTATTCTAATGATGAAAGCCTTGGTCATATCACCTAAAAATTACGCTTTTAATTACTTCCGAACATTATTTTTTCTTAAATATATGTTATAATGTTCCAGGCTAATGTACTTTCCCGGAAATTTTACAACTGTCCTGCAAGTAAAATATATTCTTTTTTCGAGAAAAAGAGCGTTTCTTCGTCCCATGACGGAGCCGTTGAGCAAAAGAGGGTCGACCTGCTGTCTTAGTCGCCGATACGCCTGAATATGAGATTCTTATCGATCACTTTATGTTGCAGGAATAGAAAACACAACAGCCCTTGACCATTTATCTTTACTGCGTTCCTTCGTATTATACCTTTTACCCTTCATGTAATTGGTCTGCTTTATTTCACTTGCCTTTTAATGATTCTAAAACAGTGACTATTATTAAAAACTTTACCAATGTATATACTACTACCATGTTTTCTTTTAAAAACCTTTATTGTGAAAATTTCATTATACAAATACGAGCCTATAACCACGTGGGCCTGCCACGGAGCAAACTGTAATCGTATATGATGAATAGACATTTACACTGTAGAGGAACGTAACGGGCGGGCCATTAGGTTGCAAGAACTAAGGTGTCTAACAGTTACGGAATCGGTGGACGTACATTTTATAATTAAAATACGACAGGGCCAGTTACAATAAAATTATCTAGATATACATTTGCGGGCAAGTACCATGGGTGACGTTAATTCGAACTTTCAATAGTACAGTAATCAATAACACATCAGAACTTAATATCAATAGAGATGTCGAAATATTCAATCTATTCTCGTCCCCGCCCGCCATGTGCTTCAAAACTGCATACGTATCTCGTGATATCAAGGTTGTGCAACCAGTACACAACAAGGAGTTACGAGTCCCATTTATTCCGGCGCCATTTTGGGCGAGGACGGGCAGGTCCAGGATATAGTCAAAATGTCTCTACCAACCATCGACTATGATGATGTTCATATGCTGTATTTATTAGAGTAACACTCATCTGTCCACATGAAATTAATTTACCACAATCTAAACATGTCATTTTAATCTTTCCAAAGTTCTTCTAAATATTTGGGACCGTTTCCCTTGCCTCTGAAGCTCTCAGTGCCACTTCTTTGATGAATGTACTAGCAGGTCAGGGGTTCTCCTCCAAATCTCTCTTTTATGCAGCACTATAATTAATTGGTGCCACCTCTCCATATGACGATGCATGGTATAGTTACCACAACTATATTTTTTTTCGGTTCCTCTGGAGAGTTCATCGTGGCAGATGAAGCGTGTAACGTACCGGGCATTTACCTTTTTTTGCATGTACAGGAAAGGAAAAAAAAATCGAGCGTCCAAGTTCTAAGGTGTCCCAGGGCCATTTTAGTGGACCACGCCCAAATCCAAAGAACAGGCCGCCATTTTGAGAGTCCTCTTGCAGCCGCCTGTCGCTGTAGCATCAAGAGCAGCCGAAACTCAGCTGAATGGCAACTGAAACGGTAAATGGGCGCCCCACTACATTTCAGCATTGTAGGATGACCACACCAGTACAGCAACTTGCTAGACATCACCTCGGTGCCATCCGGATCTCGGCGCCCCACTGCAGATGAAGAGCCTCTCAACTATGAAACCACCACGGTGACATCCGGATCTTGGCGCGTTGTGCTGCCTTCGGCCTATTCGCACATCGGTCCGCTACTGACGCCATCTCACAGGCTAATGGGGTGACCCACGCCGAGTTTCAGCATTGTAGGATGACCACACCAACTTGCTAGACATCACCTCGGTGCCATCCGAATCTTGGCATCTCAACGCCTAGTGGTATCTTCCATACAGAAAATATTGTTACGCTGCCTTTGGCCCCATTCGCACATCAGTCCGCAACTTAGACATCACCTCGGTGCCATCCGGATCTTGGCATCTCAGCGCCTTGTGGTGTCAGTCAGAAAATATTGTTGCGCTGCCTTTGGCCCCATTCGCACATCAGTCCGCTACTGACACCATCTCACAGGCCAATAGGGCGCCCCACGCCGACTTTTACCATTGTACGATGGCCACACCAGTGGCACAACTTGCTAGACATCACCTCGGTGCCATCCGAATCTTGGCATCTCAACGCCTAGTGGTATCTTCCATACAGAAAATCTTGTTACGCTACCTTTGGCCCCATTCGCACATCGGTCCGCAACTTAGACATCACCTCGGTGCCATCCGGATCTTGGCATCTCAGCGCCTTGTGGTGTCTTCTACTCCGAAAATATTGTAGAAAATATTGTTGCGCTGCCTTTGGCCCCATTCACACATCAGTCCGCTACTGACACCATCTCACAGGCCAACAGGGCGCCCCACGCCGACTTTTACCATTGTACGATGGCCACACCAGTGCCACAACTTGCTAGACACCACCTCGGTGCCATCCGGATCTTGGCATCTCAGCGCCTTGTGGTGTCTTCAAATCAGAAAATATTGTTGCGCTGCCTTTGGCCCCATTCGCACATCGGTCCGCTACTGACGCCATCTCACAGGCCAACGGGGCGCCCCACGCCGACTTTCAACATTGTAGGATGGCCACAGAAGTGCGACAACTTACTAGACACCACCTCGGTGCCATCCGGATCTTGGCGCGTTGTGCTGCCTTCGGCCTATTCGCACATCGGTCCGCTACTGACGCAAACTCACAGGCCAACGGGGCGCCCCACGCCGACTTTCAGCATTGTAGGATGGCCACACCAGTGCGGCAACTTGCTACACACCACCTCGGTGCCATCCGGATCTTGGAATCTCAGCGCCTAGTGGTGTCTTCTATTCCGAAAATATTGTTGCGCTGCCTTCGGCCCCATTCACACATCGATCCGCTACTGACACCATCTCACAGTCCAACGGGGCGCCCCACGCCGACTTTCAGCATTGTAGGATGGCCACACCAGTGCGGCAACTTACTAGACACCACCTCGGTGCCATCCGGATCTTGGCGCGTTGTGCTGCCTTCGGCCTATTCGCACATCGGTCCGCTACTGACGCCATCTCACAGTCCAACGGGGCGCCCCACGCCGACTTTCAGCATTGTAGGATGGCCACACCAGTGCTGCAACTTGCTGGACACCACCTCGGTGCCATCCGGATCTTGGCGCGTTGTGTTGCCTTCGGCCTATTCGCACATCGGTCCGCTACTGACGCTGCCTCACGTGCCAACGGGGCGCCCCACGCCGACTTTCAGCATTGTAGGATGGCCACACCAGTGCTGCAACTTGCTGGACACCACCTCGGTGCCATCCGGATCTTTGGCGCGTTGTGTTGCCTTCGGCCTATTCGCACATCGGTCCGCTACTGACGCCGCCTCACGTGCCAACGGGGCGCCCCACGCCGACTTTCAGCATTGTAGGATGGCCACACCAGTGCTGCAACTTGCTGGACACCACCTCGGTGCCATCCGGATCTTGGCGCGTTGTGTTGCCTTCGGCCTATTCGCACATCGGTCCGCTACTGACGCCGCCTCACGTGCCAACGGGGCGCCCCACGCCGACTTTCAGCATTGTAGGATGACCACACCAGTGCTGCAACTTGCTGGACACCACCTCGGTGCCATCCGGATCTTGGCGCGTTGTGTTGCCTTCGGCCTATTCGCACATCGGTCCGCTACTGACGCCGCCTCACGTGCCAACGTATTTTCTCCGCATTTTACACCCTATGCCGCATAACAGGTCATGTGACTTGTTTATAAAACTTTTCATTGGTTCATTTTACTTTTGGTTTCCTAATGATGGAAGGCTTGATCATGTGACCTAAAAACAACACTTTTCATTGGATGAAAACTTTTTTTTTTCCCAAACGATGAAAGCCCCACCTTGTTTCTGGATGTTTCAGACTGAAGCTGGCGTCAGCATGAGAGCACCACCATCTCGTAGCTCAGTCGTGGTCATTCCGCGAGCAATCATGGCAGCCGCTCCCCACCAGAAGCCTGCAGGAGTCGGAGCCCCCAAAACTTTTGATGAATTCTCAAGGCGGAGGGGACGTTTCGAGAATGGGGTCCAAGACCTAGCAGACAAGCGTCCGATTTCCAAGGTGTCCCAGGGCCATTTCAGTGGACCAGGCCCAAAAAGGAAACAGCCTGCCGCCATTTTGAGAGTCCTGTGACAGCCGCCTATCGCTGCACCGCAAGAGTGGGCGCAACTCAGCTGAATTGCGGCTTTTGACACAGTGGACCAAAAACGGACGGAATGGCAACTGAAATGGTAAAGGGGCGCCCCACTACAACAGATGACACTCCACCTGGAGAGGCCCGTTCACCGCCTCCCCCGGGGCGCCCCGCGCCGTTATTCGGAGCAGCATTGTAGGATACCAAAACCAGTGCGGCAACTTACTGGACATCACCTTGGTGCCATCGTTCTGCTGCCTTGGAACTATTCGCGCAACAGTTTGCTACTGATGACCCACCCCCCGCGACGCCCCATGCCGTTATTTGCTGGGTGGCAACTTACTAGACATCACTTTAGTGTCATCTAGATTTCAGCGCGTTCTGCTGCCTTGGAACTATTCGCACAACAGTTTGCTACTGATGACCCACCCCCCGCGACGCCCCACGCCGGAAATCTGGACGTTGTGCTGCGTTGGGACTATTCGCACAGCCGACCGCTACTTCGTTGTTTTTCCCTAAAAATGTTTATATGTTATTACTATTTTTGTTTTCTTGTATATATTTATAAATTATTAAAGTTTTATAATCTTACTACTTTGTCGGAGTGCTATATATTTTTAATGTGACACATAATTGTAAAAACTTTGATGTACAAAGAGTCATCCCTGGAATCTTCTGCTTCAGGCTCGGTCCCCTCCCCAATCACAATACAGGATGGTTTTCAGATAATAGCAACGCTTCTGCTGTGACGGATCTCATCGAGTGTGGGCCTTGATCTACTATAACTCCTTTGAAGAGGGGTGATTCTTTACAGCTGTGGCCATAAACTACATCTGCAGGGCTAGCTGATACCCTAGGACCAGCCTGGACAATCGGACACAGAGGAAAAGGAGTGTCAGAGGGTGCGGTAGTGAATAGGGCGAAAGGGAGGTGTCGGGCGGGCACAGGGTGTGATTCTCAGGGAAGAGCAGCGCAGATGGGGGGAGGTTTATTACCCATGCATAAGACAGAGAGCGGGGGTGACCACTGCCTGGGGGAGATGCTTGCGAGGGTGGGGAGCCATGCTAAGGATCGACAGCGTGCACAGAGTGGGTCTGGTCAAGGCATCTAAAATGGCTGCCGTGCACGACAAAAGTGTGGCATTTGAAAAAAGACAAGATGGCGCAGACAATGTTTTTCAACACTTCCTGATTTCCTTCGAATCGAACGTTAACAGACGTTGGGGCATATTACCAAAGTTAAGCGATATTTATCCCTAACGATGCTTAGCAACGATTTTTTTACCGTCAGAAATTATCGCAGATAAACCTTGCTATTATCAAGGTTTATCGGAAATACGATAAAAAACGACCGCAATGCATTAATATCGCTGAAAACTCAGCGATATTCATGCATTACCGAGCTAATGCTCTTAGCCATGTTATCCACCTCCCATTGGATAACATGGCTAAGAACTGCTCAGGGCAGGTGGTAGCTTTTGGAGATATTCGCGCTTATCTCGAATATTTCCAAAAGTTGATAATAGGAGATAGCGATGTTAGCGACTGTTTCCAGTCGCTAACATCTTGGCATGCCCACTTTGCATGTCATTAGTGATAAATATCACTCACATGCAAAGTGGGGCCCAAGATGGTCGCTATATTCTACTAGCCGTCGCTAACTGGTGTTAGCAACAGCTAGGTAATACACATATAATTTTATCTCCGCGAAGCGGAGCGCTGTTACAGATATATATCTTGTTTCTGAACGTTAATTTCTCAAAATGCACTGAAGCACATATATTGAGACCTAGCAAAGGCACATCGGGCTACCAGTCCCTACAATTTTGCCAAGTTTCGTGCAAATCCATTCAGCTGTTCGATCCTACCGAGAGACAAGATGGCGGCCGCTACGGACTGTTTGGAATGTTTACAGACACCGGAGAGCCAATCAGCTTCGCTTCGCAAAGCTCCGTAACGCGAAAAGTACGCGAAGCGGTGCGCTGTTACAGATATATATCTTTTTTTGAACGTTAATTTCTCAAAATCCACTGGAGCACATATATTGAGATCTAGCAAAGGCACATCGGGCTACCAGTCCCTACAATTTTGCCAAGTTTCGTGCAAATCCATTCAGCTGTTCGATTATTATTATTTTTATTTTTTTTTGCCCCGCGGGGCCCTTTTAAAACCTCCACATCAAACCTAGGGGGTGAGCGACAATGTACTATGCCCCCTTATGGTCATTTGCCCCTTCGCTTTGGCCTCCTCTTGTCTCTCGATCCTACCGAGAGACAAGATGGCGGCCGCTACGGACTGTTTGGAATGTTGACAGACGCCGGAGAACCAATCAGCTTCGCTTCACAAAGCTCCGTTGCGCGTAAAGTACGCGTCCTGGGACGCTGCCAGGTCCGCTGTTACAGATATATATCTTTTTTTAAACGTTAATTTCTCAAAATCCACTGGAGCACATATATTGAGACCTACAAAAGGCACATCGGGCTACCAGTCCCTACAATTTTGCCAAGTTTCGTGCAAATCCATTCAGCCGTTCGGGCTAAAAGTGAGGCCAACCGCCCTATGGAAAACTCAATGTTAAAAACACGTTTTGGGACCCCCCTTTTTTCTCGGCCCCCCCTTGACGAACCCCCCCCAAATTTTCAAGGGCTGCTCAGAAACAAAATGTGCCATGTTCCTGAAAATTTCAGCCAATTCCGTCCACAAACGCCAAAGTTATTAGACATAGAATTTTCAAAAAACCCATAGAGAAAAAATCCTAACTATATATACCTACTGGCGACCGCCAGTAGGTAATATACACACACACATATATATCATAAAATTAATATTATTCTAGTAAACATATTTGAACAGCCTTTTTTCAATTTAAAAATAAATTTACATTCGAAAAAAAATAATACTATATATACCTTATAGTATCTTTTATTACATAGTAAATAAATATAAACAGTTTCCTTTAGGTGGGTGTTAGTCTTTCAAAAATGCTAAATAATTTGAATTTATTTTGATATAATTATATTAGGAATATTTTAAAATTTTAATTTAGGTAATAGTGCTGTAGCATTATTATTTTTTTTACAAAATACTCTTCATTTAATACATATGTACAATTATTTTCATTAACATTTAATTTACAAATATGGTAAATATTTTTTGCAAACTTTATTTTAAAATTCCCTCTACTGTACCATAGAGAGGTTGCCGCCCCATTTGCAGGGATCTCCCCCAAGTTTGCAGTACAGAAACAAATGCAATACATGTATTCATTAGTTAAAGAATCACACTTAATTGAAAAAAGATAAAATGAAGCCATTCACAGCATTCTATATATCTTCATATAAATATTACAACTTAACATGTTTAGTTTCAAATGATAAGAAATTCATGTAATGTCCTGGTATTCCCATGCAAGGAGGATACGGTCATATTCTTTAACTTGTTCAATCAGGATATCTTGTGGATGCTTTTAGGTATTTAGCAGGCATAAGCTCTGAAATGATATATCACATGTTTTTGTAATTGATGCCCAATCAAGAGGCACAGTGACAAAGCTCTCCCAACTTTCACTATAACAACTTTTATAAACAATGTGATAAGTCACTTAGCTCTCAGACTTTTGCATAACCGGCAAAAGACGTAAGGTGCTGTATGTCTTCCCTTATGGTTCCATCATAGATACAATTTTCAGCACTAGGTTTGTCGTTATCCTTCTCCATAACACTGAATGGATGTTTAGAGCAGGACACAAGTATGAACTGTAAATTCAAGGAGAAGTTACTTTCAGTTTAGATCCAGACCTACAGCATCTTTTGGTTTTTATTGGTTACTTATAAAGATGACTTATATCTTGGTGGATAGATGCTCTTTTGCAATGGTGATAGAGTATTTATACCACCAATATAATTGTCTGTCCCCCATTTAGACGTGAGCAGAACACCACGCAATCCAATGGACGCATCACCACTGCGTACACTTCCTCGTCGACAAACTCAAGCTGCACAAACCTGCTCCGTGCCCTCCGTGAAGGAACTGGAGCAAAGACACGAAGGAGCAGCTCAACTCCACCCTCAACCGTGATACCCCCACCGCCACAATCAATGCCAACGTCGCAGCCAGGTAACTGCACAAATGGATCTCCAACTGCGCAGACAAGTTCACCCCACTATGCAACCCTAACAGACAGCGCTCAAGAAAAGCCACCTGTTTCACCACCAACCTGCAAGAAGCTAGACGCACCTACAGAGACCTCGAGAAGAACTGGAGAAACAGCAAAATGCCTGAAAACCATATCGCTTACAAGAATGCCATGACAGAATACCACCAACTCATCAGAACCACCAAGAGAATCTTCATTTACAACAAAATCCTTGCCAACTCCAGCAGCTCCAAGGAACTCTTCAGCATCATCCAGGAATTCACCAAGCCCTCCTGCGAAACCACAGACATCACCTCTTTCCAGGAACACTGCGACAAGCTCGCTCGTACTTCCACCTGAAAATCAGGAGCCTTTTGGACAACTTCAACGTCCAAACACCTGACTCCACAACCACTCTCTCCTCCGGCAACGCCATCTCCTCCTGGATACTAATCACAATTGAAGAGACCATCTCGACCATGAAAGGCATCCACTTGGGGGCCCCATAGACCCCTGCCCACCGCACATCTACCACAGAGCCAGAAGTACAATTCACCATCAACACCAATCTCAAGACCCGACAACTGGAAACATGCATATTTCAGACCTCTACTTAAGAAGCCCTCAGCAGGCCCCAAGGACCTCAAGAAGTACTAGCCCATCTCCCTCCTTCCATTTGCAGCAAAAATTGATGAGAAGACCATCAATGCACAGCTAACAAGGTTCATCGGAGACAACTCCATTCTTGACCCCTCTCAATCTGGATTCTGCAGCAACCGCAGAACGGAGACTGCCCTACTCATTGCCACAGACAACATTCACACCCTCCTCAACCAAGGCCTCACCACGGCCCTGATCCTACTCAACCTCTCAGCGGCATTCAACACCATCTCCCACCACACACTCACCTCCAGACTACATGACATACAAGGAACCGCACTCAACTGGATCCGCTCATTCCCCACCAGCAGAAGTCAAAGAATCAGACTGCCACCTTCCTCTCTGAACCCACGGAAATTGACTACGGAGTACACCAGGGATCATAGCCTACCCTTTTCAACATCTACATAGCTCCCCTCGCCGCCATCATCAGACAGCACAGCCTCAGCATAGTATCCTACGCCGACCACACCCAGCTCATCCACTCCCTCACTAAGGACCCCACCACCACCAGACTCAACTTCCATGCATGAATGCAGGACGTCGCATCCTGGATGAGCAGCAGCTGCCTGAAGCTCAACTCTGAGAAGAGAAATCCACGTCCTCTGAATTGCCCCATCAGCATGGAACAACACCTGGTGGCCCACCGCCCTTGGCATCCCCTGACCTCCATGGACCATGGCAGAAACCTCAGCATAATACTCAACTTCTCCCTTTCAATGAATCAACAGGTCAACACCATCACCTCCCTCTGCATACTCCGAATGACCTTCCTCTGGATCCCCCGAGTCAAGTTAGACCGTCACCCACACACTCATAACCAGCAGACTGGACTATGCCGGGATCAGCAAGTCTCTACTCCGCAAGCTCCAGACAACATGGAACACCGCAGCCAGACTGGTCCTCGGCACCACTCGAAACAAGCACATCAGCCAATACCTACAGAACCTCCACCCGCTCCCCGTCAAGAAGAGAGTCACTTTCAAGATACTCACCCACACCTACAAATGCCTCCACAACACCGGACCCCAGGACCTCAACGAGAGAATATCCTTCCACGTACCTAATAGAAACCTCAGATCCACCAACTTCGCCCTTTCAGAAACCCTGCACATTTGCGGAGCCAGAACAGGAGGAAGAGCCTCCTCCAGCATCGCGACCATGACCTGGAATGAGCCCCCGATCAGAATCAGACACGCGACCTCCCTGAGAACCTTCAGGAAGGCACTCAAGACCTGGCTATTCGACTGAACAGAACTGCTTAACCACCCAGTTCCTTGAGACCCTCATGGGTGAGAAGTGCGCTTACAATTCCCTGATTGCTTGATTGAACATAGATTTAATGACAATGGAGCCTACTCTGTCTCCTCCATGATTAATCACCTCTGAAGGCCCTTTGGAGTAAGCTCTGTTGGAAGCAGACATGTAATTCCACCCATCTGTGCCCCAACCTTCTGCCACAGTCCTGCACCAAACTGCATAAGGCATTGACGGAGATACCTGTGATGGCGGCGCCTGCAAATGCTTCATAAAAGACCTCTAGCTTGGCAGTCATTTTTAAATTTGGCCCACCAGCTCTATCCTCACCTACGTCAGTGGACTTCCAGGTCTCAAACGGAAGATATTCCTTCAAATCATATTGTTTATTAATTTGATTTTCCCGACCTTCCTAGAGCCTCATGCATCACAATCAAATTGCTGCAGTGACACTGTTAGTATTAATACATTTTTGATGACTGCAAATGACTACAATGATGAAGATGTTTAAAACATTTATATTTGTAACATTTTTACATGTTATTGCTGATTTCTCAGCCTTTTGTGGCCACAACAATATGGCTACAACCTTTATATCAAGGTAATCGAAACTCTTCACTTGTTCCAGCAGGTGTCCATTGATTTTAAAAGCTGTATTCATTAGTAGTGGATAGACACAAATGTCTGCTCTACATGATTAAACAAAGATAAGGTTGCATGTTTAAAATGAATCACTTTCTGTTGAATTGAATTTGTTTTAAAATCAAGCTCAAAAATTCAAAATATTTTTAAAATGTACCTTATCACAGTAAATCATAGAAGGCTTTGTTGCACTGATGTCAGGTAGCTCTGTAGCACAAAATTAGAACTGCTACTATGTACTCTGTAATATTGGCCTTGGCTAACTTTTATCTCTAGTGATACCAGAACATCAATGTATTTTAGCTGTCCATGATTTATGTCTAGCTTGCCTAATAGTGGGCTTTGTGGGCTTATTCACATTTGCATTCTTGTTAGCACTACATTGCTCATGTGGTCATCTCAACACCATATGCATTCCCAAATAAATACGATCTTGTAAGAAACGAATTGGGAAGATAACTTCAAATTGAAACTGACACATCTATTGATACAGCCATGAAACCCAGAAATACTGGTATGATGACACACCACTGTCAAAAATATTAGCTGCAAAAATAACACACAAAAAATACAGAGGACACAAATATTGACTTAACATACTTTGAACCTTATTATGAGTTTGGAGGTCCGTGATTAGCCCTACCCGCTGTTGCCGTCCTACCGTCGTATTATGAGATGAGCAGACTACATTTGGAAAGACTGCAGCTGAAATGCCGAGACTGCCAGCACACCACAGACTGCCAGGGTCAAGGTCGGGGAATGGCAGCGGCCATAGGGTGGTACAGGGAAATTTCACAACCTTCTGTGTTCCAAATTGTCTTTTCGATTACCTGACCGCAGCATTGGGACTGACAGCTTCAAGTCAATGGAAATGAAGTATTTGGGGTTCATACTCACCCCTTTCCTGTTCTTTCGGTCAGAGTACGAAGTGGATCCCTTTCTTCAGGTCCCCCCTTCACAGCAGCATCTTCACCCGAAGAATTGCAACCCTGTTTGCGGTGATATACAGGTGTATGCTCATTCTGAGTTTTCTCACCATCATCAACAAATACAGCAGGAGCCTACTCTTCAGCAACCCGCCATCATTGAGTTCTGCTTCATACCCAGAGGGCTGCTTGCCCAGCCATCATCTGGTCAATGGACACTTTTTCCTCTAGAAATGTCTTAAAGTCAGAAGGTAAAGTTTCCACTTGGATGAACCTGGCCTCTGCATTTGACCTTCGCTCCATCGTGCGCGGCCTTTAGACTTTGAGCCAGTCTAGCACCACCAGATAACCGCAGATGGAGCTTTGTGCTTTTTGGTGCTATTTTTAATTTAAATTAAAAAACATAATATCTCCATTACTGCTTATTGGATTTTTGTCAAGTTTGTGTCAAAGCATTTAATGAACTTCACTCTATGTTTAAAGCTGGTTCGGAGAATTTTAATTTGTTCTGTATTCACTTTATTACAGTACGAGTGTTCCTTAAATACTATGCATATTGCCTCTAAGTTAAGCCTGACTGTTTATGCAACAAGTTACCTGAAGGTTAGGCACAAGTTTAGTTAGTGACCCTGATAAGGATTATGATTGTAATTTAAAGAGGATTTTCACCGCCCTCAACTATTACCCCAATTTCTTACAAGTAGGGAAAACGTTGGATTTTGGAGGGGTATTGTTTGCTATTCCCACTCTAACCTGTACAACAGTAGAGAAAATGTTGGACTTTGGAAGAGTTAGATTTACTCCTTTTACTCCAACATGAGTCACTGTAAGGAATGTATTGGACTATGGAGGGGTCAGAGTTACTATTCCAATTCCTACATAAAGGAACAGTAGACAACATGTTGAACTTTAGAAAGCTTTGGTTTCTGTTTCCCCATCCTAAATTAGTACAAAATAAATTACATATATATATAAAATAACTACACATAAAATGTATTTCCATAAATATATTTACAATTGCATTATATAATTAGAGACGAATGTATGACATTACAATGCATACACTTACAACGCATGCACTTACAACACAGTTGTTACATCGCAACATGCTCTACAACGCATTCCATTATATCACATGACATTACATCGCATTTTAAAAAACTACCTTTACAACGCATTCCATTACATTGCATACTACCTTTACAACGCATACCATTACATTGCATTTAAAGTAAGTATTGGATAGTATAGGGGTAAAAATTACTACTCTAACTCCAGGGGGAGCAACAGTAAGGTAAGTTCTGGATAGCGCCTGCATTGTAGTGACATGCGTTGTAAAGGATGTAGTGATGTAATGACTGCATTGTAAGTGTAGTGTGATGTAATGACTGCGTTGTAAAGGTTGTTTCCCTTAGAGACTAAAAACATGAAAGTACCATTTACAATTATACATAAACTTATACTTAAAGATATATAAATTAAACAATTTGAAAATTAGATTTACAAATTTTCCCAACCTAGCACCCTAAAATTTCAAAAACCACTAGAATAAATTGCAAAGTCAAAATTCAAAGATTCTTTATTGTTTTGGTAAAATAAAACCGTAATATTATTACTAAGGAACTTAGAGTAACGAATATACTGTACAATGTTACTAAAAAACTTAAAGAAACCAATATACAAAGTATAATACATAAAATAACGATCATGGCATTGTTCAAATGTAGCGTATCCAAGCCATTGATAATTAGAGTAGATGACAATGTGACATCGTTAAAAAGTTAAGATCCCTTGGCAAAGTGCAATTATGCCAACGTCACCAAGTAGATACTTGATACAAGTGTTTATAATAAAGTGCATGGTGAAATGCTTCAAATACAACACGTTAACAGATAATATTGGCAATAATTTAGCTTCATTGGTATACACTAGAGTTCTAAAACAAAATAGTACCAATGTAAAAACCACTGTCTAAGTTATGCAAATCTATGTCAAGAGGTTCCGGCCAGGCACAGCACCCTATATGCACGTATGCCTCCATCCTCATAGCTCTTTTTCAACAATGTGACTCAAGCTTTTTAGAAGTAGGAGCATATACAAATCAAATGTATGCAGCCCTCTTTCTTTGACCCGCAAAGTGTACATGATATGGAACCACTGTATTTCCAAGATGGTTCATCTGCCAAGGATGGCTATTTGTCAAATTGAATCAACAACAACATTCTCTTTAAAAGCTCCGGAAATGTAAGGCTTAGATATGAGGCTGGCTTCAGACTGTAATAATGCCTGAGCACATTTCAGGCATGCGTAAAGCAGCTGATGCTGTTTTTGTCAAAGAGATACAAGTGTACTTGTGCTGCTTATTTACCACTTCCCTGAAAATTGAGATGAGCAGATTCTTGTTCCAAAGCTCGGCTATATTTGTCAGCTTTACTGCCTCATAAGAGATTTTTATGGAATGTATATTGTGGTTAATTTCCGAGAGCTGACCATAATGAATTAATTAGTAAGTAGCTTTCTTTGTTTGATATAATATTATAGCAGCTAGTTAAGGTGGTGAGGCCAAATTCCTGATAAACTTGTGCCAGAGAGGCATTTTGAGGAAGCCTAAAGAACCGTTTGAATGCCCTCACCTGCAGGCTGTTCAGGAGGAGGGTATCTTTCCCATGCAAGGAAAGACTTGCATAAGCTACAGTAAGTAGCAAATTAGAAATTATTTCTGACAATAATGGCTAGAAATAGGGGCCATCTAAGTTCTTGGCAAGTGTACAAAATGCAAATTCATAGCACTCCCTTTTATTTTCATATATATTTTTTATGCTCCTGATGATTTCTTTTACTGTCAATACATACTCCCAAGTACTTATAGCTATTGATCTCCTCTAACTTCTTCTCACCCAATCGGATTTTGAGTGGGGCCCTGGTCAGCTTCTAATAGTCATTGTTTTAGTTTTGGTTGTGTTAATTTCAAACTCAAAAACAAATCAAATAAATAACAGATAACTTTAGGAATGCACATTATATTGAAAAATAATACAATTAATAATTAAACAAAACAAATTACAACATAATACTATTACATAATTAACATAATCAATTACCTAATTGTCAATTTACAATTAAATATTATTGCTATATTTTTTAGTTCTCTATTACATCATTTTAAAAAATAAGTTAAATGATTAACTGTCAAATTAGCAAAATAAAATATAAAGAGAATAATCAATTTGACAACTTTCTAACATTCCCCTACAATCCAGCAACACACCAAAAAATTAAAATGTATTTTAAAATATATTACTAAATAAAAAAAACACAAAACCATTATAAAACCACACACATAAATGTAAACATGCTTAAACAATTAAATAATGACTTGTAACAAAAACAGTAATAAACCTTAACTAAACAATAAAAAAAACAATATGACTTTTAGAACAGGGTAAGATGTAAAATTAAGCAAGAAATGGCACAGTTCTTCAAACTGTCCGAACAATGAATTAGTTATTGCAATGTTTATATTAGTTTATAGTAATAAACTTTAGGAATTAATGCCAGTTTGAGAGTATTTATCTATGGTCATACAAAAACCTTGGAATGTAAGTATGAAGTGTCCATACATCAAAGGATATTTGAAACAATTGGACTTTTGTAAGGTAAAAAAGGCATTCAATATTTGTGAATACTTAGTAAATGGAACCAAAATTACCATTATCCAGGACATTCATAATAATTTAGTGAGGAACATAATATAAAGTTGTACACCTTGGACCCTGCTTAGTTCGAGTCTATGATCTCTACTGATCACCAGTGTTCTTTGTAGACTTTCAAAAAATATCTAAAATGATGTTATAGTTAGGTGTTGAGAAATGAGATAAAAACTAACATGTAAACACCAAAACACTTAAATTCTCCATTTATAGTGTACTGGGCTAACTATAGTGTGTGCCCCTGCCACATGCTACTTATGACCTCACTTATTCCAATGCTTCTGATCTGTTAAATTACATCATTGATACGTCACTGATCTCATCTCAAATGACATTATCATTTAGCCAGGTCCTATGCCCACATCATGCTTTGTACAGCATTCAGTGTTGTGCAGCAGTTATTTACCCTGAGACAGACCCACTGCAAGCAGCCAACCTTGCCCTACTGAACACAGCCTATATCCTCGACAGTGCCAGTTGGCCACAGATACTGGTGTATCACCAGACTCTGGTATTTATTTTATGCTTTGTTTGGTACTGTAGTACCAACACCAGTATTCGGCTACCATATTGATTGTTGTGTTAGGTATATGAAGTAAATACCCCATGCCTGCGCACCAAATTGTTTGTATTTATCTAAAGGGGGTGTCCTTTAGGACCCACCCACAAAGCCCTGAAGGTCAAGGTGTCCCCAACCTGCCCCCTTTTGGGCTATTTGCATGTTCAACTTGTTTTCAGACCCTCCCACCTGACCCAACCCCCATTGTCAGCTTGCACTCCCAGACCCTTGCGCTCACCCTCCAATATCCTTGCGCTTTCTCAACACCTTTCCTCCCATGCTTCATTGTTTGTGTGCTCCCTTAGACAACCCCTCCCTCTGGTGCCAACTTATTTCCCCAGCCCTTGCAGCACAATATCTGTGTGCTTCCTCATCTTTTCTTGCTAGCCCTCCATTGTAAGCTTGCTTCCTTAGTCTCACCCACCCTCCCTCCATTGTCAGCTTGTTTGCCTAGTCCCTCTTCCCACACTCTACTGTCAGTTTACTTCCCTTGCCTCTCCAGCAAGCCCTCAGTTGGCCATGTGGTCACCAGCTCCTTCTGCCCACACTCCTTCGTCTGCTTGCCTTCCAAGTGTCACATGTCCACTCTCTATTGTGAGCTTGCTGCCACAGTGCCTCCCACCTGTCCTACTTTTTAAGCTAGCTGCCCCACATCTCCTTCTCTTCTTTATCCATCAGTTTGCTTCCCCAGCCCCTCCCTTCCACTGTCCATTGTCTGTGTGATTCCCGGGAGTACCCTACTGGGTACCTTGGTACCAGGAGCATCTACAATGGTACATGCACCCAAATTAATTTCCATGTACTATTTAACTAGAGCGGCCCCCCAAGCCCCAAATGGCTGTGTGCCAACACTGCCCCCTTATGGGCTATTTCCAACAGAGTTAATAATAGAAAATCTACACACAGTGGGGTGAAATTTTGGGGAAATAAGATCAAGCACACATATGTCTAATAGACTATATTTTTTCTAAAGCTATTCTGACATGCAACCAACTTATACTACCTGTAAATCTCCTATGTCTAGTTTGACTCATTGTCTATGTATTATCATGTGAGTTCTATTTTAGGGGCCCCACTTATGTGGACATCTCAACACTATATACAGATAACCAAATAAATAAATATACAGACAAATAATAAATCAAATAAATAAATACATTATATCCTGTAAGTAAAGAATATTGAAACAAAATCTTTAAATAAAGCTAATAGCGCTAATGATAAAGCTATGGCACACAGAAGCAGTTGGATGACAAAATATCACAGTCGAAAATCTAAGCAGCATAAAATCAATACAAAATATTGTGGACACACAAAGACCAACTCTACCTACTTTGAATGCAAATTCAATAACATTAACATCAAAATATATAGTAGACCATGATATTGTCATTATATAGGTAAGTAGATTTAATTTGAACTATTGCACACTACGTGCACTTAAAAACATATATTCACTGTACAAATAGTACGAAATAAAAAAACTCAGTATAAAAATGTATATTCTACAAACATAAAAAATGTATACTTTAAAATAATTGATAAAAATGTTAAAAAAACTTTAAAAAATAAAACTATTTCTAACAAATAATGAAAGACTAATAATAATTATCATTACAAACACCAGATATAAATACATAAACCATGTATACAATAGCAATATTAAAATGAAAAACAAATCAAAAATGATAAAATAAAATAATAATTTACATTAAATTAACTTTCAAAATGAAAACAAAAATATATACTAAAACAGTTTAGAAAAAAATCAGATTACAAAATAAGGCTTGGAGGGATCAAATTTGCTACTCCCACCCCAACCTGACTACTAACAGTGAAAATGTAGGCCTTTGGTGCAGTCAGATTTACAAATATAACTTGATTCGAAGTACAGGAAGATTTGCACTTGATGGAGGGGTCATTAGGAAAAGTCTTAGACTTTGGACGGGTCAGATTTACTATTCCCACTCCAACATAATCAACAGTTGGGTAAGTGTTGGATTTTGGAGGGTAGGCATTACTATTTCCATTGCACCATTGAACTTGAGAAATCCTAGATCTAATTTTTATAACCCTTAATTACTACAAAATAAATTATACATATATACAAAATTGCAATAAAATATATTTTTTAAAGCACATAAAAATATTTTTGTCAGTATAAAATGTATAGCAACAATTAAAAACTGGAATAATAACAGAAAAATATGAATACACAATTCAAATACTAATAACACCATGAAATAATTATCATTCAAAAAACTAAAACATGATATAATTACATAATATCCAATTTTTAAAAACAATTAAATAAAAACCACATCAATTATCTAGTTAGCCAGTTGTCAAATACAACTCTGCATAGTCACCCCCAAACATTTAGCCTTTTTACCTCCATTTTTGGCTGAATTTGTTTTTGTTGGTCTTAAGACTCTGTGAAATATACCACTGTAAGCCAGTACTATAGGATTTATGCTCACTCTCCTAAACATGGTTAAACTTGTTTATATCTGATTGTCATATTTAATTTACTTATAAGCCCATAGGGCAGGTTGTGCTGTAATTAAAGTGTTGGACTTGTACTTTTAAGTTGTACATGCCCTGTCAGTGAAACACTCTTAAATAGTTTTTCACTACTGTGATGTCGATCTGTCCCACAAGATAATATTGGGTTGCCTTATTTCATGAATAGGTGTTAACTTTTATTGGGGACAGATAAGCATTTCATGATTGGTATCTATGAAATTGTAATTAAAAATCCAGAGTAATGGCAAAGTCGGAGTTTAAATTACAATTTTGAAAATGCCACTTTAAGAAATTTGCTATTTTCCTGCCCTTAGCCATTTGGTCCCTGCAGCCTCCCCTTGGTCCCATGACTAGGTGTAGTTGGTAGTTAGACTTTGTGGCTCCCAAACAGTCACACAATAGAGGCATTAGGTGTGCCTGAATGGTCCACTCGCGGGCAGGATATGGGGCTGAGCTTGGAACAGCCCCGCTTGCAACTGAATAGACTGTGCTCTGCTTTCAAAGTAAGGACTTGTCACTGCTTTTCTGCCTGGAGCCTGCCTTGAACCCTAAAAAGCCAGCCCAGCTGTTTGGCTTTGCCTCTTCAGCTGATCCCGGACTACCAGAGTGACTCCAATGGCTAGTTTTCTGGCCTCCTGGTCAGAGCCACAAGGACATAACAGACTCCCACCACCTGGATTCAGTTCCTGACCTCCAGGTGGTACCCAACAGGTTCCTGAGCCCTTGGCGAGGCCTCAGTTGAGCTCCCCTGAAAATGTTGGGCTCTCTGTTAATGGGTCTGTTCAAAACCTCACCACCTGTTCCAACTGCCAATACAAAGTTCCAGCAACTGACTCTTCACGCTACAGCATAAACCGCTAACCTTGATGACCAACACAAAACTCTGGCAACCACCATGATCGATGCCTCACAGGATTTTTATGGACAACTATGTGAAGAGCAAAGGGGTACCCTACATGGGGGTAGCTTGCCAAGAGCAGGAAGAGAGTAATAACTCTTTAGAATATATCTTGAACAAGAAATTGTACACTTAGATTATGGGCATATAACAATGCACTGATGCCCTAATTCAAGAAAATATTAATCATGTATATAATTCAAACAATTTCAGTAACTGAGTTGTTTTGTATTTAAAGTTGCAAAATATTTATTTGGTACGCAATTACGAGAAATACTAAAAAGGCATTTAAAGACTTTCCACTCAGCTATTCACAATCTTATAGTTATAGTGAATATAGCAGATATTGCTTTCTATAACATAAAACAATGAATCATGATATTGATGCAATGTAATGTTGCTAACAGCTCAGCATGTTAACAGTTAGGCATAGTCTTCCCTATAGACATGACTGTTATTTTATTTATTTTAATTCATAAATAAGTAATAACCGTACAACATACTATGAAGGGCTTGAAGATGTTACTACTACACGTGTTTCGGCGAAATGCCTTCATCAGGAGTGCCCACTACAAATAAGATGTTGGCCAGTGCTGAGAGGCATACTGTGAAATGTGGTAAGCAGGATGATAGCTGTGTCATAGAGTATAGCAAAAAACACAGTTGATGGACAGAATGTAGAACAATGTCATACATTCACCCCAGTACAAGGATCTGGGCCTAAATCCATCGTTTTTTTGCACTCCACACCACCCTGGGTTAGACACTGGCTATATGCAAATCAGCTCTGACCCTGTGCCTCATGGGAACAGTCCAGTCCGAACTACCAAGCCATGTCTTTCCCAGACCGGAATCTAGCATCCAAGGACCGGTTTCTGGCTATCAGCCTTCATCAGCCTGGATAGCTTGACTCCAGTGGTGTGGAGAGCCTGGGACTCACGTCTGAGCATACCCAGCCCACTCGGGGTGAAAATTGCAAAAAACACAGTTGATGGACAGAATATAGAACAATGTCATACATTCACCCCAGTACAAGGATCTGGGCCTAAATCCATCGTTTTTTTGCACTCCACACCACCCTGGGTTAGACACTGGCTATATGCAAATCAGCTCTGACCCTGTGCCTCATGGGAACAGTCCAGTCCGAACTACCAAGCCATGTCTTTCCCAGACCGGAATCTAGCATCCAAGGACCGGTTTCTGGCTATCAGCCTTCATCAGCCTGGATAGCTTGACTCCAGTGGTGTGGAGAGCCTGGGACTCACGTCTGAGCATACCCAGCCCACTCGGGGTGAAAATTGCAAAAAACACAGTTGATGGACAGAATGTAGAACAATGTCATACATTCACCCCAGTACAAGGATCTGGGCCTAAATCCATCGTTTTATTGCACTCCACACCACCCTGGGTTAGACACTGGCTATATGCAAATCAGCTCTGACCCTGTGCCTCATGGGAACAGTCCAGTCCGAACTACCAAGCCATGTCTTTCCCAGACCGGAATCAAGCATCCAAGGACCGGTTTCTGGCTATCAGCCTTCATTCAGCCTGGATAGCTTGACTCCAGTGGTGTGGAGAGCCTGGGACTCACGTCTGAGCATCCCCAGCCCACTCGGGGTGAAAATTGCAAAAAACACAGTTGATGGACAGAATGTAGAACAATGTCATACATTCACCCCAGTACAAGGATCTGGGCCTAAATCCATCGTTTTTTTGCACTCCACATCACCCTGGGTTAGACACTGGCTATATGCAAATCAGCTCTGACCCTGTGCCTCATGGGAACATTCCAGTCCGAACTACCAAGCCATGTCTTTCCCAGACCGGAATCTAGCATCCAAGGACCGGTTTCTGGCTATCAGCCTTCATCAGCCTGGATAGCTTGACTCCAGTGGTGTGGAGAGCCTGGGACTCACGTCTGAGCATACCCAGCCCACTCGGGGTGAAAATTGCAAAAAACACAGTTGATGGACAGAATGTAGAACAATGTCATACATTCACCCCAGTACAAGGATCTGGGCCTAAATCCATCGTTTTTTTGCACTCCACACCACCCTGGGTTAGACACTGGCTATATGCAAATCAGCTCTGACCCTGTGCCTCATGGGAACAGTCCAGTCCGAACTACCAAGCCATGTCTTTCCCAGACCGGAATCTAGCATCCAAGGACCGGTTTCTGGCTATCAGCCTTCATCAGCCTGGATAGCTTGACTCCAGTGGTGTGGAGAGCCTGGGACTCACGTCTGAGCATACCCAGCCCACTCGGGGTGAAAATTGCAAAAAACACAGTTGATGGACAGAATGTAGAACAATGTCATACATTCACCCCAGTACAAGGATCTGGGCCTAAATCCATCGTTTTTTTTTTGCACTCCACACCACTCTGGGTTAGACACTGGCTATATGCAAATCCGCTCTGACCCTGTGCCTCATGGGAACAGTCCAGTCCGAACTACCAAGCCATGTCTTTCCCAGACCGGAATCAAGCATCCAAGGACCGGTTTCTGGCTATCAGCCTTCATCAGCCTGGATAGCTTGACTCCAGTGGTGTGGAGAGCCTGGGACTCACGTCTGAGCATACCCAGCCCACTGGAGCAATCAGCACACCGTCGGGAGGTCTGGCTTCGGAGTACAACTATTTGTACAACGAATGTTTCATCATTTTTCTACATGGTGCACATCGCTACTTTAGAAGTAAATACGAAATAAGGACCCTTTTATCCTGCTAAGAAAAGAGGATTATTTCGATATATATCGAGTATATTTGCCGGCCTCCGAGAATCCCCTAGGGTGTTTCTGTCCCTCTACGTTTCAACTAAAAGAATTAATGGTAGCATCGATTTTTGGGCATAGTCCCTGACTACAACTCGACTTAATATTTCAACTAAAGATTGGATTTCCATATCTTATGTTTTTCATAAGAACACCAACGAAAACGAATTTGTCGCTACATCTGATCTAAATCAACTGGAAAGAAAATAGATGTGGTCTCCATAAAATATTCCATCGCTATCAACAAACTCGATATAACAAAAATGTGTTGTCCTGTTGAGTCTATATGCGAATGACGGTCACCTGATGAAGGCAGAATGCCGAAACGCGGGTAGTCAAAATTCACCGCTTTTGCCTACTACAATAGAATATTGACCGATCCATTGTTGACTTTTTGTTATATTTGTCCATGTTTCATGTTATATAATTTGTGTATATTTTTATAAATTATGTATAATTGAATTTTGCACTATAATAATTATCTGTATGTAAACTGTATATATAGGACAAACGAAAGAAACTAAGCAATTATTTATCTACAATAAAAAGCTTTTTGTATATCAATATACATATTTGTTACCGTATATATATAAGGTCATATGAGTGTTTGTAGCTATATTCACTAATTTGTGGTTGAGAGGTTTGGCATTTATTAATTTACTGTTTGCTATAAGTTTTTTTCAAAATTATTGTTCTACATTCTGTCCATCAACTGTGTTTTTTGCAAGTGTCATAGAGTATAGGCAACAAACATGCTTAGGGCCTGATTTTGATGTGGTTAGCAAATCATCCCAATTGAATCGGTTTGGAAATGGTTTCCGACTGACTCGGATTGTGAGAGTCTGACCGAGTATGATGAATCCGGATGATGCCAGATACGATTTGGTTTGAGTCTCATTAACTTCTATACAACTTCTATGTTCCTAACCGCATCGCAAAATGGCCCACGGTCAGGAAGACACATTCCCGATCTGATTCAGAAAGAGCAAATGTCGTTAGGAGGCCTTCGTAACCGCATCGTAATCTGGCCCTAGGTGGGAATGCTTTCCTAACCGCATCGGAATCAGGCCCTTAGTAATAACATCTTTAAGCCCTCCATAATATGTTGTATGGTTATTACTTGTTTAGGCATTAAAATCAATAAATTAGCAATCATGTCTATAGGGAAGACAATGCCTAACTGTTAACAGGGTGAGCTGTTAGCAACATTACATTGTGTCAATACATGATTCATTTTTCTATGTTATGGAAATGAATATTTGCTATAGCACCATAAAATAAGATTGTGAATAGCTGAGTGGAAATTCTTTAAATTACATTGTATTACTTCTCCTAATTGTATACCAAATAAATATTTTGCTACTTTAAATACAAAACAACGTAGATACTGACATTATTTGTATTGTATGCATGATTAATGTATTATTGGATCAAGTTATCAGTGTATTGTTATATGCCCATAATGTAAAGTGTACAATTTTCTGCTCAAGATATATTCCAAAGATTCATGACTGTCCACAAGGCCAGCCTGCTTTTCATGCTGCTTCGACAGCCACCCTCAATGCTCTCCCTGCTACTCTTCACTTCTTCCACCACAAACAGACCTCTTTGCGCTGAACTGTGAATGTAACTCTTTCAGCTGTACTAGCCTGGTCCCTGTGTCCAGGCTGCCTCCATTGCGGTCAACCTGAGCTTGTGACTTTCACCCGGTCTCGCATGACCAGATAGCGGTGAGTGGCACTTTGAGCATTTTGGCACTATGTTTACCTAAATCTTTACAAATTCATTCTGGTACTACTAATTGGATTGTTGTTGTTTGGTGTCAAAATATATTGTTTAAATGTAGTCTATATTTCTAAATTGGTGTCAGATATTTCTTGAGTTGTGTTTTGACCTTATTGCTGTTTATATGCCGCATAAATACTTTACACATTGCCTCCAAGTTAAGCCTGACTGCTTTTTGTTCCAAGATACAGAGGGTTAAACACAAGTTAATTTAGTGACAGATTTTGGTTCACTCTGCCAGGGATTGTGGATGTTGCTAGACCAGGGCCCACATCCTAGTCAACTAACAACCTAATTTCTAACACCCATTTTAGGAATTGGTCAAATATTTTCAGCTCCTAAAATGAGTTTAGTGCATTGCTGAAAGCAGTTTTTGGGTGGCAAGCTCCGAAACTGCACTTTTGCAAACAGGAAACTGCTTTTTACATATGGCCGTTTGTTTATTGCAGATCTGGCAACCAACGTTTGTGAATTGCCTATGGCCAACAAACTAATATTATTGACTCTCATACAGCAAGACAGATAATAAACATAAGCACAAATATCTCGATTAGGTTGATAAAAGCGGCATCTAAACCCCCAGACCAAGTACTTTTAGCTTCACTGTAAACATTCCTCTGGTTTCACAAATCCCTACGTATTTTCACGCCTGATAATACACAAATAGCATTTACCACTTGTGCGTATGAATGGCTGGATGCAGTATAAGAATATTTTGGATTTTAAAAGAAAATGATGCTTTGCAACTTCAGGTGTCACTACAATGTTGAATGAGTAATAAAATACAAAAAGACATGCCTATTATGAGGTTAACTTCTCTCCAGTAAGCTCGTTTGTTAAAAAAAGTTTTTCTATCCTTTTATAGAAGGACAAACCCTATGATTTGAAAAAGTCATGTTCAGGAAACTGGTTTAATTCTTAAAAACTCACTATTCCAGGAATAAAATCAGCTGGTGTTACCACAAGGACAGACAATATGGCAATCTCCCTATCATTTGAACGAGATCCCCATCTACTGTCAGACCAGTGATGGGTTACAAGCAGAAAGTTCCGCACACTTACAACTTCTATTTTCTGGGCCAAGAAGCTTTTACTTTTGAAGCATAAAAGAAACACTTGAAGAGAATATACAATGTGCCCCAGTCATCCCATTTGTATAAGTCTCAGGGCGCTGAAAAATACCTCCTTACTCAATCTTAGAAAGATTGTTTTATCACAATTTTAGGCTTTTGATGTTCTATTTCAGAAAAAGTATAAAAAGCAGTTTTGAGCTACAAACGGAGTCTGAAAAAAAAATTTCTGGCAGGCTGTAAAACTGAATGTGGGATGAGGTGAAGAGAGAGAAATGAAAATGTAAGTTAAAGCGTCTCATCGTGATGCGTAAAGATCGCAGGAATCGAGATATGAACAGCAACCAAGACTAAGACCCCTGCCAAATGCTTTCTCTCTTATTTATAACGGAATTCGTAGAAGTACTTTCATTTCCCTTACACTTATACTTTCTGAGTCCGCTTTTTGCCCTTCTTTTTTGGTGTTGGGGTGCCACCGGTGGAACTTGTGGCAGTCCCACCAGTTTGACAATTCCTGCATGAATTTATGGTGTAATAATGTGCATTTGAAAATGTAGGACCATATTTATCCAAAGGTAACGCAGTGCACCAAGCAACCTTGTTGTGCCGTCCTGCGTTACAGGGAAAGAGAAACAATGTGCTGTATTCATCCCAACACTGTGCATTCCAGTCTTTTTCCAGGGCTGGCACACAATGGGCTGTCTAGCACCAACGGAGGCCTCGTTTGCAAGCAGGATTTGTTTTGTGCAGAAAGGGGAACCTACCTGCACATAGAACACTCACCTGAAGCATTTTCCTCTTTCTATGTTGCAGCATACATAGAAAAAGGAAGTAACAAGAAGAAATAAAGACATTTCTCTTTGTTACACCTCCCCCGGGAAAGCATAGCATTTTGCCACATTCCCAGTTCTAACAGTAATAGGGAATCTGCGAATGCTTCAAAATCGATGGGTGTCAATGCCCATGGAACACCTGGGTGGGGCAGAGTAACGCAACACAACGATTTGTGCTGTTTTGTTACTCCAAATTTATCAAGCCGCTCAGGACCAAGCAAAGTGGCCTTGTGTGGATTGATAAATTGAATTTTGGGGTTGCGTTGTACATGCCCCCCGTTGCATGGTGCAAAAGTGACACAGTCCATATATAAATATGACCCATAATTCATATTTTCCCTCTGAAGAATTTTATCCATTTCACTCCTGTCTGATAGAAAGTAGCCTTCCCTTTTCCCACACTGGAATAAAGCTTACTCCTTTCTGTCACAAGAATAGTATTGCATGTGTTTCCAGTGTGAACTGTCTGGTGGCATATATTAAACAAGTATTTGCAATGCAACGGTCTCGGCTTTGGGACCTTATATGTAGTTAGCTATGCAGTACCTTAGCCTGGGTGGTGAAATATATACTGTTTTTTAATATGGAGGGAAAGTAAGCACCAAACTGTGTGACATGCCATGTATGAGAACACATGGAGAGAAATATTGCCTTTTAGCCGGAAATTGTATAGTCCAAAGCTCTGTTTTTAATATAATATCAGGGTGTTTGGTGGTTATATCGCTGAAAATACATGATTTGAATTTATTTTTTATTGTTTACGGGTGCTCGTGGAAGATAAGTTCTATGGATTGGAATCTAGAGAATGCTAAAGTGAATAGCTAAAGTTCCTAATCAGAAAGCAATACACCTGGTAAACAAGCACCCTAGGGAACAAACGTGAATGTAAGGTGTATCAAAAGGACACTCTTTCCCCAAGTTAGCTATTTCTGTAATTCTGCAGTCAGGTGTTTATTTTACCCCCGGCCATTAACATTGGTTCTGGAAACCGCACAATAAAGCAGATTAGTACTAATTAGATTGGTACCAATTATGCTGTAACAAAACACTAGGACTCAGAGATTGTAAAGTAGTACCTCATGCATCTCAATAGGGCAAAGTGCATATTTCCACAACCGACTCTCCGGGTACTGGAGAAGAGGATTCAAGGGCACCTCAGGGAAATAGATGACAAATCCAGAACTCAGCAGTGGAGCATCAGGCATAAAAGAATACTTTCCAGCAAAATCATTGGCTTAAAAAAAAAAAGACGTCCTTTGATAGCACAGCAAAACGAAATAATGTGGACAGTAATGGGGTTCAGCTATGATTTCTACAACAGGGTTAAAACTATTCTTGTAATTGCCTGCTCCAAAGTGTTGGCATGCATACACCTACACGGTAGACCCGTCAAGGGTACAGGTAGATACCGGCAATATGGCGGCATCTGAGGCACCAACATTATATCAAGGACTATATGGAAGGTGATGTCACTGTGCTGGAGTCGTAACCCCTTTATAGTGGCTTGGGAGGTGCCGTAAGGATCTCTTTAGTCCCACCATGTGGAGAAATACTCTTGAGAGTCTTACTCTGTCTGGTGGGGGTAGCGGGACAAGAGTAGAGGAGGTAGAAGCTCTAGATGTATAGGGGTGAAATATTTCGAGTCAGTAAAATTATCTAGGTTCACAGTACAAAGTTCTGATTATATTCAGTGTTCACTGCCAGAGGTTAGGTAAAGAACCAAAAAGTCCTTCTCACACTTCAGTGCCAAGCTACAGCTCTCCTGCACGCCAACCCTTACACATAAGTGGGGTCCTGACCTACACACACATCCCACCCGAGTGAACTTCTTCTCCTCGTCAGAGCTGCACGTTGGGTAGTCCCCTCCATCATAGTTGAAGCAGTTGTACGGGTACTGCGAGTTGTCAAACATCCTGGAGAGAGCCCGGCCACCCAGCTGAGCCCACTGCCTGCTGCCAGCCCCTGCCCGCCGCGCCTGCTGCTGGGAGTGCCGCTGTTTGACACGCTGCTCTAATCCCGCCTCTCTGGTCTCTCAGACTCTTGACTACCGGTCAGCCGGTCTATGGGGTTATCTCGTTCCCATCCAATCTGGTTATGAGCTGCGCAGCTAATAACAGATTAAATTAGCTCGTTCTCTTGTGAACCTTTAAACTCCAGTGCGTGCGCAGCAGTAGTGATTCCTCGGCTCTCTGGGTGGTCTGATGCAGCGGGGGGAGGAGGGGTAGAGGCAGGAGGGCTGGGTGAATAAATAATTCTATTGCAGCCTGTATGCATACCCTGATGGAAGCAATCGTGCTTCACGCATCTGACTTCGAGTTATCATATATATTTTTTTAATAAAGTTTGAGGTGCCTGAGTCTACTTTACTTTACTGAGGGCTTTTCTTCCCATATGGAATCCCGGGCACACACTTACCAGCCGGTCACACTCATTGCACTGATACAATCTGCAACAGAGTATAATAGACATAAATGCCGATGTGTTTAAGTGACTGCTGGCAGTGTGTAGTTTCAAAGAGCACAAGGTACAGGCTACGGAGGGCCAGTGTCGAATGGGAAAGAAAGAGGAAAACAGATGCAACTTCTTGTGTGGCTTTGATGTGGCGATGAATTGGGAAAATGGCATTGTTTTGTCGTGCATGCGGTACGATGCAAGGCATCGCACGCATGCGAGACAAAGAGTGCGACCTCATCCACCAATCACATGACCAAGAAGCATTGAAAATGCAATAGGACTCGGATTTACCCGAGACCTATTGCATTTTAAATGCAAGTGCCGATATGAAAGAAAGCACCAACTGGAAGGGGTGGGGGGGTGGTTGGGGTACAAAAAGTTACGGACTGCGATAGGGAATGGGGAGAGACAGGGAAACAAAACTGTTTTCCAAGTAAAGGGGCTGATAGACTCGGAAGAGGAAAAATGACGTAATGGCAGTCAGGAGGCGGGACTAAAGAAGCAGAAACCAATGAAAATGCAGAATTTATCATTGCAGCCAATCACATTTATGGCCAAAAAGTGGCCGGGTCTTCCTCCCACTATACTGTGTACAGCATCTCTCACCGAGACAGCACATGCGCTGCCTAGCCGAGACTTAACAAGGACTCTGTCAGGACAGCAGTAAACAGTTTCCAAAAGCAGCACCTCTAAGATTATGCCAGACACACCTACCTATCTTTGGAAGAGAATGCCATGGATCCCTATCACAGATGTATAAACATGTGCCTAGTACTAAAAGGTGGAGACTGCATTGTCCTTTGGACCTCCATTAAGACCAGCAAGCACTTTCTTGCTTTAGTGAATACGTTATTTGTTTTTTCACTTTTACAACTCAAAATAAAGAATTTTGCAAACTGACAAAGAAATTAGTTTCATTAGAGCTACGTTGAATCAATATTATCAGCAATGGTAAACTCCAGTATAAACATTCCCCAGACACTCCTATACTTCTCATAGCTGCCTCTTGCCTCTGAAACCGAGTAGTCTAGAGCCTGAGCTTCTCTAATTTCCTTCCACCATTCCCAGATAGAGGGTGGCTCCTTTTTTTCCCAAAATTTCCCAATGAGATTCTTGGCAATAGCATTCAAAATCATGGGAGTGTCTCGATCTCTAAAAATAAGTATACTAACTATTGGCCTAGTTTGCTTGCCTGACCTACTTATGTACGCATGTGATAATTGTAGATTGTTCGATTTAATATTGACACCAACAATATTGTGGTACAAGAATGTCGAGAACAGAATATCGAGGGACAAAATTTCAAAAGGTAACATCATATAGTAAAGTACTGATTTACTATTCCTAACTCCATGTCCATGTACCTTGCAGATATGTGTTCCGCATAGATACAAACATTTTAGGTATAAAAAATCAGACTTACTTACCTGTTGATGTTTTATTTTCAAAATTCTGTCCTCGATATTGTGTCCCATCGATATTTCAGTTTCAATATCCGTTGGCACACCATCATGGTATAGTGCAAATATAGTCACAAGAGCAGAGGGAACTGTTCATGGTCAGAGGATAACATACAGTCAATGAGTGGTAGAGGAGGTAGCTGATTATTGGATGATTACTGCATTGTGATCTAGGATTCTTTAAGGAGGTCTTCAACTGTTTCCTAAATTGGACCAGTATTGGGGCTGTCCTTATCGATACAGGATTATTATTACAGATCCTCAGTTCATAGATGAAAAAGGGCTGCTGCCTTGTTTTTTCTTTCCACACTTCGTAGGCCCTCAGTACGAGTAGCCTGATTCTGACAAATACTATGACAGGAGTTAAGAGCCCGTATAGAAATATGAGACCTGCGTAAACACTGCGAGGGCTGACAGGAAAACAGATGGGAAACTGAAAAAAATCATAGTTTTATTATACTGGAATTGTTTGTAAATTAGAGAAACATGGAACAATAAGTACATTGAAGGCATGCAGCTGCATCTAGATAGGTGCCACGTGGCGGCGTGTCATGTGAGGTACTTCAAACAATCTGTAGTTTTTAACTTCTGTTTTCCCAGTAGAGCTCTTCCTTGCCATTTATTGATCTTAAGCATTTGAGCATGTGGGTTTTAGTCATGTGTGATAGGAACACAATCTTGAAAAATTACTCAGCTTTTATGGGAATACGGTGTTGCATAATTAAGACTGGGGCTATAGTAAAACCAGTGCATGAGTCCAAAATATCTACTGCTTGAGGAACCACTTATTCAGGTACAGGTTTGATTTTCCAGAAGCCTGTAAACAGCCTTTTGTTGTAGTATAATGTGGTACATGTCCCAGTGCCTCTACTACTGTTCAGTGGTTTAATTTGAATATGCGATTTTAGGATTGTTCTGAAGATTCATTTGAGACTCGAGTAATAAGGCATTATATTATTATAATAGATTATTTAAAATGCTGTAAGAGAAGACAAAGTAAATGTAGCACAATTAACAAAATAATACCTGTCTTTCACCAATTCAATAACTGAATATTAATTACGGTATAGGCCGGAGTAGGGAAATAACAGAAAAAGCTATAAGAAACCATGAGATAGCGGCAGATCAGCAACATGGAAAACGCATGAAGAGTTTAGATATGAGTCAGCAATTGAATTGAAGCCACTCTGGACGCGGCCACCAAGGTCTCCAACTTTATAGTGCTAGGAGACATGAACCTTCACTTTAACAACCCCCTGGATACTACTGCACAGGAATTAATTAAAGATCTAGCCATCTGTCATCTCAATCTGATTGTTCAGCTTCCCACCCACCTTAAAGGGAATCTCCTAGACCCCATTTTTTCCAATGTTCCAGACTTGTCCACAGATGACCCATATCCGATTCCTTGGTCTGACCATATGGTCATTCCTTTCTTATGGAAAATTACCAGACCCAGCCACAAAAAACCTTCCCATAACATTTTAAATAGACGCTGGACAAAACTGGAATCCGGCGATTGAATTGAATCACTAAAGCAGAGCGAACCACTGCCTAATCAAAACATTGAAACGGCTAACGCAGATTTTAATCGTTGGATTGAGCTGTCACTGGACAATGTGCTCCCAAAAAAGGAAATCACATACAAAAAAAGTTCCAATAAACAGCCTTGGTTCAACTCAGACCTTAGGCTACTCAAGCAGGAATGTAAAAGAGAGTAAAGGCTATGGCGAAAACATTTTGACAAAGAGAAGAAAACTATATATAGATCATCCATAAAAAAATATAAATCCGCTCTTAACACAGCTAAATCCATCTTCTATGCTGGAAAAATTGAAAATTCTGCTAATGCCCCTAGAGAGATGTTTAGAATAGTAAAAACTTTGATAAAAGCCCCCGATCCACCCTCCTCTGAACTTTCTCCAGAGGAATCTGGTGCGCGCTGCAACGAACTCGCAAGTTTTTTTGCCACAAAAATCAAAAAAATTCTTCTCTCTCTCCCCCCCCTTCCCGCAACTGAACCAAATCAGCCGCTGATGGATGCTTCAAATGCCACCCTACCCCGCCTGGTATCTTTCCATCCGCTCAATAGTGAACTCTTTCCCGCTCTTTTCAACTCCATAAAAAGTGGTTCTCCACTCGACCCTGCACCTATGACTATTCTGAAACTGGCCCTACCCTATGCTAGTAATCACATCATTAATCTTGTGAATGCCTCACTGGAATCCGGTGTGGTACCACAAGATTGGAAACTGGCTATGGTAAAGGCCTTGCTAAAAAAAAAAAACCTCAATCCCGACGATTTTTCAAATTATCGCCCAATTTCCCTCTTTCCCGGCATCAGTAAGCTTACTGAAAAATGGGTAAATAAACAGCTAGCATCATACCTAGAGACCTATGATCTGCTACACCCTACCCAAACGGGATTCCGAAGGGGACAAGGGACCGAAACAGCCTTGTTAAGAGTGGTCGAGGATTGCAGGAGGATTTTGGATGCAGGTGGCAGCGCGGCCATCATCCTCCTGGACCTCAGTGCCGCATTTGACATGGTTAATCACCGTGTCCTTTTGGCTCGCCTCGAAAGGATTGGAGTCATGGGTAAGGCCCTCGAATGGCTCCGGTCCTTCCTTAGTGACAGAGTCTTCAGGGTCTTCTCGGATACCAACTGCTCCCTCCCCGTGCCACTGCAGTGTGGGGTACCACAGGGTTCTTCCCTTAGCCCCACACTGTTTAACATATATATGGCACCTTTAGCGGAGGTTGTAGCCCCCTTTGGAATCCAGCTGATAAGCTATGCTGACGATACTCAGTTAGTAGTCTCTCTAAATCGAGCCGACCACCCCCCAAACAATCTCTGCAGCTGCCTGGAGGCGGTGGCGAAATGGATGGATGCGTCCCATCTGAAATTGAATGGGGGAAAAACTGAGCTAATGCTGCTGGGAAGGAAGGCCACTTTTAACAACACCTTCCTGTGGCCTCCCTGTATGGGTCCCGGGCCCACACCAAAATCTGAAGTAAAAACCCTTGGCTTCTGGCTTGACTCGGAACTGTCTCTCAAAATCCAGGCAAGAAAGACAGTAGCCACTTGCTTTGGCCTAACCAAAACAATCCGGAAAATCCTCCCCCAGTTACCAGAAGCTGCAAAAAAAAACATAGTCCAGTCCCTCATTTTATCAAGGCTGGACTATGGGAATGCACTTTATCTGGGCGCCCCCATTTCAGTCATACGACAACTTCAGATCGCCCAGAACTCCGCAGCAAGATTACTTCCCGGAACCAGTCACCACATATCAGCTGCACCATCACTTAGGACCTTGCACTGGCTCCCCATAAAGGAGCAGGTACACTTTAAATCTCTCTGTCTGGTCCACAAAACTTGTTATGGGAATGGCCCTCCCATCTTAAAAGACATGGTCATACCATACATACCATCTAGGGATCCCCGCTCAAAACAACAAAACCTCCTCACAATTCCCAGGACCTACAGAGCTCGAACAGGGGAACACCTGTTCTCGCGTAATGCGGCTAGGTTGTGGAATGCCCTCCCTCTTCCACTTCGTTTAGAGCCCAGTCTGACTGTTTTCCGGAAAAAGATAAAAACTATTCTGTTCCCCAATATATAGACAATCTCACCTAGTTTATGTCAGATCCCTATTTCCTTTCACTCTTTTCTTTCTGTTTAACTATCAAGCGCTGGGATGCTCTCGAGTAGCCATGCGCTATAGAAGAACCTTTTCAATTCAATTCAATTCAATTCAATACAGCCATAAACATGTGGATAGAATGTCAAATGTTGGTAGATTTTCAAACCTGTAATGATAGAAAGGCTATTCTTATCTAAAATAAATATATTCTCGTTGTAGCTAGATTGGTTTGGCAATAATTAGTAATGTCGGCCCTCATTATGAGTGGTTTAAAGCAGTATCCCCTGAAGGGATACCTCTTCATTCAACAACAGATTTCCTGGAGTTTCTGGGATTGTAATTTTGAGCCCTCTTATTCCATACACAATAACTGCGGTCCCAGAGACACCGGACCTGGCGCTAACTGCAGAGATGTAGGGACCGCAGGCAGCTGTTGTGCCCCGCCCCAGCCTGCTCTGCATCCTTCAGTATAGGTGGGGATGAAGCTGCCACAACGAGAAGAAAGAATCCTTTCCTCCCACCTCCAAATTTATCATTTACTACCTGCTTCAAGCAGGTGATTAATGCTGCAGAACTGGGCCCTTTATTTCCCATTAATGGAGGATGTAGTGTCCTCAGTATAGGCCTACAAATAACGGACACACGGTCACAAGTGTTGAAGTTAGAGGCCAGACTCATGCTGAGCCCACACCCAGGTCCCTGGGCCTTTTATTACATTTCTTGCATGCTGACCGAGCGTACGCTGGGCCAGCCTATTGTGGTGGCGTTGTGGGGGTATCCTGGGCCACATCCATCACTATACACTGCGGGATGGGCTGGCCCACTAGGGGCAACATTACATTCCTCCTTTACCTAAGGAATAAACAAACCAAACTGCGTAAACCTTACAACTCAAAACTGTAAACATCAGTCTCTGAAAGATAACATATTCACGGAACAGTCTTACTTGGTCTGCCTGGACTTCTCTGGCTCCGGCTTACAGGGGTCGACAGCAGGCTACAAAGTCCTGGTACTTCTGGGAGGGCCGAGGATGGAGCCGCAGGTTGTACCGGCTCTGGCTTTTCCTGGCTGAAGGGGTCAGAGGCACGTCAGCTTGACTTCCAGTCTCTTATGCTGGCTGCCCGCTTCGGCAATCCTGGCCTTGGGGTCATTCTGGAGCATAGGTGGTTTGGCTGGCTTCTCCGCTGACAGGCATGGGACGGTCACTATCTTCTGCTGGTTCCCGTGGATTGTCCAATTCTATGGTGTTAGAGCTGTTGAGCACTGGGAACTCCTCAGACTTGTCGGCCGGGATCTTCTTGAAGAATGACACGTTCCGGGTTACTTTCTCATGTTCCTGGGAGGCTGTCACCACGTGCCTTTGATATCTGTCACTGTCCATGGATCCAGCTCGAACGGCATCCTGAACTTCCCACCAGGGTGACGATCACGCACGAGGACTTGGTCGCCCACCATGTCTGTGCTCTCTGCAGCGTGTCTCCTCCGGGAGGCATCTTGGTTGTTTTTTGTCTGCCGTGCTAGCAACTGGTTCGGAGGGTTTGGGGACTCAGTCCACACAGGATGGTGTGGGATGGTGTCGGTCACCGCCCGACCAAAACATAGGTGGCTCGTGGAGATTCCAGTGGTGCAGTGGGGTGTGAGGTGATATTCGCGAAGGAACTGGTACAGAGCTTGCTCAAGATCGTGGCCATCGGCCAGGGCTATTTGGATTGTTTTATTTAGTGTTGCATCAGCCATTCCACTTCTTCGTTCGCCTGGGGCCATCTGTGGGTTACTAAGCGATGTTTGATTCAGCGGGACGCGAGGTAGGCTGAAAGTTGTGCACTGGTGAACGGCGGGCCGTTATCCGTTCGGAGTTCCCCAATCAGGTCATGGGTTGCCATGACCTTTTCAAGTTTAGGGATGACATCTCCAGCTGTTGTGGAGGAGATGATTTCGACTTCTGGGTATCTTGAAAAGTCATCTACATTTACTAGCCTATACTTTACTCCGGGGAGGCTGCCGAAGTCCGCGCTTCGCTTTCCCCTTGGGGAGTTGGGACCTGCTTCTGTGATGACTGGTGCGGGTCGGCTGGGAAGGCTGGTAGGCAGGCACACCGTGCAGTGCTGGATGATCGACTCAGCCTGTTGATCGAGACCCGGAAACCAGACCTTGCTCCTGAGGCGGTTCTTTGACTTCACGATCCCTTGCTGTGCACAATGTGCGAGAGGGTGGCTTGGTGGGTCAGGCACCCTGGTAGCGATCTGCCCGGATGGCGATCTGGAGGCAGTCGTCTTCATTGGTTGCCCGTATCCGCTTCTTCCAGCGAGATTGGGAGGGGCCTGGGCCGTTCAATGATCATACCCACGTATTCCTCGGTGGCTGTCACTTCTGCCACTTCTGGCTCTGTGACTGGTCTGGCGTGCTTGGACAGGAAGTCAGCAGGGTTGCGGGGGCCTGGTCTGTACCCTACTGTGAATTGAAACTCTTGGAGCTGTAGTACCCACTTTTCTATCCTCGGGGGAGGATGTGATGAGGACCACTGAAAGAGTGGAATGAGGGGTTTGTGGTCAGTCACTACCATAAATGGATGTCCGTACAGATAAATGTGGAAGTGGAGACAACCCCACAAGATCGCAATGGCATCTTTTCCAATTTGAGAATAGCGTTGTTCCGTGGGTGTGAGGGTCCATCTGGCGTAGGCGACAGGGGCGCATTCTCCACAAGCTTGCTGTTGGGCCAGAACTGCTCCCAGGCCTGTGAGCCTGCCATCTACCACCAGCTGAGACTTGTGTCTGGGGTCGAAATACACCAAAGTTGTGTCAGCTTTAGGGCAGCTCTGGTCCTTTGGAATGCCTCTTCTTGCTCGGTCTCCCACACCCAGTGGCTGGTGGCCTTGGTGAGGTCTCATAGGGGGCCAGTCAGGTCCGATAGATTCTTGATAAAAAACGTCCACAATAAGTGACCATGCCCAGGAAGCTGCGACTCCAGACACTGACGTCGGGGCTGGAGCATCTTGAATGTCCTTTACCTTGTCTGGGTCTGGACCAATGCCTTTGTCGGAGAAGCGGTACCCAAAAAAACTGATGTCTCTCCTCAGGAATTTGCACTTCTTTCGGTGGAGGGTGAGGCCACTGTCACGGATTTGGGTGAATACTGCTTGGAGCCATTGGATGTGCTCTTCCAGAGTGGGCGCATGCACGAGAATGTCATTGCTGACATTGAGGACACTGTCCAGTCCTTGGATGACAATCCTGACTATTTCTTGGAAGCCCTCGGCAGGGCTGGAGATTCCAAAGTTGAGGTGGGTGTAGCGCCAGAGCCCTGCATGGGTGGAGAATGTCGTGATGGGGCGAGAGTCCAGATGGAGTGGAATCTGGTGGTATCCAGAGCGGAGGTCCATTTTCAAGAACTACTTGGAGCCGGACAGTTCCCCGATTATGTCTTCCACCATCAAGGGTCAAGTGGTGCTCGTGCTTGATGGCGAGATTTGGGACTCTCATGTCCACAGAAATGCGGACTGCGTCGGGCTGTTTTGGCTTCTTTGCAACAACAATGGGTGACACCCACGGGGTAGGGCCTCGCACCTGTTCGATGATCCCGGCTTTCTCAAGAAGACGCAGCTCCGCCTCTACTTTGGGTTGCAGATGGAAAGTAATCCTCCAGTGGCGGAGAGCAATCGTGGCGACCGACTTGTCGATGTGTAGGCAGATTTCGGGGCCTTTCAGGCATCCGATTCCCTCGAATAGAGTCTCGAACCCTTGCAACAGGTAGTTCAGGTCATTAGCTTGTACGGTGAACGCAAAATGAATCAGGTTGTTGTTCCTCTGCATTAGCAGTACATTTTTACTATGAATGTTGTGTAACTATGCAATGTGGCATAATGGAAACAGTTTGGGAATTTTGCATGACAGGCATAATGTGAAATTGCAAAAATTACACAAACTACATCAATGGATTTTAAATTTCACCCTGGCCTACCAATAACAAATAGGACTCATTCTAGATTTCAGTTAGAACTTAGGGACTATAAATGAGAAAGTATGTAATACTAGTCAGATGGATCTGGGGGAACAAGTAAGAATCTTAAATTTTAGTGCACAACCTACACTGCAACAGGAAGTGGAGGAGAGAAGATTACACCTGTGAGCAAAGACATACCAGACTCATTATGTGTGAACTTTCTAAATGTGCTTCCAGTTGCTGTCAGTGGTGAAGAGTGTGCATAACTTGCAACGACATATAACTCTAAGCATTTAAGACTAGGGCTGGGCATAGTTCGTGAAGTAGTGTTACGCGAAGCTACGCGTAACACTAGGGGAACTGCGTAGTAGCCTGTTCGCACTGTGCAAGATGCTGTTTTCAATGATTGCACAGTGCGGACAAGCATCTGGCACTGTCTAATCATTGAAAATGGCATCTTGAACAGTGTGAGCTGTAGTTTTCTGCTCCTCGAGTATATTTTTACTCGAGCTGCAACTTTCTCAACGCGGGCTGGTAGTTTCTCATCGCGAGCGGTCGCGCGCATACGTGACCACTCTCAATGAGAAATCTGACCTCCCCGCATTGAGAATCTCGCCGGGAGGTTTATTTTCCATGCTTGGGATCGCGAAAGAGGAAAAAGTCTCGCCAGGATGTCATTTTGCTTGCTGGCGGTTGCCAACTTGACATTGAGGACCGTGAGCAAGCAAAAAAATGACTGGGGCACTACGCTACATGTGTTTGCACTGTGCTACGTGCAATTCGCGTAGTGCGAAGCAACGGAAACTTGGCAAACTACGCGAGCGTAGCGTTGTGCTTTGCCCAGGGTTACTTAAGACAAGTGATCAGAAAATACTTCCTGCAGTAAAAACCAAAAGTATAAACAATTTAATATCATATATCATATATCATATATCATATATCTAACCTCTTATACCCTAATACAATCTTTTACAGAGGTGTGTCAAAACACCTGTAGAAATATGTGGTACAACACAGTAATCTTAATGAACCACAATCTTGCTTCAGGTACATGACAAGATAAGAAACTGTGATGCGGGTACAACGAGGAACCTTTACAATACTATTAATAAAGGTAAGAAGAACTGCGCTAATCCTTGAAAAAAGATTTATTTCACACAATATAATGAATCACATATGCTACCTAAAAGGATAAACGAAAGAGTATTGGTACTTGAAGCATTTAGAGACTAAAACCTCTTCTTCTACGGCTGAATTAGTCAGCTATACAAGAGGTAGCATGATCAATAGAAAAAGAATTATTACTCTGGCTCCTCTGCTGTTAAATATTAACATATACTCAGATCAAAGCGAGAGGGAGTGAGAAGAAATTAATACAGGTCACTCTTCCTTCCCACTTATGAGTGATCAATCAGTCAGGTAAAAAACTTTATCTGGCCGTTTAAAAAAACTGATGTAAAAGAAGAAAAAATAAAACAGAGCATAAAAACATTTCTTTGAATCCTCATAATACACTCAAATTAAATATCAAGCATTCAGTGGGATACAAAACTGAATTAGTTCCAGTACATGACCATGACACTTATTCTTCGTTTCATAGCATTCTATATAGAAAGAGCAACAAGAAAACATATTTAAAATCATACATCCAATTGAATACATGGTCAAAAAGATAGTTAATAGATAGCGCTTTTCCTCCAGTTCATGGCTTTCAGGATAAAATGAGCAACATTAACACATACTTGATTTTCATTTAGTGTAATCATAAACGAAAGCACTTCTTTATGAGTTCTGATATTCTGTGTGCCAAACAGTGGTTTCAAATAATAGCACCTAAGCTGGGGAGTATAAATTGCAAATCAGCATAAAGTGCAACGTCCTTTGTTTACTAATGCTATCACATGGGAAAGGGGTTGCATATGAGGGGCAGGACCTCATGATAGGGAAAGCAACCAATGAATGAACAATTCCAAGTCTTAGCCTGACTAAAACGAAACTCTGTTGAATGTTGGTAGCATAACTAATATTAGAAGCCTTCATCGAGCTCAAGAGAAATGTGCAATGGAACTGTTGGGTTCAAGTTCTCAATACCACCCCCGGTGTTCAATTCTATTTTGTAAGAAAACGTCCTTAAAACTTTTCTAGGATAGGGATGACACTTGAAGAAGGTCAGACCACACTGTTAGATTTAATATGGGGCTAAAAGAAGTATGGATAAATGCCAACAAAAGGTTACACACAACATTGTCCAGTGCTAGATAATCTAAAATAATACATTTAGTAAAAATGGTTTCTTCTTACGACCAGAAATACAACCAAAGTAAAAGCAGTGTTACTGAAATCAGATCCTCTGTTAGACTTGGCCATTAGCAAGGGCATCCCATTGCATTTTTTGCCTTTTTCTCCTGTGTTTTTGCTGTGTGTTGGACTCTGTTTTGCTGGTCTAGATGCTTAGGGCACTTTGCTACTTCTTTTCAGTGCCAAAGTGCAATTGCTCCCTTTGCAAATTACTGTAATGGATTAGTGATTCCATGATTGGCATATTTGATTTACTTGTCAGACCCTAGTATAGTGCACTGTGTGTGCCCAGGGCCTGTACATCAAATGTTGCTAGTCAGCTGCAGCGCTGATTTAGCCACCCACAGAAGCAGCCTGTAATAAGTAAATCTGGTCTGCGATTGCAGAGCCTGTGTGCAGTCTGGGACTGCCATGTCGACTTACACTTGCCAGTCCCTAAACCTTCCCTTTTCTACATATTAATTACCCCTAAGGTAGGCCCAAGGTACCCCTGCGGGCAGGGTGCATTGTATTTTAAAGCTAGGACATGCCCTGGTGTGTGTGGCATGTCGTGATAGTGAATTACTGCCAATTTCGTTATTTACTATTGCAAGGCTACCTGTTCCCACAGAACAGAATAGGGAGTTTGTTTATAACATCTTATAAACATTACTGGCCCTGGGAACAAGGTAGAAAAATAAAGTTTAGTATGCCTGAACTAAGAATGTAAAAATGCATCTTTTAGTGAGGGTGAATTTTACATTCTGTGATTGAAAATACCACTTTTAGAAAGTAGGTATTTTCTTGCCTAACCATCCAGTGTGCCTCTGCTAGGTTTGTGTATTGCATGTCTGGCTTTTGGATGACAGGGGCTGGAGAGGGTCTACAGTTCCAGAAGTCTGATGAGTCAGGGCTGGGCTGACTAGGCCTGGTCTGAATTTGGAGTGGTGGGAGAAGTATCACCTGCACTTGAATAGGGCTGTGCCTGCCTTTCACAATGACAGCTCCGCCCTCCTGCGGTACGTCTGGAGCCAGGGCTTACACTGACAATGGAGGTTGTTGTGGACTTGCAAAGTGCCCCACAGAACTGGTTTTGACTGCCTTCAGGGAACAAAGGAATTTTTGGTATAAAAAGAGGGGCCCAGACCTCAGACTTTTAGATCACTTCTGGGAAATCAAGAGGAACCTTTGCCAAGGAAAAGAACTGGTTAAGCTGAGGAGAAATACTGCCTTTGTGATGTTTGCTGTGTGGGTTGGCCTGCAGTGGCTTCTTTCCGCCAAGAAAAGGAGGAAAAGGACTTTGCTGTTTGCTTTGTCACCTGCTTGAAGAAAAGATCTCCAAGGGCTTGAACCTGAGCTTGCTTCCTGTTCTGAAGTCTCAGGGACACAAAGACTTCACCACTAGCTCCCCTGAATTTCCTCGCTGGGAGCTGGAAAATCGACGCAACATCGAAGAAGTGTGATGCATCCGTACCTGTTTTAGGTGCATCGCCGAAGAAACTGTCGCAGCGCCTGCTGCGGCTCGAGAAATCTCCGCACGACACATCTGGCGTAACGATCTCTGAAGTCTGAGATCGCTGCACCGATTCCTAAACAAGCCTGCGGTGCGGATGCACGAAACCATGCATTGTACAGGATCGACGCATCGCATTGAGGCGCCAAGACTGTTGCATCGTTGGGGGCCGCAGTAAGAAACACACGCATCAAATCCCCTCGCAATAAGGAATCGACACATCACCTCCCCTGAGCTGCAGTAAGGAAAAGACGCATTGCCTCCCCTGAGTGTAAGGAACCAACACATCACCTTCCATGCAGCCATTATGTTTGTTTTGCGTGACGCTTTTAAGGTACTTTGTGAGAAAAGTGTTACATTTACAACTTGGATTGAACTAAACTATTACTACCATTTGAAAGTCTTATTTTTAATACTGTACTGTGGATTTGTTTTTGTTTGGTCTTGTTTTGGTTTAGATAAAGATTCCTTATTTTTCTAAACTGGTATAGTGTCCATTTGTAATGTTTTCACTGTATTACTGTATGTGTTCACAAATGCTTTCCACACTGCCTCTGAGATAAGTCTGGCTGCTCGTGCCAAGCTACCAAGTGGGTGAGCAGGAGTTATTTTAGGAGCGTATTCCCCTTACCCTGTCTAGAAGCAAAGGTCCCTATTTGGACAAAGATACCTACCTACCTCTGGCATCTAGAGACCCCCATTTCTAACATCCTCCAAATACAATAAGCCAGCCTCAAGGTGAAAGCTTTTCAGGAAATTATTTTCCTCTACTTTCAATGGCTTTCAAGGGGCGTGCCCCAAAGGCCCGCCCCATAGGTAGCGGTAACAACACCCCTTGCCCTATAAATCTTCACCATTTCTTTGATGGGGCGACACCCCAATTTGAAGGAGAACCTATAAGTCCCATGAGACTTTCTTCTCATATTTTCCTTGACATTTAAAATCTGTTTAACCCAGGAACCAGTGCTCATAAATAAAACACCCAGATATTTATTTTATTTATTTAAACTTAAAATGCGCGCAGCTACCCGCAGTGGGTTTCCCGGCGCTCAGGGAAGACTAAAGAAGAATAGTATGTATGCAGAAGTTGCTGAGGGAGGCTACAAATTATTGTTGGAAAAGCCAAGTTTTTAGTCCCTTGCGAAAACGGAAAAGATTAGTTTCCGTTTTTAGGGTCACAGGAAGAGTGTTCCAAAGTTTGGGACCCAGATGGGCAAAGGAATGGCCTCCCATTTTGGCAAGCCTAATTCTGGGAACGGAAAAGTCACCCTTCCCTGATGATCTCAGAGTTCGGCTAGGCTGGTAAGCCTGGATCAGGTTCTGAAGATATTTAGGGGCTGAACCTTGCTTGATTTTAAAAACATGACAGAGGGCTTTGAATCTGATTCTGTTAGGAATTTTGAGCCAATGAAGGTCACGGAGTGCTAGAGTGGCAGATGTTCTCCTGGGGACGTTTCGGAGTAGCCTAGCGGCAGCGTTCTGAACAACCTGTAGTTTTTTTATGGTTGTCAGGTCAGCTCCAAAATACAAAACGTTGCCGTAGTCCAGGCGGGAAACAACCAACGTCTGGACAACCGTTCTTTGGGTCGAAGGGGGCAACATCCACAGGATTTTTTGAAGCCATCTCAAAGTGGCAAAACAGATAGAGGCTACTTTTGCGGCCTGTTGTCTCATTGTGAGGTTCTCATCAATGAGAAATCCGAGATTGCGTACCACAGTTGCAGGCTGCGGGGTAGGTCCCATGTCCTTGGGCCAATGTTGTGGGCCCCACAGGTCCTTACCCCTGCCTAGTATCACAACCTCGGTCTTATCGCCGTTAAGTTTTAGGAAGTTACTCTCCATCCACTTAGAGACACAAATCAAACCTTCCTTCAAAGCAGAGGTGTCTTTGCCTTTTTCATTAGAAAGGGAGAAGATGATTTGTGTATCATTGGCGTAGGAGTACAGGGTAAAACCGGCCTTCTCCACAATCGTAGCCAGGGGTCTTATATAGATATTAAACAGTAAGTGACTGAGTATAGACCCCTGAGGAACGCCGTAATCAGATGGACAAATTGTAGAGGAGGCAGATGCAGAAAAGACCTGGAAAGTACGATTGCTTAAGAAGGAAGCTATCCACGCCAGGGCAGCGCCCTCCACACCCAGGGACCGGAGAGTCTCCAGAAGGATGGAATGGGACACAGTGTCGAACGCCGCGCTCAAGTCAAGAAGAATAAGCGCAGATGTTGCCCCGTGGTCGACACTGTGTCGGAGACTCTCGGTAACTCCTAGAAGTGTGGTTTTGGTCGAATGGTGCGTTTGAAAGCCAGACTGAGATGGATGTAAAAATCCCGAGCTCTCCACAAGATTAGTGAGTTGTGTGTTGATGTGCCTTTCCAGAATCTTTGATAGAATGGGCAGCAATGAAATAGGTCTGAAATTTGACAAGTTGGCAACATCAACTCCAGCCTTTTTTAATAGAGGAATTATCATTGCATGCTTCCACTCCTGTGGGACATGCGACACTGATAGTGAGGAGTTAAGGAGGTGCATCAACACACGGCGTGGGGCAAGTTCAAGCAGTTTTAGAATTTTAACCGGTATCGGGTCCCGTGGGGAACCCGATTTAATACTGTTCAGGCACGAAAAGAAGGAGTCATCATCAAAAGGTAACCAATTTATAAGTTTAGCCATTTCAGAGGGTGGGTGACCAGGAATCAATACAGACTTAATCAAAAGTGGATCATGAGATGTGGAGGGGTTTAAAGAGTCGTAAATGCGCTCTACTTTGGATATAAAAAATTTCGCAATAGAATTGCATTGGGTCTCATCAAAGGCAGGAGGGGCTGGTACCAGGTCTTCTCCCGTTAGTTTTTTCACAACAGAAAACAAGGTACGAGGACAATTTTGGGCATTAGTGACTGTATTAGAAACATATGCAGCTCTTGCCATTTTGCATTGGTGATGGTAATCTCTAAGGGCTTCCTTATAAGCCACTTTACAAGAAGTGGAATAAGAACGTCTCCATTTCCAGATAACAAAACAAATAAACTCAAGAAATTGTGGTGTTATCAATAATATGAGGTCTTCAGTTAGTTGATTTATGCCTGCAAACCCTCATAGTGTATGTGTAAATACTATACTGAATTCATACCTAAGGGCAGCATAAAACTCTCTAACCGGACACCTATCATTAATTTTTTAAGGACTATCACCCTCTGCCAGAGGCATGCTTCATCACAGAGTCCTTGAGCCTATTGTCCCTGCATGAGCTTCACCCTTCTAAGACAAGGGAGATCTTTGATTTTATGAGAGGGATCCTAAGGTTAAACATATCTAAGGAGTCTTTTTTTTTAAATAGAAGTGACTCTTTGGTAAGATTAAAAACAAAATAAGATGCTTTGTGAGTGAATATGTCTAAAGAGTCAATGGATCAACATTTTTCAACCACCTCATTGTCTCAGGCTTGGGGCTTTCATCAGGACTCTCTGTATCAAAACCCCTTAGACTGTGTAAGCCTTTGCACTCTTTTGTATCATTGTATTGCTCAATCATCCTTTTTGGAAGTCAACAATCATACAATGCTGGAGTTCGTACAGGCATACACAAGAATACAAACTTACATTGGAGTATCAACCATACTTATTCGACATTGAGGTATCTGTGGATTAAGAGAGATATGTTTTATGCAAAATCTGTCTACTGTTTTGTTGCTGTGTCAAGAGTTTAAGCACTGTGCATACTGGCAGTAAAATTGTGGTAAGTACCAATCGTGCCTCAGATTCCACAATGTGAGAGGTTAAAAATGTTTCTTACAAGATTACAAACCATTCTTCTAAACAGTGATTGTAGGTAGTGAACCTATATATTAATGAGTAATTGTGTAAGTTCTTAAGGAGTGAATACCCCATTCGACCCTCATACCAAACTAGAAACTTTCAGTTTATTATGCCTTATAAAGACGGAGGAGGCTGGATGTTCCTGTAGTCACACACTGGGGTTTACAAAATACAAGGTAGAACAAATTACTAATTGTAGTGGGGTGCAACATGAAATCGATAAAAAGGGCTCCTCATCCCAACTTGTTTCAATGTATACAAATTATACTGAAATCGTTTATGCGTGGAGATTAAACTTAGAATATAGGCCAGTGTCACCAATTTAATGCATCCCACATGTCCTCTGTCTAACTTAGAAAAAACTGAGATGCTAGTAGGGGAGATCGAGTAGATAGATTGTGAATCATTGCTATTTCACAAGGAACTCTAGTTACATTAAAAAAATGCTGTACAACAATGCATCATATCTGACACAGACCTTTCATTTGTACCCCATATAAATACTGAGGTCAAAAGATCAAATGTGCAGCTGCATGTGTTGTAGAAAATGTTTCTGAAACTCATCCAAGGATTATTGAAATCCTGAATTTAATGTGTGCCCTTACATTTGGTGGAAGAGCCACAAACATATAGTAGATTCATAATTTATTCTAGCGGTTCAGGGTCTTCAAAGACCATCTATAAATAGTTATGTATTACTTAACTGTTTGGTGAACAACCTTGGATAAATTGTAAGAATTGTTTCTACCCTACTGCAAACCTCAGGAAGAGGTGACTTAGTGATTGTAGATGTTCAAGACTTAATTATTCCCTGCTATAATGACAAATAGAAATACAGTGGTAATTGGAGGCAAGGTGGATTGTAGCATCACCTTCTGGTAGGCAAGCTTTTGAATTTGATCAAGTCTAACATAGGACTCCAATACCCCAAAGACATTTGCACCAGATATATGGATAAGAAAACACCGAGGGCCCTCTGACATATTTAACTCTGTAGCCTTAGGCCCTGCCATAAAAAGGACACGTTCCTGTCACATTCATCCGATACTCCCTTGGGAAATACATTTCAAAAGCAGTGACTTGATTGGGGTGATTGATCCAGGAGAACAGCAGCATCTTGTTTTCGTCAGTTATCTGCTAAATAAATGTATCCAGTTATAGGCTTAAAATCTTAAGACTCTGGAACGGAAGATAATTCATGAGGACCTCTGGAAAATCCTCATCCAAAGTTGTCTTCAAGCAGCCACCAACGGCACTGAAGGTATTGTTGAGGATCAGTGGAAATCAAAAGAGGCTTCAGAGCTAAACCTCACTTCAGCTCCATAGATCAGTGGCATCTTCAAATCTTTGTGTCACAACATAGGGATCCTGTAAGACCTTGAAGAGGTTATATACCTTACAAATGCTCCTGTTCTCGAGGTAGTGTTACTGGCTGCAAGAAAATGAGCCGTCCACCTTTTTTGTCCACAGCACCCTATGGGGAAGCTTCCACTGAATGCAATTAGGTAAAAACATTACTCATTCTAGATCAGAGCAGACCTTAAAAATGCAAGCTACAGCTTAATCAATGCCATCTAGTAGATAAACATTATGACAAGAAAATATTGATTCCTGTCTTCTCAATGTCCCTTAATGTCCTATAATTTCTTCAACAAAATATCTTAAATATCGTGGTGCAGCAATAAGGGTTTGGAAGCTGCTGAGGTATACTGACTTTCTGATTCTTTACAAGCCACCATCACCCTGAAGTGGGTAACCACTTCCACCAGCTTGGGCACCTGTTTCCCCTTTGTCCAGATTCTCATGATACTGAGTTTCTGGCTTGCACTTGGACAACGATTCTGATGTGTGTAAACCTGCAGCTCCTGCTTTATCAAATGTGTGTCAGAGCTCATGATTTTGTGAAGGATAGCAGCTGGACATTCTGTTCCGCATCAGGTCTTTCAAGGAACCCGTTGTATGGTTTGGAAGTTTTCTTTTGTGTGACTTTGTGATATACATGACACAAGCCCTGTGGGAGCAGACTTTTTATTAATCCCTTTCACTGGCATTGCAAGCCCAACATGACGGTCGAGACCCCAACATTTAGAGTCCAGGCTACAGTGCATGGACAACATCACCAATAGTCCCAACTAGACACCTATCTGCATGAGAAGGTAGCGCGTGTGCGTGCTTGCACAGTGCACCTCTGAGGTTTGTGGGTCCCCAAATATGAAAATCCTCCATTCCCTGCTTAAGGTCTGGGATACACAGTGGCGACTTTTAATCCACTTTCTATCACAGAGGTGAACCAAGTGTAGGGAAATAAACATGAATGAAAAAAGGGAAGAGAGAAGTACTTACTTGTAGGCTCTCGGGCTACAGTTTCCAGAATAAAACAGAAAGAGTAGAAAGGGTCGTAGAAGACGATGGGTTTTAGAGAACGGGTAAGGTGAATTCGCTGGAAATGAGTAGTGAATCCATCTGGACGGACTGTGGAAATCGTATTTTCTATGAGAGGCTGGGGTGCTTTGTCTCCAGGTGAAAGCTACGGCATACGGAATGTGACGAAAGAGACAGATGAGCTGGTAGTGGTATGAAATAACATTGTTGAAAATCTAATTCTAATTTTCACATTTAAAAAAAACTAAGTAAAGCATTCGTCAAATGCGTAATTTAATAAATGTCAAACATGTTGCTAAAAAACCTTCCCCGTTTTCACCTCGTGCGAAATATTTATAGGATATGGATTGTGTTTATGAGAGCCTACACCTTATGACAATAGTTATGTTAATTGGTTGCTCAGTCAATTAACATTTCCTCAAAACAGAACGGCTGCACGGGAGAGCAGAGAGTGATTAAGGGAGGTCAGTCAGGCGTCAATGTTTACCGGTGAATCACAAATGCAGAACGGAAACTGCTTAAGCCACCGCTTAAGCCGTGCCCCGTTCTTCAGTGCACCTGCATTTTTTTGAAACGCAGGAAATCTGGAATGTGTGTTTAGAAACACGAGGGTAAAATAAACAATCTCGCGATCGACTCACCTCCTCCTGAACGCAACAGGAGTCTGGTTAATGCAAGAATTTGTTGTCATGAGACTAGAAATGCACTGCTTTAAACAGACGATTAGTGTGACGGTTACAATTAGCATCTGCCTTCGACCTGATGATAATGGAATTGTCAGGTGATTGTTTGCGATGCTAGCGCATGCATGCTTCTCCGACAAACTACTCAAAAAGGCCACTGACAACCCTGTGCGTTGAAAAATTGCATCTGTTTGGATTCTAGCAGCACAGTTACCTGAAACTGGTCTTCTTTAAACCCCACAATGATAAATGATTTTCTATTTGACAGGTTCAATTAGATTCAGCCCAAGATACTTGTAGACATGTACAGATCTTGGAGCACAAGCAAGGTTTTCTTCCACTACAGTAAACAAGTAAAGGTATACGAATGCAGCTACGGGCTCGAAGGTGTAAATTCGAAGGTGGTACGTGAGTGATGTGAGGTCACTCTCTCATCCTTTGGGTTTGTCATGTTCTTGTTTTGGATAAATCCATCTGAATTAACAGGTGGAGCAGCGTAATTTTGCCATCACCCTTACATGTCACAGAAACTTAGTATACTTATGTGCATTTATCATTTATTGTATTTAGTGTGCCTTAGTAACATTGATGAATATGGAGTATTCCACTGTACTTTTGAAATGCTTTATTGTAGAATGTTAGAGATTTATAAACGTGTGCATATTAATGTTTAGGTTACTAAGACAGATTTAGTTTTCATATAATAGTTATACCTGTATTTTCAAGATTTATTAGAAATATCATCACATATGTAATCAAGCTTCCTTAGGTCACCTTTATACGATTGCATTGATTTTATAACTGTTCTGTGCTACATATACCTAAAAGTCGGGTGCACATTTTGTTGTACTAAAGTTCGCTTGACAAGCTTTTGAGCTGACAATGTTTAAACTTCAACTTGAAACTTTCGTTCGCTTTGCATGTTCTCTCCTCTGAAGGTGCAATTTCAAGGCTTCATTAGTTATTGAAAGGCCTATTGTGTGTTGTAGAGATAGTGAGGTATGGGAGGAAACTTTTGGCAAGAAGACAACACATTAATGAAGTAAGGAGACCAACTACCATGGCTGAAAAAGGGTGCTCTAGTTTGCCATGAGGTTCCAACTGGAACGTGGGAAAATTGAAGAATGTATCCAATTTCTACCATGTGAAGGTGGAATTTTATTGTAGCCAATTACTTAGATTTTGGATGTTAATTGGTGTTCACATTGCTAGTTAGGCTTCAGATACCCCTTAGACTCTGAGAGACATAGATCTCTTGCTATGCGCATTTATGGTATGCTTTGCATTTGATTTGGAGAACTTTTACTGAAGTCTCCACTATACTGACACCTTTCTTGCTTCTCTGTTTTAATTAGGGTTTCCCCAATCCCTAGAATGAATTAGGATAGAAGTAATTAGATGACTTTAGATATCCTCATGTGTAGATAGGAGAATCGAAACCTGAAATCTAATCATCAGTGTATCTTTCTCATCCTTTGTATCACTGCTACTGAATGTCTTGCATGCTTGTAATAAATTAAGCTTACTTTTATCCATATATTCAGATTTGCATTTGTAATGTTGTATTTTTACAATATGTTGATGAGACTCATTTATATCAGTCGGGCTTTGAGTTTGTAATAAAACCTTTTAATCTTTCTCATCAGTTTGGATCCATATTGTGTTGTCAAGAGCATTAAGTTATGTTATTTTATAACTATTTGTAGAGCGCAACTGTTACCTAAGGGTGTCCTGGCGCTGGGAGAAGGCCTACAGAGGAGTCAAGTCCGATGAGAGAGACGCACATCAATTTGGATCAGTTTGTGAAAAGCCACGTTTTTGGTGTCATTACACTGTAAACTCGAAATTTGATTTGAAGTTAATGCCCTTTTACCTCTCAGGCAACTACAAAAGTCTAGTGACAAGAGAGTGATGATCAGAATGGGTCAGAGTGAGGCTATGACAATTGTACTGTGCACTGTCTTCAGTTTCTAAACTTTGAGCATGTGTTGCTCCCCCTTTCCTGGTTTCCAAAGTGTACAGCAGCCATTTCAGAACAGGTTTCAATGATATGCCGCAGGGAATGAGAGCATTTACATTATATCCCGCTCTAACAATGAATGAGCACACTTTCTGCATTATTACTTGAATTGAATCCATAAAGCTGCAAAGCCTGCAACAATTAAGGACTTTGTAAAGTTCTTGCAGGTCAAGGTCTAGTGCGGCTTTATATTGTCATAGGTTACTACTACACTTTCTGAAAGAAAGATTTAACATGCACGGGGAAATTATTTATTCTTAATATGTCAAGTTGGCAGTATAGCTCTGTAAACTCAATGCTTGCTGGTGAATCCTCACCTGAATGACCAAGAATTCTATCCTTCAGAGGTCAGTAGTTTGAAAAGCATTCATTTAGGTAATAGTAACACCTATTATACCTAGACAATTTATTTGTAATCCCATTTAACTCACAAGGTGATACCATCCAGTTTGACTGACAAAGCTCACCGGTAGTTCTCAGCAAAACCACAGCCAGGAAACCAGCAGACTATAGATGAAGAGTAAAAGGAAAAAACGAGGCAGCATGCCTTTTCCATCTCTGCATCCCTGATCTGGATCAGCATCCACATATCCATCAGGACTTCCACAATGCTTCTCCAATTTGGGAAAGAGTTGAAGACAAGACACCTCTTTAAAGAACACTAGCATTAACAATGCAATAACCATCCATAATCCAGCTATCTCTCATATCACTAGCTGACTTTATGCTTGTCTTTCGTCTTGTAGTGTGCACTATTTTATTTCAGCTAGGTTCCTGCTATAGAAATTCCATATATATATATATATATATATATATATATATATATATATATATATATATATATATATATATATATATATATATACATATACCTAAATATACATGACAGTAGGACCTAGTTTCCATAGGAAAAGCGGTTTTTTTTTCCCAATAACTTTGGCACTGGATGACAAATCTTTGCGAAATTTTTAAAACTCGTGGGGCACTCCAGGCTGCTCCTCTCTTGAAGGTTTCGGAGTGTTTCGTCAAGTGGGGGCCGAGAAAAAAGGGGGGTCCCAAAACGTATTTTCTCCATGTTATTTTCCATAGGAAACTTTAGACACGGCTACAGCTTGAACTGCTGAACGGAATTACACCAAATTTGGCAAAAAGGTAGCCCTTGGTTCAGAAAGAGACCTTTTTGTTAAATGGTGTAAATCCGTTCAGTAGTTCCTGAGAAATTAAAAAAAAAGATCGGAAAATCAATTTCCCATAGGAAACTTTAGACACGGCTACAGCTCGAACTGTGGAATAGAATGACACCAACTTTGGCAAAAAGGTAGCTCTTGGTTCAGAAAGAGACCTTTTTTTTAAATAGCATAAATCCGTTCAGTAGTTGTTGAGAGAAAACCAAAAAATAAAAGGTTCAATATCTAGAGGCGGGGTGGATCCGCAGACCCTCCCGACCATGAGTTTTATTCTAATTGTCTGTCAACATTCCAAACCAGGAAGTGTTAGATGCCATCTTGTGACTCGGTAGAACCGAGTCACAAGAAAAGAGAAAACAAATGTGAAAAACAACAAATTGTGGCGGGTTAGAAACACCTTGACCCCATAGGCCTGCTCAGGGGGTCCCACAAGTAACCCCAGGGCCCAAAAAAAGCATTAAAAAAAAACTCATCCCAATTCGTGCTGGGTGTGCGAATCCGGCGGAGAAAGTATTTTAAAAATGAGGCGCGGGCCCCCGTGCTTTGTTGTATTGAAGCCCCCGGGTGAGCCAGGTCCCGGGGGCACTGAAAAAATGTGTGGGGGGCCCCAATCCCCCCAATACTGCCCAGGGACTGCTACCTCCCTGGGGCTTAATTTATGAGTTGGGGGGGGGGGCATGCAGCACCCCGCAGCCCCGGGGACTGCCTCCCCCAATTAAGTCCCCTTGAATCCTGAGGGTTCCTGAGGGCCAACTAGCCCACCAAGTACCTCTAGTAAGCCCCAGGGAGCTGCCTTGCAGAGAGGTGGTCCAAGGCCACGTCCCATTTTTACACCACTCTGCAACGCAGCTCTGTGGGCTTACTGGAGGTACCTGGTGGGCTAGTTGGCCCCAAGGGATCCTAAGGACTCAAAGGGACTTAATCCTCCAATTTACAATGCACCAGGGGGTGCGTTTGCACAGTGGTGCAGGGAGGGGGCGTGGCCTGATGTGACAAGTGTGCACGCGCCCTGTGGTATGTTTTAAGTTGGGGAATTAAGTCCCCTTGAATCCTGATGGTCCCTGGGGGCCAACTAGCCCACCAGGTACGTCCAGTAAGTGCCACAGAGCTGCGTTGCAGAGAGGTGTAAAAAGGGTCGTGGCCTCATTAAAGAAATTATCATACATTTTTTTGTTATAGTGTTTGACTAATTTACTTTAGCAACTGTTTATAAACTATTTTTTTCAGTATAATATTGACGATACGAAATTTCATGACAATGCAACGTATACGTGTACGGTGCGCGACCCCTCCCATGTGTATTTCTGGGGTCGTGCCGGGATCGCGCCGCAGTCGCAACTTCGCCGTATTTTCAAAGTTTGAAATATTGCTATTGAAAATTAGAATACCAAATTGGAATAAAAAGTTTTACTAATATCCCTTTTAAAATATTGTATAAACATTTATTTACGGTCTATAATCATGTACACTATATTTTACGGGTGCGCAATGCGTAGGCGATGGGTGCGCGCACCCTACGCGACTTCATGTAAGCATGAAAAGAAAGAATCTGATTGGTTTAAATGATTTTCATTCTGTAAGAGGGAGGATCCATCCTTGTGACATTCCTCTTATTATTTGGCTTTGTTAGTGACAAGACCTTCTTCTTGTAACTCTCATCTTTTTTTCAAATTGTGTGTGTTTCTGATTTATTTTTTAACACCATGGCTTCTAGTCAGCAAGATATCAACCCCTTGGATGTGGAGGAAGAAGAAATTATTGAACCAGTGAAGAAGAGGAATGAAAGTATTGTGTGGGCCTTCTTCTTAGTACCAGAGGGCGAATAAAAAGTGAACACCCACAAAGTCACTTGCACAATCTGCCAACACATTTTATCCAGAGGGTCAGAAATAAAATACTCATCCAGAACCAGCAACATGAAAAAGCACCTGGAAACTCTGCACCCTGTTCACCTGGCTAGACAGGAGGAGAGAACTTAATGAGGCAGCACAACAAGACCCAAACACCCCTTCTACCTCTTAGTAGCAAGTTCCTCCAGCGCCAAGGCCCCACATCATCCCTAAACTTTTTGAAGTGGCGATCAGCTGTAAGAAGTGTGACACCAAACTCTGCATTGTAGAACAATGCATCAATGTTGTTACAGCTGCCATAAAAGCACAAACATGTTAATTTTTTTTATAATTTGCTTTTCTTTTTGTGAAACAGCTTGTTTGTTGTTTTTAAATTTGCTATGTTCTTAAAAAAATCAAAAACACACAAAAAAGAAAAAAGATTACAAAAATAAATTTTTTTTAAAAATTGTTAACGGTTCTTACGGAACCACATCTATTGGTTAGAAAAATAAAAAATACTTGAGTGATTGCATGAGAGCAAGGACTCTGTGTGGGTGATTGGAAAAGTTGAAGGTTAATGCGTTGGTATTTTATGAATATTTGGGTAGTGGCGGCATGGTCGAATGAGTGTATGGATAATGGTTGGGTGATTGGAGGAGTGCATGGGTAGTACCTGGGTAACTGAAGGAGTGAATGAGTACTGTTTAGGTGATTAGAGGACTGCATAGTTGTTTGTAGCACTGCATGGTTAGTGCCTGGGTCATTGGATGAGTACATGGGTACTGACTCAATGATTAGAGTACTGCAAAGAGAGTGCATGGTGAATTTATAAGTGTTTGGGTATTAGCGGAGTGATTGGATAAGTACATAGTACTGGCTGGGTGTTTGGAGGAGTGCATGGGGAGTGACAGGGTGATTGCTGGACTGCATGGGTACTACCTGGGGAATTGAAGGACAGAATAAATAGTGTGTTTGTAATTAGAGGACTGCATGGGTAGTGCACAGGGGATTGTAGCAGTGCATGTCTTAGTGTCTGGGTCATTATATGAGTACATGGGTTTGACTGAATGATTAGACTACTGCAAGGAGAGGGCATGGTGAATTTATAAGTGCTTTGTTTACTGCATGACTACATGGGTAGTGTTTGGATGATTGGGAGAGTGTATTGGTAGTGCCTGGGTGATTTCATAACTGTTTAGGTAGTGGCGGAGTGATTTCATGAGTGCTTGGATATTAATTAGGTGATTGCACAGTATGGAATCAGTCAATCGTTACTCAAGTAGCTTTAAAATCACCTACTCACTATCTTTGCACTCCTCTAATCGGTCAGGCACCTCTCAATAGTTCACTAAGCATACATATAACTGTATAAATACAATCTGAACACATAGATGAGTCATTGCATATTATCTAGTTAAGTAGATAAGTAGAACATGCCTGAAAGGGTAATATGTGACTGTTTACTTTTGAGATACTTCTTGACCATTCTATTTACAAATATGTGACATCATTAAAGTATAACTCTCAACAGACGTAAGAAAGAAGGGTAATTAACAACACCTTTAATGAGCATTTTTAAAACCACATTTTTATTCTATATCTTCACCTTTGTGTCTAATATTATATGGCATCATTCAACTATAGCTTTGTTCAGACTACAAAAAAAGAAGCCTAATTTACAGCACCTTATTTCGCCATTCAATCTTAAAATATGTGGCATCATTTAACTTTACCTTTGTACAAACTAATAAAAGAAACCTAATTATTAACACCTTATTTGATCATCTTTTATAGCATGAGTACATGGGTACTGACTGAATGATTTTATTACTGCAAGGAAAGTGCATGGGGAATTTATAAGTACTTGTGAATTGGCGGAGTGATTGGATAAGTACCTAATACTGGCTGGGTGATAGAAGGAGTGCATGGGGAGTGACGGGGTGATTGCTGAACTGCATCAGTACTACCTGGGGAATCGAAGGAGCTAATGAGTAGTGTGTAGGTGGTTAGAGGACTACATGAGTAGTATACAGAGGATTGTAGAAGTGCATGTGTTAGTGCCTGGGTCATTACATGAATACATGTGTACTGACTGAATGATTGGAGTACTGCAAGGAGAGTGCATGGTGCATGGTGAATTTATAAGTGCTTGGGAATTGGCGGAGTGATTGGATGAGTACATAGTACTGGCTATACCAAAAACAAGAGAAGAAAATACCTTAAGACAACACTCCACTGAATGTGCATTAAACATCCAAATTCACACAGATGTCTATGATCATTCAAGTGTAGAAGTATGGAATGAATGTAGGGTCAGTGATTCCCCCTTACGTCCATGTTTCTCATGTTGTGCGACTTGAGTCACATGGTGCAACATTATTGAAAGCGCTCCGGGTGGCACAAACACTACAAAAGAGACACATCCATTAGCTACTTCCTTGTCCAGCCCAAGATGGAACCACACCCAGAGCCCCGGGGGTTATTGTTCACACCCCTACACTAGACTGGCATATGCCAGGCCAGCCCACTCGCTTACACTTACAGGGAGGGAACTACAACGCTACATGTCCCATGTCTTCCCTGTAGTGATCTCCTGCTCACAGGTCTAGTTGTCAGCATGCCACAGCCACTCCCTCAGGGCTGGTTTACACCCACACTACACCCATCCAGCACAAGTGTCACAGGACATGTGACCCTGCCAATAAAAAGGGCCGGGCGCAAGTGCTGGATGCTATTTCCACTCTCTATCTGGGTGTGTCAGTGTGGGTATTATTTATGCATGAGGGCCTAGGGACCCACATCATGTTCCCCACTGCCGGAGGTTACATGATGACGTCCACACCATGATATTCAATCAAAACGGGCCCATGACTTGGTGTGTACAGAGTTGGTGGCAGCTGAGGCATTTTGGCTGACACGGGCCTCCCACCACGTGGCCATGACTTGAGGTGCACAGAGTTAATGGCAGCTGAGGCACTTTGGTTGACACAGGCCTCCTGCCAAGTGGCGATGACTTGAGCTGCGTACAATTCACGTAGAAGCGCAAACTATGCACGCTCTGCAAGCGTAGAGTAGTGCTACGCCCAGGGTTAGCTTAGTCTCCAACTGTACCTGCTCAGTGTGGGTGAAGTGAAGCTGCAGGTGTATCAAGCTGAAACAAACCGTGATGCTTACAGGTATGAAAAATCGTGCATAATGAAACCATATCAGAAGTTTGTGTGGTCGTAACCTTCCTTTTCTTTACTATGAAGGTTACAACCACACAAACTTCTGTTACGCTCTTTTTTGTGAAGAATTGATCATACCTGTAAGCATTCCGGTTTGTCCAAGTGCAATACATTGTACCAGATTACGTTTGTAACCATACTAATGCTTGACCATTGTCACCATTTATCAAACACGTTTCGGAATACGGACTTTCGGAATTGTATTGGGATTTCCAGGACAATCTGCAGTTATTTGGATCCACAAGTTGCCCTGATGATGTTGTCTACAAAAAAGGGAGGAGAAGTGATCGGACTAGGCGATTTTACCACTCAGGAAGAGTGGAAGGTCCAGCTACAGTGTTCGCCTAGGGGGACAGTATGGACAACAAGGTACTGCGCTGTTCCTAAATAGGTGAGTGTCAGGGTCACTAACAGTTATGAAGCCGTAGGGTCTCAGTGGAGTCCTACAGATAGGCAACCATTTGGTTGAACATAATGGCCTCACACACCCTTGCAGGTGTCATGCTTCATCATCAGCAATGCTCCTCGTTAGGTCGGCGGTGCAATACCCAACGGGCAACACCTCAAAAAGGGGTTCTTTGGCGGAGATCTTCTGTCCAACTGCCGTGTGGGTGAAGTGCGGGTGTAGGGCCAGACAGAAGTAGACGTAAAGTTAAATTAAAATAAGGCTAGAGGTACCAGGATCATGTTTATTCTGGGGGTCCCCTGCCTCAATTAAAATGAGATACTAGCCATTACTCGATGGAATATTGTGTTCCTATTTTCGGACTAGGCTAGTGTGTGTAGGCAATGGTGGACATGTTTCACGCAAACGTACAGTGACTAGCGATTCATTTTTAATGGTGCAATGCAGGACGACTACCTACAGTATGAAAGGGAGCCAAGCTCAGAGCCACATCTGAAGATCAACACATGTCATGCAGCTGCTGACCATGCAGCTCGGAGACCCAAGAGGGCCACAACTCCCACCGCCACCACCCCCAGGACCTCCCCCCAGACCACACCACCCCACCCCAACTACAACCGAGGCAGTGCAGAACAGAACAGCAGACGTTCCAAAAATGGCATGGTCCCTCAGCCACACAATAGCTGAATATTGGGAGAGGTGGGAACCAAGTATGTGTGAAGGAGGCAAGTCATCCATGAATTAGAATGCACACAATGCCAAGCGTGGCGGTGATGTGCGGGACAGACCTCACTATGCAGAGCACAGACCTCTTCATGTGGACATATACTTATAGTGTTGTGGACAGTGGATGCAACCATGTTACCTAAGGCAGTGGGGAAGATCTCGATCATGTCGTCCATATTAGTCCAAGAGTGTGTGCTGGTATGGCGCCTTACCCTGGTGGCACATGGATAATTGATCAAAATGAGAGGGGTGAAATTTTGACCCCGAACCAGTCGCACAGCTGAATGCGCATCACTTTTAATTAATCCATGTTTCCTCATGTATTCAATGCTTTGATCCTCTATTAACTAAGCCATGCTGGATTAACACTTAGGATATTATGCTGTTTTACAAGCTTCTAGTGTTCATGATGTGACCATCCGGACTTCTATCACAAACATGACCAACGCATAATTTGTCCAAGGCATGTTCTTTATTCAAACCCAATGAATTTCGGATGACATGAGTCCTTCCTCAAGGGTAACTGCCAGGACGATTTTTACAGCTCCGAGTTTGTCTCACGTTTAGAAAAAATGTTACACATAATAACCCATAGCAACTGACTTCTACCCCAGTATGCCAGTTTCCTTAGTAACAGTTCACGTAATATTCAACTGAACCGACAGGTCACAAGTTCACCATATTTTCAAGTTCACAGCACAATGTTGCAAATGCAAACAGCAGGTGTGGTTGACTTTGTAAAATATGACCTTATCATTTCTACTGTACCTTTCAAACATTTTTTACTAACCAATAAGAAACCTGTTTTTTAAAGAAAGTAAAATGCGCCCTATTCTTGAATGTACAAAGTTCTTCAACAGCCAATCAACTCTCTACGTTCTTAAAAACAGCATCTTGTCCATCATTTTAGATACCTCTCATTCTACCAACTGACTACTTCAGCTACAGACACCTTTTCATTATTTCCAGTTGCTTTCAGTGTTTATTGTTGGGCCCAGCGGGAGCCGGCATTGCTTTTGAGCAAGGGGGGCTGCTCACATGCAGCTCCCATAGCCCAAAGGCAATCCTGCTCAGCTTCATTGAAGCAAGAGTAGATTTCCCTGCTCTCGCTTCAATGAAGCAAAGCATAGTTTGCAATGGTAGGGCGTGAGCTGCACGGCTCCCGCCCTGCCATAGCAAACCACCTGCCCTTGTGGGTGGCGATCCCCATGGCCACTATGGGCCAGGAGGGAGGCTGCGCAGCCCCCTTCCAACATTTCTAAAGCCCCGGGGAGGTGGTTATCCCCGGAGCTTGAGGATCCATAACAGATCCCCAAATTTTAATTTTAAGTGCCCCGGATAGGTGGTGGTCCCCAGGGCGTGTGCGGGGGGCTCTTTCCCCACACACATAATTTTTATTTTAAAACAGAGCCCTGGGGAGATGGTGGTCTTGGGGCTACGGGGGAGACTGTGTGCCCCCCTGCAGTTTATTATCAAAGCCCCGGGGAGGTGGTGGTCCCAAGGTCAGCATGGGGAGTTTGGGACCCACACCCATGCATTTTTTTGTTTCGGCCCCGAGGAGGTGGCGGTTCCCGGGTCTGCGGGTAGTCCCAGCGGGCCCCTGCAAATTATGTGCAGAATGCCCGAGGGACCTGGCCCAACCAGGGGCTTTGAAAAACGAGGCACGGAAACACCCGCTTGTTTTTTAGGTCTCGCGCTTAGCGTAGCAGTGCGCAGCAAAGCTCGTGCAGCGCAAAACCTCATGTAGGGGCTTCTGAAAGATGACCACACGCTTGTGCAGCTGCTATTAGCTATTGGTTGCGCTTTTTAAAAAAGACAGCACACCATTGATGAAAGGCGTGTACATGTCCCAGCTTCTTTAGGAATGTAACCGCCCACGTCCCATTGGTGTCTGTTACGTGCAGCTGGGACCTAATTATAAACATGTGTTTATAATTATCACTCGTTCACTTTGCTGCTGCGCTCCCTTGCCCCCGCTCCTCTGTGGTGCGCGTGCACCACTGGTTTCGATTCCCACTCCTGCTCCTCTGTGGTGCGCCCGCACCACTGGTTTCGATTCTGTGCTTTTTTATTTATCTTGCGGGTAGCACAGTCATGGCAGAGGCAGGATCTCAGATAATTAAAAGGTCCGGGGTAGCTTAGGCGATGAGCACGCCACTGCCGCTCGCACTACTGAGCACGCCACTGCCACTCGCACTACTGAGCATGCCACCGCCACTCACACTGCCGAGCACACCACTGCCACTCGCACTACTGCAGGCTTGCCTCGGTCTCTCTGAGGTCCACCTGGCCCCACAAGCATTGGCGGCTGCGGACTCGCCATTATGAGCCTGCCACCATGTAGCAGAGGTTTCCAACCAGCTGCTGCCCCTGGACCAGCTGAAGCGCCTCGGCACCTCCAAGGACCTAGTGAGTACTGCAGCGCTACTTCCCTTCTCGACTGCTTGCTTCTTATGCTGTGAATATGCTGCCTGGGGCTGCCATTTGCTACCCCATACCCACCTTCCCCATGTCTATGTCCCCAACTCACTGGCCATCCTTCTCCTCGTGTCTATAATCCTGCCCGCTCTTATCCTTATGCCTGTGTCCCTGGCCACTAGTATCCTCGTGTTTGAGCTCCTGTCCTCATGTCTGTGCCACTGCCCGCTCCTTTCTGTGCTCCTATCCGTTCTTGTCCCCCTGCCTGTCCCTGTAGCCCTGCCCATAAACCCATACCTAGCTGTGAGCTATGTATTTGCCCCTAACCCCATGCCCACTCCTGTCCTCGTGTCTGTGTCCCTTTAACACTACCAATATCTGTACCCTCCCGACCCCTAACCACTACTGTCCTCCGTGTTTGTGTCCCTGCCCACTCCTGCCTCGGGTGCCTGTAGCCCTGTCAAAAACACTCTACCCAACCCTATCTGCTATAGCTGCGCCCTGCCACAACACACAACTTTCTACTACCATGGGCTCTGTAAGCCTGTCCCCACCCCGTGCACACTCATGCCCCAGTGTCTCTGCCCCTTTCCCTTCATGCCCCAGTATCTCTGCCTCAGAATTAGTGTCTGCCCCCTCAGCCTCAATGCCCACTGCCCCTGTGTCAATGCACCCGTATATGCAGCCACTACACTGTCCAATAAGCTTGCCACTAGTGCGTGCGCCACTTGCTTCAGCGCCTCTGCCCTCACCGTAAACACCAGAGCATGTAATCCATTTGTGTGCAAGTCCCACGGGATGTGTGTACCACCGGCAGCGGGGATACTTACTCTACTGCCCTTTTGCCCTCAATAAATGGCCCTACTCGCTACTGATGCCACTCTAACCTTATTGCCTAGGTTGTTCTACATTATTGCCCCTAGTCACCGGGCCTAGTAATTGCTCCCTCATATCTCCAGTTGCCCAGCCCTTCTTGCCCCGGTGGTTCTGCCCTATTACCCATAATCACCACTCCTACCGCTCTCTCATCCTTCCACTAACTCTGCCCTTCTCACCTCTGTGATTCTACTCCCTACCTCCAATAACCACACCTAGTGACTACTAGTACCTACGCCCTCGTAACTCCAGGGATACTGCTCTTTTTGCTTCGGTGGTTCTATCCTATTAACCCCAAACATAGCCCTAGTAACAGCTCCCTCCTACCTCCCGTCGCTCTGCTTTTCCTGCCTCGGTGATTCTGCCCCATACCCTCAATAACTGCCCCTAGTAACCGCGCCTTCCTGACTCCAATCATACTAACAGGGTGTAGTTGTGCAATATGCAATGTACTATTTCTCTGGTCTGTGTTCCGGAAGCTGCAGTATTAGTGTAGGTGGTGTGTGCAGGACTGTTTTTCACTTGCAAGTAGTTATTTAATGGTCTATATAAGAATTGTTTAATTGCTAATGTCCAGGGGTATGGGGGATGTTTGTCGAATGAACTGTGAACTGCTGTGTTTGTGAAGGGAGCTCCTATTAGTAACATGATGAAGTCTTTGGCGTATTGACATTCTGATTCTCTTTAATAATTAAGGACACTACGACCCTCTAATATGTTATTATTTTTTTTTGTGTAGTCTCTATAGCTTACATCGTAATCACATATCTTTTGCTTACCAAGTACGTACTCCCATTGTTCTGTCATCTGTGTGTGCATTTTGTGCCATAGTGGCATACTTAGGTCTCGCATTACTGAAAATTACAGCTATTGGTGTTGCATTATTTTCTGCAACACCAAAAGCTCAAACTTTTACTAATGCGAGACCCATTCTATTGCAAATGCTTGTTTTATTTATTTTCACGGCAGAAGTCGCGCACCCAGTGCAATTTTGATTCTTTCCTTCCCTGCCCCCTATTCTTCTTTTTCATCCTTTTTTCCACAGTTATCTTCTAACTCAGTAACCGAGTCACAAAACGGCTGCCAACACTTCCTGGTTTGGAGTGTTGGCAGCCAATCAGAGAGTAGCTCGTGCCCGGGAGTCTGCGCGAACCCTCCTCAGTGCTCAGATATAGAAACACTCTTTTTCTAATTTCTCAACTGCTTCTGAATGGATTTCCACCATTTAACAAAAGGGACTCTCTCTGAATCAATGGCTACCTTGTTGCCAAATTTGGTGTAATTCCGCTCAGCAGTTTATGCTGTTGCTTTGTCTAAAGTTTCCTATGAAAATTAACATGGGAAAAACTTGTTTTTGGGCCCTCATTTTTTCTCAGCCCCTGCTTGATGAATCACCCCAAAACTTTCAAGACAGAAGCTGACCGGAGCTGGCCACTGTTTTTGAAAATTTCCCAAAGATTCATCAACCAGCGCCAAAGTTTTTGGGAAAAGAAAATACTCTTTTCCTATGGAAACTAGGTCCTAACTATAACTATCTATAACTATCTACTGGTGACCACACATCTATAAAGCGTGGGCCAAACAATATAGGGGGTCATAAAGTGACTTTTTTGCATTTAAATTTCATAGTATTCTTTGTCCTCCTATACGGAAAAAAACACTTAATGGAATTACATCAAAGTTGTCATGAAAGTAATCCTTTATTCAATGACCTGTCTTTGCTAGGTTTGGCGTAAATCGATTCATTAGTTCATTAGTTTATGAGAAGTCATCAGTGCTGTTATGAATGATGTCAAAGAACATGTCATTAGGGATGTAACATGTGAGGTCATAACAGTGCATGGTAGGAGTCTATGTTATAGTTAGCTCTGTTTACTATAACTAGTGAATTTCATTTTTTTTGTTCAAAGCATTAATTTTCGCCGATTATAATGTCATTTTTTTTCCGTTTAATTTATCATTGTGAATACACAAATAACATACATACCGGTCCACTGTGTGGGAAAGAATTGTGTACTTTGGCAATATATGAATAATCGAAAGACCAATCTGTTAAAAACACCATCACTGTATCATTTCATTTTCATTTCATAAAGCTTTATTCGGAACATAGAAAAAAAACATGTCCATAAAAGCACAAATGATTTCATATGCATACATTTCATAGTTTTTAAAATAAAAATAATAATAATAAAAACACATAATACAATTATTATCCAGTGCGGGATGGAATAAATAATTAAAATGGTTAAAAACACATGCTTTTCCTGGCACTAATGGCCTTAAGTAGAAAGGTTGCCGTAAAAAAGCAAATGTCCGGATGATGCAAATTAAAAAGAAGTTTCATCGAGTCAGTGATTGTTCTTACTCCAAATCTTTTTAAGATGGGCTTAAGGAAGATTTTCCGTAATTCGCTATACAGTTGGCAAGACAAGAGAAAGTGCATAGTGCTCTGTTCTGTGTTATTATCGCAGGCACAGGGACCAGTAGGACGTATTTTTACATTTGGGCACGCAACCAGATAATGTATAGTTCCCATCCTCAGTCTGGTTAGCACAAACTGGTGCGAGACTCTGGTCACCTGTGTCAAATATGGATGAAATCCACTAAACTCATTCATGCTATTGTACAGCTTACAGGTAGATAGATTTAATTCTTCCAAAGCACGCTTCTCCGTACAAAAGTTCAAAAAAATAGTTTTCAGATTTGACTTGGAGATATCAGAGGCACAATACCGATCATCGATCACATTTAATCCTAAAACATTTTGGAAGTTATCGATATTGTATTTGATCCAAGGGATCATCAGGTGCTGCTCCAAAGAAAGGCAATCCTCTATAATAGCTCTATTCAATGAGGTGCCTTCGTTCAGCCAAACAGAGCGCCACAATAATAGGGGTCGTAACATTATTAGATCATTCAAAAAATGAATCCCTGTTTCCTTATGAACCAAGATGTTGGAGGTAGATTTGGGTAAGCACAGGAGCCTTTTCAAGAAATTATTCTCCTCCACCTGGAGGCACCCGGCTGATGTCACACCCCAAACTCCTGCCCCATACAGTGCAGCAGATAAGCATCTGGATTGAAAGATTTTTAACATGTCCATGATGCGTCTATTCCCCAGCTTCTTGGCAAATACAAAAACCCCATTGGCACTCCTAGTCATCTTAGTTTTTACTGCTTTATGTTCAATATCCCAGCTACCATTTTTAGAAAAATTAATACCTAGATAGCGGAAATTGTCAACTTTTAGGACCTGTTCGCCTTCGATATAATAATGAGAGTTAACTTTTGGTTTAGCTCGGCCTGGCCCACACTCCATCACATAGATTTTTGACCTATTAATCACCAGCTTCCTGTTTTTGATGAAATGCACGAACTTATCCATCAAACGTTGGAGACCCAGGGGAGTCCTGGACAGCAACACAGCGTCGTCCGCATAGAGTAACACAGGGATGTTAAAATTGTTAACTCTTGGTACGTCTGCCGTAACTGTTTTCAGGACAGAATCCACCTCATTTATGAAGAGTGTAAACAGTAGGGGTGCTAAAACACACCCCTGCCTGATTCCTCTCCTGATCCTAAATTTACTCGTGCATTCCCCATTAGGTCCAAACCGGACACTGGTACTAAGTTTTTCATACAAGCGGGCCAAAAAATAAACTATACTGTCGGGAGTTCCCATTTCAATCAGTTTAGCCCACAATATGGCATGGTCTACCATATCAAAAGCACTGCTTAAGTCAGCAAAGCAAAGATATAGAGACCCTTTCTTAGCCTGGGTATATTTCCCGACCAAGAGTTCTAAATTCAGGCACTGTTCTATTGTGCCACGACCTTTTCTGAACCCAAACTGACTGTTGGTTAATATCTCATTAGTCTCTGCCCATTCCTCTAATCTGACTAAAAGGACCCGGCTCATAACTTTAACCGATGGGTCCAGTAGGGATATTGGACGATAATTTTTCGCATCGCACCGGTCTCCTTTCTTATAGATAGGGATGATTATTGATTCTACCCAGGTAGATGGTATTTTAGAACTCACAGCTGTATTAAAAATCTTAACCAGCAGTGGGCCCCAGATCTCAGGGGCGGTCTTATAAACATCTATGGGTACCCCATCGGGTCCTTGGGCCTTCCCTCCCTTACTGGCTCTTATGCTAGCCATAACCTCATCTAAAGTGATGTTTAAGGCAGTGATAGGCCAACCTTTTTCAGCGGGAGCTAATCTTTCACCGGAGTCAAATATATTAGAGAAATGTTGAATCCATGACTCCATGCTCACATTAGATGTGAGCTGTGGCACCTTCTCGTCCTTGAGGAATGGGCTGTTGACCGTAGACCAAAACAACGTACAATCCCTTAGTTCTGCTGCTTGGTTTAATTTGTCCCATGCTTCCTGCTGCAATTCAGCCTTTCTGCATTTAAGGACATATTTAAAATCCTGCCTGAGTTGAATCACTAGACTTTTGTCTCTTGGTTTAGCTGCTAGGGCTTCTTTAAGATTACTCCGGGCATTAGAACAAGCATGGTCAAATCACCCCCTATTTTGTTTAATCTTGTGCCCTACCTCTATTGTAAACTTCTTATTGATAGTTGAGTTAATTCTATCAAAATGAACAATACTGACAACCGCAATTTCATCTTGTTCGAGAATTGCCGAAATTTCCGTCAAACAGCTATTGATGATGGAATCTGATGTTACAGCGGCTTTTTCTCCTTTCCACCTCAACCTAACTCCATTTATCCTGTGGGGTTCAATGTTAACAACAGTTCGCATGTTGGTTGTGGTGGCTGGTTTCCAAAATTTGGTTTCAGTTATTAAACAATTGTGGTCACTAAGCATTACATCAACCACCTTGGGCTCAGAGCACATGGGGATTAGATTGAAAGACATGCATATAAAATCAATAACCGTGTTAGCCCCCCTCCCTTTGAAAGTCGGTATACTTTCTCCTAGATCATTCTTTACATTTTCCATGATTTCCATGTCATGATCTATCAGAAAGTTATTCAGGGTCTCACCATACATATGATGAGGGAAATGTACCTCAGCCTCCCCTGATTGATTATACACACCACATAACTTCTGGGATGACAAGGGGCAGACTGAAACATTAAAATCCCCCACAAAAATAAATTCAAAAACACCATTAAAATTTTCCACAAAATTACACACAGCTTTTTCCAAATCATTAATGGCTTTGTGCCTAGTGCCATCAAATATATTATTGTAGAAATTAATCAAAAGTATATTTCTACCCGCTTCTTGTGATAGCCATAGGATTTGTGAGTGAACCCCTACTTTTACATACTTTTTCACCAGAACTGGTAATTTAACAGAGATCAAAACTAGCAGCCCTCCTTTAGATCTGCCATGCGCTGAGGCCAAGGCAGGAAGCTCATAGGATACATAGCCATCACAGCCCTTGAAATATTTACACCAAGTTTCTTGTAGGCAGATGATGTCAAATAAATCAATAAAATCCTTCCATCCCAGCATTTCCACCTTGGCTATCAACCCTGCAATATTCCAGCTAGCAATATAGCAAGTGGAGGTCCATTTGGAGGACACATCAAATAGCACGGTTGTCAACCTTCTGGAAGATTTGAATACTCTTAACATGACACTGCGGAATGAGGGTCCCACTCACCAAGCTGGCCATTTGCTGGACCCCATAATATCCAACTTACAGGAACTAAAATGGTTGAAAACCGACCCCATCTGTTGGTCGGATCACTTTTTAACCCTTTTTAGCATTACCCCTACTGACCCCAAGCCGTCACTTTCTGCTCGGCCCCCAATTCTTATGAGAAATTGGAAAAGGTTAGATCTGTCCGAGTTGCAGAGTGCACTAAAGATTCACCCCCCCGTCTTGGGCACCGATATGGAAACGATTGCGCGTGAAGCCCATACTTGGCTGGAGAGAGCAGTCGACATCTGTTTGCCCGCTACTAAGTGCAGAGGCAATGTTCATCGCCCTCCAGCACCTTGGTACAATGATGAATTACAACTAGAAAAAACCAAGTGTAAGGCATTAGAGCGGAAGTGGCGTAAACATTACGATCCTTTAACAAAGGAAATTTATCGTAGTGCCAGAAACCTCTACCACAGAGCCTGCACTAGAGCTAAGGCTTGTTACATAACTGAGACTATCAACACAGCCGCAAACAAAGCACGGACTCTCTTTAACACTGTTAAGGAACTGGCCGGAGCAAATTCTATGGCTGCCGCACCTCCCCTGACCCCTCAAAAATGTCAAAATCTTGCCACGTATTTTGTGGAAAAGATAGAGAAGATTATGGCCAATATTAATCCTCTGATGAGGGACGACGGGGAAGTTCCGTCCCCACATTTGGCAAATCAAATAGGACCACGGCTTGACTCCTGGCCACTTATTTCCTTGGACATTCTGAAATCCTTAGTTGCGTCCATTAAATCAGGCTCTCCCTGTGATCCTCTCCCCATCAACATCCTGAGGCAGCTGGATGACCCAGCTCTGGGGATTATTGCTGATACATTAAATGCCTCCATCCATCTGGCAATTGTTCCAGCGGCTTGGAAGCATGCCATGGTCAGCCCTCTATTGAAAAAGCCGGCGGCTGATCCTGAGGTGCTGGCCAACTACCGCCCAATTTCCCTGTTACCTGCGTTCTCTAAGATCTTAGAGAAGCATATTCACGGTGTACTCTCAATGTACACGGAGAACAATAATCTACTCCATTTTACTCAGTCAGGTTTTAGGGCAGGCCATTACACCGAGTCCGCCCTTTTGGGAGTCACCGAAAAGATTAGGGGACTTTTGGATGAGGGGCAAACGGTTGCTCTTGTCTTACTTGATCTTAGTGCGGCCTTCGACACCATCTCACACAACAGACTACTTGCTAGGCTGAGTGATGATGGTGTCGGAGGGAAAGCGCTTGACTGGATCGCGTCCTACTTGAGCAACCGGACGTTTCAGATCTCGTCCTCGCAAGCTCAGTCAGACACCTTTCTGTCTCCACATGGTGTGCCTCAGGGTTCAATCCTGAGCCCGATGTTTTTTAATCTGTATCTCCGCCCACTCGCTGATCTTGCTGAGCGAGTTGGCCTAGAACTTATGTCTTACGCGGATGATTCGCAGATTATTTTTTCCCTTACCAATGCAAAGCCTTCATCCCCCTCTGCGTTGAAAACAGGCCTTCAGGAAGTCTTCAGCTGGATGTCAACTAATCAGCTGAAGCTTAACGGGGAGAAGACGGAGATTCTTCTCCTAGGGAAAAAGAGAGATCTTTGGCAGGATTCCCATTGGCCGCCTTCCCTGGGTGCTTTTCCCTGCCCGGCCACTCAAGTCAGAAACTTAGGGGTATGCATTGATGACTCTTTATCAATGAAACAGCAGGTAAACAAAGTAGCTGGTACGTGCTTCACCATCTTGAAATGGTTACGGAAGATCATTTGGATGCTGCCTATGGATACCCAGAAGACCGTAGTCAATGCACTGATTACATCTAGACTTGACTACGGTAACATCTTATACCTGGGCTCCAATTTAGCTGTGATCAGGCGGCTCCAATTGGTCCAAAATTCCGCCGCCAGGCTGCTTTGTAAGATCCCTAGGACAGCTAGGATATCAAAGCACCTAAAGGATCTTCACTGGCTTAGGGTTGAGAACCGGGTCCGGTTTAAAGCATTGACCTACATGTTTAGGATCAAGGCAGGGACTGCACCAAAGTACCTGCAGAATCTGGTTAGGCCCTACGTTCCTGAACGAAACCTCCGTTCTTCAAATGGAGCCAACTTTGTGGTTCCTAGATTTAAACTGGCCCGTATGGGGGGAAAGTCTTTCTCCCATCTGGGACCAGTTCTTTGGAACTCTTTGCCTTTAGCCCTGCGTAAGGAGGTAAATCTTGCCAGTTTCAAGAAAGGTGTAAAAACCTGGCTTTTTGATAAATAATTGCAGGCTTCTAATGGGTTGTTTTCTGCGCTTTTTGGTGTTTTTCAGCTTTTACATCTGTTGCGCCGGGAAACCCTTTGTGGGTATCTGCGCGCATTATAAGTGCAAAAAATAAATAAATAAATAAATAATAGCAAGTAGCCCTATCATGATTAGCTATAGGCATTTCGTCATTAAATACGGACATGTTGACATCTAAATTAAAAAGCTCTATGTTATTAGGATTCGCCTCCGCTCCCCCTGTAGTTATACAATCCTCAGTCGCATTATTATCCAATACAATTACAGGCATAGTTAATTCTCCAGTATCACCTCTCACATGAACTGAATTGATCTTATGTCAGTCGTTTTGGTCCAGACAACTCAACGACTGATATCTATTCTGGATTGGGACTTGATAAAACATCCCATTAACTGGTGACAAGGTACTTTCACATACAGATGAAAAATTCGGGGCATGTGTTACAAATCTATTCCCTCCGGGTACCGAGTTCGGCATAAACATTGGCGTAATAGGTATGCCCTCCTGGGGACCATACCAAAAGGTTGGTAACCCGGGTCTGCTCACAGTGGGTTGGTGATTGAGATGGTAATTGTTAGAATTCTTTGACCCCTCCCCACTATTTACAGATGGCAACCTATTGAGATGATTATAAAAATATCCCAATGGCCTTGCGACAACATCTGACTCGGACTGCGTGATTGAGGCCGCTCTAAGTAGGACCGTTGCAACGTGTTGCGGATGTTTAAAATTAATAATCACGCAGTCGCCCCCACAGGTCTTTCTTGTGTTTCCGATCCAGCTGACTCTTCTGATAGAAATAATTTGATCAGAGTAGCCAACTGGGTAACCACAGTGTCGATGAAGCCAGGAGATAGCTTTATTTTTTAAGGAGTCCGCCGACTCTTGGGTATATGGAGCCTGGGTTATAGTCGGAACATTCGTTAGTACTACAACATAGGGTACACATTCGGGAGGAAGATCTACGGGGCGCTTACTTGTCCTCACAAGTGCCCTATTAGTCCCCCCTGTAACAGCTGGTATGGGTGACGGAGCTGGCCCCCGAACAGTCTTCACCCTACTTCAAGAAGAAGATGATCCAACAGTCTGATTTGGAATAGCCTTCACTACACTAGTTGACCCGGCTCCCTGCAACTGAGATGGTTGACCCATGTCCTGAACTAATGGGCATGTCGAAGCAGGTAACTCTTTAGATGGTTGTTTCCTAGTGGTCGCGATGGCAGGGGAGCTATTTGTATTATGTGGTTGCACCCTTTCCTGTGTAGGTACTACAATTTGGCGCGTTGAATCTTTAGTAATTGATAAGGCTTTATCCAAAGTGACAGACTGTTGGGGCACCACATCCCTCAATCTCAAAACTTCCGTACACAGACCCTCAATTTTAATTATCAAGGGCTCTACAATCATTTTAAGTTTATCATCGAAATTACTAACTAGTAGGTCAATTTGGTCAGACTTAATAGAAACACAGCTGTCTTCCATTAGTGCCCCTGTGTTCTCAATGTTCTCCTTGTCAGTAATAACCTTTTTATTTTTCCTACCAGAATGATGATTTCCCCGTTTGGGAGCCGTTTTCCTACATGCTCTCATAAGTCTTGTAGCCCTGAATGACTGTTTAGGAGTACCTTCACAGGTTTCACTCTGATCATCTTCCAGTACAGTCATTATCTCCGGTACCTCATTAGGGTCAGTATTAATACTGGTGTTATCAGTCTCAGCTGCTGTGATGGTAGCGACAGTGTCCTTAGGCGTATTGATAACAACAATATTGGGATCCAGAGGCACAACCAAAGGGGAATCTTGCATGATACTTTTCCCTAGCGACTTCCTTCTGTCTGTATTAATTCTGTTAACTACTTTCAGTAGGTAGTTATCTGGTAAGGTGGATTGGATAGACATGATGGGTGGTAATGCAGAGGACTCAATCAACAAATGTAAAAACAATGGGGTTCAATCCTCGTAATACTCACATGTAGAGACAAGGGAGGTGGCCCGTCCCGTCCCTGGTCGTCCCCGGACGGCCACAGACGGCCCCGCCCTTGTCCCGGGCTTCTCCCTGGCGCCTCCCGCGCGCGACTCGCGGTGGCGAGAGGGATGTCAGCCTTTAACTCGCACTGCCGGGCGCTCCAGTCGCGTCACAGGCGCGCACTGCCCCTGAGGCTGCTGGGGGCTGTGGTTCTCCGCTCCGCCGCCTGCCGCCGGTAAAGAAGACTGCCGCCGTTCCCCTCACGGCCCCTGTCCAGCCCGTTGGCGTGGCAGGTATGTTTTCTGCTTTCCGGTGTTCCCCCCTGGGCTCCTGGGAGTTCAGCCTTTAACTCACGCCGCCGGGCGCTCCAGTCGCGTCACAGGCGCGCACTGCCCCTGAGGCTGTTGGGGGCTGTGGTTCTCCGCTCCGCCGCCTGCCGCCGGTAAAGAAGACTGCCGCCGTTCCCCTCACGGCCCCTGTCCAGCCCGTTGGCGTGGCAGGTACGTTTTCTGCTTTCCGGTGTTCCCCCCTGGGCTCCTGGGAGGTCAGCCTTTAACTCGCGCCGCCGGGCGCTCCAGTCGCGTCACAGGCGCGCACTGCCCCTGAGGCTGCTGGGGGCTGTGGTTCTCCGCTCCGCCGCCTGCCGCCGGTAAAGAAGACTGCCGCCGTTCCCCTCACGGCCCCTGTCCAGCCCGTTGGCGTGGCAGGTATGTTTTCTGCTTTCCGGTGTTCCCCCCTGGGCTCCTGGGAGGTCAGCCTTTAACTCGCGCCGCCGGGCGCTCCAGTCGCGTCACAGGCGCGCACTGCCCCTGAGGCTGCTGGGGGCTGTGGTTCTCCGCTCAGCCGCCTGCCGCCGGTAAAGAAGACTGCCGCCGTTCCCCTCACGGCCCCTGTCCAGCCTGTTGGTGTGGCAGGTATGTTTTCTGCTTTCCGGTGTTCCCCCCTGGGCTCCTGGGAGGTCAGCCTTTAACTCGCGCCGCCGGGCGCTCCAGTCGCGTCACAGGCGCGCACTGCCCCTGAGGCTGCTGGGGCTGTGGTTCCATCACTGTATCATATACTGCACTTCAGTAAGTGTTGCATGTCAGGAGTGAAAAACAACACTTTAACTTTTTGTTATTTGAGTGAATTTAAATGTTTTTTTAATGTAATCGGTGTGATTAAAAGATCTGTTTTCATTTGAAAAAACCTTCAGAATTCACTGGCTAAAACAAAGATTAAAGTAAAATCATAGTTAGGTGAATTTGTCAGTGTCAACTTTACCATTTTGAACCAAAAAAAACTCAGAAATTCACCAGTTTCCAGTACCTGTTATAAATGTTTACATTACAGAAAAAGAGCTTCAACTGGGGCACCTGTTTCTCCCCAATTAATTTATAATAAATTGTGAGATATCATGTTCTTTTTTTTTGTTTGTCGCGATCCAGCAAGAGTCCCAGTGTATTGTTGCAAACACAGACAACATTTTATTGTTTTGGTCTGGGGAGGTTCTCTGCCCCCTTATAGTTCTATTTACCTACAGAACATTATTGAGAATTTGATACATAAATGGGGAGGAACTGAGTTAGTCCTATTTGCTACAGGTGCTTAAGGTGATTGGGATGGGTCCTAACTTCCTTGGTTGGGTCAAGCTCTTATATACTGCCCCACAGGCGAGTGTCAGCACCGGTCGTCAGATCTTGCAATCTTTTACCATAGGTAGAGGGACCCTCCAAGGGTGCTCTTAATCTCCAGTGATTTTTGCTCTAGCAAAGGAGCCACTTGCTTCCAAGCTGCGCACCAGGTGTCCTGTCTGGGGTATCAGAGTGGCACACTTTGTCCTTATACTTGGATGATGTGTTGGTATACCTAAGAGACTAAGCCCGCACACTGGCCGTCCTCTATGACCTTCAGAGAGATGGCAGGTCTCAAGTTTAACTAGGGTAAGTCCTGCAACTTCTCTTTATTCTGGATTGAGCTGGAATGCCGAGAGGTACTGGAAGTTGGGCACTTCTCCTAGAGTTTTGAAACCTTTCAAGACCTCAGCGTAAATGTTTACCTCAGAGACAGGCACTTGCTAGATGGTAATCTTGGCATGGCCCTGACCTTGATTCATCAATCCACGCACTTCTGGACTTGACTACCCATCTAGCCTATGGGCAGGGCATTAGTAGTAAAGATTCCGGTTCTTCCGAGGCTCTTATATTTCTTTCACAGTGATACCAACCAGATCCTTTTTCAGGACTCTGAGGAGTCTAGAGTCTGAGCTCGTTTGGGGACCCGCTTTGAAATGAGTTTCAATTCCCATGCTTCAGAACCCTATGCTCAAGGGGATCCCAGACCTGGAGCTGTATTTTGCAGCAACTTAAATGCAGTGGACTATGTGCTGGTCAGCAAGAGATGGAATAGCAGAGTGTAGCCTGGTTCGAGCAGACCTGAGGGGCATGGATGTTCTGGAATGGCTGCTGTCACCAGGAGAACTAGCAAGAGGACTCGGTAGGGTCACGTGTATGGTTAAGCTCATCTGGATTCAATATATACATCCCAGTTATGCACTGACCACTTATGCACCACAGCTGCCCCTTTTGAGCATACCAGCCATGACATTTTTGCGGGGGCCCATGATCCTTCTCTGTGGTGAGAAGCTGGAATCACCCAACTGTGTGAACTATATGGCTATTGTTCTCTGCTTTCCTTTCAAGGCCTGCAAGAATTCTATGAACAGGGCTTTTCTTGCACACAATGAAATTATGGCACCCTATATTTTCCCTAAGCCCTGATACCCCTCAATATCATTATAGAATCTGATACTAGAAAATTTTCAGTTCAAGCATGTTTGGATGAGTCTGTTCATCCACTTTATGAAAATGTCGATCATTGTATCCTGCACAACTTGTGTAGATTCTCAACTAAATACCAATAAATATATTTTAAAAATTAAATAAATAAATGGGGAGCAAGGGTAAGGAAGGTTGAGGGACATGGTATATCGAACTGTCACAACAGAGCAGGTGCTTCATGTACTACAAGGCATGTGGTAGCCCGTCAGGTCCAATGTGCACGAGGGAGCGGTAGGGGGCATCACCGGGACTCATCTTTGCAGCTACGGTATTACCGGGGATGATCAGTACTAAGTCAATAAGCTGGGATAGGGGTAGGGCAGGAGCAAAGGAATGGGGAGAAAGGAAGTGATTGTGGAACCCATTGAACCAGGTTGGGAGTGGAGGGGAGACAGGCAGGATAGAGAGTAGAGAGGAGGCAGGGGGTGAGTAGAGGAGAGAAACAAAAGTGATAGATGTAGGCAAGCAGGAACGAGAGAGAGTGTTGACCGGTGGGGACTAGGGCAAGGGCAAAATGTCAAGCAGAAGTGACAAGGCTCAGCCTGACCACAGTGGGTTAATGGCACTTAGCATCCATCGTCCTGTAGGAAGGGTGCCAAGGTGAGGAGGAAGGCCTCTGTCTTGTCCTGTTTATTGTGGATGACCTGCTCATATGAGCCGGTCTGACACATGGCCCAGAGCTAGTCTTTATGGGAGGGGGAGATGGGCACCCATGGCGAATGATGCAGTTCTTTGCTGTCACAAGTGCAGTGTGTATCAAATGGGTTGAACCACAGGGATCTCGTAGCATATATGGACCAGGCCACAGCGGTCGCTTTCACAGTGCAAGCAATTAGAGTAGGGCAGCAGGCCTGCCACCTATAGTTTCATTTGGTTACAGTGACAATCATGTAGGGACCTAAAGAAGCAAAATATCAACTGTGCCTCCCTGGCACCACAATCTCTATGAGTTCTGCACAGTACTTGGGTTACATATTCTGAATGCAGTCCTGCTTGCCCTTATTTGGTGTGGAGAGTATGCAGTAGGGGCAAGGAGAATAAATGATGAGTCAGGAGGATATAAAAGCCGGACATCACTCCCCCGGGAAACGTTCCCATGTTGTGAGGTAGAAGACCACGGGGGATTGGAGAGACCAGATTCCCAAAACCAAGAATGGGAGAGGCAGTGTAGCAGCTGGTGGTACGGACAGGACTGATGGGACAGGAGACTAAACTCCTCATGAAGCACTTCAAAAGGTTTGAGGGTACTTTGTTTGAGCATGTGTTGGAGGGTGTGGATATCCGCCATGCGCCAAACTCCCCAATTCATTACTTTGACGCTGTTGTGGAGGCCGGTGTTACCCGATTGGGGCGCATGTTCATGGAGGTGAGCGTCCACCTTGAGAAGGCAGTGGCTCTCTGCCATGATTTGGCCATCGCATGGAGCAGCAGGTTCTTGGGGCCTGGCGAGTGGGCGTCACCCTTCTAAAGGGGTCTTGCCCTTGGGGACATCCCAAAATGGGTCGCTCACCGTTACCCACAATGGTGAGTCCAGCATCCTGAGAAGCATGTAGGTGAGCTGCGTCAAGTGGAGGGCCAGGGCATAATGTTCAACCAATGGCTCCACACAAGCAATGGGCCATGAGTTTACCGCTGGCCTCCCAGGGAGGGCGGTCCTTAAATGAAAGACCTTTTGCCTTTATCCACTGTTGGGAGCTGCAAGAGGGGCATCAGCAAGGAAAGCATACCAGGGACATTTGTGTATTGTGGCTAGGTCACCCTCCTGACTGCCTGAACCCCTCCACACAGTGAGAGGCCAAGGTAGGCCCACTTTTCATAGCCCAGTTTCATGCATTCCACCAAGGGATTCAGGCTGTCCAATGCTATGCGGTCCAGCCCCTTGTTGATGGAAATCCCCAAGTACTTCAAACGCGAGGACTTCCGCTGGAAGGGGTACTCTTCAGATACTGTGACTCTGGTGTTCACCCGAGTCAGTTGCAGGGCCTCACTTTGTCCCAGTTGATCCAGTAGCTTGAGAGCTCTGCAAAGTCAGAGATGATGTCCAGGAGGGCCAGGAGGGGTAGGAGAGGTCCAAGAGTTTACGTAGGATGTCATTTGCATAAACACAAACAGTCTACATCACCCTGGGGATTGAGATGTCGGTCAACCACTTTAATTTACAAAGGGAGACAGACCACAAGTGTTTCCATGGCAAGGAGGGAAAGGAGGGTAAAAGTGGGTCCCTCAGGAAACTAGAAATGGACCTGAGAGGAAATCTCCACAATTACCCTGGGTGGTTGGTGAGTCATATAGCCACCGGAAGCTTCGTTATGAAATCTTCACCCAGGCCGATCCTCCAGAGTGTCGCAAACAGGTATTCCCACTTGATCCTGTGAAACACCTTCTCAGTATCCAGGGAGAGGGTGAGCACATCTTTATGCGTGTCCTTGGCAGACCATAGGACATGAGCCAATGGGCAGAGGTTGTTCCTGTAAGAGAGCCAAGGGACAAACCCTACCTGTGAATGGTGGCTCAGGGATGGGAAAACCATCCCAAGGCGGGCCAATAGGACTCTGATCAGGATCTTAATATCCCCATTGAGGGATAAGTGCTTGTAGCTCCCACAGAGTTGGGGGTCCTTTCTCAGTTTGCAGAGAAGTGCGATTTGCGCTATATTGGAGATTGAGCCGAGGTAGCCTGTGTGTTCAGAATCACAAAAGGCCTCATAGAAGGAGTCCACCACTTCCTCACCTGTTCTTTTGTAGAATTCCTCTGGGAAGTCATCTTCCCCCAGGGCTTTATGCTATGGAAGTTTAGAGATCGCCTGCATGATTTCCGTCTTGGTGATCTCCCACTGGATCAGGTCCCTGCCTAACTCATTGAGGCAAGGGAAGTGAACTTTGTCAAAGCAGGCTTCCAGGAAGGCACGGTCTGCCTCCACCGCTGAAATGTACAAGGCCTGGTAGAAGGACCCGGATTTGTTCACAATGTCCTGTGGTTGGCTAAAGAAAGAACCACTTGATGGCCAGAATGGCCAGCGTTGCCTCTTGTTGGAGCAACTGGGCCAACAGCACCCTCCCTGCTTTCTCATCCTGCTCATAATGGCAGCCCTTCAACCGCAAGAGAGCAAACTCGGCCTTGGTGGTGAAAAATGCACTAAGGTTCATACGGGCCTTCTCCAGGGGACAAGGGAATGGGGCTGTGGGTTTGTCAGTGTAGAGGTGAGTGAAGGATGAAATGTTGCCTTTGAGGGCCTTCTTTTGCATTGCTCTCTGGGCGTTGGAAAGGGCAATATCTCTCATCAACTGGCCTTGGATGGTCACTTTAACAGCCATCTACAGGGTTTGAGGAGAGGTGACAGACTGTGTATTGTTCTCAAGATAAGTGGAGGCATGTGACAGCAGTTGGGACTTGCCTTGGGGAGATCAATTATATGAATGTTGAGGTGCCAAGGTTTGCGGCCTGAGGAAGATATCCCCAAATTTAAATCCAGGAATAGGAGGGTCGGGAGTGGTCCAAGATTGCACACTCCAAGATCCATGCCTCTTGTGCGATGGCAGGAGACAGTAGTCTATGTGGGACTGGGTGCCAAGTACCGATGATAAAATGGTGTACTTCTGGTCCCTAGTAAATGAAAGGTGCCAGAGGTCCACGAGGACATAGTCTGAAGTGATGTCCCCCAGGAGAGCCTGAACTGCGTGCTGCCTATGTCAAGTAGGCCACTGCGGTCGACGATCACATACGTGGCCATAATCCATTTCCTCCTATGAGCCAGTGGGTGGTCTCTATTGTGAAGAGGCAGCTGAACCAGAGGAAGAACTGGTGCTTGGGCCCCGTCTGTGGGTATACCAATCCAACGCAGAACCAAGTCAAAATTTGACAAATCCAAAGCTGCCTTCACAGATGTCCTATGTCTTCAGGACAGTGAAGGGCAAGGGCTTGCATACAAGGATTGCAACACCACATTTCTGAGGCTACCCAGGCCCATCAACTGTTGAAGTTGGACATCTGCTGTGGATCACCCTCCCCAACCAGTCCTGTCACAATTTCTCTGATTCCTCACTGAAGAGGTGAGTCTCCTCTAGCAAAGCCATGTCAAAACATTTAGGTTGTAGGTGTGTCAATACTTTTTTGCACTTAATACAGGGCGTTAGACCATGACATTTTAAGAGATAGCTTGCAAGGGCAAGCGAGGCTCAGGGATTCTGGAGGCTAGCGCTCCACAGCAGCACTGAGGTACAGAGTGGGAGGGAGAAAGAGGTAGAGAGAGGGAGGAAAGGAAAAGAAAGAAAGAAAGAAAGAAAGAAAGAAAGAAAGAAAGAAAGAAAGAAAGAAAGAAAGAAAGAAAGAAAGAAAGAAACACCCAAGCAGGGGGAGTGTGTAAAGATGGTGGGGGACAGAAAACTGTTTAGTAGTAGAGGCCGGGAGGGAGCTTAAAGTTCAGAACAAAACAAGAGAGTGTTAAAGAGTGTCTGGAACTGAGGGAAGGTGAGACAAGCTGATTAGGAGCTGAACCTGGGTGCCTCGGTGGAAGCCGGACATCGTGAACCACAAGTCCAAATCTGGGAGTCCTTCTGCGCTGGAGATCCTTCAGGGTGAAGTAGGGTGAAATATCAGGGTGGTAGAAGAGCCATGGGGATGAGAAGAGACTGAGCCAAGGTCACAGGGCCCAAGGTCGTGGGGTAGTCAGTCAATGGCAGCTTGTGGGTGGGGGGTGCAGTGGCTGGTGGCACTTGCGTGAGTTCGGCCGCTGCTTTGATTGCCATGTCCATGCTGGTCTGCGATTGAGCTGAGTGGTTCGGCAATCTGTTCCTATTGTGGCCCCCTCTGTAACCCTGCCCCCCTCCTGCTGATAGGAGGTCAGTCGGCAGATTGGGTGCTACTTAGGAGTCCAAAGGCACAATGTCCATCCCTTGCCCCATGAGATCTTCCATGAAAGGGAACAGGCCCCTCAGATTAAGTAAGTCCCTAGACCTGCCATCCTAACAGCGACTGCAGTGACCGTGACCAGGCCTCGAGGCTGAAACCAGCTGCGGCCAAAGGAGGAGAAGAAACCGAACCCCAAATGGAAACAATGGTGGGGGGTCGAGTTTAACCCCGCCCCTGTGTATGTCAGGGGAACGGAGATGTGTGTCTGTCCTAAGGAAGAACTCTGGAGGCGCCCCGCCTGACCCGAAAAGGGCAGCCTTCTGTTTAACTGTCAAATTTTACTCAACTAAACTTGCCCACTAGGAGATTTACGGACACTGGCTCATCCCTCATGCTGCACTTCTGCATAACAAGCACCCCCCTTTAATGAGTCATAGATAATAATTAGAACTAACTGATTTGGAACAGCAAAGTCTTAACCTCCTTGCCTGACCACAAGATGGCCACCACAGTGGACCTCACCACGATGTACTTCTACTCCTGGACAATAAAACAACTGGTCTTCGACCAGACCTTGATCATAGCCCTCATCCGACCTGGATCCTGCTCACCCTTCAGGACATTTACCCTGTGAACTTTCCTTCGACCGCTGAGACCTTGCTACCTGACCGATACCCGGTGGAGCTACTTCGAAAGCTAAATACATAAAAAAAACAAAAATAGGGGAGATGGACTGTTGATTCCCTCCTCGGCCGTCACCTACCCAGCCAATCATTGGTCTGACCTTACTTCATCTCGCCTGCCGTTTTATCCCACCTCCTCCTTTTTCCCTACTCCTTGCCCCTATCTGCACTATTTTTTTCTTGTCTTACCAGACCCTGATCATAGCACTCATCTGACATTGAACAGAACTGCCAAACTGCTCACCCGTCAGGACATTTATTCTGCAATCCTGCCCTCGACTGGTGAGACCTAGCTTTTTGGTGGAGCTACCTCGATAGCTATAGGGGAGATAAACTGTGGACCCCCTCCACAGCCATCACCTACCCAGAAGGTCATTGGACAGACTTTCCTTTGTCTCTCCTGCTATCTCCCTCCTTCCCCCACACCCCTCCCCCTTACCGCCCTATTTTTCCTTCCTCTATGCTCCTTTAATGTTTTTCGTATAACTGATGTAACCTGTAACTGTTGTAACTGTGTAATACTGTGAAACCTAATGTAAAGCGCTCTGATACCCACGGGTCTAGCCAGCGCTTTAGAAAACTCATTAAATAAATCAATAAATAAATGTTAAAATTATTCGTGATCCACACATGCGCCTGTTCGAAGAGTCTGAATTTGATGACCAACTTCTGTGATTGGGGACGGAGGGCCAGGAAGGCTTTCCTCTTACTTTTGGTCTCTCAGGAAAAGTCTGCGGAGATGCAGCTCTCATGCCCCTTGAAGTCATATGGCCCATGGGTAGGGTCCGCAGTAAACAGCTGCCATACCTGCTCATGGGAAAGGAAGCAGACAATGTGAGGGCATGCCAACTCTGATGTCTCCAGGTGGGTTTGCCCCAGATCGTGGGCTTTTTTGGTCTCCAAGTGGGGAGATTCTCAGCCCTCTAAGTGTAGGGAGACGGATCCTGAGGAAGCCCTCAATGGATTTTGGGAAGCCAAAAACAACAGACATTTTCCTCATTGCTCCAATCCTCCAGGTCAGTAGGTTTGTTGCATACGTGCCATAGCTCCTTGCCTTGGCACTTGAGGCGATTAAGGCTTTCTTCAAAGCTGGTGCTCTGTCCCTTCCACCTCGTCATGGAAGCCTGCTGTGTTATGCCGAATTGACTTTGATTACACAGTGAGGTCCCACATTGTGGCGTCCAGACCCTCCAGGGGATGGCCCACCACAGTGATCTCTTGAAGGGTGCAGCCCATCGCAGGGTCCTGGGAAGTGCCAGAAGAAGCTGTGGCAGCCTGCATTGTGGAGGACTCAGGGGGTACAGCCACTGGATGGGGAGGGAGACAGCCTCCATGAAGAGCAGCTGGTATGTCAACTTACCATAGGGCATCTCTAAGCTCTTGAGCAGGAAGAGCGCGAGTCTGACCACCAGCTAAGGCTTGTACAGGTCTTTGGTCTCTGCCTCAAAAAGCTAGTACTCCTCTGCTTATTTCTATGCCATCCAGGTTCTCACCAGAGAGAATAGTTGTGTGTACCAAGTGTCAGGGCGGTCATGATGGCAGTCATCCGTAGCATCAGAGGGCAAAGGTAGAGGTGGGGCTGGTATGCCAAGGATGAGTGGTAGGCCAATGATGGACAAAAGCACTGAGCTGTCCGGATAGGGTCCAGAAACGCCCCAGAAGAGGGCACCTTCTTGTGAGTTCACAGTATGTGGAGGGAGGGGGGTCCAGTGAGAGGGTGAGAGATAGTGTGTATCACAGCTTCACCCTATTGTCTTTACCAGAGAACCAGACCAGACTCCCCCCCTTGCCTCCAGTAACAACAGCAAAAAGAACAATTGATGGATGGAACGCTGAACAAAGTCAAACATTCACCCACAGGACAGAGATCTAGGCCTAATACTATCATTTCTTTGCCCACCATGCCATTCCAGTTTAAACCCAGCCATGTGCAAATTAGTCTAGACCCTGCTCCCCATGGGAACAATCTAGCCTGAACTGCCAGGCCAGGTCCTCCTTAGACTGGAAACAAGCATCTTAGAACCAGTTTTGGGGTATCACTCCTCATCAGCCAGGCTAGCTTGAATCTAGTGGCATGGTGAGCACAGGACCTACATTTGGGCATTCCTGTTCCACTCTGGGTGACAAATGAAAAAGGAACAATTGATAGACGTAATTACAGACCTGCCCACACTGCCAGGCCAGGTCCTCACTGGACTGGACACAAGCACCTGGGACTGGTTTCAGGGTATCTCCCTTCATCAGCCAGGCTAGCTTTAATCTAGTGGCATGGTGAGCAGGGGACCCATGTATGGGCATATCTGTCCCACTTTTGGTGACAAATGCAAAAAGAAAAATGGATGGGCGGAATTCTGAACAATGTCGAACATTAGCCCCAGTACAGAGATCTGGGCCAAATGTCATCTGGTTTTTGCCCACACTGCAATTCCAGTTTAAACCCAACCATATGCATAACGGTCTTGATCCTGCTCCCCACTAGAAGAGTCCAGCCCGAACTGCCAGGCCACATCTTCCCTGGACCAGAAACAAGCATCCAGGGACCCTTTTCAGAGTATTACCCCTCATTAGCCAAGCAAGCTTGAATCCAGTGGCAGGGTGAGCAAGGGAACCTTGTCCATGCGACTGGGGATGAATGCTAGATTTGCTCTGCATTCCGTCTATCATTTGTGTGTCTTTTGCTCTCCTGCCCTAAGTGTGCCTGGTATGCCAATATGTGGGTCCTGAGCTCATTTGCCACTGGATTCTAGCTAGCATGGCTGATGAGAGGTGATACTCCGAAGCCCGTCCTAGGATCTTGCTTCTGGTCCAGGGAGGACCTGACGTGGCAGTTTGGGCTGGACTGTTCCCATGGAGAGCACGGTCAAGACTGATTTGCATACAGCTGGGTCTAAATTGGGGTAGTAGGGTGAGCAAAAGAACAATGGATATAACCCAGATCTCTTGAATGGGGGTGAATGTTTGATTTGTTCTGCATTCCGTTCATCATTTGTGTGTATTTTGTTTTCTCACTCCAGGAGCAATAGGTGACCACCAGCCGCTCTCTCTAGGGTGTCTAAGGAGCACGAGGTTCCCGCTCCTGCTTGGGTCAGGTGTGCAGAGAGGGCATTGTGGAATCAAGGTGAGAATATAGCCCTGAGCACTGCTTCTCACTTTCTATGTAGTGCTCCCTCAATCAGGCCTCCGGAAGTGGTGTATGTCCTCAATGATGAAGAGGTGTGGAGGGAGGATAGATGCTTGTTGAGGGGGTCATGTCTCATTCTTACTTTCCCCAGCTTGGGCCCTGAATTGACTGGCCTGCTTCTGTCTGGTTTGTAGGGGTGGCTAGAGGACTGCAACCAGCCTCCAAAGCATTATGCATAACCTCGGGCAGAGACCTCCACTCTGCCCGCGGAGTGTGTGGAGATTTGCCTACTCCTCATTCCGCAGAGATCGCAAAGTAGGCAAATCTCTGCACACTTTGCGGCGGAGCGGAGTTGGCCAGCTCCCCCTTCCACCCCACCTATTAAAAAATGCTTAAAACATAAATAAAACGGCTTTAAAGTAAATAAAAACCACTTACCTTTGCTGCGGCATCCCGGGGCTGCCCTCCTCCTCTTCATGGCTGTATCTGGGAAAACTGCGCATGCGCTCATGCATGCGCATTTCTCGCGAGAAAGCAATTGTTAATGGGGGTGGGAGGCAGGTGGCGTAGTGGAGCTCCACGGAGTTCAATGAAGTTTGTTCTCAACTCCGTGGCCCTCCACGTAGCCCCGCTACGCCCACTACGCCCAGGGATTTTTATGCAGGGCTAGGGGAGGGTGCTGCAATAGAGGCGGGCTCCCTCATCCTGGTTGGTGCACCACAGGATCCCCAGAGCTCCAGCGTGTTACTGCTGTGGGTGCTCTAGCTGTTTTGTGGTTTCTCAGTGGCCCCGATGTGTGACTGGCAGGCCGGGGATAGCTCTGACAGGGCGAGCAGTAAAGGGATTATTTGAGCAGTGGTGCCACATTGGATCAGGGACTGCACAGCTCTGGTCATAGCAGCAGGTGCACCAGGGGAGGATAGCTCCGGTTTAGCCAGTTGGTGGTCTCAGCTATACAGCAGTGGGAGAAAGGGGCTGGGGGCGTCTACATCATGGCAAATAGGCAGGACGTTGGCAGGGTAGCGGTCCAATCCAAAGCTGCTGTGTCTCCCCTAAGGCAGCAATAGGCCTTCTAATGGGGGAGAGTCCCCTTGCAGCAACTGGCGGTTCCCAGTGCTTGGCTGAAAAGCCAGGAAGGCCACTGGCAGTGCCAGTAAACAATGGATTGGTGACTTACTTAGCAACTTAGCATTGTGGGCAGTGGTAAAACTGTGTGGACCACCCTGTTGCAGCTGCTCTTCCTCTGGCTTCATGGAAGGCCCTCCTAGGAGGGGAGAAAGGATTCTGTGTGGCTAGTCGGAGGTTGGCAAAGCTGTGAACTGCATGGTATGGTGGTCTGGTGTTCCCAAGGCAACGGAAGCTGGACTGGTCATGGTCACAGCTGGCCCTGAGAACTAAGTTTCTACCCCCAAACTAAGTCCAGCGCCTGAAGCTCATTTAACAGGCGGCCATCCTCAGCGCTGGCCAGGCCAAACCCCCTGTAGTACTGTTTCTGAAGAAAGTCTATGGAAAATGCATGGGGAATGTTCATTGTGGGATCCCCTTTTTTCAGCTCGCACTTGACGAATCACCCCAAATATTTCCAAACACAAATAATGCAAATAACACCACTTTTTTAGGAAAGTTTAGTGAAGAATCGTCAGATGATGTCAAACTTATAACTAAGCAACTTACTGACGGCTATCTGGGGCCAATTAGAGCCCCCCGCCCCCTGGTTCTCGACAGAGCACATTGGGTCGCTGCCGCTCCGGGCACACCAGATGCACCCCCTTTCATTTTCACCAGTGTTCAGTTTTTCCAGGACAAAAAAAGCTGTGCTCCGGGCAGCGAGGGGTAAAGTGTTTTGTGACCACACTGTGCATAATTACCAGGACCTCTGCTGCTCACTCTGAAAAAAGCGACGAGACTTCAAGCTAGTCACAAATCACGCACTCAGGGAATCAAATATCAATAGGCCCATCCCTTTGGCCTGTTCTTCACCTGGAACAGAAAACAACAAATCCTCAGCCTTCCGGGGGTCTGAGACACCTTGTCCTCTGCACGTCCGGACTCCTGGCGACCTAAATTGCCCACAGTCCAGACACGCGGACGTAACAGCAACAACAAGCCTGCACAAGAATCGCACTCAGCGAAGGCGAACATTATTGCACACCTCCAAAAGATGAAGATGGAGAACTCTCACTCCTCGGCAGAAGAAAATTAACATATGCAGAGCAAGTCTCGCTCCTGAACTACTATCAACACTTACCGGCCCATCGGACATCAGCCCACTTCGCAGGGCTCAGAGCTTGGACTTCGAATACCTGCTTGTCGTATTTTACATTTCCTCCTTTTCCCTTATAAGATTGACTCGCCACACAGATTGCTTTCCTGCGTTGCTCCTGGCCTCCCAATCCCCTTACTGAGCTTGTTCTCTCCCAATCAGACATCACCCACGGGATGGTTGTTCACCTCTCTAGAAGTGCACTGAGAATTTTACCCCTTACATGGGTACCATTCACGTTCTGAAGTTGTTCGCCCTTAACGTCACGTATCAATTGGTGCCAGGTTTGGCGTTATCTCATACAACTTGACCCCAATATTATTTTCTTGCAAGAGACTCGCCTGCTTCGAACTGATTGCCGCCGCATGGTTCAATCCTTGGTACCCACACCAGCAATGGGTGTACACCGACTCTAAGACCCTAGGCGTAGCTTTACTTTGTAAGTGGGGCTTCTACACAAAAAGATGTTAAAATGATAGGCAGGCAATTCTTCACTCTGACTGTGGAAAGAGGTAGAGACATGCTGGCACTTCTCAACCTCTATGCCCCGAATCAAAAGCAGGATGCATTCATATGACAAACACTCAGAAGTACCGAGGCCTGTTAGGGGTGACACTGATTTGTGATTTCCACATAGTCTGGGACCCCGACCTCGATAGAAACACAGCACACGTACAGTAAACAGGAGCCATTTCTTGGATACTTAAGAAGGAACTCCGAGATGCAGGCCTGGTTGATGCCTGGTGATACTTACACTCAGATATGAAGGATTACTCCTTTTATTCACAAGTGCATTTATCTTACTCCTGCATCGACTATCTGTTCATTAACTCTTCCTTACTGAGTACCCTCACATCTGCCCGGATTTCTGACATCTCCACTTCGAGTCATGCGTAAGTTGAGTTTACATGGACACTGCATGCCGGTTCACGATGCGCGCCCCCGTGCTGTTGCCTCCCCCCACAGCTCTTGAGATACCATGTTGAAAAGGCAGCAAACCATCACTGAATACTTTGCATTTAACTCTTTGCCCCCCCCCATGACATTTAGTTCGATGATCAGAGAATCAGACAGGCAAGCAGCTTTCCAAACCTTCTAGCAATGCCATTACACCTCCGGGGTAGAAGACCAAACTGAGATAGCCAAGTACCTCAAGAGCTGTCCCTGCCACCAGCTAGACCCTTCTCTGACCAGAGACATGGAAGAACACTCCTTGGCTGCCGAGATCCGCAGGGCCCTCAGAGAGCTTCCCAAGGGCAAATCCCATGGTCCAGACTGCCTTACCCCAGCTTTCTACATGGTCTTTTTGCCACAACTTCAAGACCACTTGCTCATGCTCTACGACTCACTCACCCATGCCACAGGCCTTACACCTACTATGTCCAATGCGGAAATGACACTTGTTCCCAAGCCGGGCAAAGCCAGAACACTCTGTTTATTTTACTGCCCAATCGTCCTATCGAATACCAACACAAAGGTCTACACTAAGATGTTGGCCAACCACCTAGACGCCCTCCTAACCTCGTTCATAGACCCTTATCAGGTTGGCTTTATATGACATCGGCACAACCCGGACAAAGGCCAATGCCTCAGTCATCTATTTAAAAAGGTCCAACAGCACGTATTCCTGCCCTCCTACTCTCCCCTAATGCTGAGAAGGCTTTTGATCAAGTGAGCTTGCCCTTCATATGATCGGTCCTCCACAAAATAGGACTGGGCCCAGTCATCGTTAGAAGGATCATGGCTTTGTACTCGGCACCCACCACCTGCATCCAAATTAATGGGCAGAATACTCACTCTTTTCCTCTGTCATTGAGAATCTGGATGGGCTGCCACGCATCCCCTTGTTATTCACCCTCGTGGTGCAGCCACTTGCCATCCATCTGCTGCAATTGGCCGACATTAGGGATATTCCTTTTGGGGGACAAGATCATAAAGTACTGCTGTACGCAGACAACCTTTTTCTTGCCAAGATGGTGCCAGACACTCCCTTTCGGCGGTGGTCCATGCTCTACAGCCTATGAACAGGTCTCTGGGTATAAAATCAATCTGGCTCAGTCGCAAGTGCTCAACCTCACTCTTTCACCGCACTGTCTCCACTCCCTACAGGTATTTACCCCTTCTAGTGGTCCTCTCACTCCATTCAGTACTTAGTCTATACAATCATGAACTCCATAGCCACCTGGACGTGGACTAATTGGCCATGTTATCGTAAGGCAAAACTTGAAGATCTCCGGCGTCGGAGAGAGCTCCATATCTCATGTTTAGGCCACATCAACATGTTAAATATGAATGTTCTCCCACGGATCCTATAGACATTCCAGTCATTGCCCATTCCCATCCCCTCCGACGACATCAGGCGACTGCAAAGGGGCCTTCATTCCTTCATATGAAAAGGGAAGCACCCCAACTAATGCTCCCAAGGAATCAGGGTGGGCTCGCCTGTCCCAACCTCCAGGATTACTACAGGGCTGCCCATCTACGCTACATCTCAGAGTGGTTGGTGTGGGAGAGCGATAAGCATTGGGTACATATGGATTGAGCAGTCACCTGTCTGCAGCTTTGGGACCTCGCCTGACTTCCAAAGCAGCTCCGTCCTAAAGTGCCTACCCCAACACGCACAGTACTGGAGATTAGGACAAATTGGCCATCCAAAGGGGTCTAATTACATTCCTGTCCGCTAACACTCCAATTGCAAGGAATCCCAACTTCTGTCCTGCACTACTCTGTGATTCCTTACCCAGATTGGGTCATGGGCAAGTGCAGACTCATACAGGACCTATTTCAAGGCCAGAATGTCAAGCCCTTTGACCTGTGGAAGAAAGAGTTCTGCCTCTGTGAATCCACTAGTTATCAGTAACGTTCAGCCCCAGCATTGGGCCCTCCAACACCCCCAAAGCAGAAGCTACCAATTGCCCCCATACTCTCTTTGAGAAACTTGTTTGCAGCTTTGAAGGCACACATGGTCTGGTGTCTAAGACGTATGATGTTCTACAACAATCATGCATCCTTCCCAGCCATCAATAGCAATGGAAATGGGCTCCAGACAATATTTCTGATATCACTCAGAAACAATGGGAGCTGCTCTGGAAAGAGAACCCACAAACACATAATAGCATCTCCTACCAAGAACAGCTGATAAGGTAATGCTTCAGTGACACTATACCCCAGCCTGTCTCAACTCCAAGTTCCCTGCGGACCCTGTCGCATGTTGGTGATGTGGAGCGCAGGTGGTTGACTTTCATTACATAAGGTGGGCATGTCCTTCTCTTACCCTTTTTTGTAAGGCGATCCTGAGCCATGTCAAGGGTACCCTAAACAATCCTATATCAGCAGACTCTCATGCAATCAATTTGGGTATCCACCCAACATCAATGGTTGCAATAACCCATGAGAACTGGTATCTCATACGCCATATGATGGGTACGGCCAAACAGCCTATTCCTCGGGCCTAGAGGTTGCCTTCGGCCCCTCACCAGAGTCTAGGTTCACATAGCTTTGGCATACCATTGCTATGGAGCAGATAACACACAAATTGTTCTTCACAGTTAAAGAGTTCCTGCACCTCTAGACACTTCTTGTTAATTGCATGTCCCCCTCAAAATACTTATGTTTCCAACCCCCGCCTGACTGCGCGTGCTTCACCTGTTTATCACGTCATGGTAAGAGAGTGTTACCCCTGCTCCCTTTAGGGTCTAGTAGATTGAAATTCTGCTGCGATCAGCGCCACCCTCTTCTTGCATTTCCACAGCCGAGAGAGTGAGCAGCTGGAGACCCTTCTGACCTTCCTGCTGCCCTTCTACTTCCCTCCCCCCCCCGTCCCTGTTTGATTATCAGTTCTACTCTTCAAATAGGTATGCATGGACATGAGAGCAAAATACCCTGTCCTGTCCTTAGGCTCTCCTGGTCTTTTCAACGGGAGCGAATTAGAAAACTCTAGAATCCCCTCTTCCCAGGGGTTTGAGACAGCTTTACAGTATTACCTGCACAGATACGTGTACGTACTGCTACTGCTATGAAAATGCCCATTGATTGTTCTTTCAACTGCAATTGTGTTGTAATGTTTTGAATCCTCAATAAACAGATCTTGAATTAAAAAAAAAAGTTATGAGGAAAACAAAAAAATACATTGTCCTATGGAAACACTGACTTAATTGCAACTTCCCAGTGGCGACCGCCACTAGGAGATATCTATCTATCTATCTATCTATCTATCTATCTATCTATCTATCTATCTATCTATCTATCTATCTATCTATCTATCTATCTATCTATCTATCTATCTATCTATCTATCTATCTATCTATCTATCTATCTGTCTATCTTTTTTTAACTGAAAAAAACAAATGTTAAAGTGATGTTATAGTTAGGTGAAAATGTCACTTTAAACATAAAGCTATTCTGATAATAATAAAGTTTTAAACTGATAAAAAAACACTGAAATTCAACTGTTATATTTATTTCAACTAACTATAACTCGTATCATTGCCATGCTCTGGTCATGACCTCACATGTTACAACGCTCATGACATCTTCTGTGACATCAGTGATAACATTACTGATGAATAACAGAACTGACATCATTGACGACAGCACTGTGCATGGTGGGACACGAGTTTTAGTTAACATTAATGCCTTGTGACTTGTAAAGTGTTCCAATGCCCCAGGTAGCTGGTTCAGACTACATGAAACAACAAACAAATATATATTATGAAATATAGCCACAGACATAGCGATATGAATTCTCTGGCACCAAACTACTTAAGCAATAGCAGTAAGTATTCTTAGCTAAGCATGAACTAGTCCAGTAAGTAGTAGTTTAAATTTGTGATAAACACATTTAATTCCCATAAGAGTTTTAGAACTTTCAGAAATACTGCATTCAGAGGCCAAGGAATTCCACAGGGAGTACAGTATTGCAACAGGAGTCACTCAAGTGAGGGCTCTGAAATTCGAAACTGAGAAACGAAGTTGTATAAAATGTTAGCGTGTTTCAGTTAGGCTGTCGAGCCATAAATATGACTTGCCCCTACCGGTGCTTTGCAGAGTCACAGGTGCAGAACTTCAGCTTGCACGGTTTGAAGTAGCCCTGCTGAGATAAAGGGTATTTCTGACTAAGAAAGTTTGCAGATGTAGCATCACAAATATTTTCTATTTCACAAACAGGCTGCGAAGCCATCGCATCTAACCCAGCTATCATCTATGCGCAACTATGATGAAACTAAGAGTGCAGACCTTTTGACTAATTTCATATGTGCTTCAGACCATGACCGTAAAAGGTCTTCTTACTACACATGGCTGCCAAGAGGGTGAATGTCATGTTTGACACTTGCAGCCTTTGCATGCCTGTTAACTATCAACACTTTGCATGCTGGGACTTTTTAGCTCACACCACATTCTTCATATTCATATTACAAGTTTCAGAACGAAATATATTGCTTGTGACGAAGCTAGTAGTGAGTGCACTTAAAGGTTAAGGCAAGGTTACTATACAGGTCAATGCTCCCAGCATAAGACCGGTTTGAGGCAGATCTTTTATTTTCGATGATCTTCTGATAGCATTTTCTCGCATTAGTCACTTGCCCTTTTGATGTCTCTTCTTTGAGACACACGACTTGCCACAGGATGTGGAGTGGGAACACTTGTGGCATATGTTACATATCTAGGCCATCTAGCCATGATATTATATAAAAGTAAAACGACAGACAATGATTTTAAAGCGTAAATGCAGAGGATTTCAATTCTTGAAGCGATTAGCCGCCCAGCAGACAACTTACATAGGACACCCGCACGGTTAATTGCATTAAAAAAAGAAAATCCGCAGAAAGGTCTCCTCGCTTCAGTCAGAATAAATGTAGACGTCAAACATGAAAATTAAAATGAGAATATGTATAACGCTCAGCCTTCCTGCGACTACAGGTGTATTAACAATTCTATAAACCCGCAACAGGCTTGCAGCTGACAAGTCCAATGTGTGGAGATGAAAACCTGTTAAATGGGGTTACATTTGAAAAATAATATGCGCATCCTCTGTCTGAACAAAAGGTGTGCTCGTCAGCTCCTTCAAGGCATTACTTTTCTTACCGATGCTCTGCTGTGCTTCCTGCTTCAGCTCCTGGTGTGGAACGGGCAATCAATTTAGGAGGAACTCCCGACCTCACCTGAGAGCCAGGAGGATGATAGTTTGAGATTTTGGATAATGCTCCATCCTGAGTCCAATACTATGGTTATGGGAGAATCAAATGTCACAGGTGTGCCTCAAAAGAATCCTGAGATCTAGAGGCAGATAACTCTCTGCAACTGAGACCGCGCTCAATCTTAGGATCAGCAGCGAGAATTGGACAGGCGAATAACAGACCATGTCCATTTTAGAGCCTGGCGTGGAAGTGGCAGCATTCAGTGAGTTGTACCAGTTTTAATGGCTATCATGCTGCTGCCAAGTTCCTGCCCACATCTCTGCCAAGTTCTCTGATCACTGACTGAGCCTCCATTAGTCTGAACCAATGATAAAGAAAGGAGACAAGAATCCTATGGCGAGCTGAGCTCATACCAAGACAGAGTTGGTCTTGACAGGAGGTGGTTGCAGTCACTGGTCCCCCTCGTTTTGGCCCCCCTCACTTGGTGTCCCTCCCCTCCCGGCTCCCAAAGTTAAAACCCTTGGGATCTTTCTCAATTCCCAACTATCTGTAAACCCCCAGGTCAGTTCGGTGGTTTCCTCGTGGTTTTTTCCCTCCGGATAATTAGGAAAATATCCCGCTTCTTTCCCCTCCCGGCACTGAAAATAATTGTGATGGCAATGGTGCTCTCGCGCCTTGATTATGGGAACATAATCTATAATGGCGCACCAGCCTATGCCATACACCGATTGCAGCTAGTGCAAAATCAGGCTGCCCGCCTGATCTACGGGTTGCCCAAATTCCATCGAGCAACCCCACTGCTGAAATCATTGCACTTGCTACCTGTGCGGGAGCGGGCTTTATTTAAATTGGGCTGCCTCACCTTCCAGGCCAGGATGGGCACTGCCCCCGAGTTTATATGCTCAGCCATTAAACCCTACTTGCCGGGAAGAGAACTCCGCTCTACCCACATGGCACTCCTGGTCACACCTCGCTTTAAGAAAAAGAAAGCAGGTGGGGTGAAATTTGCAGTCCTTGCACCAGTCTTCTGGAACTCCCTTCCCATGACACTTAGATCCGCAACCTCCTACTTGGAGTTCCGGAAGAATCTAAAAACCTTCCTCTTCTCCAGAGCTTTTGCCGCCTAAACCTGCCCCTCCTGCTGCTGTTGCTAGTACTAGCTCCTTTAGCGCCATGAAACCGCTGGGTATAAGTGCGCTCAATAAATGCTTTTAAATTCAAATTAAATTCAAATACCAAGATTTTAAATGAGACATTGTACTGCCCTACTACTCACAATCTTCACAAACATACATGGTGTATGACATTGGGTCACTGGTTGAGGGGGCAAAACCGTACTCAAGCAAAAACAACAATTTCTGTCAGAGTCACAAGCAAACACCAAACTAACCTGTGCTTAACCCTCTACAGATTGGCACAAAGGGCGTCACACATAACTTAAAGGTAATGTGTAAAGTATTCAGGCAGAACATTAAACAGTGAGAAAGTGAAAAGACAACAAAAGAAAAATTCCACAACAATTTAGAAAAACAGAGTAAAGTGTAATAAAGTATTTGAGACCAAAACAACAAAAATGCTATCAGTAGGACCGGACATATGCAATTTAAAATATATAACATAATTATAGCTCGCGTCCCACCATGCACATTGATGGTAATCTCTGGCTGACAATACTGTAGGGCGAAGTGCAGATCTCTCATTGCCGGCCATTGCTGGCGGTCACTGTGGTGCAAAGAGTCACGTTTACCGGAGCTTTGCATTGGTAGGTAGCGCAGTTGTAAGATCTTGATGGTTGCTGAGACAAAATATCGAGTACAACATATTGACTGGCAAAAATATTGAGTCAAAAATATCATGTCATGGAAATATCGTAATAAAAAATAGCTTTGTCAAGAATATCTATTTTAAGGTAAGTAATATCGATTTTTAAAAATATGAAAGTTATTAATATAGTTTACAAAAATATAGTTTGTTTTAATTTTGTTTTATATTATTTTTATGTATTCTGGTATATATTTTAAATGTATATGATGTAATTTACTTGTATGATTATTATTTATATTTTTTATGTATTTGTAACATTTTTAGTAGCTATTAAATTAATGTAAGTAATTTTTGTTATGTTTAGTACTGTAGCAGGTTGTGGGTTTTTAGGGGCACAGGGTGGGAAGTAATTTAATTTTCATTAATTAATAATTCATTGTTAATTCATATTCAATAATTATTTGATAATTATTTATGTTAATAGTGTAAATATGTTTTTAAAATTTTATTTTAATGTGTTATGGGATTATAGGGTAGAGGGTGGGAAGTAATTTAATTTTAATTAATTAATAATTAATTGTTAATTAATAATTATTTTTTTATATTTTTTTTGTAACTTATTTTTATTATAGTATTGCATTGTGAATCACAGGAATTGGGACATTCTACATTTTCTCAAAATCTGCCCATGAGCCATTAACAAGGATTACATTGCAATATGCGTAGAGCATCAGGGTTTACTCACCCAATCATCATTTGTGCTTACAGTCCACAGGCAGGAATTACAATGATAAGGATAATGCAGTATGAAGAAACAAAAACTGTAACATAGCGCAGCAGTGACTGGTGACAGAAATTGCTCTCAATATTGAGGTTACCAAACTGTTAATCATTCATTTTGCAGGACCGGTCATCTGCCCATCAATCAGGGTTTATTTGATCGGAGTAGGAGGGGGCCCAACTGTTTAGCAATATCTGACTTTCCCACGCACTGGTGTCCGGACTATCCCTTGTCTCTGTATGTGGCAAAGAGGTGTTTGGTTGTGTTCTTTGTGTATTATTCAACTCTGGCTCTAGTTGTGAGTAAGGGATTCACAACCCTTCTAGCATGTGTCCCAAGTACTCTAGATCTCGTTCAGCATGTTCGTCTGTCCGTACCATTTTCAGATGACTTTCTTCTGCCACTCCCCACTCCCGCATGTCTGACAGCCATGTATTACATTTTGGAGGGAGTGTTTGAATCCAGTGTATCGCAATGTGCCATTTTGTCAATACTAGGCCTAAGAGGGCAAATTTGTGTCTGGTGCGTGTTCCCTTTTTTGGTGTCGGGAGTACCCCCAGTAGGCACTAGCCAAACTGCTGTGGTAACACGGAGTATCTGTATAACCTGATGCTATTACCTTTGTAACCTGATACATACCCAAGTCATGTGCAGGAAAATGGCAGGGTCTGAGCAGCCCGTGGGGCAGTGGGAAGGGTGTGCTGGGTTAAAGCGAGCCAGCCTTTGAGGGGTCAAATAAGTATGATGTAAGTAGTGGATATGGGTAAGTTTAAACCTAGCGTAGCTAGCCACCTGCCGCACCGAGACAAATTCCCTTTACCACTCCCCTTCTGTAAGGGGGACTGTCAGGGCAGCAGACCACCTGTCTTTTATCTGCCACATCTCAATGATACGGTCTTCTTTGAGGGTCTTATATATACATGAGATTAGGCCTCTAGTTGACCGTTGAGTGTGCGAGTATGCCGGCTCATCAGGAAAGGAGAACCACATTCCCCTGACTGTATGGGCAATCTAAGTGTATAGTAGGAAGTGCCCTTCAGGTATTTGGTACCATTCCATCATTTCCTCATACGTCAGTAAGGTCCCATTAGCAAATAGATCCCCGGCCGTCGAGCATCCACCTTCATGCCATTTAGAGATGTCCATAACTGATTGGATTTGACAGAACCCCTGCAACCATTGTACGGAGGAGTGAGGTCGTGTAAGGTACCTTACGGACAACACGGATGACCACCTCTTCCCAGATCACCGCTACCTGCCAGGTTATAAATGGGTATGTGCTGGGGACCGAGTGCCCTTCTTCATATATTTGGGCAGATCTGAACCGTTATTGCAGCTCACTAGTAATGCTTTCTCCATATTGTCCCCGTCCATGTGCCAATCTTCTGCATATTGAAGCAGTCCAGCAAAATATAATATTCTAAAGTTTGGAAGGCCTAGCCCCCCCCCAGTTCCGTATCCAGCTTGAATTTGTCTAAGTTCACCCCACTGCGACCTCCAGCCCATACCAGTTCACCCTACTGCAACCTCCAGCCCATACCAGCGAGACCAACAATTTATTCAGGGTAGCAAATGTAGTATCTGGGATACGGCAGAGCATATTCTCTAAGGCATACAGGCATACAGGCACCTAGGCAACATGACCATTCTAGAAACGGATTGACTCCGTCAGATTCGCGATTACTGTCCCTATATTTAGGGCATATTTAACCTCAGGCCTATGAGTCACTTGTATGCCAAGATACCTAAAATGATCAATTTCCCAGTTAAACTCTACTGGCGGGAGGTCTTGTATAGCCACTTGTGTCAGAGCGGCTAACAGGAAGATGACAGTCTTACGATGATTTATACAGAGGCCCAATGACTGTCCGAATGAGTGTAGTACCCACAATAGAGCTGGTGTCGCCTCTTCTGGCTACCAGATATAGTGTAATGAGTCGTCTGCATATAAGGACAACACGTGAGTGCAGCCATCGACTGTGATTCCCCATTCACCCATATCTCTCCTCAAACGGTTCACCAATGGCTCCATTGCCAGGGCAAAGAGCAACATGGAGCGAGGACATCCTTGCTGGGTGCCTCTTTCAATAATGATGCACTCCAATGTTTGGTCCCCTGTACGCACGTGAGCCTGTGGCAATCGGTATAATAGCTGCACCCAAGTGATGAACTCGTCACCAAGTCCCATTATTTTGAGAACATATCACAAGTAGTTCCACCTTAGAGTGTCAAATGCCTTCTCTATGTCGAGAGCAACCACTGCCACCCTATCTGCTCCACCTGAAAGCGAGTGTAGCTCATGTGAGAGGTGGTGCATGTTCATGTGCATTGCTCTTCCCGGTATGAATCCACACTGGTCCTAATGGACCAGATGTGGTACCACACGGTTGATGAGAGTGGCTAGAATCTTAGTCAGTATTTTTACATCAACTCCCAGCATTGACAGGGGCCTATACGAATCTGGATCTCGCATGCCCCTACCTGGTTTTGGAAGCATAACTATGAGGGCATCTCTCATAGATTGTGGGAGGATTCCATTTATCTTAGCTTCTTTCAGGGTCTCCAATAATCTAGAGAGTAATATGTCCCTGTACATCTGGTAGAGTTCTATTGGTAGGCCACCTGTGCCTGGGGCTTTGCAACAGGCCATCGTCTGCACAGCCTCGTGTAATTCATCTAACTGAATCGCTGCCCCCAAGGCCTGTGCCTGTTGTACCGCAATTCCAGGGAGTGGTATGCTCCTGAGGTAATCAAGATTGGTGGGCTCTGTAGTTTCTGTGGTTCAAGGTTTACTGCGGCTAAGAGTTTGTAAATGCTGCCATTAATTTCTGTCTGTGTATTTATAATGCTCCTATCCAGGTGTATTAACGTAAGGACCAGGGGGGGGCATGTGTTATTTCTTCAAAAAACATGCTAGGAGTCTTCCTGATTTGTCTCCTTCTTTGTGTAAAAACTGGTGACATTCCCGCCTGGTGAGATAGCCTAGCCTGTCCCATTTTCACTCACCTGGCAGTGTGCCTATAGCAGGGAGTCCTTATCTGGCATTGCTGCTTGCGGTCCATGTTGCAACCGGGAAAGCTCGTCTTCCACTTCTTTTAGTTCTCTTTATAGCTTGCATCTAACTTTAGAACAACACCCACCTTGGAACAGCGCTTTAAGTGTGTCCCATTCTATTCTTCTAGCGCGAGTGGTGGACCAGTTCGAGTTAAAGAATCCAACAATCGATTCTCTAAGTTCCGTATGGAACGTAAGGTCCGTAAGGGCATCTCTTAGCCGCCAACTGGCAAGCTTCAGCCTAGCGCAAATTGGACCCCACTTGAGCAGGACTGGGGCATGGTCTAAAGGAATCGTGTCAGGATACAGGTCTGTATGGTAGCTGGTATGCTGGAGAGAAGGAATCTATCTAGTCTCCTCTGGACTTCTCGTGCCAGCATAAAGCAGATGTATCCCTGCACCTACGGGTGAGTCTCTCTCCAGATATCCACACAGAGTAGGCAATACATCATGTCCTGCAATGCAGCAGTCATGTTAGGCTTGGTGTGCATTTTTGGGGGTGCCTATCCATTCTGCCATTGATTAGGCAGTTGAAGTCGCCCGCTCATATAATGGGTATTGCTGCGTATGTAATGAATAGTTTTTCTAGTTCCAGGAAGAATCTGCCGTCATCTACATTGAGGGCATATATGTTGACGAGGCATACCTCCGTTCCATCTAGCATGCCATGTATTATTATATATCTGCCTTCTATATCCGCTGTGTAATTATGCATCTGAAAGGAAACTTGGAGCGAGACCCACACTAATACCCCCGTTGCATATGTGGAATATGTGGAAGCATATAGTTGCCCCTCCATTTTTTATGCAGTTTTTGAATTTTGGGATCTAATTAATGGGTCTCTTGCAGCATTGCTATTTGTGCCCCTTGTTTGCGCAGATAAGTCTGAACCCAAAATCGTTTCGTGGACAAGTTAAGCCCCCTCACATTCCATGTTAATATTTTAAATTGTCCCATGTAACTGGCTATCTGCCTCCGGGCCTGTCGTTTCCCTTCTTTGGTCCGACACTGTCACTGTTGCTAAAAACTTAAAATTCCCCCTCTGTAACATTTGAACTTTCCCCTTCCCCAGGTAGACATTGCCCCGACAATTCATGCATTCCCAATTGCTGTAACCCCAACATCCTCTCCCCCTTCCTAGGCCCCAACCAATATTCAATAGCATTAAATCCACATCAATATCTGTATCATACATCCCAGAGCACAAAAAATCCAATAGCAATTATAGTCTGATGATGATACGCTATTAGCAACTGCAACATTAATCAATACTACCCGCTATCATACATAGGTTATGCTTTCAGTCATCCAAACTCAAAACTGCAGCCAGAGTGGGTTAAGTGTGTCAGGACTCAGCTGTGGATCGCTCAGCCCGTCCCTTCATCTCTTGGCCTCCATGCATAACACCAGACTCTCATCACTCATCTGCCAATCATTTCATTCCACACACTTTTACCACAACCATGCAGATCGCCACACTAATGTCAGGGAAAGAAGGAGGCAAGGTTTATAATAGATAGAGGGTGCATCCTCACCCTTCATGTATTAACGAACAGCACAACTGTCTCCCACATCCTTTCTCACATTAGCCTTTACGAATTCACTCGGCCATGGCCTCTGTCTCAGTCACATGACGCACATTCTAACCCTCATTGCATTCAGAGTTCCCATTTGGAATTATCCTTATGTTGTTTGGGTTGTAGCCAATGTTCGTTAGGTTGCAGTTTGCCCTCTATTTATTTGATAATGAACTATGTTTATTGTGTAAATATTTTTTTACATTTTTGGTGTTGGTTGTAGGGGGGGTTTATAGAGGTACATGATGGGATGTAAATTAATTCGAAGTAATTAAGAGTGTGTTGTATATATTGATGGGGTATATTGTGCAATGTAAATTAAATTAAATTAAATAATAATTCATTTTTAATTATTGATAATGAGTTGTTGATAAATAATTATGTTAATGATGTAAATAATTACTTTTTTTAAAGTTAAGTTTAAGGTGTTTCTTGTAAGGTTTGTAGGGTTATATGGTGGGAGGTAATCTTAACTGAAAATCTTTAACATTATAATATGTATTTTGAATATTTTTTAAATAAAATATTTTTGTTTTTTAATACAATATTCTTATTTAATTTTTGTATTTCGTTTATGCAATTATTTTATTGTTTTGCAGAGAAGTTGTTTGATAATAAGTAGTATTAGGTTCAGTGGGAATGTTTCCCATCAATCCTACAGCTTTATCCGGGAAAACATCTTCAACTCCAGCACTGAGTGATTCTGCTTTGCAAAGTATTGATTCACAATCCAATAGCGGATAAAGCACATTTATACTTCGCATTTTATTTGGAAAATGCAGCATTCATCCTCTCACCTCCTGGTGCTTTAAGAGAGATCACTAAATTGTTTAGGGCGAATATGGATCTTGGCGGATTTATTTTGCTCTTATCAACCTTAGATGGTCAGGCTACTAATATTGCAAGCCATGTTTGGAACGCAGCAGTAGTACACATTACATATTTGCTCTTTGCATTTATGACAATATATTTATCTAGGCCCCCGGAATCCTCCTACTTCTTTGGTAGGTCCCCCCTCTATTCATTAGATAGATACTTCATCTGTTTTATAAACTATACCCCACTCTGGGAGAATCTTTTTTATACATATTCTAAAGTCCCCTCTACTGTCCCCTTCTCTGTAGCAGTTCCCAAACCCGTGAGCATCGAATCTGGAACCAGATCCCTAATTACTTCACCCCGCTGGGCGTTTCTCCTTTTGAAGTCCATCAGGTATGTATTGATATTAGTTAGCCCCTGAGCACCCAGATTCCAAACTTACCTTGTTGGAATTACCCCTTTAATCCCCTACCATCTATTCTCTGCCATTTATCCAACCACTATGGAGAACTGGTTTGACAACGATTCCCTGATGACTCCTTAGAGAGCAGAGAACCCCAGCCTGCCTGATTCTCTATACCATTTTTTAAGGTATATATTTTTGTAAATTGGCATACTCCCGCGCCAGGTTTGTGTGAGCTTAAATGTCTCAATTATGTTTATGTGTAGTCTGTGTTGTTATAATCTGTCTCTCTTGGCCTAACTAGCCCTTGGACCACCTGGATGTTTTTGCTATTTGTGCTCTTGTTAAAAGATGTAACATGATTATCCTTGAGAAAACTCTGAACCCTGTTCTGGATGTTCTCTAAATAAATGTTTTTGTTAATATGTCTCCCTTACAGATTATCTTCACTTCCGTGTGGCCCTCTCTCCCCTCCCACCTCACTCCCGCCCTGATGAAGGTGTAGCCCGTGCGGGCTATACACCGAAACGTGCGTCGGCGTTTGTTCCACCTTAGGAACTTACTGAACCATCTGGGACTATATGTCATCAGTCCCTACCCATCGTATGCATCTGTGACTATTGTGTGGAGTGTTGTATGATGTATGAATGATTGCTGTTGTTGTGTGTTGGTGGGAGTATGGGTGGTGAATAGGATTTAATCCTCTTTATAATAATATTTTAACCACTTATATTTATAATTGTTTGTCTTAAAATATGTTTTGCTCTTTGTGCTAAAATATAAATGAAAAAGAAATAAAATGAATTTCTAATAAAAATGTTTCTTACTATATACATGTTTATCCATTTTTGAGATATCCACCAGGGTTCAGAGTGCAATACTAAGTGTTTTGGACCTCCCGTAGGCCTCCTTTTGAAGTTACAGGGCAGGTTCTCCTCCTTGTTTGATCTCTGTTTTCTTCCCCGTCAACCTGCCTATTATTGATGTGGGGTCCCCCGTTCTTTTGAAATATATTTGTCTTAAATAGAAACTGTGATGTAATTGAATAGTCATCGTGGGAAAATGCATTGACATAACAGAAGTCCACAAAATAGGGTCAGTTTATCAAAAAAAAAAGTAAAGCTAGTAAGTATATGCTTTCATCTATGTTTTTGTAGATTTACTAGTTGCATATGATGCACACAATTCCCAACACAGGCGCCTGGAAAGGATGAAAATCAGTCTACCTGTATCCATCATCCTAATCCTGCCTGTCTGCCAAAAGAACATTTCGCAGATTTAGAGTTAGGGAAAATGTGATAACACTTATATTGTTCCTTTTATTTCTCTATGTGGACAAAAAAAACATGGGGACAAACTCCTTTACCTACACATCGAATAAACATGGAAATGTTTACTGTATACTCATGAAAATTCAAATGCAAGCATATTGCAGTTTTCTAAGTAACTTTATGTGCCTGCTCATGAAGCTTGTGAATACCCACAAAGCATGATACAGAGTGTCGGGCAACAGAGATGTTGTGAGTCGTTGACAAAGTGGGCAATTTCCAAGGGCCCCACCTTAAAAGGGGCCACCTAGGAAAGAGATTTTTCTCTATCTCGCACCTGTATTTCTCTACTTCAACCTCTCTCTTTCTCTTAACCTACTTTTACATCTAACTATGTCTCTCTCTCTCTATACCAAATATCCTCTCAAGGATATTTGGGGCTTGGGGAAGAGCACATTTCATTTCTTGTCATGTGACCCCCATTGGTGAAAGTATATCATATAAAGCAATATTGATTGGCATCATGCAGCCTCGAAATAGCTGAAAAGGGTGATGAAATGCAAAGTTGTATGTAACAGGGGGCCCCAAAATATGTCTTGCCCGGGGCCTCCAAAATCCTTAACATGGCACTATCGGGCCATCAGGAAAGAACATTATAGAAAGAAAATTAATAAGCCAGGAATTTTTCACACTAAAGAATTTACCAAAAATATGATTGTTTTTGGGTTGGAATAAATGTTGCATCTGTGTGTGTTTTCAGAGATTGGTCCACTCTGTATATATCTAATGCTTGAACTAACAGAACAGATAATGGGCTAACCAGGAAAACTGAGCTATGAAATAATAATTTTGTACTTCCAATAGGAAGTGACCTGGCACAATTATATGGGGTTCCAGTTACAGATATTTTCTGTATTGCCCCAGAACAACTGGGAAAATTGTACTGAGTCTTAGCTGGATCTTTCCCCCAGAAACTGGCCATTTGAAGACTTGGGGCCTCATTTATGAGGCCTTGCGTCAGTTTTGCGCTTCCGATGCGCCACTTTGTGTGACGCAGCGGCGGTGTAAAACATGCCTCCTGTTGCGCACTATTTACAAAGTGACGCATCTAAGCAGATGCGTCACTTTGTAAACCCCTGCGCTACATTATACCTGCGTCAGGTATAATGTATGCATGGGGGGGGCGCTCCCCCGCAAAAAAGTCTCGTAGAAGTGACGCAGTGAAATCTATGAGATTTCACTGCATCACTTCTAGTACGCCATTGCGTCAAAATCTTGCGCCTGCCTCACAGCAGGTGTAAGACTGACGCAAGACCTTTCACATAGGGCAAGTCCCATGTGAAAGGATGCATTGCTGGAGTTGCGTCACTTTTGTGACACGCTCCAGCAATGCGTCTCATTTGCGATTACAGATACGTCAGAAATATTGACGTATCTGTAACTCCTTGCGAGATGATGCGTCATACATTAAATATGGCGCATCAGATATGTCGCAAGGAGTGCGCACTGAGAAGTGGCGCATCGCTGCTTTCACACAGCGTTGCGTCAATTCTCATAAATGAGGCCCTTGGTATTCAGATGTGGTGTTAGGAATTGCCTTATGAACCAGGCAAGAAGTGGAAAACTTCATCAACTTTCCTGTGAGTTCTGTTTCGGGATTTCAAGTCAGGGGGCATTGTTTACAGCAGCACAAGCCTGCAGCCGGCCTGCTGGCACATGGCGAATAGCTTTCTAGGGAGCATGTCTACATTAGGAAGTCCTATTCAAGGAAGTTGGCATGGACCACCTGTAACAGCACTGGCACTTCAAGCTGAGATATCACTTACTTCATGTTTTTAGGAAGGCAGAGAAAAGTGGTGCAGAGATTTTGCTACATTCTCGATGCAAAGTTCTAGGTTGAGTTTGTTGTCTAGGAGGAAACCCTGGCACTTTGTATGTACGTATGTATGTGGTATTTCTATTGCACAAACATACCCAAGAAGCAGTGGAGTGTTTATGTCAAGGTCCTGCATAAAGCCGACGAGTGATAGTAGGGTAGTTGGTTTGCGAGTTGTTAATGCATTGTGATATAGATGGTCTAGACCGAAAGGTCCAGACCGAAAGGTCTGGTGACAAAATGTGGAGTACAAAAATAACAACATGCCAACCTATTGTAAAAAAAAGATCAACTACCAGTTTCTTAAAAGTTAGTACATTTAAAGGGATTAATTTACTTATGTACCTTTAAGCTATATACATTTTCGAGGTACATTAAAGTGGAGCTAGGTATAGCAAACTGATACTTACCTATATATTATTATATTTAAAATATTCTGGTTGTCAATATTATGACCACAATATTAGGCAGGTTGATATTTCAATGATGATTTTCTTTTAGTAAAGCAACAGGAACATTTCTCTGTTGATGGCTGTCACAAATCCCTACCTCCTTAAAGAAGAACGGTGGAAGAGATGTTCCTAACTCTTGATTATATTCCTGTTACAAGTCCTTGACCCATAACTAAATCCAAAACAAAAATAACTAGGGAAGCTAGCCTCTTGATTTGACATCAGTATGTGTAAGAAAGGGGTCCCCGCAAGGAGAACGTGTTGTGTACAACACACACTAACACAATTATAACTAAACAAACATTAATCAAAAACCATTAATCAAAATGACTTGTAACAAGTATTGTCCTTTATTTAACAATACCATATTTCAATCATTATGAACATTTAATAAATAATTGAATAGACCCAGTTGGGGAAGGGAAGAAGGGGGGGGGGGGGAGAGTGTGCTCAGGGCGGTGTAAAGTCAAAAGAGAATAAACACAGTCAGGAAGAAAGCAAATTATAACAATCTTTAAATGAGAATTGAAACAAATCAAACTACGAAAAGCCTAAACAATTAAGGCATCCATTGAAATACTGTTAAACTGGGGACATTCAACGGTCACATACATAGTTCAGAGCAATCAGGGGCATGTGCCGGAGGTCCCAGGTGAAAAAGAAGAGCCGTCGACGTTTCGAACCCTAGCTGTAGGCTACGTTAGATCCTTTAACGAGGTCTTCATCAGGACATGTTCAGGAGGAGGAGGGGGGGGGGGGGTGGGAGGGAAAAACAGGAATGGGTGGGGCGGTCCTATCTGTGAAAATTAAAACCAGAGGTCAGACTCATATATTTGTAAGACCTTATGATCGTCATCCTATTTAACAATGCTGCAGTACAATAGCTCTAATTTACCATGGAGTCCGGGCCCGAACGGGCCTCTGAACGTGGGAATTGAGAGAGACCAAACCAGGGGTTCTGGTCAAACTCAGCGATATTAAATCGCAACAACAGAGGAGGAATAACCAACGTGGAATAAAAACAAGTTGGGAGAAGAGTATTCTGTCATGCAATAATACATACTAAGTTCAGCATTGGGATTCAACTTACATCAGCTTTAAACAATCAGCCAATTGGTGAGAGTATTGTGGGTTACAATCCCAATTTGTCGATATCCCGAAGGGACAGGCTGCCATTAATGTGCGCCGGCTGTGGGTTGGGAAAAGTGTGAAACTGTTTTAGTCAGGTGGTATTCATAGCAGAAGCCAACATTGTGGCGTGTAAATTACTTCGTAACTTACATCAGACAAGCAGAGGTGAGAAACGCTGACTGTTTTAGCACATCTTGATTTGACATCAACGTCCCTCATTGTGCTGATGATAACCCGACTCACTTGACCTCCTAACGATTGGGGTATCCCAAGGTGTCACAAGTGTAGTTGAGTAATTGGAAGATATGCAGTGCTGGACTGCTTCTTGCAAGCACTTTTCTGAATGATTTTTTAATTTGAATCTCAGTTGCAAGGCCTTTTAATTCCCATTCGTGTATTGTCTAGACTTGTTTCAAATTGCTCTGTCCACATTCCATAAGGTTATTGCATTTTAGGATACCCAAGGGTCAACAAGCCCTGAAGTTTGGAGGATATATTCTTGATTATCTACATTGTAAAATAGTGTGTGTGCCTATTCATTGTAAAAGGAAGCTTTTGTATAATTTTTCTCTAAGCACATTGAAGGGATCTCCATTGGTAAGATATGTGCTTTATCCGGCTGTTTGCTTTCACTTCTGGAATACTAGCTCCTGGAAGAAGAGTGCTTTTAGCTAGGCATGCATATCTAGAGGGAGCTGCTGGCATGTGGAATACTGACTGTTACATTGATGAACTGAGCTTAAAGGGTGAACTTGTACATTCTTTGTAGGATCAATTCCTCTGTTATTGCCTACTGGATCCTGTGTGAGATGTGGAAGATAATTGATAAGGTCTTGGGAGAGAGGAAGCCTGTGGTTGATGTGACAAATTCCGAATTGCCTGCCTTCCTGGACTATTTTTTTGGACTCTGCCCCACTCTGCAATATCATCCTCCACATATTTTGAAATCAGGTTAGGTTACTGGAGACCAGCCCGGATGTAAACAGCATTAACAGCAAAATCTCCTGGAAAACCAGCTTAACCATCTGAAACCTGCAAAATCACCATGAAGAAGCAGTTGACAGCACCCACCTAAGTGATTTTATTTCAGCTCAACATTCTTTATAAACACACTTGAATTTAAGTTATTGCAAGAACATCCTTGGTGCCCTGACACCCTCTAAAATTCATTGTTATATATAGTCTATGTTGGTTAAATGGTTAAGTGGATTTTATTCCCAAAGGGTTTCTAGTGGTTTCTCGGGTTTGTATTTAACCTATGTACTGTAAAGGCCACATGTTCGATCTTGTCTGACCTTTTGACTGCCTATTTAAGAATTGCACTAGAGTAACATGAGCCTGGTCTGATCACCACACAATTCAGATTGAATTATTAACTCCTAAAAACATAGTAAACAGACAGCTAATTTTATTAACTGTAGGAAATGGGGTAAAATTGATATGATAGAGGACTTTGAAAGAACTAAATGAACACTTAGTAATAACCCAGATAAAGCACGTTTTTAATAACTGGCTGGATAGGAAAATAAATGTGTTTGCTCTGCCTGCTAGCAGTCTGAAAATTAAAAGATGGTCACCTGCCCCTTGGTATTCTAAAGATGTAATAGATGCGAAACTGTGCCTACGGCACCTGAAGTGGAAATGGAAAAGGAAAAATTAAGAAAAATGTAAAGCTCATTATAAGAAAGCTCTAATAAATTATAAAAAAAATGGATTACACAAACATAGATTGTCTACTGTTCTAAAAGAACTCCTAGAGAAAAACCTTCAAGAAGATGTCCACTCTTTCATCTGTGGACAGAACTAGCCACCTTGCAGTGGTTTCTCAAGAATGTTGCAAGGACGTTTAATAGGTTCTTCGTTGAAAAAATAAAGTCAATAAAGTTAGCCAATTTTACCACTCTAAACCAAGAATCATTACAACACCTGTTGACTAAAATAAAGTCAGGTCCCCCCCCCCCCAGATCCTTGTCCACCCTGAGTTGTGCTGGTTATAGCTCAGGTCATAGTAAAACAAATTAGGGGCTTATTATGATGGCAGTTGGAAAGCCACTGAGCTTTGGTCAGGGGTTTTCCAACTGCCATCGTTCGTTTCATGCCGGTCATTCCGACTGGCTTCCAACAGGCTCAAGCCGCCCATCAGCCAGTTGGAGGTGGGTCAGTACTATCAGAAGGCTGGTCTTCCCACCCTTGGGATTACGAAGCACAGTTTCCGGCAGGCTTGTCATGCCAGCCTTTCCGACACAGAAACCCTGTCAGAAAGTGTGTTCGGGGACCCCTAGCATGGCCCCCTTGTGTGCACGGCCTCTGGTTAGAGGCGGAGGGGGCACCTATGGTACCCACTGTTAATCCCTGCACCCTGTGGCAGGCCCTTCAAGGAGCCTGCCTCAGGGTGCATGGATTAACCACACCTCCCATTTCCCTATGAAAGCATGTGCTACCAACAGTTTATGGCCGTAACACAGGCTCCCATAGGGAAATTTAGGAATGCATCCAAATTAGGCGGTTGGGACCACCGAGGGGAGGTCAGTTGGTCCCGTTTACGAGACGGTGTATGATGGAAGCAATTCTGCCCGACATCGTAATCGGTCCCGGAATGTTTTTATTAAATTCCTCCTTGAAGGTGGAAATAGTTCCTGATGACTTTAACAAAGCAATTGTGCTACCACTATTAAAAATAGCTTGGTGATGACACCGAGATATAAAATAACTACCATTGCATCTCTCTATTGCCTTACTATTAGAAATTGAGTTACTGGTTGACTGAGGTGTGAACACCTGTCAAGCAGAAACCACAATTCTAATCAGGATAAGGCACAAGCAACCCTAAATTAACCCATGCTCACACTTCCCCGGTAGCTTGGCACAGAGCAGTCAGCCTTAATTTAGAGACAATCTGTAAAGTATTTGTGCCATATTTCAAACAGTTAAACAGTGAAAACACCACAGACACAAAATTCCACGCCAGGTTAGAAAAACAAACCTTAATTTAATAAATAAAGCGAGACCATTACAACAAAAATTCAATCAGTAGAATTGGATGTATGAATTTTTATAGAATAAACTGTAAAATAGCACCTAAAAGCAGAAAGCGCCAACTGTGACTATCTGGTCGCAATCGACCGGGTCATAGTAAAAAGTTAAGCCATTGTTAAAGCTGACTGCAAGAGAGTTCGAGTTGGATACAGTGCCAAATTACTCCTGCTGAAGCAAGGAAAGTGTTGCGGTTGGAAGTTGGCATGGTGTGAAGAGCAGACCAGGCGATGAGGATGGGCGGGCTGAAACCTCACGTTGGTGGTCCACCGCAGGCTATCGATGCTGCTGTTTGAAGAGATAGGCTGTTGGCTGCTCGCGCTGGAATTTGGCATGGGTCCATTGGGAACGGGACTGTTTGCAGACACAAAGAGCTCTAAAGCTTGATTTCAGGAGCCTATGAGCTTCACCAAGGGTACAGAATCTGAGAGGCACCCCTTTGGGTACAGTAACTGCAAATGGGTCCAGGAGCTGTTGGGGAGCCTTTTTATGTCCCTGCGGATCAAAACAGGAGGCTAGCAGACAAGCCCTTTGAGTCACTCTGGGGTCCTGGGTTCAAGGTGAAATTGCAGGTCCGGTTTTTCTTTCAGGCAAGAGGGCAGCAGGCAGCAGGTTAGCACAGTGGGGCAGCAGTTCCTTTAGAGCAGCAGTCCAGCAGAGTGGCAGTTCTTGTAGCAGCACATCAGTCCTTCTTCCTGGCAGAGTATCCACAAGTCAAGAAGTGTACTGAAGAGTTGGTGTCTGAGGTCCTTCTTTTATACTAAACACTTGGAGGGACTATAGAGTAAGCCTTCACTCGCTCTCCCAACTAAACTATAGAACTCACCAAACAAAAAGGACAAAAAAGGGGGGGGAACTTTTATCCTAGTAGGGAACTGGGAGTATGGAAAATAAAGACAGTAAAGGAGGAAAAACCTACAGGAAAACCCATTGGGTTGTTGATATATCAGAGAAGCTACATCTCCATTACCTTGTCTGTTTGTATTGACATGTTTCAGCCGGTGCCAAATGCCCTGACAGGTCACTGACCTTCTTCAGGATCAGATCCATTAGTAAAGCCCTGGTCTCCAGGGCCGGACTGGCTACCGGGCAGTTGTGTGTGCTGCCGAGCAGGGGGATGCTTTTGTTGATGGGGACCTGTGTGTGCAAAACGAAATTCGTTTTGCTTTTTTTTTTCCAAAGCGCACGCAGGTCCCCATCAACGAAATACGCCCATACCACGGAGAAATCATCCCCCTGCTCGGCAGCACACACAACTGCCCGGTAGCCAGTCCGGCCCTGCTGGTCTCTCCTAGTTTACTGGAACACATGGTAGGACTAAGAATATGGCAATACTTGCCTGTAGTAGACACAATTAGGATGTGTACCTTCAAAGATAAAATATATCACATTGTTATTGAATATGCTTCCCTCATTAAGGATCTCCTACTTTATAATACCATTTATATTCACACATTCATGTATTTAAAAAGAATTTTCACATAAAGCGATGACCTTGTTTGGTATATAAATCGATGACCTTGTTTCTGAGTAACGACAGGGGTTAAAGCTGATTGTGAGGTTCACAAGGTTCTGCCCTCTTATCACATTTCTTCAGCATTTACATCCAACCCCTGATAAAGGAACTCACTAATAGAGAGTATCGGATCTGTAATAATGCTGATGACTCTTAGGTCTTACTATGCCTTGATTTCCGAGCTGTATTTCAGTCTCTATTTCCAGACATGATGCGCTCTATCAGTAGCTGGATGAGGAGTAATTATCTAAAGTTGAATGCGGAGAAAACCGAAATAGTTATTTTTAGTAGCAACTCTGCTTCCTGATCCAATCTTTGTTGGTACAGTCAAATGGGACCGTTACCAGTATCCAAGTCAGTAGCAAGAAGTAGAGGAACGGTAGTTGAGCAACAGCTTTCATTAAGATCGCAAATCAATTATGTGGTCCCTTAATGTATTGTTACTCTATGGACCATTGTGAAACCATTTCTTTGTGTTGAAAAGATGAGGACTAAAATGGCAGCTGTCATCGGGGCTAGATCAGACTATGACAATAACATTTATCTTGGCCTCCCAAATTGCGACATTACAAATGCTTCAGAATACAGCAGCTAGGTTGTTGTTCAAAGCCACACGCAGATCACACGCCCTAAACCTTCTCAAACAGCTCCATTGGTTATCAATGAAGCAGCATATTCATCTTAAACGTGCTGCTTTGGCTTCAACGCTCTGCATGGGATATCTTGATTAGTAGAGTGGAGAGATATACCCCTATGAGGGAACTCCGTTCTTCCACAGCCCATCTACTGGTGGTGCTAATATTTTGTAAATCAAGGTTCAGAGATCGCAGGTTCTCGGTATTAGCTTTGACCTCCTGGAACGACCTTACAATGCATATCCGATCCCTCACAGGACTTAAAGCTTTTAAAGATTTTTAAAATTATCATATTAAAATGCTATATTTTATTTAATTTTGTCGTGACTAGTGTATGGTCTCAGTTTTACACTATATTGTTGTTTGGTTTCTTAAACATACCATCCTCTGCTTTCAAAGAGCTACCAAAAATAAGATTGAGCTGAACCTATTAAAATCTATTTTCAGCTGAGGGTCCTGTAGTTTGGGAAGCATGGAAGCTCAGCTGCGAATTAAAGCTAACCTCCACTTTTGAAAATGAGGTGGAGGGAGTCTTGGATGATACCCATAGGTACAATCGTTTTTGTATTTATTATTATAATCATGTATATGCCATAACATAACATAATTAACAGTACAATGATAAGTACGCATATATTTAAAAAAAAAAATCAAAGAGCAGCACTTTCATCCATTTAAAATCGGTAATTTCCGTAAATTAACTTTGCAGTACATATTCTACTTCATATTAGGCATTAAGCTAAAAAGTAAGATATATTTCCATTGATTAGGAGGTGGAACACACTGAGCTAATTACGCACTCTTATGGTCAGTGGAACAGTCACCCTAAACTTAAGTTAGCAGTGCTTCATCATGACAAAATTAAAAAAATTAGACACATTAACAGTTATATAGAATCACCAGCATAGTTGGTCATAAGCATGGGGGAGAGTTTTCAAATGCTTTCACCTTACAGTCCAGGCAGCCAGGATATAACTTGCCACTGACTTATAAATCACCGGAGTTTCCGTTCTAAAACAAAGTGCAAGGTAAAGTAAAAAGGTGGTAACCTACAGATGTATGCATACAATGAGTTAGCGTGAGATCATTTTTCATGAGGTATCCAAAGAACCCATTCTGTTTTGTGATCCATATTATAACCATATGCAACTTGTTGGAGTTGAAGAAGGATATGAGTGTTACCCAGATAAATTCCACATATCAAAATGCCTGCTACTCACTCAGAATGGATGTATGTTTTTTTTGTTGGCTACATGGGGTCTATAATAAAAGATCTTGGTAAATATGAGCTTTCTTTCTCAATACCTATATTTTATTGAACCATCTCCCCTTGCCCAAGACATCAATCATAACAAAATTTAACTCAGTGCTTTCAGTAAGCTGCCCAGCTCATGTGGTCACTAAGAGGGTATATTTCAATATATTTCCATTTAGTAAATTGGCTCACCATTGAAATCTACCCACACAAAGATCTACCAAGAGTTTTCGTGAAAACAACATTATTAGTTGATTATTATTTTAATAAGAGTGTTTAAAATCAAATAAACACTGCAACATGTTAAATGGTATCTGGAAACAGTACCGGGAGAATGCCCGTGGTACAGCATGGCATAGAATAGGCAAAGATTTTGTGACGAACCGTATTTTCCGCCTTCAGCAATGTGGTAAGTTTACCTACAAAGCTTTTCTGAACTTTCTGGGCTCATTTTCACTGCTTTTAACACAATTTTAACTTTAATGGAAGCGTATGTAGCCATTTACTAGACAAGATCATTTTTTGGGAAGCTGTTGTGCTCAAAGGCAAATGAATGTAGAATTGTATCTACAAATTGAGCATCTTTAGGCACTGTGGTATTGTGCAGGAGAAGAGTCCTGTTTTTTATAAAGTGAATTTAGCTTTTGTTAAAAAATGATACCAGTTCCATAAATGATGATTTTCATACCAGTACAGCAAAGCTTAAACCTCTGCAACCTTAGCAAAGCTGTAAAGCTTCCATAGACCTCAACAAGCATTGTAAAGAAAAACTTTACAACTTCACACACCACAGGTGTCAATTAGCTTTGTCGGCACTTGGGACACTGCTTCAGGTGATGTCAATGATTACTGTATGTTGCGGGGGTCGAAACACGTGATGGTTTACCTAAACACACGATTGCTTTGACTGGCAAGGTAAAATGTATTTACTTGAGGATTCTTTTAAGTGACAGGACACGGTTAATGCTTTTCCTACAAAATGGGTGAAGTCAGGCAGATGACATTTCTCAGCTTTACTAGGGCTTGCAGTGGCAAAACAAAATGTAATGTGGCCTGCCCTTTGGAGGTAACAATTTGCTCTTAAAGGATATCCTATCAATGGAACACCCTGCAGAAGGAAATCATGGCGACCTGCTACACCTGTCCTGCAGGTGCATTGTATTTTAAAATAGGACAAGTTGAAATGTAATGTTAAACATGTCTTTACAGGGACTAGCACCTAAACTAAACGCTATTTCATTGAAGCAATGCTGACCGTTCCATAAAAAACAACTAGGGTGCAATATTAAATTAAATAATGCCATCTTTGGCTACGAAACACCTAGAAAGTTAATTCTTGACTCTTTTTAATTAATAAAATCCCAATATACTGGTGAAGCCAGATTCCCTGACTAAATCCTCTGGAGGCTAATTGCACTATCCTCCAGCTGCAGCCCTCTTGGTGCTTAAGCCCTGAATGGGATATAAAAACTGCTCCCAGAACATAGACAAAGGCCTCGGTATAGGGAGGTGTTTCTTTTCTTCTAGCAGAATTCTATTTGGGCAATAACCAGGACAGGAACTTAATTAACTTTGGAGGGGTCTCCCCTGTTACAGACAGATATCAAATTACACCTGGCCAGGCTCCTTCTTTGTTCCAGCAGCCAGGGAAGCTACAATGCCAGTTGGCAGAGAGCTGCCCCTGAAACTGGTTTGATGTGAAAACAGAGGAAGCTTTGATGATTTCCCTGGCCACATTTCTACAATGTGTACACAGGCTCTTCACAAAGGATGAAGGTTTTCATCATGTTGAATTTAGGCGGCAGAGAAGAGCACAGTACGATTCTTTGCAATAGGACACACAAGAAACGCTGCAAAAGTGGACAAGGTAACCCCTGGGAACTTTTACCCTATTCTTTAGGGAAAACCAGGATTTATATGCACCTCAAGCTGGTGTCCGGAGTAAAGGTGACATCCCCAGTACCCTCCTCAGAACACTACTGGACCTGAGGAAGATCGGAAAAGGATTGAATAGTGCAAACTCCGAGGAGACAACGTACAGCTGATGCACATTTTTAATGCCTGGATTGTTGTGGTATGTATATATATATATATATATATATATATATATATATATATATATATATATTTACCAACGATAAAACCCCCAATTCAGGGTTTTTCCAAATGAGAGCACTCCAAGTCAATACGGCGTAGGTTCGTCACGTTTTTATTAAACAAAAACCTTCAGCAAATCAATCCACAAACGCGTTTCGGCATTGCCGCCTTCGTCAGTGTATATATATATATATATATATATATATATATTTCAAAACAGGTTGCCCAAGGTGAGGTGGCCACCCAGAGTTAAACGTCATTTCAGTGAGGGCCCCAATAGACTTGACAAACGGCCATCCAACGGTAAATGCAGCTCAACATGTTTCGGGCCGACGCCCTTGATCACGAGCCTCCAGAAATAATGAACATGGCCGCTTGGAGTTAGAACACCTGCATTTATTTAATCAAGTCCGCCTACATGGGCGTGTCTTTAAGCCTAACTCGGCTTCGGCAACAGAGTGCCTTCTGGTACTTGCAGTTCAGCTCCAATCTGTGTTGCCTCAGTGGGTTGCGCCAAGTTCATAATATCATAATTAAAATCCGCAGTGGGTCCGAGGAAAGCAGGAAGGTAAGTCTGTCGGATTCTGCAACCCCTCGAGTAGACAAATTCAGCTCCTTGCGACACCCGGTGTTTTCCCAGGTAACAGGATCCGCATCTCTGCGGCGGGCCATCCTCGCGACCAAGCCTGGCCGCTAAAACATTTCAAAACAGGTTGCCCAAGGTGAGGTGGCCACCCAGAGTTAAACGTCATTTCAGTGAGGGCCCCAACAGACTTGACAAACGGCCATCCAACGGTAAATGCAGCTCAACATGTTTCGGGCCGACGCCCTTGATCACGAGCCTCCAGAAATAATGAACATGGCCGCTTGGAGTTAGAACACCTGCATTTATTTAATCAAGTCCGCCTACATGGGCGTGTCTTTAAGCATAACTCGGCTTCGGCAACAGAGTGCCTTCTGGTACTTGCAGTTCAGCTCCAATCTGTGTTGCCTCAGTGGGTTGCGCCAAGTTCATAATATCATAATTAAAATCCCCAGTGGGTCCGAGGAAAGCAGGAAGGTAAGTCTGTCGGATTCTGCAACCCCTCGTGTAGACAAATTCTGCTCCTTACGACACCCGGTGTTTTCCCAAGTAACAGGATCCGCATCTCTGCGGCGGGCCATCCTCGCGACCAAGCCTGGCCGCTAAAACATTTCAAAACAGGTTGCCCAAGGTGAGGTGGCCACCCAGAGTTAAACGTCATTTCAGCGAGGGCCCCAACAGACTTGACAAACGGCCATCCAACGGTAAATGCAGCTCAACATGTTTCGGGCCGACGCCCTTGATCACGAGCCTCCAGAAATAATGAACATGGCCGCTTGGAGTTAGAACACCTGCATTTATTTAATCAAGTCCGCCTACATGGGCGTGTCTTTAAGCCTAACTCGGCTTCGGCAACAGAGTGCCTTCTGGTACTTGCAGTTCAGCTCCAATCTGTGTTGCCTCAGTGGGTTGCGCCAAGTTCATAATATCATAATTAAAATCCCCAGTGGGTCCGAGGAAAGCAGGAAGGTAAGTCTGTCGGATTCTGCAACCCCTCGTGTAGACAAATTCTGCTCCTTACGACACCCGGTGTTTTCCCAGGTAACAGGATCCGCATCTCTGCGGCGGGCCATCCTCGCGACCAAGCCTGGCCGCTAAAACATTTCAAAACAGGTTGCCCAAGGTGAGGTGGCCACCCAGAGTTAAACGTCATTTCAGCGAGGGCCCCAACAGACTTGACAAACGGCCATCCAACGGTAAATGCAGCTCAACATGTTTCGGGCGCTTTTGGATTGATGTTTGCGGCTGTTCGCCCAGTCGCGGAATGTGGCCCACCGCGTTGAAGCGGGTCCGCGCCGGCACCATGATGGAGCTGGTGTGTATGGAAGGAAGACAAGTGATGGTGCCACATGCAGGTTGGAGCCAGCTTGTTGCACGTTGTGACACCTGAAAAGCGGGGCAGGCTACAGCGGGGACAGAGCCTCTACCCACTTGGGCAAGACTTTATGTTTTATTTTGGAGGAACGAAAAGCAGCCCACATGGGGAATAACAAAGCGCACTACAATGTCCAGAAATCTTTGCAAATAACCACGCCCTTTTCGGCAGGTGATTGAAATTCAAATTGACATTGTGCGCAGTGAATCGTGCTTGTTTCTCTTCGAACTCAGCCACTGAAGAAGGGAGATTGATGCTCCTGAAACGGGTTTGGCGAAAAGAATCCTTTTGATGCCTGTTACTTAGTTTGTCGCCTGCTTGCAAGTTGTCAATAAAAAGTTTTGTGCTACTCAGCTTCCTGTGGCTTCGTTCCAATTGGGGCTTACCTGCTTTTGGATTGATGTTTGCGGCTGTTCGCCCAGTCGCGGAATGAGGCCCACCGCGTTGAAGCGGGTCCGCGCCGGCACCATGATGGAGCTGGTGTGTATGGAAGGAAGACAAGTGATGGTGCCACATGCAGGGTGGATCCAGCTTGTTGCACGTTGTGACATCTGAAAAGCGGGGCAGGCTACAGCGGGGACAGAGCCTCTACCCACTTGGGCAAGACTTTATGTTTTATTTTGAAGGAACGAAAAGCAGCCCACATGGGGAATAACAAAGCGCACTACAATGTCCAGAAATCTTTGCAAATAACCACGCCCTTTTCGGCAGGTGATTGAAATTCAAATTGACATTGTGCGCAGTGAATCGTGCTTGTTTCTCTTCGAACTCAGCCACTGAAGAAGGGAGATGGATGCTCCTGAAACGCGTTTGGCGAAAAGAATCCTTTTGATGCCTGTTACTTAGTTTGTCGCCTGCTTGCAAGTTGTCAATAAAAAGTTTCGTGCTACTCAGCTTCCTGTGGCTTCGTTCCAATTGGGGCTTACCTGCTTTTGGATTGATATATATATATATATATATATATATATATATACATATATATATATATATATATATATATATATATATATATATATATATATATATATATATATATATATATATATATATATAACCTGCTGCCGGTCGCCAGTTGGTAGTTATAGTTAGGACCTACTTTCCATAGGAAATCCACAACATTCTATTTGCAATAACTTTAGCGCTGGTGGATGAATCTTCGCTAATTTCTCTAAGAAAATGGCCTGCTCTGTTACGCTCCTTCCCTGAAAGTTTGGGGGTGATTCGTTAAGTGGGGGCCGAAAAAAAAAGGGGGGTCCCAAAACGTGTTTTCCCCATGCAATTTTCCATAGGGACCTTTAGCCAGGGCTACAGCCCAAACGGCTGAACGGAATTACACCAAATTTGGCAGAGAGGTAGAGTTCGGTTCGCAGATTGTGCTTTTTGGTGTAAATCCGTTCAGTAGTTCCTGAGAAAATCATAGCAATATCTAGAGACGAAGTACTGCATGCGTATGGAAATCTGTACAATTACAAGCACGAGCTGCATGCTGATTGGATGTCAACTGTCTGTCAACACTCCAAACCAGGAAGTGTTGGCAGCCATCTTGTGCCTCGGCAGCACCGAGTCACAAGAAAACTGTAAAAGAAAGTTGAAAAATAAGGAAAGGGGGCAGGGTAGAAACATGTTGACCCTCTAGGTCTGCTCAGGGGGTCCCACATGAATCTTTTTTTTTTTAAATAAAAAAAACGCGGGGTACGCGTATGGTACTCGTACGCGGCGGAAAAGGAAAAAAAAACTAGAAGTCCGTTTTATTCTTAATTAGCTCCTGGGGGGCCAAATCCCGGGGGCAATTTATTTCTAAAATGGGGGGCTTGCTTGCTGAAAATGCTGCTGCAGCAGTTGATGTGCTTGGTGCAGTAGCAGGTGGGTTGTCTCGCAACCTCCGTGTTGCAGCTCGAGCAAAGTTGTTGGGGTGCAAGTTCTTCACGTGTCGCTCCATATTTGCTGTGCCAAAGGAGTATTTTTAAGATGGATCACCCCTTGAGTTATTTGGCAAATTTTACAGGTTACTTTTGAAGCATTAACCTTTTTTTGCCCTTCTGGAAAAGTAAAAAACTGCCAAATTAGAGCTTCTTTCCTCTGCTTTGGAGGTTCTTCAGGAATGGAATATTCCTCTGAAGAATGGCTGGAAGATAAGTCCATTGCTGTTATTATTGACAAGATTCTCAGATGAGATGCTTCTTCTTAGAAAGTCAGAGTAGAATGATTAAAATGGGACGGAACTTTCAACAGTTGGAAAAAGAAGTGTTATGAACCAATCAAATCTCCTCTTTTAAAGTCACATGGCTTTGCGTACGCTTACGCTGTGCTTATGGTGCTCTTACAATGCAAGTACGCATGGCGTTCCTCCGTGATTTGTGTAATTGCTTTTAAAAGTAATATACGATTGTTCAAAGTTTAAAAAAACTATTTTAATAACTACCCTATATAATGTATTCTGTTAGTATGTTCATTAAATACATAAATATATGTTTTTAAATAACTAAAAACATTTGCGTCTTTCGCGTATGGGGCACTGTACATGATGTCACACGGAAGCTTTGATGCGACGCGTAACGTGAAAGCGTATTCGTATCGTATGCTGAGAATGATTAGCAGTACAAACTATGGTGCAATCACTCTCTCACTGTCAAATCAGAGCACAGGGCGCGCTATGAGAATGGTTACAAGTGGTCACTCATTGGAGATCCGATTCAGCTGTGTGGTTTATACACACTATCATAATGTTACCTTTTAGCCTGTTCAAGTTTGAGGTTTACTTGAAATACTATGATATAGGCAGATATGCATCTTTAGGCAGCGCTTATCTCCATGAAGCTTGGTTATTACCATTTACATATAGGTGCCTGAGGGAGGGAAAATAAGTTTATCTGAATGGCGAGGATTGCACAATAACACCAGATCACTCCTTAATTTGTAGACACATACAATTGCATGGCTATTGTAATCAAGATGCGCCTAATTTGGCCTGAGTTTCGAAAGGCACTCCGACACGTGCTATCATAACAACGTTGAGTTTACTGGCAAAAAGGAATTATTTACTTTGAAATAATGCAGATTGTTGTGCGATGTTAGCAGGCATCGCTTATATGATTACGGTAACTGAGCGTGTGGTTTGCTATAAAAGTCGTGTTTACTCCTCTGCATGGGAAGCTGGATGTTTCTATCTGTCCATCGATTCCGACCTTGAAAGCAGAGTCAACCAAATGAGCCGCATAACAGCGCTATTGTCTCAAAAAGAGGTTGCTCTTACATCTGATAGAGAAACATTTGTCCTTCATGTACCAAACAACCGCACAGAGGTGCATGCTTTATTAAATACAGACGTGCCCCTGCATTTTGGGGAGTTAATTCAGACTATCTTTAATGCGTCCTTGACTACGGAGTTACTTTACTTTTGGCCTTGTGACTTCTTTTCAAACTATATTGGGGGTAGATGTATCAAAATTCCATTTTGCGATTTCTTAATAACGATTTTTAAGGAATCGCTATTTAGAATTTGCAAAATGGAATGTATGTAAAAAATCGCTATTTTTTAGCGATTTCTTAGTCTTCCTTATTTACGAATTCGCACTTTGCGAATTCGCAAATAAGGAATAATTTCCCATGCATTCCGATGGGCCAGGAGGCCCATAGGAAAGATTGCGAAATATTTCTCAATTTGCAAATCGCATTTTGCGAATTCACAAATTGAGAATAATTTCAAGGGTGCAGGGGTGTCTCAAAGACACCCTGCTGCACCCCTGAAATTTACATGTGTGTGTGCATATGGCGCACATACATGCTCTATGGGCATGTGTGTGCGTCACATGCCACCTTCAAAAATGGCAAATAGTGCATTTTTTAAAGAATTCGCAAATTAACTTCAACAACAAGTTGGTGGTAATTTGCGATTTCTTAACCAAAATTCGCAATTGAAAAATGCTACATACATAGCATTTAAGGAATCGCAAAATTGCTATTCCTTAAATGCTATGGCAAAATAAGGAATCGCAAATTTTTGCACTTCCTTATTTTGCGAATTTTTGATGCATGCCAAAACATGCAAATAGATCGTTTGCGATTCGCAAAGGATGAAATTCTGCGAATTTCGGCCTTTGCGATTCGCAAACGGCTTGATACATCTAGGCCTCGGTGTCTTCTTGGCATTTTTCCATTCGATTTTTTCCAGCATCTTTGGTGGATTCCCCTTAATACTCGCATTAGTTGCCGGTGTGCATTTATTAATTTGTTTACTTAAATATGGATGCACATCCTGCAGGACAGGACAATATTTCTCAGCTGTTGGTGGTCCGCAACCAAATGCTTAGTTATTACGGAGCGCTGCCTCTGGCTACATTGAGTGCAGTTCATGGATTATCGTTTTGATTTTCCTTTTTCACATGCGTTCAACCTTTCTTCCATTGCCTGAGCTGCGATTTCGACTGGACCCTGGATTTGTGTCTCTGCAGTACAGTGTCTCCCAACGCGGATTATGACCAGCTGATGAGCCCCTTAGTGGTTCATGACTTGCTCTGTTCTGGCGTCGGGATTATGGCCTTAGCAGCGATACATGGAATAATGGGACGTTGTAATGTTTTTGCAGCGGCACATGACTTCTTGGCACACAGTTACATTGAAGATGACCCGAGTTTTCCTCCGATGGTAATAGAGGCTCCGGTCATTGAGGAACATGTATGTTCATTCGTACTATTGAATTGGATGGCTGAAATGTTTTCAGATGAGACCAATGACTTCCTCTTGGAGGCTGTTGCTACATACTGTGCTTATATGCTGTTGTAATAAGAGTCTTTCTACCTATTCTTTATTATTTAGTTACTGCTTTCTATGAAACAGCGAATAATTTTTTTTGCAAATTTGAACTTGACTCTGCTTTTCAGACTTGGACTCTGCGTTCGTAATTCGCCCACGTGTATATCACGTGCTTTGATCAAGGAAGGGTGCTGTGGGGCTGATCCTTGCACTCACACCGTGTTAAGTTAGCATGGGTTTATTAGAAGCTTAACTTAAACGCCATTTTTGCTTTCCTGCTCTGCTTTGCACACGACACGCACTTGCGATATTGTTTAGAGAAGGCTGAGCATTTTGCTTCACATGAAAATAATTTGTTATGCTTCATTGGTAGACTGCCTCGCTAGTTTTGTGTGTATAGTGAGAGCATGGAACATCAAGGTTATCTTGGACACTGTATCTGTATTCGGAATGATCCTCGCACGTTCGAGCCATAACACATATGCAGCTGTGGCCACCTCTGATACTGGCGTGTTTAATAATGCACTGTGCAGGCATGATTACACAAAGTTGGAGAACATTCGTATCCTGACAGTTTGTGCAGAACTCAATGTGATCCACTACTGCTGAGTACCAGAGGTATGGGTCCGCCCATGTAATCCTCAGAGACCTTCTGTAGTTATAAACTAACCTGCTAGGTAGGGAGGGTGAAATCTAGGTATATTTTAAATCTGTTTCCCTTTAACATTATAAGATGCTTTCTCCCTTTGTATTTTATGGAATAGTAACAATGCTGACAACCTTGTTTCTGATAATATGTTGTCTTGTATTATCTAAGGTACTGCGCATGAGATTACGGCGTTAGAAATAAACATTTCAAACTTGCATGTGTCTTTATTTACTCCTTGTTTTGGACTGGTGTAAGACTATAACGAAAGAGAGCTCTTGTTATCCACCTTACTTGAGGTAATCTAAGTCGCATGTTCTGGGTTGACTAGTCATTGGTGTTTTTGCTATAGGACGAAGAATCAATGAGTCACTGATTGTTAGTCTGTTAGGGGGTTTGGGAACACCGTAATTCACTGAGGTCCTAAGTCTTTATGCACAGTTCTGCGTAGGAGCAGAATCCCTGAAACAGTAGTTACAACAAAAAGGCTCAATAAAGGGCTTTGAGTTTTAATCAGAATATGAAATTGAAGAATAATTGAAAATCCCAGCCAATAAAGGGAGCAAGTGTGCAAATTTCACTGTGCCTTCGGCCGGGGTAGTTGTTACAATAAAAAGGCTTGATAAAGGCCAGCACTTTGAATAGGAATATGAAATAGAAGAATAGTTGATAATCACAGCTAAGGAATGCAGCAAGTAGTTGTGTGTACGTGTGGATGATGTGTTGATTGAGTGGAAGATGAAAAAGGTGACAAATAAGAAAGGCTGGAGACACGCAAACTACCCACAGCCTTGTCAGTGAAGTGGATCTTTGGATTCCCAGCTCATTACACAGATAGGGTGTTCGATTCCGCAATGGGAGCAAGAGAAACAAGTACCACATCTAAGGAAGCAAGCTAGTGCACAAAGCACACACAGTATACGGTAGAAAGGATGCAAGAAAGGACGCAAGTGTGCAAATTACCCACTGCCATTCATGGGTAGTAGTTACCAAGAAGGCTGAATAAAGGGCCTGCACTTTGAATTTGAATTAAAGAAGAATAATTGATAACCCCAGCAAAGAAAGGCAGCAAGTAGGTGTGTGTATGTGTGGATGATATGTATATTAAGCGAAAGATGAATAAGGTGAAAAATAAGAAAGGCTGCAGGCATGCAAAATTTCCACTTCTTTGTAAGGGAAGTGGGTGTTTAGTTTTCCAGTGCATATATATATATTTATATATTCACTGAAAAAACCATAGGTTTCACACGATATAGTTAAGAATTAGCATTTAAAAAACCATGCAAATTCACTGAAAAAAACATAGGTTTCAGCCACGTTATAGTTAGGAATAAGCATTTAAAAAACCTTTGAAATTCACTGAAAAAAACATAGGTTTCACACACGTTATAGTTAGGAATTAGCATTTAAAAAGCCTTAGAAATTCACTGAAAAAAACATAGGTTTCACACATGTTATAGTTAGCTGGACATTTCACTCATACAAAACCTTTGAAATGCCCCCGTTATAGTTAGTTCAGCTAACTATAACTCGTTTGCCCGCAATGCACTGCTGATGACGTCACATATTACATCACTCATGCCATGGTCAGTGACATCACTCATGACATCTGACATCACTGATGACATCTCAAATGACATCACTGATGACATCATCCTTGTTACAGAGTGGCAGACCTGCTGTCAGTGTAATATAACCGTTGATACACACATCCAAAAATAGAAACTACATTTTTTTTTTAAATGGAGATACCAATACCACTTACAACAACCTATACAGTAATTCTACCATCTACTTACACATCCACTCATTCACCAACACTTGTATATAGTCACTCATACATGTAATCACTCATCCTATGTACTCATACACCTATTCATGCTGTTACACACCGACACTCATCCATAGAGTTACTCACACACATACTCACACATGCAAATATTAATAATCAAACATCCATTTACTTGCATATGCAGCTATACACAAACTACTACACTTACTTTTACAGATACATACAAATACTTACTCTCTTAAACAATCACTTATAGAAACACATACTTATTTATACAGGAACTCTTCCAATCTCTCACTCTCACATATACTCACTTATATACATCAATACTTAACATACTCACATATACTAGTTTTAAAACATATGTAGTCACTCATAAAGATACTATTGAGGCAGTCATTCACTTAGTAACACACACATACACACACTCATCCACCCATACAGTCCTGCACACATGTTGTCTTCAAAACACATACAAACAGTGCGTCACTCATTCATGCATCTATGAACTAAGTAATATCCCTCACCGAACTATACAGACACTCATACTGATACTCAAGAAACCAACTAATAACCCATATTGACACTTATGTAGCTACTCACCAACCCATGCAGCCAATTATAGACAAAGTGAGACACAAATACAGATATTTACATATTTAAACATTACTCGCTAATACATGTATTCCCTAAGATACACATAATAAGTCAGTTATGCAATCATTTTTACAAAAAAAATCCATTTACATACTTATTTACCCATTTATTTTTCCATCTACCTTTAGATATACATATATAAAAAATGTTTATTTTTCAGAAAGACACACAATCACTGGATGATGTCATAACTATAACGGGGAAATTTCAAAGGTTTTGTATGAGTGAAATGTCCAGCTAACTATAACATGTGTGAAACCTATGGTTTTTTCAGTGAATTTGTAAGGTTTTTTAAATGCTAATTCCTAACTATAACATGTGTGAAAACTACTTTTTTTTCAGTGAATATATATATAATTTAGTCTGGACAAAGCTCTTTTTGAAAGAGCAAAACACTTTGACTGTTTGTTTGTTGTGTTGCCCAGGATTACGTTATCCAAATAAAGAACATTTTTTAGATAGACTATTATCTTTATATCTTTCTGTGAAACGATACGAACTCTTAAGAAATATGACAAAATTATTTATGGTAACTTTTTGGTGCCTCTACTAGTTATATTTTTCAGAAGCGGACTTAATCTGCTGTCTGACACATAAGAAAATCTGGAGCTCTCTCTTGTACCGAGGACCAAGATGTGAACTTCAAGGGTCATAAGATTGACCTCCTGTTCCTGTTTAGCAAGCAGAGGTCCCTCAGAGAAGCAGATGGACTGTCCTCTGTCATTCTGATCGAGTAACTTTGCCTGTCAAACTTTAAATCGGGCCCTTAGTCTATAATTACACTTTTGACAGCTAATGGCCAGACTTCCCTTGGATGTAGGACCCCCTACTGAGGGAGAAGTCTTGGCAACGTCCAAACCTGGGGTGTCCAGTGCATGTCTAGTATGGTCATTTCAGATCTTATGCATTTCAACAAAAGATACATTTTCATACAATGAATATATAAGGAACTTGGTTGCATCTTTAGTGGCTATCTTGAAAATATGGCGTGGATCTGGCCCTCTAAACTAATGTTGGATGCACCTGGTTTGCATTGCTACGGATCCTTGTTTCATTTTATATTATAACTTCCTTTCCAGAGTTTTTCTGCTATGTAATGTGTTTCATTTCTGCAGTCAATTTCAGGGGTCCTACAATAGGTAAACCTGCTCTCCATATAGAAAATATAAAAATGTGTTCACCGTCCCAAGCTGGCTCAACACAAATATTCCATCGTGAATCATAACCTTAGTCATCAAAATGATAATCATGGCTTACAACAGCTTATCAAACATTTCCCTTTGACACAAGCTATAGAATATCTTAAATGCACTATCCCTGTGATTGTGCATTTGTCAGAACAAAAGATATGCACCAGATCTAAAGCCACAAAAAGTTATGAATAGATTAACAAGATCTGGATAAACAGTGAGGACACTGTCCACGAAAAATGTACTAAGAGACTCTGTGCTGAAAGTGCAAATATCAAAATACCATACAATGAATACTCTACTCTGTGAGAAGTTGGCCTGGTATATGATGCTCACTAGTTCTAGTGATCACCTTGTACCATGCCAAGCAACCCTTATGGTGATGGTTGTAAGTCAACCTTATAGACAAGCTATCCTAGGGGTAGCATGGACTAAGCAGTCTTAGGCTAAACTCTGTAAAGGCATGTGAAGCAAGCTGTTTTACCATACACAATCCCCTTGAATACCAAATGAAAGGACACCACACAGATATATATTGAAAATATATATAGATTTATTTCTACAAATATCCCCTATACTCTTTATGAGCACAGAAGCAAATGCGTTAAAACAAAACACAGTTTAAATATACAAAAGTTGCACAATATGGATGAGCCCTAGGGGCCACCTAAACCATATACTAAAATAGTGGTATAAGAACCACTATGGGGAAAGGAAAGAGGCCTAGGGCCTGGGGAATCGCTGGAGCTGTTCTGGACTAGCAGTGATGAAGTCAGGAAAGGCCTGCGGGACTCGGGTGCAGTGCTTAAAGTGCACGCATGCACCAATGTTAAGTCAATGGTGCGTAAAAGTTACAAAGTTAGTGTTTAAGGAACCTTCCGATGGACCTACAAGGATAAAACTTTAGACACAGGCACTAGAGGTGTATACCAGTGTGGGAACACCGGCGTTGCTGAGTTACCTCACCCACAGGAAGCGGGTGCACAGGTGCGAAGTAGTGTCGGGTTTCATCACGCAGGTCGCTGGTGCTTGGAGCTGAAGATGCTGCAGGCGGGTCGTTGAGGAGAGTTCCGGTGGATCCAAGGGTGGATCTGAAGAGGTGAAGACCTGAAAGCAGAGGGGACAATGTTCAAAGTCACTAGCCAGTGACTACCGTGAAACCAGGATGGAACCAGGCAATGTCGGGTGCAAACAGGTGATGAAGTGAAGATTGTCTCTGCAGCCACGTGGACACGAAGAGGTCAGGGACGTCCAGGCGTTGGTCACAAGCTGTCCCACAAAGGCTCTCGCTGATGGCGGTGTCGGTAACTTGATTGGAGCAAACAGGCCTTGGCTAAAGCAAGCCACGCAGGAATCAATGCAAGCTTCTTACTCGGACCAGCAAGATCAGAGCGGGTGCTCCTTTTCAGGGGAGCAAGGGACAGTCTGGAGCACCCAGACCAGCTGTGTAAGTCATAGTTTTCGTCACCAAGATGGCCGCTAGCCACGTGGCAAGTGGCCGGGATGGCGCGTTGAGTGGCAAAGTGCAAAAGGGCCCCACGCAGATCGTGGAGATGCTGGGGGGCTGATCCTCAATGCAGATGCTGCTCGGTGTCAAAGCTTCTCAAACCCCAAAGCACAGCATCGAGGGTGCATCGGGTGCTGCGCAGTCAGCTCTTCAGGGGTCTTCCAAGATGTCTGGTCCCACGTCTCTCGGTGCCTCCACAGGTCTCTTCTTTTCAGGGACTGTGGATCGGGCTCTGAGAAGTCTGGGAGTCTGGGTCTTGTCAGGCTCTGGGCTCGGGATCCGGCGGGAGGCGGTGGCAAAGCAGACGTCGAGTTGCTGGTTGGTGCCTGTATTCACAGGGTGGTCACTCCTTGGCCACAAGGGAGATTCTCTTCAGTCTTCTGTGCAGCAGAATGTCAAAGTCCAGTTTTCTTCTTAGTTTCAAGTCGAGTTCAGGATGATCTGAAGTCTTGGGACACAGCTCCTACACTTATTCCAAATCTAAGGGCCGGATTACCTGCTAGGTCCCTCCTCTGGGTGGGACCGGGAAGGGGGGTGGTTACACCCCCTTTCCTTTGTCCAGCTTCGCGCCAAGACTGGGGCTGGAGAGCCCCAGCACCGGTTTGAACTGGCATATGCACAGGGACACCTTGTGTGCCCCAGGCATGTCTGATTCTATTCAGCCCTGTCCTATCCAATACACAAAATCCTGTCTGGGGTGGTGCTAGTACCTCCCAAGGCAGGAAACCCTTAGTCCAAGCTGCCCTCGCTGGAAGGACTCCCAGCAGCAGGAGGTCAGACTTGTGTCTGTGGTGGCAGCATCCATTTTGTGATGCTGAGGCTCTGTTTAACTTTAACCGGGGTTCAGGTTAGGTACATGTCGTATCCCTCTAGAACGGTGGAATGCTACCCACGTCACCAGAACTGGCGAGGGGGTAGTATTCCAATTCGTATGACACCTTACTTGACATGTTTTGATAAAGCCAAACCAAAGATAGCATTTAAACGCGAGGTTCATAATGCACTTAAGAGTATATGGTATGGCAGTATCATGAAACAGCTAAAGGACATGGTTCCGGAAGCTGCAGACAGGCTCAGCTCATTCCAGAGCACCATCTCACATATTTCCAAGCACTCTGCCTCCAGGATTGATGAGGCCTTCCATAGGAGTGTCTGATAGGAACATATGTGTCCATTTTAGGTTAGGCATAGGCATACTACACCTAAGTAAGGGGTGGTTACACCGACTTACCCCAGCTGAGTGATCAGCCAGTTGTGTCAAATATGGAGGCCAGGCCAAGGGTGGCACAATACCTGCTGCAGCCCCTGGTAGGCCTTGGAAGCACCTATGCCCTGGGTACCTGGGGTACACTGTTACAGGGGCCAATAAGGTGAACCAGTTCCAATTTCATAATGCACCTAATGTGCATTGGCATTAATTTAGAGAGAGAACAGCAGGCTGTGGGTCTGATTAGCAGGCCCACAGCCACATTAAGTCATAAACCAGTGAAGCAAAAAGCAAAAATTTGGGGTGACCATAGGATAGCAGACCCTACTCTCCTACACAACCCCCCCCCCAAACGCAGGGACATCAGACTAACCTTGACCAGGTGTGTCTTCATGTTCTAAGTGGAAGTACCTGGAGAGACCATCTGCATTACCATGGTCAGTTCCTGTGCGGTGCTCCACTGTAAAGTCCATCCCCTGTAGGGAAATGGACCACCTGAGCAGTTTGGGGTTTTCACCCTTCATCTGATTAAGCCATAAGAGGGGCTTATGGTCCGTCTGAATCTTGAAGTGAGTGCCAAACAAGTATGGTCTCAACTTCTTCAGGGCCCACACCACAGCAAAGGCCTCCCTCTCAATTGCTGACCAACGTTTCTCTCTGGGGGTCAGCCTTCTGCTAATAAAAGCAATGGGCTAGTCTTGACCATCTACATTACGTTGTGAAAGCACAGCTTCCACTCCCAACTCAGAAGCATCTGTTTGGACAATGAACTCTCTTGAGTAGTCAGGACTCTTCAGGATAGGTGCAGAGCACATGGCCTTCTTCAGGTCATCAAATGCCTTTTGACAGTTTACTGTCCACTGAACCTTTTTGGGCATCTTCTTGGATGTCAGATCATTAAGAGGAGTCACAATGGACCCATAGTTCTTAACAAACTTCCTGTAGTACCCAGTCAGGCCCAAGAAAGCTCTGACCTGAGTCTGGGTAGTTGGAGGGGACAAGTCCTTTATGGTCTGGATCTTACTCTCCAGTGGTTGAACCTGGCCTCCACCTACAAGGTGGCCCAAGTATACAACTTTACTCTGCCCTATCTGGCACTTGGTTGCCTTGATAGTGAGGCCTGCCTTTTGTAGAGCCTCTAGCACTTCCTACAGGTGGACCAGGTGATCCTCCCAGGTGGAGCTAAAGACAGCAATATCATCCAGATATGCTGCGCAAAAGTCATCCAACCCAGTAAGGACTTGATTCACCAACCTTTGGAAGGTGACAGGTGCATTTTTCAGACCAAAGGGCATCACCACAAATTGATAATGCCCACCTGGGGTAGAAAATGCTGTCTTGGCTTTAGACTCCTCAGCTAACCTGATTTGCCAGTAGCCAGCTGTCAAGTCAAATGTGCTCAAATACTTGGCAGAAGCCAATTTGTCTATGAGCTCATCTGCCCTTGGAATAGGGTGTGCATCTGTCCTGGTGACAGCATTGAGTCCTCTGTAATCCACACAGAACCTCATCTCTCTCTTCCCATCTTTGGTGTGAGGTTTGGGGACCAGAACCACTGGGCTAGCCCAGGGGCTCTCTGAAGGCTCAATGACACCTAATTCCCGCATCTTTTGCACCTCAGTCGTGATACAATCTCTTACATGGTCAGGTTGCCTGTAAATTTTGTTCTTTACAGGGAGACTATCACCAGTGTCCACCACATGGGTACACCAGTTAGTCTGACTGGGTGTCAGGGAGAACATATGTCGATATGCCTGCAAAACCTGCCTACAGTCATTTTGCTGATGTTCAGTGAGGCTGCCATCTAAGGCCACACCATCAACTGAACCATCCTCAGGGTTCTGAGTCAGCAGGTCTGGGAGAGGGTCACTCTCTTCCTCCTGCCCCTCATCTGTAGCCATGAGCAAGCCCATGTCTGCCCTGTCAACATATGCTTTCAGCCTGTTAACATGGAGCACCCTGTGGGGGTTCCTGGGAGTTCCTAGGTCCACCAAGTAGGTAACCTCTCCCTTCTTTTCAATGATAGTATGGGGTCCAGACCATTTGTCTTGGAGTGCTGCTGGGGCCACTGGCTCCAACACCAATACTTTCTGTCCAGGCTGGTACTCAGTCAAGACAGCCTTTTGGTCATGCCAAGCTTTTTGTAATTCTTGGCTAGCCTCAAGGTTTTTGCATGCCTTCTCCATATACTCAGCCATCCTGGAGCGGAAACCAAGTACATAGTCCACTATGTCTTGCTTGGGCTTTTTGAGATGTAACTCCCATCCTTCCCTCACCAAACACATGGGTCCTCTTACAGGGTGCCCAAACAACAATTCAAAGGGGCTGAAGCCAACCCCCTTTTGTGGGACCTCTCTGTAAGCAAACAGAAGGCAGGGCAGAAGGATGTCCCATCTTCGCCTGAGCTTTTCAGGTAATCCTTTGATCATGCCCTTTAGGGTCTTGTTGAACCTTTCAACAAGCCCATTGCATTGTGGATGATAGGGAGTGGTGAACTTGTAGTTGACACCACATTCCTTCCACATAGCTGTTAAGTATCCTGACATGAAGTTGGCACCTCTATCAGATACTACCTCCTTAGGAAACCCCACTCTGGAGAAAACTCCCAGTAAGGCCCTGGCCACAACAGGAGCTGTTGTGGTCCTAAGTGGAATTGCCTCTGGGTACCTGGTGGCATGGTCCACCACCACCAGTATGAATCTGTGCCCAGATGCTGTAGGGGGATCCATTGGTCCTACAATGTCAATCCCCACTCTTTCAAAGGGCACCCCCACCACAGGTAGTGGTATCAGGGGGGCCTTTGTGGTACCACCTGCTTTGCCACTGGCTTGGCAGGTTACACAGGAGCCACAAAACTCCTTGGTATCTTCAGACATGTGAGGCCAGTGAAAGTGAGAGACAAGCCTGTCCCAAGTCCTATTCTGGCCTAGGTGTCCTGCTAGGTGAATATCATGGGCCAAGGTAAGAAGGAAGCCCCTAAATTGCAGAGGTATGACCAACCTCCTGGTTGTACCAGGCTTGGGGTCTCTACCCTCTGAATAAAGGAGCCCATCATCCCAATATACTTTATGGGAACCTTGAGCATTCCCAGCAGCCTCAGCAGCAGCCTGCTGTCTGAGGGGTTCAAGGGAAGGACAGGTTAACTGAGCCTGCCCCAAGTCTGCCCTAGAAGGTCCCCCTGTCCCCAGAAACTCAACCTGATCAGGTTCAAGCTCTTCAGGGACAGTTCCTTCAGGGGTCTCAAGATCATCTTCCTGTGAAGGCTGATCCTCACTTGTAGGCAGTTGGGAAGGCACAGCCTTTACCCTCCTGTTCTTCTTCTTGGAAGGTACTTGGTCCATTGTTCCAGGATCCAAGACCTGAGGTTCAGAGAGGCACTTTTTGGCCTGTGACCTGGTCACAGCAAGGACATGTGATGATATCCCTAACATCTCTGCATGAGTCCTGTACTCAACTTCTGACCATAGAGAGTTCTCCAGGTCATTGCCCAACAAACATTCTACTGGGAGATCAGCAGTAACCACAACTCTTTTTAGGCCAGTTACCCCTCCCCAGGAAAAGTTAACAAGTGCCACACTATGTGTAGTAGTGACATTGCTGGCATTGGTCACCAGGTAATTATCACCTGGCAGGTATTGTCCAGGGTCCACAAAGCTAGGTGTCACCATGGTGACACTGGCACATGTGTCCCTGTATGCTTGAGCCACTTTGTCATTAATCAAAGGCGTCTGCCTGTACTTGCCCAGATTACTGGGACTGACAGTAGTGGACAAATCAATCTCCACATCACAGATCGGAACAGCCTGTGTAGGGGTTCTGACTAGGCCAGAATCTCCCTCAGTTCCCAAGGTGATACCTACTACCCCCTTAGTTTGTGGACCAACACTGCTAACTGTACTATTGGGTGCAGGTGCCTTAGGGGCTGCAGTGTTGGGGGCTCCACCCTTTTTACACTCACTTGTCCAGTGAGAGTTTTTTTACATGTACTACACCAGGGTTTTCCTTGACCTTCTTTCTTCTTCTTCTTGGAAGTTTGGGACCCACCCTCAGTATTAGTTTGGGGCCCCGTTGAAGACTTCTGGTCTTTAGCTTTCTGCTCCCCACCCTTCTGGTCTGTTTTCTTTTGGTCACCCCCCCTGGTTCTGGTTCTGGTTCTTTTGCTTAACTCTGGTTCTAACCCATTTGTCTGCCCTCTTTCCCAATTCTTGGGGAGAGGTTAGATCTGAGTCAACCAAATGCTGATGCAACTGCTGGTTCTGACAGTTATTTAAAATCTGTTCTCTCATCAGTAAATTGTACAATCCGTCATAGTCTGTAACCTTACTTCCCAGCAACCAGCCCTCCAGAGCCTTAGTGGCACATTCAACAAATTCAGACCAGTCCTGAGTCTGTGTCTTCTGGGTGTCTCTGAACATTAACCTGTACTGTTCAGTGGTTAAGCCTAACCCATCAATCAGAGCACTCTTCAAGACCAGGTAGTTTCTAGAATCCCCATCACTAACTGTGAGGAGTCTGTCTCGGCCTCTACCTTCAAAGGAGAGCCACAAGATTGCTGCCCACTGCTCCTGAGGGATCTGCTGTACTCTGCAGGCTCTCTCAAGTGCAGTCATCCATTTGTGGATGTCATCCCCAGTCTTGTAAGGGGGCACAATCTTACTCAGGTTTCTATTGTCATAGGACCTGTCTTTATCCTTAGGGATAGTGCTGCCACCAGTGGATCCTAATCCACTCTCTCTAGGCTGCCTTGCTCTAGCAAGTTTCTCTTTGGCCAGGGCAACTTCTAATTCTTGCTTCTGGATCCTAAGTTCAGCCTCTCTCATTTTGGCCTCATGTTCCCTTCTCTGGGGGCTAGGCAACTCCCTTCTGGAGTGTCCATGAGAACCTCTAGAAGCATGGGAGATATTGGATTCACCTGAGTGATTCCTCCTCCTCCTGGGCTCCTGGTTAAGTCCATTTGGGGGTCTGAATGGGTTGGACCCACTTTCAGTCCCAAATAAGCTTAAGTTAGCCTGGTAAAGCTTGCTGACTAACACCTGACTATTTCTCTCATCATCAGACCCACTTTCCTCCTCCTCTTCCTCTTCTTCCTCATCCTCTGGCTGAGTATCTCCAGTGACCTGGTTTTCCTCATCTATCTGGATGACAGGGACAGGGGCATCAGTGTTATCATCTTCTGTGGGAGAGCCTCCATCTCCATTCCCTGAGGGGCCTGGTTTGGAGGACTTTAGAGCTTCAGACTTGTCTAAAAGCTCTCTGAGGTGGTCTGCTGTAGGGGTAGGACCCGTTTTGATTCCTCTTAAGGAACACAGCTGCCTCAGTTCTTTAAAAGTAAAGATAGCAAATTTGAATGGTGCCCTTGGGGGGTCACTCTCAACAGAGATAGGTCCAGTGGATCCCTCTGCTCCAGACTTTGCTCTAGTGTGGGTGGATATGTTGCAATCTACCTACACTGGTGTTTGCCTACCAAACCTATCTAGTAGTTGTAGTCAGGGTGTGCTACTCCCTATCCTCTACAACAACTAAGTTCAGTAGAACTTAAGTATACTAGTCTTGTTTTAGTGTACCTATCAGGTACCTGTATGATCTTTCAAATGATACTCTCAAAGATTGTAATGGTAAAACAACAGCAAGCTCAAATCCCAATCCGCTGCTCACCAATGTGAGATGTTGGCCTGGTATATGATGCTCACTAGTTCTAGTGATCACCTTGTACCATGCCAAGCAACCCTTATGGTGATGGTTGTAAGTCAACCTTATAGACAAGATATCCTAGGGGTAGCATGGACTAAGCAGTCTTAGGCTAAACTCTGTAAAGGCATGTGAAGCAAGCTGTTTTACCATACACAATCCCATTGAATACCAATTGAAAGGACACCACACAGATATATATTGAAAATATATATAGATGTATTTCTACAAATATCCCCTATACTCTTAATGAGCACAGAAGCAAATGCGTTGAAACAAAACACAGTTTAGATATACAAAAGTTGCACAATATGGATGAGCCCTAGGGGCCACCTAAACCATATACTAAAATAGTGGTATAAGAACCACTATGGGGAAAGGAAAGAGGCCTAGGGCCTGGGGAATCGCTGGAGCTGTTCGGGACTAGCAGTGATGAAGTCGGGAAAGGCCCGCGGGACTCGGGTGCAGTGCTTAAAGTGCACGCATGCACCAATGTTAAGTCAATGGTGCGTAAAAGTTACAAAGTTAGTGTTTAAGGAACCTTCCGATGGACCTACAAGGATAAAACTTTAGACACAGGCACTAGAGGTGTATACCAGTGTGGGAACACCGGCGTTGCTGAGTTACCTCACCCACAGGAAGCGGGTGCACAGGTGCGAAGTAGTGTCGGGTTTCGTCACGCAGGTCGCTGGTGCTTGGAGCTGAAGATGCTGCAGGCGGGTCGTCGAGGAGAGTTCCGGTGGATCCAAGGGTGGATCTGAAGAGGTGAAGACCTGAAAGCAGAGGGGACAATGTTCAAAGTCACTAGCCAGTGACTACCGTGGAACCAGGATGGAACCAGGCAATGTCGGGTACAAACAGGTGATGAAGTGAAGATTGTCTCTGCAGCCACGTGGACACGAAGAGGTCAGGGATGTCCAGGCATTAGTCACGAGCTGTCCCACAAAGGCTCTCGCTAATGGCGGTGTCGGCAACTTGATTGGAGCAAACAGGCCTTGGCTAAAGCAAGCCACGCAGGAATCAATGCAAGCTTCTTACGCAAACCAGCAAGGTCAGAGCGGGTGCTCCTTTTCAGGGGAGCAAGGGCCAGTCTGGAGCAACCAGACCAATGGTGTAAGTCATAGTTTTCATTGCCAAGATGGCCGCTAGCCACGTGGCAAGTGGCCGGGATGGCACATCGAGTGGCAAAGTGCAAAAGGGCCACACGCAGATCGTGGAGATGCTGGGGGGCTGATCTTCGGTGCAAATGCTGCTCGGTGTCGGGGCTTCTCTAACTCCAAAGCACAGCATCAAGGGTGCCTCGGGTGCTGCGCAGTCAGCTCTTAAGGGGTCTTCCAAGATGTCCGGTCCCACGTCTCTCGGTGCCTCCACGGGTCTCTTCTTTTCAGGGACTGTGGATCGGGCTCTGAGATGTCTGGGAGTCTGGGTCTTGTCAGGCTCTGGGCTCGGACTCTAGCGGGAGGCGGCGGCAAAGCAGATGTCGAGTTGCTGGTTGGTGCCTGTATTCACAGGGTGGTCACATTACTTGGCCACAAGGGAGATTCTCTTCAGTCTTCTGTGCAGCAGAATGTCGAAGTCCAGTTTTCTTCTTAGTTTCAAGTCGAGTTCAGGATGATCTGAAGTCTTGGGACACAGCTCCTACTCTTATTCCAAATCTAGGGGCCGGATTACCTGCTAGGTCCCTCCTCTGGGTGGGACCAGGAAGAGGGGTGGTTACACCCCCTTTCCTTTGTCCAGCTTCACGCCAAGACTGGGGCTGGAGAGCCCCAGCACCGGTTTGAACTGGCATATGCACAGGGACACCTTGTGTGCCCCAGGCATGTCTGATTCTATTCAGCCCTGTCCTATCCAATACACAAAATCCTGTCTGGGGTGGTGCTAGCACCTCCCATGGCAGGAAACCCTTTGTCCAAGCTGCCCTCGCTAGAAGGACTCCCAGCAGCAGGAGGTCAGACTTGTGTCTGTGGTGGCAGCATCCATTTTGTGATGCTGAGGCTCTGTTTAACTTTAACCGGGGTTCAGGTTAGGTACATGTCGTATCCCTCTAGAAGGGTGGAATGCTACCCCCGTCGCCAGAACTGGCGAGGGGGTAGTATTCCAATTCGTATCACACCTTACTCGACATGTTTTGATAAAGCCAAACCAAAGATAGTATTTAACCGCGAGGTTCATAATGCACTTAAGAGTATATGGTATGGCAGTATCATGAAACAGCTAAAGGACATGGTTCCGAAAGCTGCAGACAGGCTCAGCTCATGCCAGAGCACCATCTCACATATTTCCAAGCACTCTGCCTCCAGGATTGATGAGGCCTTCCATAGGAGTAGCTGATAGGAATATATGTGTCCATTTTAGGTTAGGCATAGGCATACTACACTTAAGTAAGGGGTGGTTACACCGACTTACCCCAGCTGAGTGATCAGCCAGTTGTGTCAAATATGGAGGCCAGGCCAGGGGTGGCACAATACGTGCTGCAGCCCCTGGTAGGCCTTGGAAGCACCTATGCCCTGGGTACCTGGGGTACACTGTTACATGGGCCAATAAGGTGAACCAGTTCCAATTTCGTGATGCACCTAATGTGCATTGGCATTAATTTAGAGAGAGAACAGCAGGCTGTGGGTCTGATTAGCAGGCCCACAGCCACATTAAGTCATAAACCAGTGAAGCAAAAAGCAAAAATTTGGGGTGACCATAGGATAGCAGACCCTACTCTCCTACATACTCTTGTCCAAGGGAATCCACACTTAGGGGTCTATTAGGATGGCGGTCAGAAGATCAGCCCGACCGACATGGTAGCGGGAAAAGACCACCCGCAAGGAGCACGGCATAACCGCCGGTCTAATTAGCATGCTCCGCACTCAAAATCCGACTGCGGCTGTACCATCGTAGGCTTTAACATTGCGGCGGTTGCTGCTGCTAGCAGCACTGCTGTGATGTGAAAAGGTGCATGTCATGCATATCACTGCACTGCGTGGCAGGTACTGCACAGTACCTGCCACCTGGTACAGGGACATGATCCCCCAGTGCACCGACACACCAACCAACACATTGGGGGCCTACAATAGGCCCCCAGAGACATGCCTTTCCATGGCGGTCCCACCACTGCGGAAAGGCTGGCTACCGCCGGCATCATAATCAAGCCGGCGGAGCTTGGACCTGCACCGACACCACTGTAGTGATCCAGTTCCACCCACTAGGCAGGCGTGTGGACTGGTACCAACAGAAAAGTGGCGGGCGGAAAATCTCACCGTCGTGGATGTCTCCGCCATGCTAATGGGACCAGCAGTTTTCCGGGTTGCGATCGCAGGCGGATGTCTGCCGCCGGTCCGGCGGTTGCCACCGCCGGCCTGGCAGCAGCCATCCGTCCGCCATCCTAATAGACCCCTTAGGCTTTCATTCTGAGTGTCTCAGAAATACTGATTTGAATGGACACAGACATAATTGCAAGACATACAGTATAAAATGGTATTGGTACTTTCAAGTGCAATTTTTCAACATTTCGAATATTGAGAAAGACTTAATGAGGGCCTTAATGGGTGCCTAAGTCGCCAACAATATACATATGTTAGCATGTCAGAACTCATAAGTTAAGAAGCAACCTGTTACCTGTTAGGATGAATAGGCCAAAACAGGTGTGACATATGGCGATATGTCCAAATGACTGTCAGCCTATTGATTAGTATATTTATTTTCTGAGCATTGGTTCCAACTCCCTACAGCATCAAGAGCGAACTTGATGATGTGGAAGGCAAACATGGACTCAAGTGTGACTATGAAGGTCATTTATGGGCACTGGCACCAGCGTTGCTCTCATCTGGTAGTAGATGTGTTATCTTCTCATGGTTGAGGCCCTGCTCAATGAAACTGGTTCATATGTATGTTGAGTAGGGGTGGGTGAAGAATTCTGCTCCGCAAGGCAGAGTTTGAAGAGTTTTGCCCACTGTGCGCTTTGGGCAGAGTGTGGAGTTCAAAAAAACTCTGCGAAGTGATGCAGAGTGGAGTTTTTTCTCTCAAGCTGCTCACCAACAGTAAATTGGTGAGTGCTTGTGGGAACAAATCACGCGCTAGACCTCCTCCAGGTACGATTTCTCATCTTCCACAATTTGGACCTCACCACGCTATCACCGGAGAGGTCCATAAAGGCCAGGCAGATGGATCCCTGTTTAACAACAGTGCATTTGCAGCAGATCAGCAGGTGCAGATTTAGGCACTGCTCCACTGTGCCAAGCCCCTCACAAAACTCACACTGTACCCCTGACAAGGAATCTGACTCCTTGAACCAGGTTAGGAGGCACTCCAAAACAGCCCTCCCCACCAGTTTAACAGCAGAGCCCAGTAGAAAAATCGTCTGGCAGCAACCTGGGGATTGGGGGTTTCCCTTTTTAAATCAGTACAATTAAGGCTGTTCACCCTAATTTATTTCATATACTTGTAGAGCGCAAGCCTGTCACCCAGAGGGCATCCTGGCGCTTTGATCAGAGAACCAAGCACTCGACTGAAGCAGTCGCGCAGCCATTACTTAGGGAATAGGTGCGTCTTTAAGGCCTTTCTGAACGGAAGATAGTCCTCGTAACTCCTAAGAGAGAGTGGGAGGGAGTTCCATAATTTAGCTGCAGCCACGCTAAAAGAGCGACCGCCCATCCTCACTCTTTGAAACCTTGGCACCACCAGAAGGTGAGCCGATGAAGACCGCAAAAGCCGTGGGGCCGAATACCATGCAAACATATTTTGCAGCGGGATAGGGCCCAAAAGGTGTACAGCTCTAAACACCAAGCAAGCCGCTTTAAACTGAACCCGTAGATCTACCGGGAGCCAGTGCAGCTCTCGTAGCGCAAGAGTGGAGGAGCTAGACCTGGGTCGGGAAAGGGCCAGTTTAGCGGCCATGTTCTGAACCCGCTGAAGCTTCCCAATCAGATTTTTTGGGGCCCCCAAAAGAAGTCCGTTGCAATAGTCGAGCCGACTTAATATAGTCCCACGGACTACTTCCGGCCTGGCCTGAACAGGGAGAAAAGGCAGAACTCTACGTAACATGCGTAGCAGCATCATACATGTTCCCGTGGTTTTGTTGACATGTAGGTCCAGCTGTAGATTAGGGCCAAACATTACCCCTAAATTACGTGCTGACTCCGATGCCAGCACTGGTTCGGAAAAGGTACTAGGCCAAAAGTTCGCAGGCAGTGCCCGCGGAATACGGTCCGTAGAACAGTGGAGCACCTCCGTCTTCGAGCTGTTGAATTGCAAGGAGTTAGCTCGTAGCCAGTCCGCTGTGGCTGCCATACAGCGATGGAAGGTGCCCAGCGAGACCGCAATATTCCCTTCCAAGGAGAAGACCAGCTGAGTGTCATCGGCATAATTAAATGCCGAGACCCCGAAAGATTTTATTAGCTGGACTAAAGGGCGGAGGTACAGGTTGAACAATATCGGGCTGATGGCCGAGCCCTGTGGAACCCCCTGTCCTATTTTCCTTGGCTCAGAGCTGAAAGGCGGAAGTGAGACCAACTGTTGCCTACCCTCAAGATACGAAATCAGCCAGTCTCTAGCCCCCTCATTGACCCCGCACTCCTCCAGCCTCCGGACCAGGGTCCGATGGCAGACCGTGTCGAACGTGGCCGACATGTCAAGCAGCACCAGAAAGGCTGCCCGACCACTGTCGACACGCGAACGTAGATTGTCCAACACGGTCACTAGTGCGGTCTCCGTCCCATGTCCAGGGCGGAAGCCAAACTGGGCCTCGTCGAACCACCCGATGTTTTCCAGGAAGCCAGAGAGAGAACGAGTTACCCACTTTTCCAAGATCTTGATCGGAAAAGGAAGCAAGGAGATCGGCCTGTAGTTGGAAAGACAAGCCGGATCCAAAGTTGGCTTTTTTAACAGAGACGACACCACTGCTAACTTCCAGCTTTCTGGCACTGACGCCGATTCCAAGGATTGGAGGCAGATCGAAAACAGAGGCTGAAGCAGTTCCGCGTGAAAGGCCTTCCAAAACTTGGGGGGCAGCGGATCAAGCGGAGACCCCGATAACACCGAATGAGCAATCTTACAAAATTCTTCAAAGGAAGGGAGGGGGAAAGAATTCAGCCGTGATAGCCTGGGTGAAATGGTCGAGGCACCCGACCCGAGGGCAATGGTAGCCATCTGGGGTCGACTGGGCTGCTCCACCGGAGCTCCCACACCGATCGGCTGGGGTCGACTGGGTGAGCTGCCCGGAGCTCCCAGATCAAAGGTAACAGTGCACGTCTGGGGTCGACTGGGCTGCTCCCCCGGAGCTCCCACACCGACCGGCTGGGGTCGACTGGGTGAGCTGCCCGGAGCTCCCAGATCAGAAGCACCAGTGCACGTCTGGGGTCGACTGGGCTGCTCCACCGGAGCTCCCACAATGATCGGCTGGGGTCGACTGGGTGAGCTGGCCGGAGCTCCCAGCCCCCCATCAACAACCCTGATGCAAGAACGACTAGACAGGTCGGCGGCCATTCCCAGGCAGGCCTCCGCAGATGCGGGATGTGTTAAGCCCGCCAAGATCTTAGCGGTCTTCTCCTCGAAGGCAAGAGCCAACGAGTCGCACAAAGCCTGTGAGGCCCGGACAGAATTAGCCTCACAAACCGGATGAGACAAGTCCTTGACAATTTTAAATAGGGCTTGAGATTTATTAGGCGCCTGTAGCAGGGACGTTTGTATAAAAGTCGCCTTAGCCCGCTTGATCTGATCCTTATAGCCTCTCAGTGCGAGTCTAAACAAGACTTTAGCCGAAGGGGAATACTCCCTTCTCCATGCTCTCTCCGCCCGTTTACAGCTCAGTTTCAAGTGTTGTAACTCCACCGTGTACCAAGGAAAAGCCCGATTCACCCTCGCTCTTGCCTTTCGAAGGGGCACAGTCTTATCGAGCGACTCGGTGATGGACCGGCAAAAGGAGGAGTAGCTTTCTTCCACTGAGTTCCTCAGGCAGAAGTTGGCAGGTATTAAAGAGGGCAGAGGAGCTAGACTAAGCAGTCGGGACCAAGGTCGACCCACTTGTGAGAGTCCTACCCCTGCGGCCTCGGGAAGATGATCCCCTAAGCATAGGGAAAAGACCACAAGCGTGTGGTCAGTCCAGCATTGGACTAAGATGTCAATAATCACAGCCAAGTGGGCGCCCGCAAAGATGAGATCCAGCACATGACCGCCCCTAGGAGTCGCGGAGCCAACCAGTTGTTGCAGATGGATGTCGGCCAGGGCTTGACAGAGTGAAGTAAACGCTCCGTCTAAAGGACCCCCCTGCCATAGATTGAAATCTCCCAAGACTAGCAGGTTAGAATGAGTGTTTGAGAGGTCATATACTAAGTCGAGGAACTCCGGCAGAGAAGAGGCCGAGCCCGGCGGCCGATAACATAGCACGCCGGATATCAGTGTTCTCTCCAGGTTTCTGAAGGAAAAACCCATAAGCTCAAAGCCCGAGATTTCGCAGATTTTGAGCTGGGAAACATCCAGCTGTTCGCGGTAAATGATGCCAATTCCGCCACCACGATTCAATGGGCGCGGAGTATGAATAATTTTAAAACCCGGGGGACAGGCCAGGCCTAGTTCAACTAGGCAGTCCTCCCGAGTCCATGTCTCCGTCAGAAACAACACGTCCAGCCCAGATGACTCGACCATAAAGGCGATCTCCGTGTGGTGCTTGCAGAGCGACCGCACATTAAGCAGACCACATGCGAGTGACTGGGGCGGAAACAGAGCTGTGGCTCTCCGTGTCGAGGAGTCATAAGATGGTCTCAGAGCCCGCAAGTCTGACTGAGAATAAACCAGACGGGGAGAATGCAAGTGGCCAGAGGTAGCGGCCCTAGGCGCGTCCGTTGCGCGAACGGGCGCAAACGGGCTTACCTCTGGCGCACCTCCGGCGCGTCTACGGCGCGTCCCCTGCGCGCCGTCGCTGCGCGCCTGTCTGGCAGCCATCTTAAGAAGCCTGGCCAAAAGGTCCCGTGGGTCCTGGCAGGGCGAGTGGCTCTCCCTCACCAAAGATGGCGCTCCCTCAAGAGAAAGCTACCCCCAATCCAAGATGGCGCTCTCCAAATCGGCGCGAGGAGTATACAGTGCCCCCGAGTCCCTTCTACCCCACAAGTGTGGGTGTGCAGGCGTTTAAATGCGGGTGAGTTACTCCCTCAATTCCCACTAAGCGGTAGAGCAAAAGAAAAATATTACAAAGCAAGCGCTCGGCGCAAATCACGAGCAATGATTTAAAAGATTTAAAAGCAAGGTAGCTGTTACATATACAGCGCGAGTGCAGCGCGAGTGCAGGAACTAAAGATCTGTCAAAGCGAGGAAGGAGGTCCTACTTATAATACCTCCGCCTCCAATGCGTGGGTGCTGGCAGGGCGAGTGGCTCTCCTTCACCAAAGATGGCGCTCCCTCAAGAGAAAGCTTCCCCCAATCCAAGATGGCGCTCTCCAAATCGGCGCGAGGAGTATACAGTGCCCCCGAGTCCCTTCTACCCACAAGTGTGGGTGTGCAGGCGTTTAAATGCGGGTGAGTTACTCCCTCAATTCCCACTAAGCGGTAGAGCAAAAGAAAAATATTACAAAGCAAGCGCTCGGCTCAAATCACGAGCAATGATTTAAAAGATTTAAAAGCAAGGTAGCTGTTACATATACAGCGCGAGTGCAGCGCGAGTGCAGGAACTAAAGATCTGTAATTAACAGTGGAGCCACACAGTTCCGTAAGTGATTTATACAGATCCATGGGCACCCCATCCGGCCTTGGGGCTTTACATGAAGGACTTTTGTCAATCACCTCCCTAACTTAACAAGGATAAATTCCAGGGCTAATGGGAAAGCCACCTCTTCCTCGTCATGCCGGACCTGTAAAGTTCTTTCAAATGGTTAATCCAGGTCTCCAGGCTAATGGTAGTAACAACAGTATTAGGTTTTACATTCACATTTTAGATATTATTTGCCACTGTCCAGAGCCCTAGTTTCTTTCATCCTACATGGCCTAGTCAATTTACCCCATGTTTCATTTTGAAGCACTTTGCACCTGAGCCGTTGGGTTACCTTGTACTCTGATCTGAGGTGTATGACTTTGCATTTATTCCTGGGTATTTCCATCAATGCCTCATGTAAAAGTGCTGATTCCTCTCAACAGGGTTGGTCAAACCATTTGGCCATGTGAGCCCCTGGTCTTCTAGGTTTCATAAGCAGAATGTTTGCATCTAAGCTCAGCTTAATTAATTGAAAAGCTAGAGCACAGTGATCATCAGTGAGAATAAGACAGTTAGACACCAAAGGGCGGTGAGTCGTACATATTTTTTACAAAAGAGTATTTAAATTGGGGTTTCTCCACACCAAACGCAGACCTTGAGTCTTCACAGTTAAGGATTGAGAGGCCATGCACTCATAACTGCCCCCCTCCCCCACTCCACTAAGAATACAGAAACTAAGGCTTAACGGGTTATGGTCACTGTATGGGCTTTCATCAATAGCTGCCCTAGAGGCCCTGGCCAGCAAATTAAGGGTGACTAAAATATAATCAATAACAGAGCAGCACCCTCCCTTTCGAAAGTAGCCTTAGCAGTTAAAGGCGGATCATAGAATTCATTAACATTGATAAGAATACACATCTTGATAGTTTGAAGTAAAGCATTGCCCCTCTTGTCCCTGATTTGGTTGCCACACCATGAACTGAGATGATAGAACACACTTTTTTTTTCTCCTGGGTTAGCCAAGTTTGATATTAAAATGCCCACCTAAAATGATATGATATCCTTTGTGTAAATACGCAAGTTGTACTTCAAGGCCAAGAATAAAATCAGATAATACCTTAAGATTGCAAGATGATCAGACTTTAATTCATTAGGCCACGTAGATAAAAAACACTTTAAATAATTACTGTTAGAAGGGATCTGGGTGATGTTACACTCCAGGGTGACTTTAAGCCGGATCATTAAACCAGCTCTTGCTCTGCCACATGGAGAAGGGACTACTGAAACCATGTGGAAGTGATAGCCATCCATGCTGATAATCTCTGTGGACCATGTCACTTGGAAAGAAATAACATCATCATATTTACTTTTGAAATAACACTACTCCTCACAGTCCACATGGCTGGCAAGACCCACAATGTTTTAAAAGACAATATTGACCTCATGAGCAAGATCCACAGGGATGGCTAGATTCTCCTTGCAAGTTAGCAGGGGTATCACAATATGGTTAGCACCTGGCAGATCCACTACAATCACTTAGGGCCTTATTATGAGATTGGAGGTCTGAGCCCCAACGAGGCATCGGTGACGAATTCGCCACCACCGACTAGGTGGTCCGCCTGCCTTATTACAATGGTGTCAGATTTCAGAATGAAAGACCGCTGGAGCACCACAGACACCGACAGCCATACGCAGACTGCCTCAACGGTGGTCGGGCGAAAGCAGCTGTCATATGGTGGTACAGAGAAGTTTCATCGCCATCCAAATTACGAGTTGGCTTTCTGACGAGTCAACCATGGCAGTGGGACAGCCTGTTAGAGGAGGCGGAATCAAAGGTTTTGAAGTGCATACCCACCCATTTCCCTTTCTTCCCTTCAGTCTCTGACATGGGTCTCTTTCTCCAGCTCCCCCTTCACAGCAGCATCTTGACGCAAAAGAAAATTACCCTTTTGGCACCGAAATTCCAGTAAATCCGTTTTGTACTATCTTACCCTTTGACTGGACTGAGCAAATATAGTCCAGATTCCAGCAATGGGAAGTAGATATTTTTCCACAAGTGATGAATATGTGTATATTCAACACTTGTGCAGTCAAAATATACACACATGCATCAACAAATTAAAAAAAACTTTCACCGCCATCAGAAAGACCACCACCGGCTCATTCGGAACATTCAAATATAGCAGGCTGGAAACCGCTGATTCAGCAGTCTTCTTTGTACTGCCCCAGCCGCGATACAGTAGTTGGACCGCCAAACTCGTAATCAGGTTCTAACTGAGTCATTTTCTGACAAATCTGGGTAAAGCGCTTTTAAGTCAAAATATTGTACAGTGATGGCGGGGATGTATTTTGCAGGAAAAGCCCTTGCATGTCTTAAAGTTTTTGCCCTGATCTCTGTAAAAAGAACCAAGGGGCAAGATTTTAACATTGCCACTTTTGTTTTGTTCTAAGTAAGAGGCTTGAATGAGAACCCCTCCTTCCCTGGGACTCCTGAAGGTGACAATGACACAATCCCCGTGAATTATTTGTGCATCTTCCTAACCCATCCCCCCTTCTTGTCATAAGGATCTCAGAGTTTATATTACTCTGGCACCTGATGTTCATGTGAATCCAATAGGTAGATGTATCCACAGTGGGCTCATTCACTCTAGAGCGTCATGTTGGGGCATTTGTCATGGCTATGACATATGGACATGCTGGTGGTGGAGGGTCACATCTTGATTCACATCCAGGAGCAAGCCTTACTTGCTTGAATGGTAAATGGAATTTTGCCCATGTTCAATGGTCCTCGACTGGTGTACCCAGCTCCTTGAGCTCCCTCATACAATTGTAGATAGACAATGCTGAACCAGGCACAGGAGTTCCACCACACACGGGCAACTCTCCCCTCCCCATCTGTCAGCCAGGGTTCCTGGGCAGAGCTAATGGGCTTCTGCCCAGATATGGTGTCAATCCCTCTACCTACACCTTGTGCCAATCTAACATCCAGTTCAAATTTAGCCTCAATGCTTCCCAGACATTCATTAACCCAAATAACTCAGAAACAAGGAGTTCCATAACCTCCTTAACATACTGTGCAAATAAACCCCTAACAGCCTTCTTATTGTTTAAAAAATGATCAGGTGTTGAGTAAACCATTGGTGTGGGATTAATCAAACTAGTTACGTTTTTTAAGTGTAGGCCCTTGCATTTATTTGATGCGCGGCGGCGAGGTCTATTTAGAGGCCTGCATATTGGGGGCAGAAACACATTTATCAGTAGAACCTCCCCCCCCCCCAATGGATCTTGGGCAGATAGACTAATTAGAGCTTCACAGTCATTAGGCAAAGTGACTATTGATAACCATTTTCAGCAAAAAGAATTTCTTTATCTAAGACACCCAATGTATTTTCAATATGCATGTTAAGAGTACTATTTTTGCGGCAGTCCCATTAATATTGTGGCCTAACTTGTGCTTAACCATCCTAAAACATGAGCATCGAACAACTGACTATGGAAAAGTCAGGTTAGCACAAAGGAGAGTTAATTACCCACTACTGCTGAAACAGCATATGTCAGATAATTAAGAAACACTTGAAGGGCAGTCCCGTTAACAAGCACAGTTCCTTTGAGGAGTAAAACTAAGGGGTGTGGCCCAGCCCAGACTCCTCTGGGCTCTGACAGGTGTCGCCAGGCCCTCCCTAGGCCTGGGATTTGCCCAGGCGCATCCCGAACACAGCCCGCCCTGCTGGAGAGCGTGTGCCACTTTATAGCGTTTTCAGGATGCATCAATGCCTCCTGGCATTGTGATTGCTGGTTCTGTTAGTCCCCCCAGTGGCCCCCAGCCGACTTAGGGCCTGATTCCTATGTTGTTCGGAAGGCTTCCAAATCGGATTCAGCTTTCCCAGATCTGATTTGTAGCCCTTGTTTCCGACCGAATCGTACACAGTTCCGAAAGACCAAGTATGATGTGAAGATCTTGTGTACGTCGACCGAATCGTTTCGGAAACCGATCCTGTCAGTTCGACTCATTTGTAGCCGAATCGTGCCGCGCAAGAGAGCCAGATTCCGAAAGAGCGAGTATGATGCACGATTTGGACAGCCGTATCAACTCAGTCTCAGCTAGACAAAACGGCTGTCGGAACAGGACTTCGGGGGGACCGTAGCAGGACCCCTTCATGTGGGGCCCTCCAAATCGGTCATGAGGGGGTGCCCATGGGCCCCCATGTCCAAGCATGCACAGTGTGGTAGGCATCATGGGGTGCCAGCCACAGGGTGTATGCTTTTCCCCACCCACTCCTTTTTGCTATGGGAGCCTGTGTACGCATTCAGTATACAGGCTCCCATAGAGTTCAATGGGAGTCTGAGCAAACCGAGTCCATCAGCATACGAATGCGTCGTACTCGCTCATTGGGACTTCAGCGCTCAGAGTCGTACGGAGAGCATTCCGGATTCGATTTGGTTGGGATGCTTTCCGCATGAGATCGGAATCGACCCCTTAGTGTTCCGATTGGGGTGCACAGAGGGTGTGGATTCAGCAAGAAGTTGCAGCTTTTTCTCAAGGAGACCCTGTGCATAATGCACATTGTTTGAAGCCTTTACACTGCAGTCTTTATCCTGCATGACCTTCACCCGGGAGTCTTCACCACACAGGATTTTAAGTACCGACGAAGAAATTATACATAATCGTTTTTTACCAGGCGCGGCTCCTCTACTCAGGAGGAGAAGCGTCGTCCCACTGCTTTCAAAGCAGTGATAAAATAAAAAATAAAATGATAATAACTTTGTTATTATCATTTTATGTTTGGTAGCTGCTGGGTTGGGTTAGGGCAGGCGGGGCTGGGGTCATAGGGGGAGGAGTGGTGGGCAGACTCTAAGTGTGGATGACTGTGTGGCCGGCCATTTTGGACCAGCAAAAACAGTCATGCGCACTTTGCATGTTCCCCACCAGGCTGCATTACACAGCCTGGTGAGGAACATGCCCAGGCTTCCGTTCTCCATCTGAGCACCAACCAGAGTGCTCAGACCAACACAACAATGCATTGCAGCGTTGTGAGTGGCTTAGGGGAGAAAGCCTGTGTGCGCTTCCAGTTCCTGCTTCCGTTCTGAGACGACGGCAGGGAAGCAGAGGAGAGACGCGGCTGGTCGAAGAGCTCAGTGGGGGGTTTTTTGTTTCTTTTTTTCAGCACTAACCACCCCCCACTGGTTTTTATATATTTTTTTTTTAATAAAATGATGTTTATGTTATGTAAAAAAAAAAGGATGAGGATGGGCTGAGTTAAAGGGAGGTAAGGCTTTTTATGGGTTCGGGATTGGGTAGCCGTGAAGGAATAGGGTGTTTTTTAGGGTCTGGGGGTGAGTAGAGGTAAAAGGAGCTTGGGGGATTTAAAATAATAAAAGGGGGGTTTATGGGTTAAGCTGAAAACTCGAAAGGGGGTTGGGGTTCACCCAATAAATAAGTAAATAAATATAAATGTGAAGTTAAGGCATGGGATGAAGACCCACATTGTAACGTCCACTACTTAATTGGCACAGCTTTGTTTTTAATTGTTTCTACAACTGGGGGCCGGTGGAGTGCTGAGTGATTCCAAGGGGGCACTACTGGATTGAGGCACTGGTTGGCCCTATACACAATATTCTGTTTCGTTGATATTTCAAAGTCTTTACTTAATTCTGTGCCTTTTGACACAATTCGCCTTTTTCACAACAACAAAATGTTTTTGCCTTTTTCCAAGTGCACTATAAAGGGCAAATATTAACTTTTAACTGCTAAATATCCATTGAACCTCTTGAGCAGTAGCAATGCCGCCATATTTTCGGTGCAATTAGCAGATGCATGGCAGATTAGTAGCGGTTGCCATCTTGATTTCCCAATAATAGTTCTAAGAAAGAAAATTAATTAATAGCACTGCTTTATTCGGAGTAGTTTCGCCAAGGATGTCAATCCAAATCACGCTATGCTTGATGATAGATTGCTTCACGTGGCACATTCTACGACATTCAGGTGAAAAGTATAGTTCTGAGAAAGACAATACGACTAACTACACCATAAATGCGATTCCAGTGATCTGCTTGCAGTGCTCGTCTTCTAATAGGCACTCGTCACTGAGGCATTATGTAGCGCGTCGCACACTGAAGGGCTGTGAAAGCTGAAAGTGGAGCACGGTCACCGTCTGTCTGAAGGCAATCCCCCGGCTGCAGCCGAGCACGGACAGGCAACACATGAGGAGGACGAGCGTCCGCGCGCTACTCAATCAACCACGCACTGAGTGGCTTCGACGCTTGCGTACTCGGACAGGTCTGTCTGTCTATCCCTATTCTCCAGGGCTGGGTCCTGGTCAATTGGCCTGAGGGGATGCGCATCGGCTGTCAACATATTTGTCACACCCAAATTCTTAATATCACAACCACAATCATGATAAGGACAAAGATAAGGATGATATGTTAAGTCTTTAGCATTCTCTTTCCCCGAAATGTATTGTGGAAGTCGCGATTACCCCATAAGCATTCCGGATTCAGCTCACTTCCATCGCCCTGTCATTGTGTCAATATGATGTCCAAATACATGTTGCATTTATAAAATTGCCTGGCGACTAGAGCCATGTGGCCCCCAGCCTGCTCCCGCAGTGTCCCTCGCTTGAAAACCATCCTTACCAAGTCCCATAGATTGCGCAATCGAAACCCTCAGAGTTGCCAGGTGCAATAATCAATGAAGTGCAGAAACTGTGTGTATATTTAATATTTAACTGTGATTTTAACACGTTTTAACTCCCACAGACCACTCGGTTCATACAGTAGCGGTGAGCGACGACATTCTGAAATACATCGCTAATGTAAACGCACAGCCCTTGAGGATGGTTGTGGTTTATTAGTTTTCAGATCTTCTGTGTGTACGTTTTTCTTCAAAGAAGACCGCTGCTTTGAAGGCTGTTGCCTAAGGGGTCCATGAACACGGCTTCTATCTTCTATTGAAGCGAGCAGCCTCAGTGCATTGCTTGAAAACATTCTGTCAGGCCAATTAAGCATATCTATAACAAAATAAGCCCCTGTCCAGTCACATCACCCACACAGACACAATATACGCCTTGCCCCCACAAAACAATGCATGTTAGTGACCAGTCAAGAAAGAACTCAGATGCACATGGGGCTGTACCATGAACAGCTGCGCATCTCAAAGCAGAGTGCCTTTTTTGCGCGCTTGCACCGTCTAAACTGCATTTAAATCAGCATTTTCCCGACCTAGTGCAGAACTTAAAGACAGCATATTTCGGAAACTGAAAGAAGCAAACCCTGGTCATTATGTCCGAGTTGTGCTGTTTACAGATCACACTCCAACTCGGAGAACTATAGTGTTAATTGGATGCCCTTTAGACAGTGCAAGCGCATAAAACATGCGCTCGGGTACGCCCAGGAGCCAGCGCAGCAACAACTCATGATACGGTCAACCACATTTTGGTATACAGTCTATTGGGTTGATTTGAACTGTTTGTTCTGTTTACATCATGCCTGTACAGAGATCCGTATAGAGGTTGTGGTACGACTGACATTTGTGAGTGTGCGAACACCTTTCTTGAGTAAAGTTTCTGTCTCAAATTTTACGCGAATGCTTCCTTACTATAATACTGTACAATCCGTTTCACGTGTGCATAATCATTATGTAAATCCATAGATAGCAACAGATTGTCCACGAATGCTGCCCCGGCATGCATCAGACTTGCCTTTTCTACCACCGTCAATTTACACCAATATGCCTGTCAGGCTGCAGCTGAGGTGGACTAAAGTTTCGTATTTCGCATCACCAGGTGCCCTGTACGCGAAGGGCGCTGATCTCAAAACTCAAAGGGGATTACAGCGCTAAAAGGGCAGAGCGCAGGAGCATACGCACGGAGAAGTAAGTGTTCTACACCTCGAAGGATTTACAAAGCTAAGAAACACTGACACTAAGACAGCATGCACACCACCAGCACGGAAAAGAGAAAAATCCTCATCACGAGCTGCTATGAGCAATTAGCGACACAACCCAAGCCCTTCTGTTACACTGACTAACATAAGGCGCAAGAAAAGGGAGCGGGAAAGGAAACATACCTATTTTATTCCATGATAATCCTTGCTTGATCTTGTCCTAGCGTGCAGAAGAGTAGAGGGATGGGGTGATGGAGACATGAGATGGTGTGCAGATGGGGAAAGGAAAGGAAGAAAGGGGGAGTGAAGGGAGAGAGAGGAACGTAGCGAGGGAGAGGAGAGAGAGGGAGGGTGAGAATAGATAGATTCCCTAGTACATCTCTGGCTGGGATTATGAAGATTGGCGAGGAAAACGAGTGACGCCCCCTTACAGAAGATCTCCGCCCCCTCTGGCATCACATGGCGCACAGTGGAGCAGATCTGCTGTGCCATCTACTTACACATCACCTTTAAATTATCCTTCTGGGGGTGGGTTGCTTAGTAATTCTGAAAGAAATGCAATTAAGTACAGTAGGCACAGAAAACATTCGCGCAAGGCACGGTGAAGCTGGGAAGGGAAAAGTACATAGCACCTAAACCAGAGCACACCAACAGATTGTTTGCAGGTCAGCGCCATCTTGTGGTTGGTTGAAGCTGCTCTTTTTGTGATGTTTCATGTTGGACCCTAGCAATATTCAAAAGGTTTGATTGCAATTGCAGTTTATTTGGAAAACATGATTGATTTACTTTACAGAAGGCGCAATAATCTTCCCTGCTTTCTCCCCTCTTACACAGGATGAGAACGAGAGTTAAAATCTGAGTGTAACATTGACCGCGTACCTCAGCCCTGCGTTTGAGAAAGTTGCCCGTTTATAGCCGCGGGAACACCGCCGAAGCCTGGATAACTGAACAGCTCAACCCATAAAATCTTATCTCTTGTTACCTGCCAACCTTTCCCAGAAAGAAACTATACATTTAGGGATGGTTCTCAGGCTGCGGATTCCCACAGCGTGAAATGCTCATCACATAGATTATAATGGCCTTAAATTTGAGGCAAAAACGAAGAAACTGAGTAAATTAGCAGCACTGATAATGAGCACACATATTGGTCTGTAGCCAGCCAGTTTCTTGCTTTATTGAATGCCACCATTCTTACTGTCTCTATGGGGTAAAACATGTATAAGATGAGGTCTCTACTACACTGCGCTAGAGATAAGGACTCCAGAGGTGATTACGACCTCTGTGTAACGCGCTGAGCGGGAGCCTTTGCTAGACCTGCTGGAATTCATTACAAGGACGCAGGCAGCATTAATCTGTGACTTTGATCATTTTTTTAAAAAATCGCCGCATATTTTAAAATTGCCGTTTTTTACCAGGCTCACATCCCCCACTTACCTGCACTTTAAAATTTGATCTGGGCACCCGCCGCTTGAGCGGGAACACTCACTCCCCCCACGCAGCAGCTCCATCTTGGCTGGTGAGGCAGGCCTTACAACAGGGGCCGCCATAGGCTGGGAGGCGCTCTAGTCTTTGGGCCGGATTTCCACCTCCTATATATTTAATTGGCCATGCTGGCGCGCAGCGACGGCGCGCAGCGGGCGCACCGATGGCGCGCCGGAGGTGCGCCAGAGGTAAGCCCGTTTGCGCCCGTTCGCGCACGGTCGGGTCCAGGGACCAGGACCTCTGGCCTACCAATTGCCCCCCTACAAACATACTCCCGCTCGACACTCCTTGCCCTAAATGGGGTAATTCCATCCTCATGCAGCCATTCTGTGGACCTTGCGCTCCACCGCTTTTCATGTCAGCACTGTTCTTTTAGGGCGACTGAGGTGGTCGAAACCAAAAGGAAAATAGAGGTAGATCTGAAAATGGCATTGATAAACTGCCGTTCATTACCGAAACATGCCATCGAAATCTCCCTTTTAATTCAAGACCTGAACCTTGATATTCTTTTTATAACAGAAACGTGGCTTGGATCCAATTCTGGCCCAGATATCGTCCAGGCACTCCAGCCTGGATACCTGATCCAACATAGGGACAGAGTGTCCAAGGTTGGAGGAGGGATTGCCATCCTTTATAGGGATCATTGAATTTGCCGTATGACTGGTAGCTCAATTCCAGATTGTGAGAGTGCGCAGTTTTCTATTACATTATCTCCAGAACTGTCATTTTCAGGTCTTTTGATCTATCGTCCACCTGGCCCGATAGGACAATTTCAGGAAGGACTAATCAAAACTATTCTAGATTTAGCTAGTATGGTTTCTAATTTTATAGTGCTGGGAGACCTGAATCTCTACTTTAATAATTTCTCAGATCTCACCGCAATGGAACTGACTAAGGATTTAGCCTCCTGTGAACTGAGTTTAATAGTCTCACATCCCACTCACTCCAAAGGGAACCTTTTAGATCCCATATTTTCAAACATAGCGGAGTTAACTTCAGCTGAGCCATATCCGATCCCTTGGTCAGACCATATGGTTATTCCTTTCATATGGAAGGCATATAGACCTAGTCCAACTATACCTTCTCACAAAGCCTTAAGTAGGCGCTGGACGAAACTAGAGCTAAATGAATGGCTAGAAATATTGAAGAAGAACGAGCCTCTGGGTAATCAGGACATAGATAGGGCAAACAAAGACTTCAATCAATGGCTTGAACAGCCGTTGGATACCGTGCTCCCCAAAAAACGGGAGGAGAGGCAGTGGCGGAAACATTTTGATGAGGAGAAGAAAAATAAATACAGATCCACCATAAAAAATATAAATCTACCCTTAACATGGCCAAATCCACTTTTTATGCAGGAAAAATTGAGGCTTCCGCAAATGCCCCGAGAGATGTTTAAGATAGTCAAATCTCTGCTGAAAGCCCCGGACCCGTCATCATCTTCTGATGAATCTGGTGTTCGTTGTGACGAATTAGCAAATGTTTTTGCCACCAAAATTCAAAAGAACCTTCTCTCCCTTCCCCCCTACCTATGGGTGAACTAATTCCCCCTCTGGTAGGTGGGATTGATTCTATCTTGCCTCAGCTTTTTATTTTCTCCCCCCTCAGTGTAGAACTTCTACCCCCTCTCATCAATTCCATAAAGAGTGGTTCTCCGCTCGATCCTGCCCCTATGACCATCTTACACTCGGCTTTGCCCCACATTAGTACGCCCATCATCAACTTAGTCAACACTTCGATTGAGTCAGGCACTGTGTCACGAGACTGGAAGTTGGCTATGGTCAGGGCTTTGTTAAAAAAACCAAACCTTGACCCTGATGATTTTTCTAACTATTGCCCCATCTCCCTTCTCCCTGGCATTAGCAAGCTGACCGAAAAATGGGTGAACAAACAGCTGGTGTCTTTTTTAGAGACCCACAACTTGCTCCACTCAACTCAAACAGGGTTCCAGAGAGGGCAGGGAACCGAGACAGCACTGTTAAGGGTGGTTGAGGATTCCAGGAGGATTCTGGACGCTGGTGGCAGCGCGGCCATTATCCTCCTGGACCTCAGTGCCGCCTTTGACACGGTCAATCACTGTATCCTCCTATCTCGCCTCGGAAGGATCGGGGTCACGGGCAAGGCCCTTATGTGGCTCGAGTCTTTTCTTAAAGACAGATCTTTTAAGGTCTTCTCGGAGAACAGTTGTTCCCTTCCAGTACCATTACAGTGTGGGGTGCCACAGAGCTCCTCCCTCAGCCCCACACTGTTTAATGTGTACATGGCGCCTCTGGCGGAAGTAGTGGCCTCCTTTGGAATTCAATTAGTAAGCTACGCTGATGACACCCAGCTAGTTGTCTCTTTGAATCAGGTAGAGCCCCTTCCGACCAACCTTTGCAACTGCCTGGAAGCAGTTGCAAAATGGATTAATCTATCCCATTTTAAGTTGAACGGGGGAAAAACTGAGCTGATGCTACTGGGGAAACGAGCCACATTTAACAACTTGACACTCTGGCCTTCCGGCATGGGGCCCGGGCCCACTCCAAAGACCGAGATTAGGAGCCTCGGATTTTGGCTGGATGCGGAGCTGTCATTCAAAACCCAGGCAAGGAAGACAGTAGCTACTTGCTTTGGGTTGCTGAAGACAATCCGCAAAATCCTTCCTCAGCTACCTGAAAAAGCCAAGAAAACTATAGTCCAGACCCTCATTCTATCTAGGCTGGACTATGGGAACGCGCTTTATTTAGGAGCCCCTGTCTCGGTTATTCGGCAACTTCAGGTTGCCCAGAACTCTGCAGCAAGGCTATTTACGGGTGCTAGCTATCGCTCCTCAGCTAGACCCGCGCTGAGTGTTCTGGATTGGCTTCCGGTGAGGGAGTGGGTTCACTTCAAGACCCTCTGTACGGTCCACAAAACACTCTATGGGAGAGGTCCCCCCATCCTGGATGACATGATTAGGCCTTATAAATCATCTAGGAATCTTCGTTCCAATCAGCAAAATCTATTAGCAATTCCCAGGATTAATAAGGCCCGCACATAATGCGGCTAAGTTATGGAATGCTCTTCCTCCATCCCTCCGACAAGAGCCTAACTTACTTGCATTTCGAAAGAAGCTGAAAACTGTTCTGTTTCCCAGGATTTAGAGTCTGGGCTTCCGCATTCCTTGCAATCCACTTCCCTTTGGTCAGTCCTAAGCGCTGGGATGCTCCCGAGTAGCCATGGGCTATAGAAGAGCCTCTACAATACAATACAATACAATAAGGTTGATTTTGATAAAATCGATGCCAATTCCTTTAAGTATACATTCCCATTATGTGAGCAAATTCGCATCACTGTTATCAAGTTTGCCAGTTATGTACTCTCCATCAATTCTTACTCAGAAATACGTGGCCAGGCAGGCTCTGCGACCTAGGCCTGAAGTTACTATTGGACAGGTCACAGGTGGGGTGACATGTAGCTGGCAGATAAACGAGAGAACAGGAAACTCAGGTCCACCCCCCAGTTGGGTGCAGTGACAAAACAATGGTCCAAGGAAATTGTCTGGCCCCAATAAAGCACACATGGCCAGAGGGTTGCGTGCATTCCCAAAACAGCATAAAGTCAGATGCCGCATGAAACTTGGAACACATAGCCAATCAGGACACAGCACACACTGCAACCAGTGATCATGTGCCCCTCAGACTACGGATGTATGACGTTACAACGCATACTATTACAACGCATGCTTTTACAACGCATTTTTTACAACGCGTTGGATACTACAACGTTATATTTTACAACGAATAGTATTACAACGCAATATAGAGTAAGTAATAGAAAAGTACCATTACAACGAAATCCTTTACAATGCATACTTTTACAACGCATTTAATTATTTTATTTTTTTAGATATATACAATCTGGCACGGGATGCAGGGAAATTAGGGGTTTTGGGTGGGGAAGTGTATTAAAATGTAGTGAAAAACTGTACGGAAATACCGCGATTTTCTATAAAATAAATACCTTTACAAGGCATTATTTAATAATTTAATTTATTAAATAAATATATATTTTTTAAGTATAATAAATCCTGCCACGGGATGCAGAGAAATTAGGGGTTTTTGGGTGGGGTAGTGTATTAAAATGTGATGATAATCTGCACGGAAATGTTCAGAAATTTAAGAACTTTTAAAATAAATACTCGAGTAACAAAATTAATACTTGAGTAACAAATTTAGTACTCGCATTTATAAAAATTCACAAATTTCACAGAGAGAAAAAGTAATTTTTCTTAAAAACATAGAAACGATTATTAAATAAATGAAAAAGAAACATTTTAAATGAACAGAAAGATATTGCATATAGAGAAGCGCCATTTTAAGTACTGATGTTTAAAAAGAAGTCGATCTACAATTTCCATGACATTAAAGATAAACAATAGTCTCAAAATGGATGCCAAAACGGAACGAAAGTATCAAAACATCACTTCAAAACAACATTTTAAATTATACGTTTCCACATTATATGTCTTAAAATAAAATTAGAAAACTAACGGTGTATATTAAAAAATTAATGATGCTATTGACTGAAAGATATAAATAGGAGCAAGACACCATTTTATATTCAGTTGATTATCAACTCTCATAGTAAGCAGACATCAAAAGGTGACTCTCTGACCTGTTCAACGAGATATCAGCTGTAGCCAACTTTAAAGCGTTTATTGAAAGACATTCAAGTAAGTAATAAAAACGAAGTAAATAAATGTTTATGTAGAATATTTAAGCAGCAATAAATTATATATTTTTATTTTTAAAATACAAATAATAATACTACTTTAACCTCTAACTAATGAAATACCTGAATATATTTAAAATTATCTCTAAATAATCCAATTAAAATATAAATGTTATTTTTTTAAAATCGTTAAAAATATTTGAACAGATAGTATTCTTTTCAGAAAAATACTATAAATTATTTTAAGCAACGACAAATATTTTTTTTTTTCTGAAACAGTTCTCCGAACAAGTGAGACCTATAAACAAGCTTTTTTTAAAAAAAGCTACTTTTCTACAAATCAACATAACTCAGCACGAGTTAAAATATTGTACTTTTTTAGCTATTTACCAAAACACATGAGTAAATATTTTACACGGGACTTTTTACACATCTTCCTAAATAATAATCCATAGCTATATTTTATTTTTTTCGCAGAGAAAAATCAAATTGGTTTAAGAAAATATCCATTCATTTTCGAAATAGAAAAGATTATATCTAAAATAGGTAAATATTTTTTACATTTGAAAAAAGTATACAACACAGCAAGCAAGAGACGAATTTGCACTTTTCAGTTATCATTAGATCACAATTTATTCTTTTCAATTTTTTTCAAATTTTTTTGAATACATTTTAGATACTCAAATTTATCTTTTGAAGCCCTCCTTTTTAAAAAAAAATATTTTTATTGAACTTTTTTTCCCCTCATTTTCCCCCCCCCCCCCTCCCCCATTACATGGACAAGGCACAATAAGATTCATAAGGCAGCCACATACTCAACCACATATTCAAGAAAAAAAGGGATAAAAATATTACAGTGTACATACTACATACAGATCCTATCAAAATATATACAAATACAAATAATATATATTAGCTTTCCATAATACATATATTCCTCAAAATACCTTATTCAGTTCCAGTCTTCCAATCAATCAAAGGACCCCAGATTTGTATACCCAGCTTTTTACCCTTTCTCCCTTTCCTAGAATAAATAGCTGTTTCCAATTTTTGTATTGACAAAGTTTTTCCGAGCCATTGATGATACGTGGGAGGATTTGGATCTAACCAAGTTGAGGCCACAAGCAATCTAAAAATCGCCATTGCTACAAACAGAAAATATTTACAGTTAATTTGTCCGTTAGGGGAGATTCCCAGCAAAATAGTTGCTGAGTCCAACTCTATAGTTGTGTCTAAGGCATTCCAGAAAAAATTCCTGATATCTTGTTTTATCTTATCTAAATGTGGACAAGTAGAGAAAATATGTAACAGGTTGGCCTCCATACTGCCACATCTAAAACACGTGATGCCCGACACAGCCCCCCATTGAGCAATTTTCCATGGCGTATAATACAGGTGATACAAACTCTTGTAGTGCTGGGCCTGAAGAGACGCTGAGCATAGTAGTTTACATCCCATCTCAAGTGATTCAGAGAAAATATCTCTTTCTCTAGCTATATCCAAATCTGAGGACCATTTAACTATCCATTTATCAAGATCATCCTTTTTTAACTTTGTCATTTCTGAATAAAATCTTTTTATAGTACAGTCATTACCTTTTTGTATGAGATCCATCATTGTACTCCTCCCAAAACCTAGAGCTCCCCCTTTTTTATTTAATATACAGCTCCTTATTTGAAGGTATTTAAAGAAATGATTTGTGTTTAACATATACTTATTTTTCAAATCTATAAATTGTAACATACCATTGTCATCCCACATACCACCAATCATCCTTATACCTCGACTCTCCCATTCTTCGTATACCATTCCTGAGAACACTACCCTAGGTAGTGAGGGATTATTTTTAAGTCTAGTATATACACTATATTTCCCTATTCCAACTTTTTTGGAAAATCCTTTCCATATATTATAGGCCGCCATAATTATCTTGAAACGTGTTCTTTTAAAGTAACTTCCATCAGTAAATCTTAAAAAAATATTTTCGGCATTTGTACCCAAAGCTAGACCATATATAGCCAGCGAACCTGTCTTATCCCATCCATCCAACTCAGCCCCCCCAATTAATCCCACCATTCCTTGTATTGCTGCAGCCCAATAATATACCTTTAGATCCGGCAATGACCACCCCCCTTTCTCCCTAGGAAGGGACATATACCTCAATGCCCTCCGGGTTTTACCTCTAGCCCAGATAAACCGATTTACCATACTTTCGCAAGTTTTAAACCACTTATTTTCAATTAGAAGAGGAATTGCCCTAAAAAGATACAGCAGTTTGGGTAAGATCAGCATTTTAATAATATTAACTCGCCCAACTAATGATAAATGTAAATTCTCGTACCGATCCAGATCTTTTCTTGCTTTTTCAATTACTGGGGCAATATTATTATCCACCAAGCTATCTAAATTAGACATAATATTAATTCCGAGGTATTTCCCTGCCGGCACTACTCTACTATCTTCACAAGGTGTAAAAGAGTTTTTAATAATCTGAGTTTTAGACGCGTTCAGTGAATACCCTGAGACTTGACCAAATCTTAAGGCCTCAGCCTCTACAAACGTAGTTGCTTCCGTAGGGCAGGGTGTTATCACCGCAACGTCATCAGCGTAGGCTAATATCTTGCATGGCCCAAGAGCTGTACTGACTGGAGTAATCTCTGGTGCTGATTCTATCTTACGTATTAAGGGATCCATATAGATGGCAAATAGCAGGGGAGAAAAAGGACATCCCTGGCGAGTTCCTCTCTTGATTTTAAATTGACCAGTTATACCCCTGTTTATCCTTAATGCTGCTCCTGGGTCCATATATAAAGTCTGAATTGCTTTCAAATACCCTCCTCTAATCCCAACTCTAACTAGGGTCTGCCACAAATACTGCCAGGAGACCCGATCGAATGCTTTTTCTGCATCCAAAAGCATGACTGCCATCGGGTCTCCTGCTACCCCCGCCACATCAAATAAAGTTATAACTTTTCTGATATGGTGAGTTGTCCCTCTACCAGGAATAAAACCATGTTGATGATCACTAACCAGGGTACTTATAATTCTTGCAAATCTTGCAGCCAGTGCCTTCGAATAAATTTTGGTGTCATTATTCATCAATGTTATTGGGCGGTACGAACCTGGTTCACTCGGTGGCTTTCCTTTTTTTTAAATTAATACTATGTCTGCCCCGCTCCAGGATTTGGGAATGGACACCCCACTTTGTGCAGCTTGAAATGTTTGAGTTAAATTATTACCTAAACATCCCCAGAAAGTTTTATAAAACTCAATCGGTAGCTGATCAGGTCCAGCAGCTTTCCCCGAGGGTAGAGCAGTCATTGCTTCTTTAATCTCAGTTTCGTCCAACACGATCTCTAATTCATCTGCATCTTCAGGGGAGATAGTTTTTACCTCGATGTTCTGGAGATATTTATTTATTCTTTCGATACTACTGGGATCTTTCTCATCATATAAAGTTTGGTAAAACTTCCTAAAAACCTCCCGAATTTCTTCTGGTTCTGAATGTAATTGTCCCTTTTCGTCCTTTATTTCCTTAATCGTCCCTGCCGCCGCTATCTGTCTGGTTCGTATAGCAAGGACTCGCCCTATTTTCTCACTGAACTCGTAACATCTCTCCCTTCTAATTGTATATTGCTTTGCGGCTCTATTAGCAAGTTCTTCCTCTGCTTCACTTTTCACCTTCAATAATTCTATTACGGATTGTTCAGTCGACTCTCCCCTTATTACACAGTTATTAAGTTGTTCTTCTGCCACCAGTACTTTTCCCTCTCTCTCCTTATATCACAGTTTTTCTGTTTTCCTCTTGAAGGCACTATAACTACACGTTTCACCGCGTGCTCCCGCCTTAAAGGCATCCCATACTATACCAACTGCAGCAGTTCCTCTATTATGTTCAAAGAATTCAGTAATCCATTTAGACATATGTTTTATATAATCATCATCTAAAAGCAAAGCCCTTTCGAATGTCCACTCCCTTCTTGTTATTGTTTTCCCACTCTGCTTTATCGTTAGGATTAGGGGATTGTGGTCACTAAGTATCCGAGGAAGTCTATCAATTTCCACTAAACTAATTAAATCATTAGAAACCAGGAAGTAATCCAACCTAACGCATATCTGATGCGGTGCTGAATAATATGTATAACCGAGTTGTTTCGATCTGATTGACCCCCAGACATCTCGCAATGTATTATTGTCTAGAAGGTCCGTAAGGGCCTTGTAAACCTTTTTCTTCCTACCCTTATACTGTCTTATTGAACCTGATCCTAGACCCTCTGCTCCGTCAATATTTAAGTCTCCACCTATAATAACTCGAGGGGCCCAATCTGCCAACTCAGAATCCAAAAATTGCAAAATTTCTGGATCGTCCTGTGTAGAACCATATACTGCAACTAATGTTGTCCACACCCCCCCTAATAATACCTCTACCATAGCCCATCTCCCCCAATTATCTCTTAACTTTCTCCTTGTTACTACCCTTTTATCCCTCGATAGAATCGCTACCCCTCGCTGTTTTACTCCTTGTTTAGAAGTAACTATTAATTGAAACCCCAGCTGATTAAGATAGATCTCCTGGGTACTCATTACATGTGTCTCCTGAAGAAACACAAAATCTACATCCATTTGCCGTAACCGCATTCCTATCTTCTGCCTTTTCATTACATCATTTAGGCCGCATACATTCCATGTCACTAATCTAATAGACATTTTTTCATATTTTTTTTCCCCAACCAATTCTCTTCACACCCTATCTGCTTGCTTTTATTTAATGTTCTGAAAACAATATACAGTACTAGGTCTAGCACACTGGATGAAAATACTTCCCTATTAATTTCAATGTTGTCTTCCACAGCTTCAGTATCACTACACATTTCATACAGTTGATACAAATTACTTTTGTCAAATCCTCTTAAGCATCTTGTACCTTTGTGCCCTGTCCATTTCCCTACCCATACCCAACCCCACCCCAGACTGCCCACCCTCAGACTCCCACCCCCCCTACAGGCAAATAGGTCCAACGGACCTATGTCTGGCCGACTTTTGCCTCCTGGATGCCAAACCCGTCAGCCCCCCTAACTTTCCCCTCAACTTACTGTGCTCAGTGTATGTCCAGCAAATACCACCCATATTTGTGCTCAGCCTCCACCACTATACTTCTTGTATTAATATCAATCTTTACTTATTGAAGCAGAAGCAGCTACAACACAAGAGAACCATCAAATAAAGAGGAGTGAAAAGATAAATTTTTCATAAACCTTGAACAAGCAGTTTCCTCTATTATTTTAAATAAGTCCTCATATGTAACTTTTCATCCCCAAAAAATTAATTTACACAGTCTCTATTTTCCACATTATGTTTATCTTTGTTTCTTTTGGGGAATATCCCTAAGAGCTACTGCGTGATCGTTATTCTCGACATTCTCCTTATGCCTTGTTTTCCGTTGTTCTTGCAAAAAGTTAAGGTATTCTTGTGCAAGTATCTCAGAGTAGAAGATTTTAAAATTCCCATTTACTCCAATCTTCAAACGAGCGGGATACAGAAGGTAAGCCTCACAACCTATGTTTTGAAATGGGGTAATGAGCTGCCTCATCCTCCACCTTCTTTCCACAGTGGTGTGGCAAAAGTCAGGACGTGCAAAGAACTCTACGCCCTTGTGCTTGCATTTAGCTTGGGGCTTTGCTTTGTTGATTATCTCTTCTCGCAGAAGAAAGTTACCCACGTATAAAAGTATTGCGCGAGGCTTACCCTGCGCTGCTTTCTGGATCAGAGGAAAACGATGTGCCCTTTGTATTTCATGGTCGAGATCCCATGTAGACAACTCTGGGAGGGCACCCTTTAATAAGCCAAAAACATACCCCCGAACGTCACTCCCTTCTTCCCCTTCCTGTATTCCAATCAGGCGTACATTGTTGCGTCTTTGTCTGTTCTCAAATTCCTCAAGTTTCCATAACATGTCAGCCGTAGTCTTATCTTGTTCTTTTCTGTCATCCTTCACTTTAACCATATCATCTTCTAATTTCCCGGTTCTAGTCTCTACTTCAGAAACTCTCTCAGCCATCTCCTCGTACAGCCTGCTGACCTTATGCAAAGAAGATTGTATTTTCCTGTTCGCGTGTTTAGCCCTGCGCTTTGCTTTTTGACTCTCACTACGAGCCTCGCTCTGCATTTGTTTTAATGTTGTAAGTAAAACTTCAAAATTAGATATGCCACCGACCGCTCCCCGGTCTGCAGAGTCCAGAGGCCCTATATTATAATTTTCGAACTCATCTGCTGGTACTACAGAGTTCTCTGCCATCTTATCCCAATTTAGTTTTTTTACCACTGTTTTCATATTGCCGCTGCATTCCTTTGACAATCTCTGTTGTCTGGATTTGCCTTTTCGTTTGCTTGACTTCTTTTTTTTACTCTTAGTTTTAATTTTTCCCACAGTTCTAATACTGCCCTCAGGATTTGTTTTCGATCTAGAAGAAACGTCTTTTGGCACTGTTTTTTGGACTGAATCCTTATATTCTTTGAAGCCCTCCAATCAAGAAAAAAACTGAGAATATCACTCGACAAAGAAACCTAAAGAAAAACATCAGAAAGACTAGAATTATTAGTAAGCTAAGTGCTGGATACTATAAATATGCTACTTATTATTCTAACTCTTGAAAAGTACATCTGTAGACTAAATACTGGATAGATTAGATGTTTACTTTACTATTATAAGTCTAAGAGAGTGTATCAGTATTGTAAGTGCTGGATATTGTAGGGGTTCCACTTACTATTCTAACTCCATGAAAGTGCATCAGTAGGGTAAGTGCTGGTTAGTGTAGGGGTGCCATTTACTAATCTAACTTCAAGAAATTGCAACTGTAAAATAAGTGCAGGATAGTGTAGGGGTGCCATTTACTAATCTAACTCCATTAAAGTGCATTAATAGGGTAAGTGCTGGATAGTGTAGGGGTGCCACTTACTAATCTAACTCCATGAAAGTGCAACAGTATGTTAAGTGCTGGATAGTGTAGGGGTGCCACTTACTATTCTAACTCCTTGAAAGTGCATCAGTAGGATAAGTGCTGGATAGTGTAGGGGTGCCACTTACTATTCTAACTCCATGAAAGTGGAACAGTAAGGTAAGTGCTGGATAGTGTAGGGGTGTCACTTACTATTCTAACTCCATGAAAGTGCATCAGTAGGGTAAGTGCTGTATAGTGTAGGGGTGCCACTTACTAATCTAACTCCATGAAAGTGGATCAGTAGGGTAAGTGCTGGATAGTGTAGGTGTGCCAATGACGACTGTAATTCCAGAAAGATGAAGCAGTTATTTTTTTTTAAATTAAATTGAAAAACAATCATTTTGAAATTTGGCACATCTTCAAAAACTTCAAAAAAGCAAATTACATGAAACATTTACAATACATTTGAAATATTCTCCTATTGTTTTTTTACAGCCCAGCTTGAAAAGCAAAACTTGAAAAAGCAATCAGCAAGAATCCCAATCAAAACTAAGTTTGAAGACCAGGAAGAAAACCAAGAAGCAAACTCCAAAAACCAAAGGTAATTTATAAAAATAAACACATCTGAACCACATAATAACTACCAAAAGTAGATTTATCAATTTTATAAAAAACAAACAAATAGCCTCAGTAGAGTAAGTGCTGGATAATATAAATGAGCCACTTCCAATTCCAACACCATGAAAGTGCATCAGTAGGATAAGTGCTGGAGAGTGTTGAGTTTCAATTTTCTATTGTAATCTCATAAAAGTGCATCATTAGGGTAAGTGCTGGATAGTGTAGGGGTGCCACTTACTATTCTAACTCCATGAAAGTGCATCAGCAGGGTAAGTGCTGGATAGTGTAGAGATGCCACTTACTATTCTTACTCCATGAAAGTGCAACAGTAATGTAAGTGCTGGATAGTGTAGGGGTGCCACTTACTATTCTAACTCCATTAAAGTGCATCAGTAGGGTAAGTGCTGTATAGTGTAGGGGTGCCAATGACAACTGTAATTCCAGAAAGATGAAGCAGTTGGAAAAAATTTAAACTGTGAAAATACATTTTTTTAAATAAATTGAAAAACAATCATTTTGAAATTTTGCACACCTTCAAAAACTTCAAAAAAGCAAATTACATGAAAGATTTACAATACATTTAAAACATTCTCCTATTGTATTTTTACAACCCAGCTTTAAAGGCAAAACTTGAAAAAGCAATCAACAAGAATCCCAATCAAAACTAAGTTTGAAGACCAGGAAGAAAACCAAGAAGCAAACTCCAAAAACCAAAGGTAATTTATAAAAAAAAAACACATCTAAACCACAAAATAACTTCCAAAAGTAGATTTATCAATTTTATAAAAAACAAACAAATAGCCTCAGTAGAATAAGTGCTGGATAATATAAATGAGCCACTTCCAATTCTAACACCATGAAAGTGCATCAGTAGGATAAGTGCTGGAGAGTGTTGATTTTCAATTTTCTATTGTAATCTCATAAAAGTGCATCATTAGGGTAAGTGCTGGATAGTGTAGGGGTGCCACTTACTATTCTAACTCCATGAAAGTTCATCAGTATGGTAAGTGATGGATAGTGTAGGGGTGCCACTTACTATTCTTACTCCATGAAATTGCAACAGTAGGGTAAGTGCTGGATATTGTAGGGGTGGCACTTACTATTCTAACTCCATGAAAGAGCAACAGTAGGGTAAGTGCTGGATACTGTATGAGTGCCACTTACTATTCTAACTCCATGAAAGTGCATTAGTAGGGTAAGTGCTTGATAGTGTAGGGGTGCCACTTACTATTCTAACTCCATGAAAGTGCTTCAATAGGGTAATTGCTGGATAGTGTAGGGGTGCCACTTACTATTCTTACTCCATGAAAGTGCATCAGTAAGGTAAGTGCTGGATAGTGTAGGGGTGCCACTTACTATTCTAACTCCATGAAAGTGCATCGGTAGGGTAAGTGCTGGATAGTGTAGGGGTACCACTTACTATTCTAACTCCATGAAAGTGCAACAGTAAGGTAAGTGCTGGATAGTGTAGGGGTGCCACTTACTATTCTAACTCCCTGAAAGTGCATCAGTAGGATAAGTGCTGGATAGTGTAGAGGTGCCACTTACTATTCTAACTCCATGAAAGTGCAACAGTAGGGTAAGTGCTGGATATTGTAGGGGTGCCACTTACTATTCTAACTCCCTGAAAGTGCATCAGTAGGGTAAGTGCTGGATATTATAGGGGTGTCACTTACTATTCTAACTCCCTAAAAGTGCATCAGTAGGATAAGTGCTGGATAGTGTAGGGGTGCCACTTACTATTCTAACTCCCTGAAAGTGCATCAGTAGGGTAAGTGCTGGATAGTGTAGGGGTGCCACTTACTATTCTAACTCCCTGAAAGTGCATCAGTAGGATAAGTGCTGGATAGTGTAGTGGTGCCACTTACTATTCTAACTCCATGAAAGTGCAACAGTAAGGTAAGTGCTGGATAGTGTAGGGGTGCCACTTACTATTCTAACTTCATGAAAGTGCAACAGTAGGGTAAGTGTTGGATACTGTTTGAGTGCCACTTACTATACTAACTCCATGAAAGTGCATTAGTAGGGTACGTGCTGGATATTGTAGGGGTGCCACTTACTATTGTAACTCCCTGAAAGTGCATCAGTAGGATAAGTGCTGGATAGTGTAGAGGTGCCACTTACTATTCTAACTCCATGAAAGTGCAACAGTAGGGTAAGTGCTGGATATTGTAGGGGTGCCACTTACTATTCTAACTCCATGAAAGTGCATCGGTAGGGTAAGTGCTGGATAGTGTAGGGGTGCCACTTACTATTCTAACTCCATGAAAGTGCAACAGTAAGGTAAGTGCTGGATAGTGTAGGGGTGCCACTTACTATTCTAACTCCCTGAAAGTGCATCAGTAGGATAAGTGCTGGATAGTGTAGAGGTGCCACTTACTATTCTAACTCCATGAAAGTGCAACAGTAGGGTAAGTGCTGGATATTGTAGGGGTGCCACTTACTATTCTAACTCCCTGAAAGTGCATCAGTAGGGTAAGTGCTGGATATTATAGGGGTGTCACTTACTATTCTAACTCCCTAAAAGTGCATCAGTAGGATAAGTGCTGGATAGTGTAGGGGTGCCACTTACTATTCTAACTCCCTGAAAGTGCATCAGTAGGGTAAGTGCTGGATAGTGTAGGGGTGCCACTTACTATTCTAACTCCCTGAAAGTGCATCAGTAGGATAAGTGCTGGATAGTGTAGTGGTGCCACTTACTATTCTAACTCCATGAAAGTGCAACAGTAAGGTAAGTGCTGGATAGTGTAGGGGTGCCACTTACTATTCTAACTTCATGAAAGTGAAACAGTAGGGTAAGTGTTGGATACTGTATGAGTGCCACTTACTATTCTAACTCCATGAAAGTGCATTAGTAGGGTAAGTGCTGGATATTGTAGGGGTGCCACTTACTATTCTAACTCCCTGAAAGTGCATCAGTAGGATAAGTGCTGGATAGTGTAGAGGTGCCACTTACTATTCTAACTCCATGAAAGTGCAACAGTAGGGTAAGTGCTGGATATTGTAGGGGTGCCACTTACTATTCTAACTCCCTGAAAGTGCATCAGTAGGGTAAGTGTTGGATACTGTATGAGTGCCACTTACTATTCTAACTCTATGAAAGTGCATCAGTAGGGTAAGTGTTGGATACTGTATGAGTGCCACTTACTATTCTAACTCCATGAAAGTGCATCAGTAGGGTAAGTGCTGGATATTGTAGGGGTGCCACTTACTATTCTAACTCCATGAAAGTGCATCGGTAGGGTAAGTGCTGGATAGTGTAGGGGTGCCACTTACTATTCTAACTCCATGAAAGTGCAACAGTAAGGTAAGTGCTGGATAGTGTAAGGGTGCCACTTATTATTCTAACTCCCTGAAAGTGCATCAGTAGGATAAGTGCTGGATAGTGTAGAGGTGCCACTTACTATTCTAACTCCATGAAAGTGCATCAGTAGGATACGTGCTGGATAGTGTAGAGGTGCCACTTACTATTCTAACTCCATGAAAGTGCAACAGTAGGGTAAGTGCTGGATATTGTAGGGGTGCCACTTACTATTCTAACTCCCTGAAAGTGCATCAGTAGGGTAAGTGTTGGATACTGTATGAGTGCCACTTACTATTCTAACTCTATGAAAGTGCATCAGTAGGGTAAGTGCTGGATATTGTAGGGGTGCCACTTACTATTCTAACTCCATGAAAGTGCAACGGTAAGGTAAGTGCTGGATAGTGTAGGGGTGCCACTTACTATTCTAACTCCCTGAAAGTGCATCAGTAGGATAAGTGCTGGATAGTGTAGAGGTGCCACTTACTATTCTAACTCCATGAAAGTGCAACAGTAGGGTAAGTGCTGGATATTGTAGGGGTGCCACTTACTATTCTAACTCCCTGAAAGTGCATCAGTAGGGTAAGTGCTGGATATTATAGGGGTGTCACTTACTATTCTAACTCCCTAAAAGTGCATCAGTAGGATAAGTGCTGGATAGTGTAGGGGTGCCACTTACTATTCTAACTCCCTGAAAGTGCATCAGTAGGGTAAGTGCTGGATAGTGTAGGGGTGCCACTTACTATTCTAACTCCCTGAAAGTGCATCAGTAGGATAAGTGCTGGATAGTGTAGTGGTGCCACTTACTATTCTAACTCCATGAAAGTGCAACAGTAAGGTAAGTGCTGGATAGTGTAGGGGTGCCACTTACTATTCTAACTTCATGAAAGTGCAACAGTAGGGTAAGTGTTGGATACTGTATGAGTGCCACTTACTATTCTAACTCCATGAAAGTGCATTAGTAGGGTAAGTGCTGGATATTGTAGGGGTGCCACTTACTATTCTAACTCCCTGAAAGTGCATCAGTAGGATAAGTGCTGGATAGTGTAGAGGTGCCACTTACTATTCTAACTCCATGAAAGTGGAACAGTAAGGTAAGTGCTGGATAGTGTAGGGTGTCACTTACTATTCTAACTCCATGAAAGTGCATCAGTAGGGTAAGTGCTGTATAGTGTAGGGCTGCCACTTACTAATCTAACTCCATGAAAGTGGATCAGTAGGGTAAGTGCTGGATAGTGTAGGTGTGCCAATGACGACTGTAATTCCAGAAAGATGAAGCAGTTATTTTTTTTTAAATTAAATTGAAAAACAATCATTTTGAAATTTGGCACATCTTCAAAAACTTCAAAAAAGCAAATTACATGAAACATTTACAATACATTTGAAATATTCTCCTATTGTTTTTTTACAGCCCAGCTTGAAAAGCAAAACTTGAAAAAGCAATCAGCAAGAATCCCAATCAAAACTAAGTTTGAAGACCAGGAAGAAAACCAAGAAGCAAACTCCAAAAACCAAAGGTAATTTATGAAAATAAACACAGCTGAACCACATAATAACTACCAAAAGTAGATTTATCAATTTTATAAAAAACAAACAAATAGCCTCAGTAGAGTAAGTGCTGGATAATATAAATGAGCCACTTCCAATTCCAACACCATGAAAGTGCATCAGTAGGATAAGTGCTGGAGAGTGTTGAGTTTCAATTTTCTATTGTAATCTCATAAAAGTGCATCATTAGGGTAAGTGCTGGATAGTGTAGGGGTGCCACTTACTATTCTAACTCCATGAAAGTGCATCAGCAGGGTAAGTGCTGGATAGTGTAGAGATGCCACTTACTATTCTTACTCCATGAAAGTGCAACAGTAATGTAAGTGCTGGATAGTGTAGGGGTGCCACTTACTATTCTAACTCCATTAAAGTGCATCAGTAGGGTAAGTGCTGTATAGTGTAGGGGTGCCAATGACGACTGTAATTCCAGAAAGATGAAGCAATTGGAAAAAATTTAAACTGTGAAAATACATTTTTTTAAATAAATTGAAAAACAATCATTTTGAAATTTTGCACACCTTCAAAAACTTCAAAAAAGCAAATTACATGAAAGATTTACAATACATTTAAAACATTCTCCTATTGTATTTTTACAACCCAGCTTTAAAGGCAAAACTTGAAAAAGCAATCAACAAGAATCCCAATCAAAACTAAGTTTGAAGACCAGGAAGAAAACCAAGAAGCAAACTCCAAAAACCAAAGGTAATTTATAAAAAAAAACCACATCTAAACCACAAAATAACTTCCAAAAGTAGATTTATCAATTTTATAAAAAACAAACAAATAGCCTCAGTAGAATAAGTGCTGGATAATATAAATGAGCCACTTCCAATTCTAACACCATGAAAGTGCATCAGTAGGATAAGTGCTGGAGAGTGTTGATTTTCAATTTTCTATTGTAATCTCATAAAAGTGCATCATTAGGGTAAGTGCTGGATAGTGTAGGCGTGCCACTTACTATTCTAACTCCATGAAAGTTCATCAGTATGGTAAGTGATGGATAGTGTAGGGGTGCCACTTACTATTCTTACTCCATGAAATTGCAACAGTAGGGTAAGTGCTGGATATTGTAGGGGTGGCACTTACTATTCTAACTCCATGAAAGAGCAACAGTAGGGTAAGTGCTGGATACTGTATGAGTGCCACTTACTATTCTAACTCCATGAAAGTGCATTAGTAGGGTAAGTGCTTGATAGTGTAGGGGTGCCACTTACTATTCTAACTCCATGAAAGTGCTTCAATAGGGTAATTGCTGGATAGTGTAGGGGTGCCACTTACTATTCTTACTCCATGAAAATGCATCAGTAAGGTAAGTGCTGGATAGTGTAGGGGTGCCACTTACTATTCTAACTCCATGAAAGTGCATCGGTAGGGTAAGTGCTGGATAGTGTAGGGGTACCACTTACTATTCTAACTCCATGAAAGTGCAACAGTAAGGTAAGTGCTGGATAGTGTAGGGGTGCCACTTACTATTCTAACTCCCTGAAAGTGCATCAGTAGGATAAGTGCTGGATAGTGTAGAGGTGCCACTTACTATTCTAACTCCATGAAAGTGCAACAGTAGGGTAAGTGCTGGATATTGTAGGGGTGCCACTTACTATTCTAACTCCCTGAAAGTGCATCAGTAGGGTAAGTGCTGGATATTATAGGGGTGTCACTTACTATTCTAACTCCCTAAAAGTGCATCAGTAGGATAAGTGCTGGATAGTGTAGGGGTGCCACTTACTATTCTAACTCCCTGAAAGTGCATCAGTAGGGTAAGTGCTGGATAGTGTAGGGGTGCCACTTACTATTCTAACTCCCTGAAAGTGCATCAGTAGGATAAGTGCTGGATAGTGTAGTGGTGCCACTTACTATTCTAACTCCATGAAAGTGCAACAGTAAGGTAAGTGCTGGATAGTGTAGGGGTGCCACTTACTATTCTAACTTCATGAAAGTGCAACAGTAGGGTAAGTGTTGGATACTGTATGAGTGCCACTTACTATACTAACTCCATGAAAGTGCATTAGTAGGGTACGTGCTGGATATTGTAGGGGTGCCACTTACTATTGTAACTCCCTGAAAGTGCATCAGTAGGATAAGTGCTGGATAGTGTAGAGGTGCCACTTACTATTCTAACTCCATGAAAGTGCAACAGTAGGGTAAGTGCTGGATATTGTAGGGGTGCCACTTACTATTCTAACTCCATGAAAGTGCATCGGTAGGGTAAGTGCTGGATAGTGTAGGGGTGCCACTTACTATTCTAACTCCATGAAAGTGCAACAGTAAGGTAAGTGCTGGATAGTGTAGGGGTGCCACTTACTATTCTAACTCCCTGAAAGTGCATCAGTAGGATAAGTGCTGGATAGTGTAGAGGTGCCACTTACTATTCTAACTCCATGAAAGTGCAACAGTAGGGTAAGTGCTGGATATTGTAGGGGTGCCACTTACTATTCTAACTCCCTGAAAGTGCATCAGTAGGGTAAGTGCTGGATATTATAGGGGTGTCACTTACTATTCTAACTCCCTAAAAGTGCATCAGTAGGATAAGTGCTGGATAGTGTAGGGGTGCCACTTACTATTCTAACTCCCTGAAAGTGCATCAGTAGGGTAAGTGCTGGATAGTGTAGGGGTGCCACTTACTATTCTAACTCCCTGAAAGTGCATCAGTAGGATAAGTGCTGGATAGTGTAGTGGTGCCACTTACTATTCTAACTCCATGAAAGTGCAACAGTAAGGTAAGTGCTGGATAGTGTAGGGGTGCCACTTACTATTCTAACTTCATGAAAGTGAAACAGTAGGGTAAGTGTTGGATACTGTATGAGTGCCACTTACTATTCTAACTCCATGAAAGTGCATTAGTAGGGTAAGTGCTGGATATTGTAGGGGTGCCACTTACTATTCTAACTCCCTGAAAGTTCATCAGTAGGATAAGTGCTGGATAGTGTAGAGGTGCCACTTACTATTCTAACTCCATGAAAGTGCAACAGTAGGGTAAGTGCTGGATATTGTAGGGGTGCCACTTACTATTCTAACTCCCTGAAAGTGCATCAGTAGGGTAAGTGTTGGATACTGTATGAGTGCCACTTACTATTCTAACTCTATGAAAGTGCATCAGTAGGGTAAGTGTTGGATACTGTATGAGTGCCACTAACTATTCTAACTCCATGAAAGTGCATCAGTAGGGTAAGTGCTGGATATTGTAGGGGTGCCACTTACTATTCTAACTCCATGAAAGTGCATCGGTAGGGTAAGTGCTGGATAGTGTAGGGGTGCCACTTACTATTCTAACTCCATGAAAGTGCAACAGTAAGGTAAGTGCTGGATAGTGTAAGGGTGCCACTTACTATTCTAACTCCCTGAAAGTGCATCAGTAGGATAAGTGCTGGATAGTGTAGAGGTGCCACTTACTATTCTAACTCCATGAAAGTGCATCAGTAGGATACGTGCTGGATAGTGTAGAGGTGCCACTTACTATTCTAACTCCATGAAAGTGCAACAGTAGGGTAAGTGCTGGATATTGTAGGGGTGCCACTTACTATTCTAACTCCCTGAAAGTGCATCAGTAGGGTAAGTGTTGGATACTGTATGAGTGCCACTTACTATTCTAACTCTATGAAAGTGCATCAGTAGGGTAAGTGCTGGATATTGTAGGGGTGCCACTTACTATTCTAACTCCATGAAAGTGCAACAGTAAGGTAAGTGCTGGATAGTGTAGGGGTGCCACTTACTATTCTAACTCCCTGAAAGTGCATCAGTAGGATAAGTGCTGGATAGTGTAGAGGTGCCACTTACTATTCTAACTCCATGAAAGTGCAACAGTAGGGTAAGTGCTGGATATTGTAGGGGTGCCACTTACTATTCTAACTCCCTGAAAGTGCATCAGTAGGGTAAGTGCTGGATATTATAGGGGTGTCACTTACTATTCTAACTCCCTAAAAGTGCATCAGTAGGATAAGTGCTGGATAGTGTAGGGGTGCCACTTACTATTCTAACTCCCTGAAAGTGCATCAGTAGGGTAAGTGCTGGATAGTGTAGGGGTGCCACTTACTATTCTAACTCCCTGAAAGTGCATCAGTAGGATAAGTGCTGGATAGTGTAGTGGTGCCACTTACTATTCTAACTCCATGAAAGTGCAACAGTAAGGTAAGTGCTGGATAGTGTAGGGGTGCCACTTACTATTCTAACTTCATGAAAGTGCAACAGTAGGGTAAGTGTTGGATACTGTATGAGTGCCACTTACTATTCTAACTCCATGAAAGTGCATTAGTAGGGTAAGTGCTGGATATTGTAGGGGTGCCACTTACTATTCTAACTCCCTGAAAGTGCATAAGTAGGATAAGTGCTGGATAGTGTAGAGGTGCCACTTACTATTCTAACTCCATGAAAGTGCAACAGTAGGGTAAGTGCTGGATATTGTAGGGGTGCCACTTACTATTCTAACTCCCTGAAAGTGCATCAGTAGGGTAAGTGTTGGATACTGTATGAGTGCCACTTACTATTCTAACTCTATGAAAGTGCATCAGTAGGGTAAGTGCTGGATATTGTAGGGGTGCCACTTACTATTCTAACTCCCTGAAAGTGCATCAGTAGGATAAGTGCTGGATAGTGTAGAGGTGCCACTTACTATTCTAACTCCATGAAAGTGCAACAGTAGGGTAAGTGCTGGATATTGTAGGGGTGCCACTTACTATTCTAACTCCCTGAAAGTGCATCAGTAGGGTAAGTGCTGGATATTGTAGGGGTGCCACTTACTAATCTAAGTCCTTGAAAGTGCATCAGTAGGGTAAGTGCTGGATAGTATAGGGGTGCCACTTATTATTCTAACTCTATTAAATTGCATCAGTAGCATAAGTGCTGGATAGTGTAGGGGTGCCACTTACTATTCTAACTCCATGAAAGTGCATCAGTAGGGTAAGTGCTGGATAGTGTAGGGGTACCACTTACTATTCTAATTCCAAGAAATTGTAACAGTAGGGTAAGTGCTGGATAGTGTAAAAGTCCCACTTACTATTCTAACTCCAAAAACTTGTATGAATATGAAATAAATTTTACATTTCTAAAAGATAAAAGAAAAACATAGAAATAAATAGTAATTTTTTTTGTCTTTTCATTTTTTCAACAGATAATGTCAAGCCAGGCCACAGCATCTTACATTAAATCCAGGAAAGGAAACAGACTTCTCCAACATTGTGGATATATATATATTGTAATGAAAGGATAAGTGAACCAAGGAGACATTGGAGGTGTGTGCAATATTATTCTTCCCGTTGCAGCGGCAGAGCGGTTACTGTTGGTGACAACATAATAAAAACAACTGAACATAACCACTCTGCCTCTGCAATGGAGATAGAAATACGTGAAACAATAAACGAAATGAAAGATATTGCATCCACCTCCAATGAAACTCCTGGTTCAATTTTAAGAGAGGTTGCACAGCATGTCCCTGGTCATATTGCTTGTAATATGCCTAATATACCCAATTTGCGTAGAATTATCCAACGTAAAAAGCAGGCAAGTAACACTCACACAGTTACCCCTCAAACTTTTGCTGACATAAATATTCCTCATGACCTTACTCTATCTTTCTCTAATGAACCTTTCTTACTCTATGACAACCAAAACCCTCTTAAACGTATTCTTATATTTAGCACTCCCCGCAACCTTTTTAAGTTAGAGAATACTGAAATTTGGATGATGGATGGGACGTTTAAATGTACGCCCCATCCATTCACCCAAATTTACAGCATTCATGCACAAATTAACAAAAATGTAGTTCCCTTAGTGTATAGTTTGCTACCAGATAAGCAATCTGCAACCTACACTGAATTTTTGACAGTGATTAAAGAGAAAACATCCGGAAAAAGTCCTAGGAAAATCATTATAGATTTCGAATTGACTATGATCAATGTGATCAACAAATTGTACGTGGATACCCAAATTCAGGGATGTTTTTTTCATTTTTCCCAGGCATATTGGCGTAAATTACAAAAAACATCCCTGGTTACAGATTACTGCTCAGATAGCAAACTACAATTTGAATTAAAAAAATTAACAGCACTTTGTTTTGTACCTCCTGAAAGTGTAGACGAGTACTACACTGCAATTTCTGAATCAGAATATTATGTCGAAAATGAAGAAAAATTGGCACCCTTGTTAAATTATTTTGAGGACACATGGATTGGGCATCTAAGCAGATCAGGTCGCAGGAGAAAGTCACGTTTCCATGTGGAGTGGTGGAACTGCTACTCAACCTGCTTAGAAGGAGGTGCAAAAACAAACAATGCCATAGAGGGATGGCACAACTCCTTCAGTCATACAATTGGGAAACATCATCCAAATTTCTACTCTTTTTTGAAAACTTTGAAGAAGGAGCAAAGTTTTCAAGAAATGAGACTTGCACAGGCATTAACAGGTAGCCTAAATCCACGACCTTCTAAGCAAGCTAAGGAAATGTCCGAGAGACTATTGGGAGTACTTCAACAATTTTCGTTGAGTGTGGCATTAGACTACCTGGAAAATGTTGCTAACATATTACATTTTTAATCAATTCTCACAAAATTACTTTCCTGCTTTTACCTTCAATTATTTTTTAACACATTTAATTTAATTGGCATTTTTTTAAACATTTTTTTAATAAAATTTCGTCGGGTTCCCTTACCTTAAGAAGTCTTCTTTTTTTCTATTCCATCTTTTTTACCAATGAAGACAAATCCATTAGTAAATTTTTCTTTTTAAAAAACCCTTACAATCCAAAAATAAGTAACTCTTCACCTTCTTTTATTTCCAAATAAGATTATAATATCCATTGCATTTAAAATGGATTATTATTTTTTTGAAAACATTTTGAACGATCCTTTAAAAATAATCTTTCCTTTCTCACCACTTATTTTTTCCAAAGTGATGCTTTTTTTGAAATATTTATTTTCTAAAAAATTGGTTTTTTAATGCAATTTTTTTGTACAGTATTTGACATGCTTTTTAAAATTGTGAAGTAAAGAAGATTTTGGTAATCTCTTAAAGTTATTACTTTAAAATTTTCAAAACTATTCTGATTATTTTTCAATGACTAAATATCAAATGGTTACTTTATCTTAATCTTATTGGTAAATGGATAAAGTAATACATTTCCTGAGTAATGCATTTTACTTCACAAACAATTTTTTTTTTAATGTTATAAAATACCACCATTTTACTAATTTATTTGCTTACATTTTTAAAATATTTTCTGTACTTTTTCAAACAGAAAATATTCATTCATCAAAACAAATCCGTCTTCGTTGCACGAATCCTTTAACATTCTTCTTTTTTACAAAAATCCCATGTTGCAAAATTTAACGTTCCCAACCTATAAATTAATTTTTTCAGTTATCAAACATCACATCCTAACTATTTTTTTCTCACTAACTAAATCATATCGTATCTCAATCCAATTTTTCCAATAAAACAACACGCAAAGAAATGTCTTTGAATTCCTGAACCAATAAATATTAAACCAAAGAAACAAGTCAAAGCTCCAAAACGAAAAGTACAACAATTACAACAAAATTCATCTCCCTTCTTTTTTTTTTCTCTTGCAATTCCAAAAAAACAGTTTAATTTTTCAACTACCTAGTGAAAAGCAATCATTTTGGAAAAAAAACCAAACTATCCTATTTCACTTCTTCAAATCTTCAATCGCAAAACATTTTTTACTCAACACAAAACATTGAACGTTCTAAATGTTTTCAAATAATTAAACACATAATAATTTTTCAATCTTTACCCATTACATTATTCGTATTATAACCCGACGTAGACATATACAAGTAATAAGTTCGGCGACATGCTGTAAACAAACACTAAACATCTTTTTATAACATCCGCAACCTCTCCTTAACCTTTCATTACAATATATATATACATATCCTTTTTTTTAAATGTAAATAAAGTTATTTAAGTTTCCTACCTGAGCGCAGATCAGCATCCAGCTGCTTCCAGCAATCGATGCTATCCAAGATGGCCGCTAACGTCGACGTCAACGTAACGACGTGATAAAAATCTACCAAGATAAACAAAGGACTATTTAATAAACATTTATTTATCAAAAATAATAATTTATTTAAAATGTTATTTCTTATCTTAAAATTTATAAAAAATATGTAGAATGTTAATAAAAATGTATATTTTTTAAAAATATATTTTTAATAAAATTAAACAAATAAAAAAAAAAACGTCATGGTCTTTATACTTTTACACCTCATTATATTTACTTTGAAAATAATGAATTGACTACCATAAATTATGTTTTTATTCACTTACCTGTATGCTGGTCTTGTTTCCATCTTCTCTCTCCTTCTTCTATTCTTTTTCGACCTTACTATTCCATTCCGCGAGTTACTATAGAGTAGTCATTGTAATAAACGAAGGACTAAACCTTCCATTGGAATGAATGTAAAACCGTGGGAAAATTTTCCAAAAATGTATCTTGTGATATTTATACCATTTTTTTCAATTATTAAATATTTTAAATAAATAATATTTAATTAAATATAATAATTATTATTAATTTTTTCTTTCATATAATTAATATTTATTGTTATTTAATTTACAAAAAAATGTAATTTAAAATTTCATCTTCAAAATATACCAACGTTTTTTATTGTTAAATATATTTGAAAAATCAATTTAAATAGCTTAATTATAATTTACTTTAAATAAAAATAAGTTTTACTTTTTAAACATTATATTTTAGAAAATTAAAAAATAATTAAATTAAAATAAATCATTTATATATTCTTTAAATAAACCTGAGTATTTATTCTTCTTATTAAAATCATTTTTCTAACATTTATTAATATATTTTTTTAATTTTTTATTATTTGCAAAAAGTAACCTGAGTATTAAATCTTCAAATAAAAATAAAATAAAATTACATTTCAATAATATTTTTAATGTAATTTTTTAATTATTATAAAATGGTAACTGATATTAGATTTTCTAAATATAATCAATTTTCCAAAATTAATGAATATTTAATATTTAAATATTTTTTAATTTAAAAAAACAAACCTGAGTATTAATTCTTCTAATTAAAATAATTAATCTATCATTAATAAATATGTTTTATTTCATATATTTCATCAAAGATACATTTGTATTAATTCTTCTAATTAAATTCATTTTTCCAATATTTTTTCATCATTAATATAAATAAATTAATTAATTAATAATAAATAATAAATAATAAATAAAATAAATGTAAACAATTTAATGTTTTAAATGATACCTGAGTATTATTTCTTGTAATTAAAATCATTTTCTAACATTATCCAACATTAATTTAAATTAATTAATTAATAAAAATTAAATCATAAATAGTCACTACATGTAGTTATAACATTTACATTACTTAAAAAAATACCTGAGTATTAGTTCTTGTAAATAAAATAATACCTGAAAATTAATTCTTGTAATTAAAATCATTTTCTAACATTTTACATTTACATTTTCTAAAAAAATACCTGAGTATTAATTATTTTAATTAAAATCATACCTGAGTATTAATTCTTGTAATTAAAATCTTTTTTCTAACATTTATCCAACATTAATCAAAAATTAGATTTATATTATCTTTTTCTACATTAATTTAAATTATTAAAAACAAATATTTAATAAAAATAAAAATTAAAAAACAAATATAACTAAAAATACATCAACTAATATAATTTTTTTTATATATATTTACGATGTAAAAACATGCGTTGTAACAGCACTTGCGTTGTAAAAGCATGCGTTGTAAAAACATGCGTTGTAATAGTATTTGCGTTGTAATGGTTGCGTTGTAATAGTAATGCGTTGTAATAGTTGCGTTGTAATGGTAGTTTCCCCAGACTACACATCTGGGTATTTTACCCAGTGGCCCCCATTGTGTCAACACAAGGTCGAGGCCCACCTCCATTTGTTATCAGGGGTCTCATTTATGATTCCAGAGACAAGGCCCGCATTATTTTACCAAACAAGGATTGCAGTAAGTATTTTTATGATACCCAAAAACTGTATATAGACTTGCCCAGGTTGATTGTCCTTTGAGACAGTCTTCAGACCCACTTCTGTACTGTGCTCCCGGCTGAAGTGTTTAATTAACCAACTGTTCCTGTTTTGCCAAATGCCTTTCGTCTTTTGTTTTTTCAAGATAAATTCATATACGAGCAACAGTTAGGCGAGCCAGCCAGGATAGATTGGTACCTTGGACCCAACTCCAGCTGAAGGAAAGGGACCGTGCCTGAATAATTTCACATCTGTGAAGCAAGGAAGGTGAGCAGATGCCACAATTGATTGGATGTTCTGCTGAATCTGCGGGCAGAGTTCATCCTGAAGTCACCATCAGAGGATAAGAGACCACATCTGGTCCTTAGTCCCCAGCATTTGGCATATGGCAAAATGGGAAACAGCACAAAAATGTAACCAGACCACCATGCCACTGACAGACTAAATCTACCACCTCGATCTTCCTCGGCTCCCAGTTTGAGAGCTCTTCACTGGCTCCCTGTCAGAAGATGTATAACATTCAAGGTTAACTGTCTAGTTCTCAAAACCCTCAATGGCCACGCCCCTCAGTACCTAGTTAATAAACTGAAAATATATCAGCCTTCCATAACTCTCCAATCGGCCAATAAACATCTTCTCATCCTTCCCAAGATCCACACTGCCAGGAATGGCAGAAGCTCTTTTTTGTGACTCGCCCCTACCCTGTGGAACTCTCTCCCTTTTCATCTTCGCACAGAAACTGAACACAGAAGGTTCTGCAAGTCTCTTAAAACCTGGTTGTTCTGAGGTTCACCTTCTTCAGTTGGACCCTCATTCTCCTCTCTCCCCGTACTCTGATGTAGGCTAGTTCTTTGAGACCTTCGGGTGAAATTGCGCTCAATAAAAAATCCATACATAACATAACAGAAATCTGGCATGTTACCTATTTTATATGCCTGACCTGAGTAGTCGCAAGTCGGCCTCAGAGGCGTTCCTGCGTAGGGCACCTTTTTTTGACAGTCAGCATGCTAGGACGGGTGAAATTGGTTGTCGCTTGGACCGCTGGGCATTACACAGATGGTACGATTGTCCCCTGAGTCTGATACAGGGTTGAGGCCTCATCGCTTGAGCCGCTGAATGTGACACAGATGTTATGAATTGGCCCTGGGTGTGATATAGGGTCGACACCTCAATTTTATTTTTAATTTTTTAGTCTAAAAGGGTTTTCTCAGTACTACTAGTCTCTTAAACACTGTTGGTATCTGAAAGAAGTCAAAGGTGTTGTTCATTTGAACCGCTGGGTGTGCCACAAATCGTACGGTAAGCACCTTGGTGAGAAACAGGGCGCAATTTGAACATTAGGGAAAAGATTTGGATCTGAGAGATCAGGTGTAGCTTGTATTTGGACAAGAAGGGCCTGTGGTTCTTCGAGTTATTCTTTTTCTCCAAGAAAAAATTGTTGTTTCCTTTGACCTGGAGTGGATAATGACAGACTATTGGGTTAACTTAGTCCTCTGTACCTTGCAGGGTTTCCCTGGTCTCAGGATATCATGCACTAGGAGCAGGCTAAAGAATGTTTGACAAAGTCATCATTATTTCTCTGTCAGTTTTTTCTTTAGGTAGTATTGAAATTGATGCAACCTTTATTTGATGTTGATGTTATATGATACTGTGGTGCTGGTAAATTAATGCACCTGTATTTTGTTTGAATATTGTGTTTTGTAGATGTCTCAATGTGCTATATGAAGATGTTAGTATTTTTACAATCGTTTTTCATATCACAGTAAAATCTGCTGTTTGCTGCCAAATTTCATGATGTTGTAACAATTACACTTTCTTCCGGGCTGTGACCCTTCATATGTATTGCTATTTGTGTTTGTGAAATAAACATATTGATGCACCTGTAAATAACATTGAGCTCATATAAGGTAGTTGGAGCCAGCAATCTCCATGTATACTATTCCCCACCACCAGATTAGAACTTAACAATTACCTAAAAAACAGAAAAACCATGGCGAATCTGTCTCTCAATAAATTACCCTATCAATCATGGAGTCACCACTAAAACAAATGCAAACCAGTTTCCACATGCAGGCTAAAACACTTAACAAGTATTGCCACAAATGGCATGCACACACTATGGCACATGTGTTTCCCTGGCCAAAAGAGGGAACCTTTGGCACTAACATAATCAAATACATGAGGACACAAATAAGGACCAAATAAGCAGGACAGAAAAAGGACAGGAGAGAGGCACCATTAGAGCTGTGGGCACTGTTCTAGAGGACTAGACTAATAATCCTATTCCACAGACAACAAGCAAAGAGTCCACACCTCCCTGCCATATGCAGGTATGTATGTGTTCTCCCCGATGCCAGCTATGCCCACATTAGGATACACTAACCTGTCAGTTGAGGGAACCAGAGGGTACCCTACCAAACAACAAACTATTAGATCCAGGCATAAGAATCGAACAGTCCAGCAGACACGGCCAATCCCCGGACCACTGCAGTCCAGTCCTAGAGTTCCCTGAAGTTTGACCCTCTGTTCGTTGTGTTCAGCCCAATGAGCCCCAGTGCCACAAAGAATGTGCACTCCTTTTCCAACCTATCTCCAGCTCGAGGGGTTCTATGAAGGGGATGCTTGTCACAGTGCCCGAGACCCCTTGCATGGCTGCAATGCTCTTTGATGGGGGGACTGCCTCCCTGCAATAGGCATGACCTTGCTGCCCCCTTGTCTAGTAGAAAGTGTTAAGGTGTCCCGTTTATCAACATCATAATCTTGGGGTCCTCCTCAGTGCAGCCTGGGGCAGACAGTAGTGGGTATGAGCCTTTAACCCCTTCCCTCCTGGGCACATTTCCCCCGCTGTGCTGGGGGGAGAGGTGGGCATGCACAGCGCCCCCATGCTCATGACGAGTTCAGCTCGTCATGCAGCATAGTGCTCGTGTGCTCATGATGAGCTGAGCTCGTCATGACCACACCTGTTTCTGTAGAACGCTCGCACAGCAGGGGAATTTGCCCAGCGTGCGCGCGTTCTAAAGGTCATGACGAGGAGCACACGAGAACTGTGGCTCATGATGAGCTGAGCTCGTCATGAGCATGGGAGGGGTTAAGTATCCTGTCGGTTTCTGGTAGGGCTATTCCTGCATTCTCACTCTCACTGTTGGATCCTGGGTGACTGATGTCTTCTTCCTTGCTAGCGCTAGTTGTGTAAGTGTTTAGACCCATTATGAGTTTCCTCATGTGTATGTTTTGTGGGCTAAATGCAGCAAACTGGGGTGTCAAGCTTCGGGGGATTCTAGCACTGAACTGGGTTGAGGCTGAAGTCTCTTGGGTTAGTCAGTCAGGTAACCTTGCAGCCCTAGATCTAGTGGCTCTCTGCCTGGTGGGGGACCCTCCATCCCCCTCAACTGGTGTGTTGGTGTAACCCAGTGTGGGAACAGCTGGGATGACCAGCATCAGAGAGATCATCTCCATGCCGGTGCATGGTGAGGAAAGTGCAGATGCCTTGCTTGTGGATTCAGGGACATAATTGTTGGTCGAGCCACCTTAAAGATTGCCCATAGTTCTAACGGTGCTTCTCTTTTAGTCTTTTTCTGTCCTACATATTTGGTCTGAATGTGCGCCCTTCCATGTTCCATTATGTTGGTGTCTAAGGTTCCCGCCTCTGGCCAGGGGAATGCATGCATCTTAGTGTGCCCATGCATAGTTTTTTAGCCTGCGTGGGGAATCTAGTTCACATGACCCGTCATGACTTCATGACGGGTCAGAAACTTTTAAAGGGATTTAGTGAATGTCTAACTATTCTAGAGTTTTTAAATAATACAATATTCTACACAGATTATGGCGAAAAATATGTACAAGGGAGTATGCTGGCAATAACTACTTTACTACAAACTCATCTTTAGGACAAAGATGCATCCAAACAAAGTTTACAATACATAAAACAATGTATATGAAAGGTAACAACCTTTAAGAAACTGCAGTGGTTAATTCAAAACATTGTGAATTGTACTTTTAGCAGCAAATATGAAAAGCGGCGATTTCCTCATATGCACATAGAAACGTTAAAGAGAAATAACATTCAACATGGAGCACAGTTGCAATAATATGTCAGCAACACAACATCCAGAAATAATGCTTCAATTGAAAATCACAATGAAAATAGAAAAAAAAAGTGACTGAGGAAAAAATTATGACTTTGTCCAAATAACCTTAGCCTGCTCCTAGTGCATGCCCCTCAATGAGAGGGGAGAGGCTCTATGCAATACACAGAACTAAGTGAGCCCAATACTCTGTCAAGATCATCTTGAGGACAAATATAGCAACAATTTATGTGGAGAAGATAGAGCAACTCAATAACTACAGGCCCTCCTTTGCTAAGCACAAGCTGTCCCTTACTTTTCAAGGTCCGAATTTTTCCTTAACGTCTGAATTACACCCTGTGTCAGACCCAGGGATCATGAATACCAGCTGTGTCACACACAGCGGTCCAAGCGAATAACACCTCTCACTTCTTTCAGATGGTACCTGAGTTTAGAAACCAATAGCACTAAGGAAACTTCATTACAATAAAAAAATAGGATAGAGATGTTGGCTCTAGATCAAGCCCAGAGCCTATGCTTACTATCTGTGTCACTCCCAGTGGTCCATACCGTCCCTGTATCACACCCAGAGACATGCGTACCCTCTGTGTCACTCCAAGCAGTCCAAGCAACTAAACAACCCTCATCTTTCCTAGTGTGCTTGCTATTTGAGAAAGCTGACCTCTGTGGGATTGCCTCTAAGGCTGCCTTGCAGCTGCTCAGCTTTGACTCATAAAATAGGCAATATGTCAAATTTTTGTTAGTAGCCGGGTGCTCTGGTTAGATTTGTGTGCTTCTTCTTAGTTTGCCATATGCCAAATGCTGGGACTAAGGATCAAATGTGGTCTCTTACCCATTGACGGTGGCCGCAGGATGGACCTTTACCAAATGGGATCAAACAATACTTACAATCAATTGCGGCTTCTACTCACCGTTCTTGCTGCGTGGGTGTGAATCTGTACAGGTGGGGGTCCTGTCCGGTCGGCTGCAGTTGGGCTCAACAAACCAATCTCCCCTGGCGGGCTTGCCAAAATGTTGCCTGAATATGAATATACCTTGAAAAAATGAAAGACAAGGGCCATTTGGCAAAACAGGAACAATTAATTCGATTCAACGCAGCAGCCGGGAGTAGAGGAAACTGAGTCGGGGTCTGAAGACTGTCCCAAAGCACAATGGTTTCAGCCGTCTCCTAATAGATTACATGAAGCGTCATAAAAACATTTGTACATTCCTTTGGAGACAGAAATTTGGACCTAGTCATGGGCTATACATCTGGTCTTTTGATAAGGAGTGCAGGAGGGTCTCGACCTTACATGGACACAATGTGGGGCCAGTTGGTACGTCTCCAGATGTACAGCGTGGGGAGACTGTGTGATCACTGTGTGTAGTGTGCATGGTATGTTCAGATTGGCTAAGTGTTCCTAACTTAGTGTGACATCTAACTTTATGGTGTTTTGGAATGCGTGCTCCTTGACCAAACTTGCTTTTGTGTGGCCAATCTCCGAGTACTATTGTGGTGTTGCTGCCTATCAGTGGGAACAATCTGGGTCTTCCTGTTTGTGTGATTGTCTAAGGGGTCCGAGTCATCCCACCTGTGATCTGTTAATCAGTTGCTTCAGGCCTAGTTCTCAGGGTCTGCCTGAGCACGTATTTCTGTCTCATGGTCGATGGGGAGGTCATATCTGGTGGATTCGACAACCGAAAGTTTGTTGTTATGCGTACATATATTATGGCGTACATCAACATCGAAACTATCAATATTAACATGAGTGAATATTTAAAAAACATTACTTGTGCAAGTATCACTTCTGGTGTGAGTATTAGAACCAGTGCATGTATAGGTGCAATTGTGAGTGAGGTTATTGTTGCAAGCACTAGTACAGATGTGATTACAGGTGTGAGTGGTAGTGTGAATGCAAGTGTCAGGGTGGATACACTTGCCCGTAAAGGTATGAATGCAAGTGCAATTGAAGTTACTGGTATTAGTGCCAGTGCATATGTGAGTGAGGAATGAGTGAGACTCTTGGTGCATCTTCCAGTCCATGTGCGAATGTGGGAGTAAGGTTTCTAGTGCATATGCCAGTGTAGAAGTGAGTGCAGTTGTGAGCAAAGTTACTGGTGCAAGGGCCCATAGTGGTGGGAGAGCAGGTTTAAGCATGAATGATTTTACTGATGCAAGTGCTAATGCAGGAGTGATGGCAGGAGCCAATGCTAGTATGATTGTTATTGCGGGTGTGAGTGCAAGTACCAAAACAGGTACGTCAAGTGCATGTGAGTTTACTGGTGGAATATATTACCATCAATGCAAGTGATGTTACTGGTGTAAGTACCAGCTTGAGCGTAGGTGCAAGTGAGGATGTCGGTGCAGATGGCAGTATAAATGCTGAGGTGAGCAAGGTTTGATGCTCACTCTGTTCGAGGCGCGATGGCGTCTAAGTCCTTTTCCCTAGGGGTAAGTCTAGCCGACATCATGAATACGGCTGATTGGTCAACTGAGTCTACTTTTAAATCTTTTTATTACAAACCTATTGTGGATGTTGCATCAGTGGGGGTGGCTAAGCTTTAAACAAGTATAATCGGAGCCTCTGGTTCTGACATAGAATTAAAAATGTGCGAACAATCGTTACAAGAATTTTCAATTCTATTAAGGACAATGGAGGCAAGGATTATCCCACCCGGAACTTGTTTATTCGATTCATAAATGTGAATGTACGAATATTACTATTTTTGCATTCCAATTGCATAATATTTCATTGATCCCCCCCCCCTTGTTATAAGCTCTTATTAATTGAACATAGTTTGGGAGTAACCGTTATTACGGAATTTTCTCCTTGTTTCAGATTCCAATGGTAAGTGAGAAGTGCCTCCTTTTCATGGTATCGTTGGGAGTGTTCTCTCCCCTTCAATGCGTGGCGATCGTTTGCCAGGTTTAAAAGGCAGAGGCTCGTCCCTCAGATCCAAAGTTTCCCTGTTGGTCTTCGAGATGTTTGGTTCTTCTGAAACTTTATTCCTCACGGATCCAGTTGAAGATAAAGTATTCTATTGAAGGTTGGACTTAACAGTTCGCAGTCTAGCAAAGAAAAAGGAAGTGTTTGCCATTGTTGGACCTTATATAGGGACAGTCTCGATGGTTGTATGGCATGTGGTGCTCATGGGATTTGTAGTTTTATTGAATAAAAAATATGTTTTTTTATTGGCTGCTGTTGTAGAAAAGCATAGAAATGAGAAGCATAATCCTCGCCTCCGTTGTCCTTAATAGAATTGAAAATTCTTGTCACGATTGTTCGCAAAGTTTTAATTAAATAGTCAGTACAGGCTTTTTCTTGCTACGCGGCCGCCATGATTAAGATAGTAAAGTGAGTGTTCCAGTTTTTCTCTGCACAAACTCTTGGAAGACTCTAACGTGCTTGCACGCTGCAGAAATGTCACACTTCAACTGACTTTCATATAGGAAAGCAGTGTCTAATTTCTGCACTTTTTCTGACAGGATTTTACTTAGAGGATATTCCTCGGATGTACGTTGTTACAACGCATGCTGTAACAACGCGTTTTTTATAATGCATTCTTTTACAACGCATACCAGAAAAGGGTGTTGGATAGTGAATATTTTAATTTACTATTGCAACACCAGTCCCCGTTGACACCAGGGAAGGTGTTGGATAGTAAATTAAAAGTATTCCCTATCCTTGAGCGCCCCCCAGAGTCATGCGTTGTAATAGAATGCGATTTAAAGACCGCGTTGTAATAGCACTGCGTGCTAAAAGTTGCGTCATAAACGACGTTCCCCATATTCCTCATTTTCTGGTACCAGCCCACAGTTTTTTCGGTGTGCACACCTGGGCATGCTAACAAGAGTAGTGTTCAATAGCGTTATCATTTTCTGAAGGGAAAGAACAGCGAAGCCTGAGTCAGGAGTTACCTAAGGCATCTGTAGCTGAGAGTAAAAAAATATCGACAGAAAGAAGAAATAAACAACCAAGTAAGGTTACAGAATTATAAAGAAAGATCGATAGACAATTCTCACAGAAAAGAAAGCTAAGAAGATTTGAATTACTGTTTCCAGAGAGATTTTGACCACAAATAGATATGGAGGAATTCAGACTTATTAAAAGAAGAGAATACTTAATCTATCTCTTATAAGAAATTTTTTCAGAGAGAAGCAAAATCCTTAGGAGTTTTAGGTAAAAGAGAACCGGACTGTAGCAGGTGGTTATAATAGAAAGTATGAGTGAGTGCGGTGTGAGAATGAAAAGAAAACTAAAACTGTGTATAATTATGTGTTTTTAGACATACTGTAATCAGAAACAAGTTGTGACTGATGATGTTTTGAAGACGACACAGCAGACTCTGAGGCAGCCTCTCTTTTTTTACCCAATCCCCTTTCGCCCCTGTGGCAATTTGCATGGTGAGTTGAAACAATTCCTTTGCAGTTTAACACAGAGGGGTATTGTAGATCGCTCATCTGTTCCTGTGGTCAATGGCACAAGGTTAGTGAATTTTCTGACACTTGTGCAGAGAATAAACATGACACCTCAGAAACCATCTCAGCAGAATATTCATGGATCTTGAATGACAACTGGAAGAGGAAGAATCTCTCTCACTTTTGACGAAATAAGACCAAAGTAATCATGCTGCGAGTAAAGGTACTGCTACAGATATACAGAAGTCAAAAGGGCTCTCTACTTTGAAGGAGATATACCTAAGCAGTTTTGAGTAGGCTCAAGAAAGCCCTTTCTGGAGAGAGGCGTGGTGCCTATTAGCACATTCTGGAGACCTAAGAGGTGTATTCTAGACCAGGAGTCACTTTCCCAGATCATTAAACCTTTGTGAAATAGTAATTTATTCAACCGTTGGGGTATTAGAACAAGATTACAAACATACCCCAAGATTTGTGCACCCTCAGTGGACCAGATTTCAAGGTTTGTCCACTCAGAGTTGTTTGCTGCAAACAAAAAGGATTCAGCAGAACCTTATGACAAAGGTATCCATCATAGTGGAGTCCTACCCAGTTGCAGCATTCACACTTGCTGCTTGAAGGATATTGAGAACCCAGAAAATTGACAACGTTCAACTGTAAAACCTGGGACTGAGGCAGAAGCAAAATGACCTTAACAGCTTCAAAATCCCTATTTATTCCACTCAAAGCTTTTATCACCAAAATTGAAGGCTTCATGGGCAGTTCTATTATGATGTATCTGATTTGGAGGAACCATCATCAGCTTTTGTGCCTTGCATTGTCCTGCTGAAGTATTCTGCAAGCCAAAAAACTAACAAAACTCCAAGGTAAAAACTTTGGCTGCTGTGATCCACTAGACTTAAAACCATCACAAGCAGCCTGGAATCAAACATAGGGACATATTTTCACTGGGATTGCGCCACCAGAACGTCACTTTTCTATACGTTCCGGTGGCGCAGTGCCCTACACCTTATTTACAAAGCAGTGTTAAGCCCATTTGCATGGCTTAGTGCCGCTTTGTAAATACGGTATCGTTTCATGCAGTTTTTTTGTGTAAAAGGGGTGTGCAATAGGTGGTGCTTTGGGCGTTCCACCACAACATCCATTGCTTTTTGATGCTGTCCCAGATTTGCAAGGATCTGTAAATCTGAGGCAGCGCTAAAAACTAACGCCATGCAAAAGCAGGTGTTACATTGACCCAATGAGGAGAAATACTTGTATTTTTCCTCATTTCTAGGTGTGCTGTATAATGGAAATTAGGTTGTGAATTTCTTGTGTTATGTTCTTGTCTTTAGTTTTGTTTGGTGCTCCCTGGAATTGGTACACATTTCTAGGTGATTGACTGCCTCTTCTGCCACAGTTAACAAGGTTAAACAAAAGATCCACTTGGATTTGTTTTGTGACCTAAATCTATTGTGTTTATACAGTTAGTAGATATACCACTCTCAAATTAATGAACACATTTTGGACCCTGATAAGCAACTATTCAGTGTCCAAAGTGTGGAAAGTGTCATATCACAAAAATCTCACCAGTCACAGAAGAAGAGTCCAACTGTAAAGGTCCTCACCACAAACATCTAAGAAGAGTCTGTAGGGGTTCTCCAATAAATGTTCTGAATGTGCAAGGTCAGCCATTATTTGCTAGTGTTGCAGCGTTAGTTTACATATTCAGAACTATGCTTAGGAAACCAAGACCTCAGTGTATAGTGGTGTACCAACTCCCCACCTTAGTGCCCAAAATACCAATCTGACTAGCTATAGGATGTCCTGCATTATCCGTACTACAGCAAAGCTACTAATGATTAGACAACCCAGAACATGTCACTCTGACTCTCTCAGGAATCATGGGAGAAAGAACACTCTTTCGCTCACTCACTCATACTTGTCTACAACATGAGTAATCATAGACACTGTGTAGTTTAAAAAGTTTATTTTAACTAACATGCTTTAAAATGCAGTACACATGCTATTACTAACAGCAGAATGCATAAACACAATATAGTGAGCATTGTTACAATTCCATTGAATATGAACAGGATATCATTTTATAAAGCTGGTGGAAAACAGCCTACTGTGCCTTGCCACCCTCCCCGTGCTGGGAACTAGTTTATTATAATAACAGAAGACATCTGAGCTTTGTCAGGGGGACCCAACATCTCCAAATCTAGATCCATAGGATAACATCTCCAGACAAGCACAGCTCTTCTCTCTGGAAAGGTTTTTCTCCAAGTGCCTCAAACATGCATGCAATATTAAAAGCACTCGATTTTCAGCAGTGCAGGTGTGCTTCGTGTTATGTCTAGGTGCGGGGGACTAACCAGAGCAGAATAACAAGGGACATTGTTTGTCGACCTTGCACATCATGTACAGACGAAAACCACAGAGAACAGCAAGGAACGCGAAAGGCAGACGGTTCTCATGTGAACAGGCACAAGCAGGGTCTTAGTGAAAACAAAGTCATGTATTAACGTGTGCAACAGCAGCAGCATGGCAGCCAAGTTTGTGCTAAATTAGCAATGTCTGCAGTCAATCCACCAACCTCAATACACCCTCCCCTGGTAAGTCCACTGGATGTAGACATAGGACGAACACAGACTACAAGAAGTGAGAGCAGAGCTCAAGAGCGTCTATAATTTGCTGAATTTAGAAAAAAGAAAAAAAAATGTAAATAGGGGCTAGGTAAAATAATTTTGCAGAAAAATACAATAAAAAAATATAGCACAGAAATGTATGGTGAACCAGCCATATTAATCAATAAGAGTGTATGCGCAATAAACCGCAACAGCTTCCAAAAGGAAATCATTGTCATCGGTAGCAAAAAGTGATGCCATCCAATTCAGCAAGCTGAATGAGCATTCATATTCCTCACAATAGGGTGCGACCATGAGCATTGCAGGACAACTTGTGTGATAGTCAATGTAGCTATGTTGTAGGAGATTCTGCACAGCCTCTCAGACATCCCATTGTGCCAACAATACAAGTGCAGGCGCACGCGTCATTAGTGCAACTCCGCAACATTCATGTTCATGGGCCACTAAGGGACCCATTAACAGGTTGTAATACGGGTCTAAACCTGACATATTGGAGAGGCAGATATCCAACGCCCATGAAAAGGAACATTGTAAACATGAGAAGATGTTTGCAGGCAAGTGTAGTACGCAAAGCGGAAAGACAATCCATAAGCCATGCTGAATGTCACCAGTGGCAGTGTGCCAAAGCATTCAAGCACACGACTCCAGAGCATTTGAAGCCGGCATGGGTTGTGCAGGACCACAAGAGGAGCAGCCATTGTGTAGCAGGAAAATCAATAGCAGGATTCCGGCAGCTATGGCAAGTATTAAGGGCAAACCACCAAAGACGCTGGAAAAACTAGAATGAATAAATGCTGGGATTACACCGAATATAGTCTGAAAGGAGGTCACAAGGCCAGAGCCAACAACCTTAAAAAAATGTGCCAGGCCGTGTCTATCAGACGCATTGAAAATGAGATGAATCAATTCACCGAAATGCAGTGGGAGGTTAGTATTTAGAAGTGTCAGAATCTCAGAATGGGTGCTAGCCACCTGAAGCGCAAAGGTCTCGCTTGCAGAAGTAAGGGGGAATTCCTGTTGGAATAATAGCGCTCTTATTCTGCTCAACTTATTGAAGTCTGCTTTTAAAGTTGGTATGGAAGGCCAAATCGAGTTATCGAGCTTCCCATGTGGGGGCGGAAAAGCACATTTTTACTGCAAACTACACGCTGTGAAACTGTCGCAATGTATGGTATGCCAGCCAGCAAACTGCAACATTTTTGGTTATTTAAAAAAAGATAGCTACCGTTAGCAAGCAGCGTGAAAGTAGGCTTTATAGTTGGAACTGGAATACCTTTTAAAACACATGCCATCTGAATGTGAAAGGCAAGAACCACCCTTCATGCAGAAAGGTGTCACCTAAGGATTCATAGTGGCCATGCGAGTAATGCTTCATGTTGGAGCTAAATTTAAAGAATGAGAATGGTAAAGTGATAACACCATGTATGAGCCAAACTGCAGAGTCAGTCTCAGCCAAGGAGAAGGGTAAAGGGTCTATCATTTTTATGTGTAGAAGAATTTATATTGTATCTTTCATGGACAGTAACTGCTGTTTGTCTGTCAAATTAAAAGGTAAAAACAAAGCAGATGCGTTTAAATACTCCCATGGTACTGTCCCCATTTTTTAGAGTCTGTAAAGTCTATGCAAACTGCATCACAGAACACAATTGATTTTGACCATGCTATAATACAGACACATCATCTTATACAATATCAACAACAGAGGAAATAATATTATCTAATGTGTAGAGGCGGGAAGACAATGTGTTAATACTATTGTCAACATCAGCAAGAACCTTTTCTAGATATGCCTGATCTATTTCTCTTAAACGTGACACTGCTTCAATTTGTGAAAGCTTCCATATTTCATTGTAAGCTGCGTAAATTAATTGTTTTGTTCTTGGACCAGGCAGACCCTTGTTAAAGTCGGCCAAATCAATGTTATTGGATAATAACGATAAATGTTGTTTCACAGACGATAGTGTTGAGTGCTGCAATCACTGTTGGCATAATTTACCCATGGAATAGGTGGTACCGAATGTGTGTTTACAAAACATGGATCAGGTCTATCCTGTATGTAACCAGGGACTGAGTTATGGAAACATAATTGGCAGGCATCAGAAGATATCTGCCAAACTAACCAGCCAGCAGGATGTAAACTAGAGACATTAAATGAGTTGTTCAGAACTGATGCTTGCAAGTCCTCAATTTAATATTTTGCATGCAAGCTCCAGTTATGATAGGTAGACAGAGCAGGAACTGCAGGGGCATTCATTTGTTTTGCTGTTGCCAAGCCAAAACAAGTAGTTTGGTAAATTGTAGTATTTAAAAACAGAGTGTTCGTTGGGATGAGGCACGCACGATGTAAAGCTTCAGTGCCTCGAACCTGCCAGGATTTAGAACCCCACACAGATTTTAAATTTAAATTCCAGTGTTCATAGCCACCTCTTGTTAATTTAGAAACAAACAAATTGGAATACAATAGTTTCGGGTGGGTCAACATTACCTTAGGGGTAGAAGTATTTAATTTAAAGTAATTGGTTTCTGGATTGGACCTGTCAAAATCCGTAAAATAAGTACATTTCTTTAACAGGGTTTTTGAGCTCCCTTCCAATGGAGCTGGGAAATGTTCCCACTGGGTATACAGTCATAATATCGAGTAAAAAATGTAGAATTACCTTAATATCGAGTTAAAACTATAGAATGGACAGAATATCGAATGGACAGAATATAGACAACAAAAATATCAAATGAAATGGGCAAAATATCGAATGAACAGAATATAGACAACAAAAATATCGAATTTGAGGTAAGTAAGTTAATATCGATTTACATAAATATAGAAAGTCAAAATATCGAAGTATTTAATATAGATGTAAAATATATCGATTTTTTAATAATATCGAATTTTTTAAAGTGTTTATTATGTTAGTTTATCTGGGAAAAGTGTATATTTATTTTATCATTTATTTTAAGTAATGAATTTTATGGTATTTAATTTTTGCGTAATTTAATTCTGTAGCGGGTTGTGGGTTTATAGGGGAATAGGGTGGGAAGTAATTTAATTATAATTGATTAAATGTTTTAATTTATTTATTGGTATTTATCTTGAATTAATTGTTAATTAGTTTTTAATTGGTAATTCATTAAATTATAATTGGTAATTAATTTTTATTAATTGATTAATTGATAATTATGTTAATTGTATTAATTTATTTTCTGTAGAGGGTTGTGGGTTTATAGGGGAATAGGGTGGGATGTAATTTAATTATATTTGATTAATTGTTTTAATTTATTGGTATTTATCTTGAATTAATTGTAAAATATCTTTTCATTGGTAATTAATTAAATTATAATTGGTAATTAATTTTTATTAATTGATTAATTGATAATTATGTTAATTTTTTTTCTGTAGCGGGTTGTGGGTTTATAGGGAAAAAGGGTGGGAAGTAATTTAATTATGATTGATAAAATGTTTTAATTTATTTATTTGTATTTATTTTGAATTAATTGTTAATTCATTTTTAATTGGTAATTAATTACATTATAATTGGTAATTAAGTTTTATTAATTGATTAATTGATAATTATGTTAATTTTATTGATTTATTTACTGTAGCGGGTTGTGGTTTTATAGGGGAATAGGGTGGGAAGTAGTTTAATTGTAATTAATTAAATGAATACATTTATTTATTGGTATTTATTTTTAATTAATTGTTAATTATTTTTCATTTGCTAATTAATTAATTGTAAATTGGTAATTAATTTGTATTAATAGATAATGATTATTAAAAAAGAATTTTTATTTGATTAATTATTATATTATATTACATTTTTACTTATTTTTAATTAATTTTTAATTATTAAAATTGTTTTTATTAATATATGAAGTATTTACTTTCCACACTGTTGCACTCACTGGAGTTGGAATAGTAATTTGTAACCTACCAAGTGTATTACACTGGTGGTCCATGTCTCCTAGAGACATATTATAATAAAATTCTGGAAAAAATCCAGCCCGGTACCAATTTCTATCTTTGGGCGCAATCCAGCTATATTCCAGAAAAGAAACATTATCGACGCACCTTCTTTAAATGGGTTATTATCCACTAACACTTTAGCATGCTCTACTAATGGAACTTCCGTCGTTTCAAGGGGCACGATATTTCCACACTCATTTATGGGTGGTAAAATTTCTAATAGCTCGTCATCTTTGCTAGTTAGTTCAGTGCTGACTGACACCTCTTCAATGTGATTTAATGCTGCTGGCTGTATGCCGATATCCGCTAATATGGACTGTTTACCTTTAAAGCTAGCCTTTTTGGTTACTAGAGTTACTGGTTGTTTTAATTCATAGTACTCCCCAGAAACCCGGTTGGAAAGTCAATCGACTCCTTCCAAACCAGAAAGCATGGAGAAGCGATTGAAAGTAGGAACGTTAAACACAAAGGTTTCACTGTTACAGCCATATAAGGCGTCAACTTGTGGGGGATTTACCAACAGGGATTGGGGGTACAAATAACTTAAATCCTGTGTCGAGATTTCATCCCCTCCCTGCACAGTGTACCAGTCACCAGTCTGATTACTCTGCAGTCCCTGAAATTTATAATGATGAGATCCCCCCTTATGTCCTTCGGTCTACGACCCACCCACCCACCCAAGTCTTCTAACATGGAGAATTTCGCCATTGCTGTTTGCGGGAAGTGGCCTGTTGCGACTTAGCCAGTATATTACTTTGTTTTTAAGCTCTTGGTGGCCCTCAGTCTTCCCAGTCTCTAATTCCGGGACACCAGTTAATATCACCACATAAGGTGCCGCCTCTGGTGGCAGGTCAATTATTTGCTGATTTCCCCTTTGGCAATTAGTAGGTGAAGGCATCCTGGGTGCGGTTGGGAGAGATTTATCGGGTTTTCTAGCCTGCCTGATCACTCTTTCTCCCCTGGAAGTAGTGTGACCCTTATCTACTACCAAGGGGGTCTCAGGAATATCCTCTGATACTACTGGTGAGTCATTGCTATGTAATTTGTCACCTCGTAACGGCAGGGAAGACGTATTACACATAGGATGAATTGTTCTAGTGTTTATAAGTTCCCTGGTCAAATCTGTATTAGTAGAAAGTGTTTTTTCTATGGTCCCCAGTTGTTCTGACATTCTTTTAACCCTCTCTACTAATGGCAATATTAGTGATTTCACTAATTGCTCCATGCTCCCCATTAGTTCTTTAATAGATTGAGACGATAGGGGAAGATTATCTAGTGTGGTCTCCCCTATCATGTTTCCTGAGTTCTTCGGTGGGCTCTGAGTTACTTTCGATGACTTTGCAGTTCTTCCTTCATGACGATTCCCCCCACGCTTTCTTTTTTAAAATATCTGTGCTGGACCAGTTATTTTTTTATACGTTTTATTACACTGAGATCGATTTAGGGATATCGTAGATGATTGTTTATCAGAGATGATTTCAACGGGTGGTTCTAAATACGAATCATCTTTATTTCGTTCAGTTGAAGATGTTTGATCTTGTAGCTGTGGGGGGATGCTGCTGATATCAGCGATGTGATCTCCTTCAGTAATTTGGGCAGGTGGAGTAGTCGCCAACTGGATGTTACCCAAAGATGAGCGTTTCCCAGATAGGAGGTCTAAAGAGAGTCTTTTTTCTGTAAAAGCGATCTGTTTTTCCAAAACTGCTGTGGCCCTTTTGATAAAATGGTCAAGGGTGCCCGTAGCTGTCCCCCCTGTGGTCGCAAGCGTCACCTTTCTTCCCTTGCCAGAACGAAGTGCCATAATTATCAACACTAACAACAATGCTAAGCAAAGCACAAGAAATCTATACAAGCATTAAACATTAAACAGGTAAGGGGAACCCACACAATTTCATAGGTAGGAAAAATGGAATAACCTCACTGCATGGAATTCGATAGGGGGCCCAGCCCAGCCTTGTTCTGCCTTGGACGGCCGTAGACGGCCCGCCCTTTGCCCGGGCTTAGGGCGGCGCCACCCGCGCGCGTCCCGCGATGCGGAGGGAGTGCCGGTATTTTATGCGCCTCCAGGCGCGGGAATGAGCGTTGGTAGGCCGGGCTGTCCCGCAGGGGCTTCTGGGACATGTAGTCCCCCCACTCAGCGGACGCTTGTTGTTAGAATGAGCGGCGGCGGGGGGGACTAGCAGGCAGCAAGATGGTGTTTCCCGGCGCTAGAGAAGCGCAACCCAGACAGCAAAAGGTAGTCCCGTTATCAAAGGAGCAAAAGTAAGTCACCAGCGGCGTCAGCGGCGTCTCCCGCTCCACTCCGGGAGCGCCGGTATTTTATGCGCCTCCGGGCGCGGAAATGGCCGTTGGTAGGCGGGGCTGTCCCGCAGGGGCTTCTGGGATGTGTAGTCCCTCCACTCAGCGGCCGCTGAGATGGTGTTTCCCAGCGCTAGAGAAGCGCAACCCAGACATCAAACGGTAGTCCCGTTATCAAAGGAGCAAAAGTAAGGCACCAGCGTAGAGTGGGAATAGTAATTTTTTCCCCCACGCTATCCAACGCTCTCCCTACTGTTGCACTCTCTGGAGTTGGAATAGTAATTTTTACCCCTACGCCATCCAACACTTTCCCTACTGTTGCACTCACTGGAGTGGGAATAGTAATTTTTACCCTCCCACAATCCAACACCTTCCCTACTGTTGCACTCTCTGGAGTGGAAATAGTAATTTTTATCCCTACGCTTTCTGTACTGTTGCACTCACTGGAGTGGGAATAGTCATTTTTACCCTCCCACTATCCAACGCCATCCCTACTGTTGCATTCTCTGGAGTGGGAATAGTAATTTTGACCCTCCCACTATCCAACACCTTCCCTACTTTTGCACTCCCTGGAGTGGGTATAGTAATTTTGACCCCTACTCTATCCAACGCTTTCCCTACTGTTGCCCTTTCTGGAGTGGAAATAGTAATTTTTACTCCTACGCTATCCAACGCTTTCCCTACCGTTGCCCTCTCTGGAGTGGGAATAGTAATTGTTACCCCTACGCTATCCAACGCTTTCCCTACTGTTGCCCTCTCCAGAGTGGGAATAGTAATTATTACCCCTATGCCATCCAACGCTTTCCTTACTGTTGCCCTCTCTGGAGTGGAAATAGTAATTGTTACCCCTACGCTATCCAACACTTTCCCTACTGTTGCTCTCTCTGGAGTGGGAATAGTAATTTTTACCCCTACGCTATCCAAAGCTTTCCCTACTGTTGCCCTCTCTGGAGTGGGAATAGTAATTTGTAACCCTATGCTATCCAACGCTTTCTCTACCGTTGCACTCTCTGGAGTGGGAATAGTAATTTTTAATCCTACGCTATCCAACGTTTTCCCTACTGTTGCACTCATTGGATTGGGAATAGTAATTTTTACCCTTATGCTATCCAACGCTTTCCCTACTGTTGCACTCTCTGGAGTGGAAATAGTCGTTTTGAACCTAACGCTGTCCAACGTTTTCCCTACCGTTGCACTCTCTGGAATGGGAATATTAATTTGTATCCTCCCGCTATCCAATGCTTTCCCTACTGTTGCACTCTCTGGAGTGGGAATAGTAATTTTTTCCCTTATGCTATCCAACGCTTTCCCTACTGTTGCACTCTCTGGAGTGAGAATAGTAATTTGTACCCCTATACTATCTAACGCTTTCTCTACTGTTGCACTCTCAGGAGTGGGAATAGTCATTTTTACACCTACGCTATCCAACGTTTTCCCTACTGTTGCACTTATTGGAGTGGGAATAGTAATTTTTACCCTTATGCTATCCAACGCTTTCCCTACTGTTGCACTCTCTGGAGTGGAAATAGTAATTTTGAACCCAACACTGTCCAACGTTTTCCCTACCGTTGCACTCTCTGGAATGGGAATATTAATTTGTATCCTCCCGCTATCCAATGCTTTCCCTACTGTTGCACTCTCTGGAGTGGGAATAGTAATTTTTACCCTTATGCTATCCAACGCTTTCCCTACTGTTGCACTCTCTGGAGTGGGAATAGTCATTTTGACCCCTATGCTATCCAACGCTTTCCCTACTGTTGCCCTCTCTGGAGTGGGAATAGTCATTTTTACCCCTACGCTATCCAACACTTTCCCTACTGTTGCACTCGCTGGAGTGGGAAAAGTAATTTTGAACCCTACGCTATCCAACGTTTGCCCTACTGTTGCACTCTCTGGAGTGGGAATATTAATTTGTATCCTCCCGCTATCCAATGCTTTCCCTATTGTTGCACTCTCTGGAGTGGGAATAGTAATTTTTACCCTTATGCTATCCAACGCTTTCCCTACTGTTGCACTCTCTGGAGTGGGAATAGTCATTTTGACCCCTACGCTATCCAACGCTCTCCCTACTGTTGCACTCACTGGAGTGGGAATAGTAATTTTTACCCCTACTCTATCAAACGCTTTCCCTACTGTTGCACTCTCTGGAGTGGGAATAGTAATTTTTTACCCTCCCGCTATCCAACGCTTTCCCTACTGTTGCACTCTCTGGAGTGGGAATAGTAATTTTTACCCATATGCTATCCAGCGCTTTCCCTACTGTTGCACTCTTTGGAGTGGGAATAGTCATTTTTACCCTCCCGCTATCCAACGCTTTCCCTACTGTGGCACTCTCTGGAGTGGGAATAGTAATTTTTATCCCTACGCTATCCAAAGCTTTCCCTACTGTTGCCCTCTCTCGAGTGGGAATAGTAATTTTTACCCCTACGCTATCCAACGCTTTCTCTACTGTTGCACTCACTGGAGTGGTAATAGTACATTTTACTCTTTCCGCTATCCTACGGTAAAAATATTTTATATTGTTTTATTAATATTACGTTCATATATATATATATATATATATATATATATATATATATATATATATATATATATATATATATGTATTAATAAATCAATTTGTATGTTTTTTTAACTTACATTAATTATTTATTAAGTTTAAAGTTATTTAAGTATTTTAAGTATGTTTAAGTTAATTATATTTATTATTTCATTAATTTTTAATTATTTTAAAGCATTTAAAAAAATTGATATTTTGACTATCTATATTTTCACAACGATGTTTTTGATTCGATTTTTTTGTGCTTACCTGTTCGGAGATAGGAAGTCGATATTTTTGTATTCTATATTTTTCACTCAATATTTAGGTAGTTCTATATTTGTGTCATCGATATTGTTTCAGTGATCCGTTCCCACGGGGAGACGCTTCGCTGGTGAAGACGTCTGTGGGGGCACATTGTCAGCTTGAAGGACTCTAGGTCCCAGTAACGCATGGGGCCCACATCAGCTGTCCTGCTCTTGCCCCACCAGCCTGCAGCCGCATATTAAGATCTCACACCTCCCGCTTCGCGGGAGACGCTTTGCTGGTGAAGACTTCTGTGGGAGCACATTGTCAGCATGAAGGACTCCAGGGCCCAGGAACGCACGGGGCCCCCATCAGCTGTCCTGCTTTTGCCCCGCCCGCCGGCAGCCGCATATTAACATCTTGTGCCTCCCGCTTCGCGGGAGATGATTCGCTGGTGAAGACTTCTGTGGGGGCACATTGTCAGAGCGAAGGACTCCAGGTCCCAGGAACGCATGGGGCCCTCATCAGCTATCCTGCTCTTGCCCCGCCCACCTGCAGCTGCGATATACTTGACCACTCTATCCACTCCGCGGAACGCGCGTGGACGCGCGCCGGGTGAAGCCCGGGCCAAGGGTGGGCCCGACCTAGCCCGTCATCGCCAAGAAGAGGCAGGGCAGGGCCATCTCCCTTTCATCTTTGTTACGGGACACAAGGTACTTTTTTTCCACCGACTTTGTTGGGCTCCCGTGGTTTTCTTTCATGGGCGTTTAAATCCAAGAGTATTTTCACCATAGTGAAAGCCCTATCTTAACAGCCAAAACCTGCCAAATTCTCCCCTGGTCAACATCATCCATCCTATGGGCACAAGGAAGGCAATGGAGGGTGGGCGAGTTACAGGAGGTAAGAAAGGGAAAAAGACAAAGTAAGTGATTAATGTAGCTAGCAACTGTGTTCTCTTTGCAGGAGGCACCAGCTAACCAATTGTTGGACCTGGCATCTTTTGCGTGGTTTCCCATGTCTTTTTGCCTCTACCTCCTGTATTTTTGATGCTGTGCTAGATTTCGTTTTTGCTGGTTTAGATGCTTTGGACACTCTGCCACTGCTGATCAGTGTCAGAGTGTAAGTGCTCCCTGTGTAAATTGTTATTGTGATTGGATATACATGATTGGCATATTTGTGTTACCCAGAAGTCCCTAGTAAAGTGCACTAAGTGTGCCAGGGCTGGTAATGCAAATACTACTAGTGGGCCTGCAGCACTGATTGTGCCACCCACATGAGTAGCCCAGAAATGGTGTCTCAGGCCTTCCCCGCAGTGCCTGTGTGCAGTCTGTGAACTGCCATGTCCTCCTGGTCAGTGTCCCCACTGACCGGGCCTAACCCTTCCCTTTCTGTGCACATTGGTTACCCCTATGGAAGGCCCAACGTACCTCCTTGGGCAGGGTGCAGTGTATGTGAAAGGTAGAGCATGTACGTGTGCAGGTGACATGCTCTGGTAGTAAATTACAGCCATTTTCGTTATTCACTATTGTAAGGCTATCTTGCTCCATAGGCTATCATGGGGGATGCTGGCTACAGTGGCTACCAGCATATCTTCCCATAGGAGCAAGATAGGACATAAAAGTATGGTATCCCTCAACTCAGAATTTAATAACACATCTTTTAGGAAAAGTTGTTTTTAAATCCTGTGTTTGAGAACAGCACTTTTAGAAAGTTGCTATTCTTTTGTCTGACCTTTCTGTGTGCCTTGGCCTGTTTGGGAATTGACTGTCTGGTTTGAGAGTGACAGGGTCTTGGGATTCCCCAGGAGGCTGGCTGAGTCAGCCCTAGGCTGAATGACTGCATTTGCAAATTGAGTGGTGGGAGGAGATAGCACCTGGGCCTGAATAGGGCTGTGCCTGCCTTCCACAATGCTGGATCCACCTCCTGCTGGGCGGCGGATGACCCTGCCCCTCACTCTGAAAGGAAAGGAGAATCCCGGAAAACAAAGTGCTCAAGGAACACCCAGAACTGGTTCAGACTGGGCTCAGGGCCCACTTGCACAAAGAGAACAAAGACTTTAAGGGGTATAAGTACAGGATCCCTGACAACAGAAAATTAGATCGTCCTGGAATCAATAAGGAACCTCTGCTAAGGAGAAAGCTGAAACTGAAGAAGGAAGACTGTCCTGCTGTTGCTCTGCTGGACTGACCTGCTGTTGCTTTGCTGCCAAGGAGAGGGGAAGGACTTTGCTTTGAGCTGTGTCCCCTTGTTTGAAGGAATCTCTAAGGGCCTGAGAAGAGCTGGCTTCCTGTTTTTGAAGTCCCAGGAACAAAAGGACTTCACCCCCAGCTTCCTGAGCTCTGTTGAGAGAGCTCTGTCCTTCCTGGAGTGCTTGGCCCAGTTGTGGTGCCTCTGGAAGTTGTACCTGTGTTGCCGCTGCCAGAGCTGTCGCATCCTTCATTTGTGGGATGCACCAGACTGGTGCGGGAAGACTACCATCGCTGCGAGTGTCGTCGCAGAGCACGTCGTCGCTGGGTGAGATCGCGGCACCTATTGCTTGTGGAACGCATCACGTCGCTTCGAGTGTCATCGCAGAAGCCATCACATCGAGGAGCTGCGAGAGAGAGATCACCGCTGGTCCGTGCATCGCCGCCCCGGAAATCGTCGCAACTCCCAAGATCATCGCATTGTGCCTTTGCAACCTTTTCACTACGGAACGTCCGCACCGGAATCCACGCAAGGTACCGCATCCCTCCCCATACAGACCGGAGTCACCGCATCACGCCCTCTACATGCAGCGGGGCTGTCGCATGGCCTCCCCAGGGTCTCAGGAGTGACGCATCCCTTGTTTTCCACCGCACCTGCTTCTGTTTTGGAACTTTGTCGCACCTAAAGGTACTGTTGGCTAAACGTGACGCAAACTGTGAACTCTTCACGCAACTGTGGATTATTTTATCACAATCTTAAGAACTCTTCTGAAACCATATTCTTGAACTGTGTATGTTGGATTTTTGTCGTTTTGGTCTTGTGTAGTTTAGATTAAATCCCTTTATTTTTCTAAACTGTTGTGGAGTCAGTTTGTGGTGTTTTCACTGTGTTACTCGCCCACCATGGGAACTGCACTTCCCCCCTCGGGTATTTCGGCAATAGTCTATATGGTTAAAGCCCCCAAATGCTCTCCCAGGCAAGGTTTCGAAAGCAGCGAATCGCTGCGTAACAAAGCAATACATTGGTTGCGCCATGTGAGGGGATGCAGGTCCATAGTACGTGAAGATATGGTGAGTGTAAGGCGGATTTCATCGAGTAATTCTCAGACAGACTGCATCAAGTTGTTGCTAACCGATGCTGCACTGGCTGAGAATTTACTGGCTCTGGAGTTTCGTACTTCTGCTCCAGAGCACTCAGCCATCCAGATTAGATGCTCTCCTCTTTGGTCACCATTTAGACAGCCACAGCACCAAGGGCCAGAGGGGTTGGGAGGAGGGTCTGGCCTAAACGCAGTTGACTGACTAAATGGGGGTTCAATTCTGAACACCTGTACTACCCCAGTAGGAGATGGATGCAGGCAGCTCAATTCAATCCCAAGCCCCCCTTGTATAGAAGGATTAAAGAGCGAGAGAACAACAGAGGACCGGGCATGGGCCCCGGCCTGCACTTTAGATAGCGGAGCTTCCGTGGATAGGTCCAATTTGAAAGCGCTTAACTTCCTTTCCTGGAATATTGCAGGGCTTCAGAAAAAACGACTCCTCCCTGAGTGGAATGATTTCATCGGAAAGTTCGATGTGTGCCTATTCCAGGAAACTTGGAGCCTAACGCCTTTATACAAACCTGGCTTCACCACGTACTTTACTCCAGCAATAAGTTCAGGCAAGGGTCGTCCCTCGGGGGGATTGCACATTTAGGTTAACATCTCATTAAATTGGTTGATTGTTACACATACTTACTTGCCACGAGACATTCTCCATCTGATCATTGGTACATCCGTTGAGCTATTTAATATATATGCTAGAGGTTCTCCCGGCGCCCAAACATGAGCAACTATAACAGCATTGGAGGGGATGCTATCCCGCACTCCGCCTCATTCTAACATCATAGTAGCTGGAGACTTCAATTGCACATTTGAACCCCTGTGTGGGGAGGACCTTCTAGGAACCAACGAAGAAGATGCCAAATGGGCTATCCCAACCCTTAATATTGCTCCTATCAAGAAGTGGTCACAGAGGGCCATCCAAATTAATGCCCTGACACTGGACTATAATCTAAGAGCTGTAAACAGAAGGACATGCTCGGATCTGAGCGGGGCAAATACCTTTAATAGGATTAGCTCTCCATCCCGAATATATTTTATTCTTGTAGACGTGCGATTATGGGGGGACCTCCTGGACATGGTTGTTAAGCATTCTCTGGATAGTGATCACAATCCCCTATGCATGCAAATCAATAATGGTTGGTCGCCCTTCACGACTAAGGCACCAACCCCTCCTCTAATGTCGACAAGAGAAGTAACGCCCTCTAACTGTAATAGACGCATCAAAAGGCACAAAGTCTTCCAGCAAGAATGTAAACTGCAAAGCATTAGGGATCCTCTTGACCAAAAGATCAAGGAGCTTGAAATGATCCATGATGAAGCTGAGAACCTACTTACTTTACCCTTGTTCTATCGAGAAACATTAGATAAGATAGGCACATTTTTCATCATAGAAGGGAACAGGTCATCAAAGAGACGTTCAGCAAAGCCCACAAACCCATGGTACTCGCCAGCATGCAGGGAGAAGAGGCAGGCCCTAGCGTTAGTTGTCAGAAAGAAAGATTCCCTGGCAATTAGAGTAGCAAGAAAGGCGTACTTGAGGGTATTAGTGGAAGCAAAATGCAATTGGGATGAGGCACACTGGCAGGAGCTCAAACATGCCACTAAAAAAAGAACTCTACCTTATTCTGGGAGCTAATCAATAGTGGGAATAGAAAGGGATCTGACCCAATCCCAAATCACATTACAGGGCAACAATGGTATGATCACTTTTCCAACCTTTATTCGGGAGATGAAGGCCCCTCGTGCTCCCAGACCGAGATCCACATAAGTATCCCTGGGGTTTCCCCGCCACCTGACTGCTTTGACCTATACGAAGTGGACCTAGCCGTAAGCAGTATTGCTCCTGGTAAGGCAGCTGGACCTGACGGCCTTCCAGGTGATCTGCTCTTGCATGATCCGAAGCCTTGGGCTCATTTTATTTTACTGTTAATGAACTTGATAGCTAAGGGGTCCGATGTCCCTGACTCATGGAAAGGCGTGGAGGTCGTACCAATTTACAAAAAGAAAAATAGGGAGGACCTTGCCAACTACAGGCCGATTAGTTTAATCGATGTGATCCAGAAAGTGGTTGGCAGGGTGCTCCTTATTGAGGCTAAGGTTCTGGATGGAGGATGGGAACATCCTCTCCCACTACCAAGCGGATTTTAGACAGAATGTGGGTACGATAGACCAGGTTTTCAGATTTTTCATGGTCCAGTGGAAAGCAGTGGTGATTGGGAAAGGCAGCTTGTATCTGGCCTTCATAGATATGAAGACCGCATTTGATCTTGTTCCACGCGCCACGCTCTGGCAGGTCCTGTATGAATTGGGCATCTCTCCCCAGATTCTCAATTTTATAAAACGTCTTCATGAGGACAACTATGCCAGAATCAGGTGGGGCTCACAGGGGCAGTTGACGGAGAGGGTCGTGGTGAATAGGGGGGTGCGCCAGGGTGGCGTCCTGGCCCGACCCTGTTCTCTCTATTTATGAATGGGGTGGTTGATCATCTCAAAGAGGAACCAGCTGACGCTCCAATCCTGGCCAGGGTGAAAACTTTCCACCCTTCTATTCGCCGACGATACCCTCCTGATCTCTAAAACACCGGGAGGTCTTCAGAAACTTTTAAACCGGTTTAGCCTTTTTTGTGACTCTCGAAGGCTGATAATAAACACAAGCAAAACAAAGTCAATGACAATCAACCCATCAAAGCATTTCTCGAACGGAATAACCCTTAATGATACTGCACTTGACACCGTGGAGTCTTTTGACTATCTGGGAATCCGGGTCTCTAAAGGTATGAAATGGAGTTCCCATATAGTCAAGATGCTCGTGGTATATGATGGCAAAGCACTACCCTCGGCCCTATACGGGGCCGAGTTATGGGGCTTTGAGAATACCACCGAACTTGTAAGATCCGAAAACAAGTTCTTTAGAGATCTTGTCTCTCTTCCAACTTCCATTCCGCTGAAGCCCTTATACCAGGATATGGGAAGACGTTCTATCAAGGACACTGCACGCTTGCGCCCCCTACTCTTTTGGGCACCCGTAAGAAGGACCCCTGAGCTGTACAACTATGCTGTCGCCCTTAGCGAATTAATAATAGCTGACACAGGAAACAGGATCAAATGGATCACCAATCTCAGACAGCTTTTAATAGATATTGGGTTTGGGGAGGCTTGGGCCAGCCAGATTCCGCCATCCAAGCAGGACCTAAAAAGTGCCTATTGGTAATGGGTACAGGCAGAAGAGATGCGCAATCCTAAAATGGGGAAACTCACTGAGATGTTCCTTGAGCATAAACCCATTCGCAAATTAGAATTCTTTCTTGCATTTATTTAAACACCTAGGTATAGGGCACTCTATCAGAAAATGAGAATAGGAACTCTCCCGCTAAATGAGGTGATACAGCATGGAACCAGTGCAATTCACCATCTGCCCCTTGTCCAGGCTGTGTAGCTCCAAACGAGTCCATTGCCCGGTCCTCTTCACGTGCCCAGCGTATAGGATAGCTAGAGCCAAATGGGTCAAACCTGTTTGTAAAAATCTTGGTTCCAGGAACTATAGGGTGGCACTACGCATCTTAAAAACTGACACCTCCTCCCTCACCTTGGTCTTGGTGTGGCAAAATACTTGGGTTGCGCATTGCTAATAAGATCAAAGCTTTTAGCGAGAAATAGTAGCCCTGCTGCCCCCACACATGTCACTTGATGTACCTGCCTTGATTCTTGCTTTTAATCGTTTTAATGGAATTTTTTAATTTATTTTTAATTGTAGATGTATGATGTATTATTGGTTTTATCTATTACATTGTATTATATGTTTTTTAAAATATATGAATTCTGGATGTAAATGCTTTTATGATAAATTTTATCGAATAAAGCTCATACTACTACTACTACTACTGCTTTATGCAGATAATTGTGTCCATAATGCTGGTAACAATATAAATCGGCAAAATTAGTAGTATTTAAATACAAATCTTCAGCATCAAAGGCAGCATAATATTTCAAATCTGAAAACAATGATTGCATTGCTTGCACATCCCAATCATCTGAATGTATGTTCTGTTTCACCACATCTCCCATGGAAACACAAAGTACATTTGGTACATTGATTATCTTCCTTGGACCATGAATATGGAAATCCACTGCATCCAAGATGATGCCATCAGCGACTGGAAAGGTAGTAATGTTAACAAGACTCTGGTCTCGTTTCCTGATGTGAGAAGACGAGTGCGGAGCTAAAGTCCCCTGAACCAACTGAAGAGCAGAGCATTCTGGCAAGTAGTGACCATTGATGAGGAAGAAAAAAACTGTCACAAACCCAATGGACATGAACAGAAAAACCAGGATGAGCACCAACCAGATGTATGTCCAAGGAGGGAACAAATAAGTCTGTTTAAACCAGGAGACAAAAATACTGAATTTTGTAGGGCCAAATGACGGGGTGGAGGTCGATTCAAAAGAAAAACATGACTAGTTGAGTGTAGTTGTTTGCAAACCAGGCAACAACTCACTTGTGGGCTAAGCATATTCAGCTTCTTCGTTACTTGGGAAACTTTCTGGACTAGCAAGTGATTAGTAACAGAGTACATCTTGATGCCAGTGTCATTTTGCGCGCTGTCAGATGAGCCAACCACAGGATTCCTTGAAATTGCTGGGCATGACAAAGCAGGTGTTACACTATTCAAATCGGCCAGATGTTGTAGCTTGACATTGTCCACTGAGATGTATCTGTTGTCTTTGTGACCAGGAAGCGGTTGTAAGATGACTGTACGAGTAACCTTCATGCCAAGCACTGGAACCGGTGCACGCTAAGAGGGGCCACATTCGTTTTTGTTCTCCACCTTCTCTCGGACCAGATCTCCAACTTTGGGTAGCTAGCCGGCTACCGGAATCTGCAGTGCAGAATCAGTGGCAGAGGATAAGTGTTCAGTTGCAAGACTGTCATGGTTCTATTGTAAGCCCTGTAACATTGTGGAATGATTATCTACGTCAAAGGTTGCGACAATCAACGCCATTTCTAGACCATCAAAGTCTAGCACAAACATTTTTATGCCAAAGAGCTTTTCGTATGGTGTCCGTCCCACCCAGAGATGTTCTAGGGAGATTATTAAGTGCAACTTGCACGCTATGCTATACATATGGGCTAGCCTGGTCCTACCAGTACCTAAGACTCTAGCTGTCAAGGAATGCTTTAAGTCACGGTTCATTCCACCTACAATTGCCCTCAGGCCTGTATGGAGATGAAAACTGCACCAGCACCCCCAAAGACTTCATCGCATCCTTCTACGCCTTAGACCTTGGTCAGAATGGAAGGTGCCTCTAAACAACAAAGGACCTGCCCCTAAATAATGTGGAAACAATGATTTCCCATGTATTTTTTGTTATAACCTAATTTAGGATATCATTCAACAGTGGATATATATAAACCTTCCTGTCTCAATGTGCTCAATATAGTCAAAGGTTCAAAAGCTAAAAAGTGTGTGTGTATCAATCTTGTGGCGACCAGCTAGTCCTCACTATACCTTTCTAAGAAGAAGTGACCTTCGAAAAAAGGGGGGAGGGGAGTTGACAGAGCCTTACGGGAGCAACACCCGGGGAGGATTAACAGACTGGTACTCGCCTGTGTCCTCACGTTCTCATCATCAGCATCTGCCAACTTACAACAAAAAGGGGATAACATCGCCCCCCATGAGGTCAATGCCCCCCCTCCAGGTCAGTGCCCACATTGGTCGCACCTCCCTAAAGCCGGCCCCAGGAATATGAACTAAAGGCGTAAGTAACTCATTTCAACTTTATTCAAATTAATATTTTATTTTAATAAGAAGATGCTACCAATCAAAGAACAATTAGTTACTGACCAGGATAGTCAATCACATTAGTTCCGTGAGTTAAATATATTCACAACTGAGATGTGCAGTGATTTACAGGTCATAACTTTGACTCCAGGCAAGACCGACCCAACCATACATTCTTCCAAGGTCAGATACAAACACTGGAGTGTAATTATCAGAATGATCAGAGCAAAGTGAGGTGAATGTGATATTGTTTTTATCTCTCAGTTACTAGATCATTGGATGCAAAGGTTAACTCTTTCTGAGTATCAGATTTGGCAAAAGTTGTAGATCTTACCTTAGTGCAAGGAATTGTAATTTGGTTTAGAGGAGTGGAAGCCCGACTCAGGCAGCAATCACAATCTTTGTCAGGGTTAACTATAAATAGTCACAAAAATAGTCTACATTTAACTCTCTGGTAGCTTGGCTCAAAAACACTCAAGCTTAGCTTGGAGGCAATGTGTAAAGAATTTATGCCGCATAAACAGTAGTAGAGTGAAAGCACAACACAAGAAAAATCCTGAACAATTTAGAAAAATAGAGTACATTTCATGAAATAAAACTATATCAGAATGAAAAAAATCCAATCAGTAAAACTGGGACCAGGTAAGTCCAGCTGAACAGTTGCCTTCTCAAGTCCACCATGAAGAGGTCCGTTTATGTTAGAGGAGGCCTTGAGGAGGTAGTTTTCAGAGGGAAGAGCAGGTATAGAATCACAGACAGCCGTTGCTGTAACACAAAGAGCCGTCCGTTGTCAGAGCTTAGCATTGGCAGTCGCTGCTCTAGCTCGAAGTGCAGGTCTTGTGTAGCTGGTCACCACAAAGAGTCGCTGTCGACATGAAGAACAGATCTTTCTGGAGCTTTGGTTTGGTGGTTGTATTTTCTCCTTTTTCTTCTGAAGGAGCTTCCACTGATGTCAGCCAAGGTTCCAGGACCTGGAAGGTAATGCAGCTTTGAAGCTGCTCATTCTTCACATTACACATATGCTCACAACAAAATTGATAACATGCATATAAACTGAATGGGCACCTTGCACATGTTTTAGAAAACGACGATGATACGAAAAGGTAGTACATGCACTGTAAAAGAGTGCTCAGAATATAGAATTAGTAGAACAAGTATGTAATGTGCATCTAAAATGTCTAACAGTTGGTTCTGGTATAAGTTGAATCATGCTAAACACTCTAAAGGTATTATGCTTTTACTCATCAAACTGACCCTTGCAAAATTAATGAATTAATTAGAATTGTTGTACAGAAGATTTACTTATGAACATTATTAGGATTATTCACAACTATAATGATTTCATGATGAATTTAAATGTGAAATGCCTGAAAAGCTATTCTTCCAGTCCCTTTGAAATGCACTATTATATTTTGAAAAGTTAATGTAAAATTGTTATTGAAATAGTTAGAAAGCTCAAACTTTTTTGAGTTAATCTTTATATGCCTAGAATCTCAAATTTCCTAAATAAATGATTCTAAATGCATGCACATATGGTACACATATATGTTTTATAATGCAGTAATGGGCCATACTTACTATAGAACAGTTTTGTGAGACAATCAGTGACAACTGACTGCTTTGACAAATGTATTAATACATTTACTCATGCTTACATTTATCGAGATGATTGCACAATAATTAGTCTATATTGCCTTTGCTAGTACATTAATTTGACTTTGTTCTTTAGCCCTGAAATTTCTCATGATGCCTGTGAGAAGGTAATTTGTTCTAGCTCTCACTCATGTAACATTCTTATTCTTTCCCATGTCATGGAAGGAGAATTTATTCATATTGTATTAACAAAATTGATACTCCTATGAGAACCAGACATTAGCGAGTAGTACACAATAAAGGCCCCGCGATGAACAACCTTTTGTGATCTAACCTGTGTGCCTGAGACGGAAAGTCGTTTCCCATGCTTGTGGTGGGAAAGTTCTCAATTGTTTCTACTTTTGCACCTTATGAGCGGAAGATTGCCTTATGGATTCCTGATGGTAATGGTAACACAGTGGGTGTTACATCTGGACTGATGAATTATAATATTGAATGCGCTTCGAATGAGAAGGGGCTCCTTCTGCTTCTTCTCTTGTGTGGATACAGTTTTGATGCAAATACTTCTGGTTTCCTGTATGGTCAGTTGGGTTTCCTGACCAGACTCCTTGCATATGCTGAGAACTTTACGGACAACTTTTTCCCCTTAAAACGGCAGGAACTTCTAGCTTAGCGAACTTTCCTTGGACTCTTGGCCAAACATATCTTGAAATGTCCTGCTTAGATTCCCTTTATACTTGTAAATTTGATCCTTTTTATCTGATTTATTCTTTAATATGGACTAGGAGAACTTTAACTTTAGACTCTGTATTAATGTGTAGTTTTACACTACACCTGTTAATGTTAATGTTACTGCAATTTATAAAGCGCACCTATACCCGGAGGTGTCTTGGCGCTGAGGACAATCGTGAACCTGCTTGGGCGTCTAGTTCTGGAACAGCCTGGTGTTCAGTCCCTTCCTGAAGGAGGAGAGGGAGCTGGCACTTCTAAGCTCACTCAGAAGAGAGTTCCAGAGTTTAGAGGTGCGAAAGCAAAATCTGCGCCACCCCAAAGTGATGTTTGGATTCTGGGCACTGTCAGGAGTTTGGCTCCAGAAGAGCGAAGATATCTGGTTGGTTCATACCAGTTTAGAAGGTCTTGCAGAAAGACAGGACCTGTGTGGTGCAGTGCTTTGTATGCCAGGTACAGAGTCTTGAATTTAATCCGTTGTACTGCAGGAAGCCAATGCAGGATTCGAAACTCTTTGGATACAGATTTATACCTGGGGGTATTAGACAGTAGCCGTGCAGCTGAATTTTGTACACGCTGAGGCTTTTTTAGGCACTGCTTCTGAATGTTTAAAAACAGCCTGTTACAGTAGTCTAGCTTAGACTGAATCAATGATGTAACTACAGTTTTTCTGGTGTCCACAGGAATGTAAGGAATACTCTTCCTAACTTTCTTGATAAGGAAGTGGGCGGAGGAAACGGTTGAATTTGTGTGCTGGGTGAGAGAGAATTTATTGTCAAACCACACTCCCAGGTTCATAGCCTTAACTGCAGGTTTTGGAGGATCTCCCATCTCTGCCAGCCACCGCAGATTTTCCCAGTTTTAGTTGCATTTTACCAAAGATCAGGATCTCTGTTTTATCAGAGTTAAGTTTAAGTGTGTTCTCATTCATCAATTATGGCACACATACAATTCTGAAATTGCTGAGTAGGGGGAACCTGATTTTTATATGCCGCCACCACAACCTGGGTGTCGTCAGCGTAAAATGCAAGATTAATCCCAATGTCCCGGATCAAGGGGGCCAGTTCAAATACATGTACGTTAAATAGAGATGGGCTCAGGGAGGAGCCCTGTGGCACTCCTCATGGGAGGGTATAAGGCTGAGAGTGATACCCATCAACGGAAACTGTTAACTTCCTATCCTTGAGAAAGGAAGAAAGTAGGGCCAGTGTAGTGCCCCTGACCCCTAGACTTTCCAGATGCTGTTGCAAGAGAGAATGATCAAAGGTATCGAAAGCAGCTGACAGATTGAGGAGTACTAGGGCAGCCGAACCTCCTCCATCCATCACCGCACTGATCTCCTCTGTGGATTTAATGAGTGCTGTTCCCGTGCTATGTTCTTGGCGGAAACCAAACTGTGCGTGATCCAGCATGTTGTTTTCGCGAATGAATTGGGTAAGTTTGATATTCATACGTTTGTCAATAATTTTAGCAGACAATGGCAGTCGGGCTGTAGGACGGTAGTTATTTGGGAGGTTGCGTCTAGGGTGGGTTTTTTTAACAGCGGAAGGATAGAGGTGTCCTTCTCCATGGATGGAAAAGTGCCAGAAACAAACATTGAGTTGAACATTTCTGTTGACCCTGAACTCACCAGGTCTGCGATTTCTTTCAGAAAATCTGGTAGGCAGGGACTGGAGGGAGATCCTGACTTTGCTTCATGAATGTATTTTGCCACTGTTTCAGAGGAGATAGGTGAGAAACTAAGCAAGGAATTAGTGTCTGAGTCAGGGCTTAACTAAGGGGTTGTGGTAAAGAGAGCTGATGTGTCCTCCAAATTTAAAAAATGTCCAGGACTTTGGTTTTAAAAGCAGCTGAAATGTCGTCACATGACTTTTGATTGCCCTTGAAACCTGTAGTATTGGGTGTGGTGAGCTTGTTCACTACTGTAAAGAGTGCTTTAGAGTAATGCTTTGCTTACTCAATCTGTTTGGTAAAGTAGACCCTCTTTTCTGATATCAGTAGGTTTTATACTGTATTAGGGCCATTCTGTACATTCTCTTTTCAGGTGAATGATAATTAGCATGCCAACACCTTTCTAATCGAGACATTTTTGTTTTTCTTTCCGTAAAGAGTCAGAGAACCAGGTGTGCTGAAGGAGTCTTCCTGTTCCTGCAGTTTTTTGGTAGGTACTGAAGCCTTGAAAGCTTCATTTAGCCAGTCTGTGTATTTAATGCCTGTTAAGTTAGGATGACCGTGTAACTGTGGGCGGGAGTTCTCCAGATATGTACAGAGGGTCGATTTATCTGTTTTACCCCAGTCCCTCTTGGTCACGACTGGGGTCTTGGAGGTCCAACTAAGTCCATCTAGTGTATGTCCCGCCTCATGAGTAAGGGTCTTTAACCGTGGCGTAAGACCGACCCCCCCCTGAGTATGTATCAATACTTCTGTCTCCCTATTGCCCCTGTCTTTCAGATAGAAATTACAATCTCCGAGGATAGTAAAGTCATTATTTAGGAGAGTGCATTCTAAAAGGCTGTCTAAGAGGGCAGTAAAGGAGCTGGTGGGGCTTGGAGCCCGGTAAAGTAGGATACCTCTGAAAGTCTGCCTTGGGCTGAATTCAATTGCAAAGTTAAGGGCCTCGTAAAAAAGGCGTAGAGGTAGAGTGAAATATAACAGGGAGATGTTCCCTCCTGTAATTGACTTTTTCGAGACTCATAAATTAGCTTTCTAAATGACATGTGATGCATTGATTATTATTACTACTAATTATTATTAAATCTAATTGGAACTCTTTAAATGTCTAAGTCTTTAAATTACATAACCATTCTTTTCACAGGAACTGTGAGTGGGATATTCAAATGTATAGTAGAAACAACCATAAACTATTTCCAGAACATCAGGTTCTGTTGTTGCCGTTTAGTATTGCGGTAGCAGAGTTATTAGTCTGTCTGATTCTAACCTGTCTGAATTTCTTCAAGAGATTCGGACTTCCTGTTGCCATCCTGTATATTTAAAGTATAGTTTTGAGAGTAATAAATCTGGATTTGATTTCTAAGTTTGTTACCAACTCCTGGTCCTCATTGGGCAGCCAACATAGACACTCTAGTGTCCATCACCCCTCATTGCGATGAGCAGGATCCATTGGAGGCTGATTGACAAAAGAAATGTTATACTAAATGTAGGGCTCAGTAAAGGAAACAAACTGCATCAGGGGCAACTCCAGGGGATAGGGACTTAATCCAGCAGATGCCAGCAGCAGGGCTCAGGCAGGTCTGAGCAGTTGCAGTTAGACCACAGCTAACTGACCCTTGGAGTTACTCTGAGTAGCCTGGGATCAAGGCAAGCCGGTACAATCTCCCTTCTTTGCAAGGCTGCCCTTCAATTGATGGGCAGTCCTCTGCCAGCAGGTCACTCCTTCTGAATCTTTCACAGAGTCAGAAGGGTTCTGATGTGGAGCTCTGGAAATCCAGTCTTAGGAACTGGTGCAAACATTTGTTATGGGAGTTCTGCACCCTACTCCCACAACTGCTCCTGGAAAGTTCCTCCCCTTCCCCTGGTCCAGGCTCCAAACTTACAGGGGTGACTAAAGGCAGTGCAGGCCTAGTGTCAGATTCATCTGTGTGTGCTGTAGGCAAAGCCCTTTAAATTGTAAGTGACACTGGGTAGGGGCCCTCCCTAGCCATTCCCTCCAGATGGCCAATCCTGCCCACACCTAAATCTCCTTTGTGTCACTGACTGGAAGCAACACACAACCCCCAACAGCTGTGCCATTCACAGTTATGTGACACAGGACACTGGCAGAAAGGCACAGCTAGGTGGAACAAGCAAATGCCATCTTTCTAAAAGTAGCATTTTAAGAATTTCAACTTAAAAGCGGAGTTAACCATTAAAGAAGGTTTTAAATTACAATTCCTTTGAGTGCACACAGCGTATTGCTATCTGTTCCCAATATGGAGTTACCATGTATTGAATTTAATAAGGTAACCCAGTGTTCGTCAAAGGGAAGGATAGGCCTCACAAAAAGGAAAACAAACTATGAGTTTTTCACCACCAGGATATGTAAAACTTCAGTACACATGCACTACTTTTTAAATGTAATGCACCCTGCCTTATAAGCCTCTAAGGCCTACTTTATGGATGACTTCTACATATTAAAAAGGAAGATTTTGGCCTATTAACAGGTTATTTTACCAGGTTGAAATGGCAGTTTAAAACTGCTCACACAGGCTGCCTGAGCCATATTTTACAGAGCTAAAGTTAATAGTTGGCACAATGAGTGCTGCTGCCCACTATCAGCATTTCATTTACAGGCCCTGGGTACTGGTAGCACCAGTTACTAGTGATTCAAAGGTAAAATGTGCCTATTAGGTGTAGTCCAATTTTACCATGTTTGAAGTTAGCAGTGGTAAAGTGTGCAGGGTTCTAAGGTCAACAAAAATGAATTCAGCAGACAGGTGGGGTGAAGACAATAACTTTGGAGTAATGCCACACCAACGATGCCAGGTCTAACTCTGAGGAAGTATGTTCTTTCGCAGTCTGTTTTTGGAATATTCGTTTTGTTGAACCAGTTGACAAGGGCACTATAAGAATCAAATATCTCTTAATGTATAATACATGTGTTGGAACTGGCCCTTCTTGAAGGGTTATCCCCAAACTTTTTGCTTCTTGCTCCCTTATTTTTCCTGACCTGTGGCTGTTGGCAATAGGACTCTGCACACTTTACCACTGCTGATCAGTGCTAAAGTGCATATGCTCTCTGTGTAAATTTTTATTGTAATTGGTTATCCCTGATTGGCATATTTCTGTTACCAAGAAGTCCCTAGTAAAGTGCATTGAGTGTGCCAGGGCTGGTGATTAAATGCTACTAGAGGGCCTGCAGCACTGATTGTGCCACCCACCTGAGTAGCCCTAAAATGGAGTCTCAGGTCTGCCACCGCAGTGCCTGTGTGCAGTCTTTGAACTGCCATGTCTTCCTGTTCAGTGTCCCCACTGACCAGGCCAAACCCTTCCTTTTCTGTACACATTGGTCACCCCTATGGAAGTCCCAAGGTACCCCCCTGGGCAGGGTGGAGTGTATGTGAAAGGTAGAGCATGTACTTGTGCAGGTGACATGCTATGGTAGTGAATTACAGTCATTTCGTTTTTCACTGCTGCAAGGCTATCTTGCTCCTTAGGCATATACCAGCATATATTCTCATAGGAACAAGATAAGACATAAAAGTCTGGTATCCCTGAACTCAGAATTTAATAACACATCTTTTAGGAAAGGTTGTTTTTAAATCCTGTGTTTGAGAACAGCACTTTTAGAAGGTTGTTGTTCTCTTTTCTGACCTTTCTGTGTGCCTTGGCCTGTTTGTGAATTGACTGTCTGGTTTGAGAGTGACAGGGGCTGGGTATTCCCCAGGAGGCTGGCTGAGTCAGCCCTAGGCTGAAAGACTGCATTTGCAACTTGAGTGGTGGGAGGAGATAGCACCTGGGCCTCAATAGGACTGTGCCTGCCTTCCACAAGGCTGGCTCCACCTCCTGCTGGGCGGCTGACTACCCTGCCCCTCACTCTGAAAGGAAAGGAGAAGCCAAGAAAACAAAGTGCTCAAGAAACACCCAGTACTGGTTCAGACCGGGCTCAAGGCCCACTTGCACAAAGAGAACAAAGGCTTTTAGGGGTATAAGTACAGGACCCCTGACAACAGAAAATGAGATCATCCTGGAATCAAGAAGGAACCTCTGCCAAGGAGAAAGCTGAAACTGAAGAAGGAAGACTGTCCGGCTGTTGCTCTGCTAGACTGACTTGCTGTTGCTTTGCTGCCAAGGAGAGGGGAAGGACTTTGCTTTGTGCTGTGTCCCCTTGCTTGAAGGAATCTCCAATCTCCGACAGTGCGAGGAAATTCCCGCCACTACGAAGGCCGGGATCGTCACAGCGCCTGTTGCCGCTGCCAGAGCCGTCGCATCCTTCGTTTGCGGGACGCACCAACCTGTGCGGGAAGATTACCATCGCTGCGAGTGTCGTCGCAGAGCCTGTCGTCGCTGGGTGAGATCGCCGCACAGCTTGCTTGCGGACCACATCACGTCGCTGTGAGTGTCATCGCAGAAGCCATCACATCAAGGAGCTGCGAGAGAGAGATCACCGCTGGTCCGCGCATCGTCGCCCCGGAGATCGTCGCAACTCCAAAGATCATCACATCGTTCCTTTGCGAGAGAAAACTTCCCACGGTACCTACGCACAGGAATGCATACAAGTCTGCTTTCTCCCCATACAGACCAGATTCGTCGCCACACGCCCGCTGCTGCAGCGGGGTTGTCGCATCACCTCCCCAGGGTCTCAGGAACAACGCATCGCTTGTTTTCCACCGCACCAGCTTCTGCTTTGGAACTTTGTCGCTTTTAAAATGTACTGTTGGCTAAACGTGACGCAACTGTGAACTTTTCACGCAACTGTGGATTATTTTATCGCAAACATAAGAACTCTTTTGCAACCATATTCTTGAACTGTGTATGTTGGATTTTTGTCGTTTTTCGGTCTTGTGTAGTTTAGATTAAATACCTTTATTTTTCTAAACTGTTGTGGAGTCAGTTTTTGGTATTTTCACTGTGTTGCTGTAAGTGTTGGTACAAATACTTTACACATTGCTTTTGGATAAGCCTGACTGCTTGTGCCAAGCTTCCAAGGGGGTGAGCAGAAGTTGTCTAAAGAGTGTTTCCTCTTTACCCTGACTAGAAGCAAGGGTCCCTATTTGGACAGTGGTACCTGCCTCTGCCAACTAGAGACCCCCAGTTCTAACAACATGTAACTTATAAAGATCTACAAAAAATGCTTTTTTAACTAAGCTTTTAATTCAAGTTTGCACATTTTAGAGCCATGCTTCGGTCTCATTGACGTCTCAAGTCAGAATAAAAACCTGTATGTATTATTGGAAGTGTCCATCAAAATAAGTCCATTAATGAACATTTTTTGTCTCGTAAAAAATCTATAGGTGCATAACTAAGATGGGACAATGGTGAAATGTTGCCTTAATTGTTGGAGAGGATGCATATTTCTCAGAGTTCTGCTTTGGCCCATAAACGTTCTTCCTTTTTAAATACACCTTTCTCTGTGGAGTGGCAAACTCGGCTGAGCAAAGGGAGTGCCATTGAAAGCTCAGCTGAGCAAAGGGAGTGTCCTTGAAAGCTCATGCTGAGAATACTTAGAAGCGCTAAACAGGTCTTGGCGACTATTAATCATTCTTCATACATAACTGCATGATTTTTAATACATAGGTGCCCTTTTTTCTAGAACAGACTTGGTGGAGAGGGACCATGTCATGAAAGGGTGCACTGTGGCGTAGTTCTGTCCTTGTTTTTTGTTGTTAAGCACATGCACTTAACATTGACATTGCCTGGGTTAACGTACCAGCTGTATAGAGCACAGCTGCTTGTAAACAGGGGAAGGCAACCAGTTCAACCTGCTTGCGGGTGTGCTCTCTGCAACTCATGCGCGAACTTTCCCATTGATGTGCATGCGCTTTAGAAAATCCTGTGCTTAAATACAGGTGCACAGCTCATCCTCCACAACAGAGTACAGAAATACAAAAGTAATTATATACTGCAGTACAAATTGAAATGTTAAATTACTTCTGTAAAAACATTGGGCAGGTATATCTCAAATATTCAATAACATATACACGCTCTGTATGCAAAAGAACAAATTATTCCAAACACGAGATAGCAATACAGTAAACCAAGAAATGTAAACACCTAAACAAACCAGTCAACTCCCTTCTGAGAAGGAGGTGCTGCCCTTGTAAGAGGTCTAAATGTCATCACAGAATTCCAAACTGGCTTGGGGTCAGGCTGGATGGCGTCCATTTATCATGAATTGACAATGGGACCAGAGACTCCTTTTTTGCTGCCCTGGATTTTATGAAAGGCTGCATCAAAGCAGGGCACATTCTTTTAAGCAAAGTAAATTGATTAAACATTCATGTAGAATGGGTACTATAAACTTTAATATGGATTCATTGAGGCGACAGTGGAATTCTCGCTAGGCTCTCAAATGTGATATGTGCTGCCCACAAAAGTTACAAAAATAAAGGGCAGCATTGTAGAATGTTGAGTACACCTAACATTACTTAGTTTAAGAAAACTTGCAGAAAAACGATATAGTGACCACAACCAGAAATGACTAATTATCATACAGATAAAAAAATATATTGTGCTCCAGGATAAATAGCAGACTAGCCAGACTAGTTTCGTTCCAGTAACGGAACATCATCAGGGCTGAAACATACATATAACATAACTTAAGTCAGTAAACAAAACAAGACAATAACAATCTTACATTAAAAACATTTCGCAACATGTATAGCACATATAATATTTATAATGATGACGCAAAAAAGAAACATATAAATATAAACAAATACATATTCACTAACATATATCAGACATTTCACCATAACAACAAAAATATACATTTAAGTACAAATACAATTTTACAAGGAATATATGTATCTCCCAAGAGAATCTCTCCTAAAAAAAGTAATAAATAATTATTTATATGAACAATTTATTTTATAAAAATGTATTACAGTCAAAGAAAAGGAAAAGGAGAAACAGTTAGATAAGTGAGAAGCAATTTCCTAATATGACCTTCCTTTAACACCCAAGTCTCAACCCAAAATTGGGAACAAATAATAATATCCCATTATAAAAATATCCCAAGAAGATACGAAGACGGACTATAAGGCATCATTCCCCATAACCCCTATCAAAGATCCAATTCAACAGTCACAATATAATTGCTAGAACTAAGACGATAACAATGAGGTACTATATGTGAAACAGGGTTCGTAAGAAAGACTAAGTGAGAAGTCAACACCTCACCAAGAGAATAAATAATATGGTCAGAGGCATATTGCAAACTCACCTTGTTTTGCAACATAAGGGATATCATACCCTATCACGTGGAAAGTGTTTTGGATCAGTTAACTGAACAGAGGCCAGAGGAACAATAAATCAATTTCCTAATATAAGGAAAGGTATATAATATATCAGAAGTCACCATTAGGCTTCATTGGCCCTTATTTAAATCATTAATTCCCCATCAAGTCTCAAATTATTATTCAAAATGGAGGAAATATTTCCAATAATGTATACTATGTAGTAGCTGGTGCCCCACAATACGGGTGCGATTGTAGTAAAATCAAAATCCTATTGTAAAACAAAAATATATATATTTGTCCACATAAGTAGAATGCTGATAGCAGAAATTATTTATAAAATAACATTTCAAAACCTAAAACTTGTCTGTAGTTATGTTACGTTATATGTATGTTTCAGCTCTGATGAAGTTCCGTTACTGGAATGAAACGCTTTGGCTGAAGGCCATTTTAAGATTTTGAATTACAATAAAGAAAACAATTGGAACCATTTTGGATGGTTGGGACTCTTTCTCTGGCGCACCTTCCGTTTCGTAAAAAATTACTTTCTGGAAATCAGAAGAGCCCAACAGCAGCAGGCTCTGGAAGAGATTGCACAGAATAGTAACTTTCTCAAAAGAGGGTTTGAGGTGCTGAGCCGTGGCCAGCTGCTGTTTGATTTACGTTTGTGTTTAACTTTCCTAATGATGTGCATGCGCTTTAGAAATTACTGGGCTTAACTACAGGTGCACAGCTATGCTCCACAACAGAGTACAGAAATACAAAAGTAAATATATACTGCAATAAAAATATTCGAAATATTAAAACGTAAAGGTGATTGAAAGATATGTATTTGCATGCATTACATGCAGGTAGCTTGTAGCACACCCGCTGGGTCTCAAGACAGAGGCAACTTATAATTGTTACACAAAAATAATTTCTTAGCCGACTGAGCCAGCCACCACAAAGATAACAACCATTCTTGTAAATGTCAAATTACTTCTGTAAAAACATTGGGCAGGTATATCTCAAATATTCCACAACATGTACACGCTCTGTATGCAAAAGAACAAATTATTCCAAACACGAGATAGCAGTACAGTAAACCAAGAAATGTAAACACCTAAACAAACCATTCAAATCCCTTCTGAGAAGGAGGTGCTGTCCTTGTGAGAGGTCTAAATGTCGTCACAGAATTCCAAACTGGCTTGGCGTCAGGCCGGACTGGTGTCCATTTATCATGAGTTGACAATGGCACTAGAGACTCCTTTTTTTCTGCCCTGGATTTTTATGAAAGCTGCATCAAAGCAGGGCACATTGTTTTAGGCAAAGTAAATTGATTAAATATTCATGTAGAATGGGTACTATAAAGTTTAATCTGAATTCAATGAGGCGACACTGGAATTCTCGCTAGGCTCACAAATGTGATATGTGCTGCCCACAGCAGTTGACAAAAATAAAGGGCAACGTTGTAGAATGTCGCGTACGCCTAACATTACTTCGTTTAAGAAAACTTGCAGGAAAACGATATAGAGACCATAACCAGAAATTACTAATTATCTACAGATAAAAAATATATTATGCTCCAGGATAAATAGCAGACTAGCCAGACTAGTTTCGTTCCGGTAACGGAACTTCATCAGGGCTGAAACATACATATAACATATCGTAAGTCAATACACAAGACAAGACAATAACAATCTCACATTAAAAATATTTCAGAACATGTACAGCACATATATTTATAATGATGACGCAAACAAGGCTTCATAAATATAAACAAATACATATTCACTAACATATATCGGGCATTTCATCATAACAACAAAAATATACATTTAAGTACAAATACAATTTTACAAGGAATATATGTAACTCCCAAGAGAGACTCGCCTAAAAAAGTTTTCATAAATAATTATTTATATTAAAAATTTCTTTTATAAAAGTGTGTTATTGTCAAAGACAAGGAAAAGTAGAAACAGAAAAGTGAGAAGCAATTTCCTAATATAACCTGCCTTTAACACCCAAGTCTAAACCCAAAATAGGAAACAAATGATAATATCCTATTATGAAAATATCCCAATAAGATACAAAGACAGCCTATAAGGTCTCATTCCTCATAATCCCTATCAAGGATCAAAATTGAACAGTTACAATATATAAGTGATAGAAATAGGACGATAACAATGAGGTACTATAGGCGAAACAGGAATAGTAAGAAAGACTAAGGGGCCCATTAGGATGGCGGGCGGATCGCCCCCGCCAGGCTGGCGGTAGCCACCGCCAGCCTGGCGGGGGCCATCCGCCCGCCATCCTCGCTTTGAAGACCCCCGCCATATTAACATGTCCGGGGGGTCCGCGGCGGACGGAAAGACCGTCCGCTGCTTTTCCACCCCAGTCGCCTTGCGACCGGGGCTGAAAAGGGTTGTATTTGGTGGCGGTGTCTATCAGACACGGCCAGCCATATTACAATGGGCATTTGTAGATGCCTTTCCATGGCGGCAATGCCGTCACAGAAAAGCATGCGGAGTCCACTTACAGGGGTCTGTTGCGGGCCGCCAAGGACTCCGGGGGGTAGGGTTGCACATGGGGGTTACCTATGGTACCCTCCTACTTTTCAATGCACAACATGACAGGCACCACGCGGTGCCTGTCATGTTGTGCATTGAAAAGCACAACGTGCATTTTTAGCATTGCGGCAGGCGGTGCTTTTAGCACCGCCCGCCGCAATATTAAAAATTCGGGATGCACCCGCAACCATGGCGGGCGCATCCTAATTCCCCCCACGAGACCCCCGCCCTTATGGCGGGTGGTCCTGTTGTCCGATAGCATGCCCGTCATCCTAATGTCCCCCTATGTGAGAAGTCAACACCTCCCCAAGAGAATAAGTATTATGGTCAGAGGCATATTGCAAACTCACCTTGGTTTGCAACATAAGGGATATCATACCCTATTACTTGGAAAGTGTTTCCGGATCAGTTAACTGAACAGTGTCCAGAGGAACAATAATCACATTTTCTAATATAAGGAAAGATATATAATATATCAGAAATCACCAGTGGGCTTCTTTGGCCCTTATTTAAAACATTAATTCCCCATCACGTCTCACCTTATTATTCAAAAGGGAGGAAATATTTCCAATAATGTATACTATGTAGTAGCTGGTGCCCCACATTACGGGTACGATTTAAGTAAAATCCTAAATCCTATTGTAAAACAGAAATATATATATATTTCCACATAAGTAACATGCTAATAGCAGAAATTATTAATAAGATAACATTTCAAACCCTAAAACCTGTATGAAGTTAAGTTACGTTATATGTACGTTTCAGCCCTGATGAAGTTCGGTTACTGGAACGAAACGCTTTGGCTAAGATTTTGAATTACAATAAAGAAGACATTTGGACTTCTTTTGGATGGTTGGGACTCTTTCTCTGGTGCACCTTCCATTTCGTAAAAATTTACTTTCTGGAAGTCAGAAGAGCCCAACAGCGGCAGGCCCTGGAAGAGATTGCACAGAATAGTAACTTTCTCAAAACTGGGTTTGAGGTGCTGAGCCGTGGCCAGCCGCCGTTTGGTTTACATTTGTTTTTAACTTTCCTAGTGATGTGCACGTGCTTTAGAAAATACTGTGCTTAAATACAGGTGCACAGCTATGCTCTACAGCAGAGTACAGAAATGCAAATGTAAATATATACTGCAATAAAAATATTCAAAATAATAAAACATAAAGGCGATTGAAAGATATGTATTTGCATGCATTACATGCAGGAAGCTTGTAGCACACCCGCTGGGTCTCAAGACAGAGGCAACTTATAATCGTTACACAAAAATAATTTCTTGGCGACTGAGCCAGCCACCACAAAGATAACAACCGTTTTTGGAAATGTTAGATTACTTCTGTAAAAACACGTTGGGCAGGTATATCTAAAATATTCAATAACATATACACACTCTGTATGCAAAACTACAAACTATTCCAAACACAAGATAGCAATGCAGTAAACCAAGAAATGTAAACACCTAAACAAACCAGTCGACTCACTTCTGAGAAGGAGGTGCTGTCCTTGTGAGAGGTCTAAATGTCGTCACAGAATTCCAAACTGGATTGGCGTCAGGCCGAAGTGGTGTCCATTTTTCCATGAGTTGACAATGGCACCAGGGAGACCCCTTTTTTGCTGCCTTGGATTTTATGAAGAGCTGCATCAAAGCAGGGCACATTATTTTAAGCAAAGTAAATTGATTAAACATTCATGTAGAATGGGTACTATAAAGTTTAATCAGGATTCAATGAGGCGACAGTGGAATTCTCGCTAGGCTTAGCTTAAGTAAACTTGCAGGAAAACGATATATTGACCATAACCACAAATGACTAATTATCGTACAGATAAAAAATATATTGTGCTCCAGGATAAATAGCAGACTAGGCAGAGGTGTTGTGTAGTACAAAACATTATGAATATAAGATCTGCACAGATCAGGGAGGTAATGGTGAACTTGGAGTCAGTAGTTTCAAACAATAACTAGAGTTGGAGGCCCAATCAATGTATACCTTGAGAAATGTATATGAATTAGTAATGTATTTATACTTGGGACCTACCCATTTATTGACAGCCGGGATGCAGGCAAATAAAGAGACTTGCCAAAGTGTAATTTGCGTGCTAACAGGAATTTCTCCAATTTCTCGAGGTAACATTTTGTTTTGGCAAATCCATTAGTGGGATGTTTTCTGCCAGGCTATCACCATAGTGGAGGAAATCTTTCACTGGATTTCACTAGGGTCATATTCATCAACCTTTACTCTTGTGACTGAGGGATAAGACATTTGTGCACCCTGTGTTCAGTGGAGACAGGTATCCTAAATGTATGTTTTGTGCAATGTGCTAAACCTGCTGAAAATAAAACGTGCAGGTCAATTTTTCGCCAAATAATTTTACCACAAATGTTTTTGCAGAAGAACGCTTAGGCAGAGGCACAGTCGAACCAAATGTTCAAAACTTTGCTAAGCGCAAATATATATAACTTTGCCACCCTTCGTTGACACAATGCCTGCTATACATACACACTTAGTGCAAATAATTAGGCAGAGGGGTGAAAGAAAATACAATAGAAAATCACTTGTCCATAATAAAGAATTGGGATCAATAAACCTGCTTATACACATTATGGTTCAAATTGTTTTATATGTTGTGGTGAATGAATTAACTTCATAAGAAACAAATCAGAAGTGGTGGACCAGACAAAGTTATGGTTGTGTAATAAATCGTTTACTTCCCCCTAGAGCGATATTAACCTGATTCACACAAAGCGAGGTGCTGGGAAGGAATAAAGATTTGATGCACTTCACTTGAAAGAAAAAATAAGCAAAGCGTCTGCATTCCCTCCCGTCCCAATCAGTCATGGGGTTTCAGCCTGGCCTGCCTCACTGCAGAGCAGGGGAGCCAGGTGAAGGGAGAGGGAGGGTTGTGTTAATAATTTACAATGCCCTTACCATAAAGCTGCAGAGCTGGCAGCAGAGGCCAGTGTCCCTGCCTCACCTGCTGCTGTATATAACTCTAATCGGATCATCTGTCTTGAGCCAAATACTTTATTTTCACCCTCTCACAGACGCCACTGCGAGACCTCCCTTTTTAGCTTTAGCTTTGATTTACCTGTTATATCTCTTCTGTGGGCTTTGTCAAACCTGCTGATTGCCATTAGTTACTATTTGTGGCATTCAGAAATGCTGGCTTCTTATTGGTGCATGTCTGTAAAAGTCCCTCCTTTGTGTGTTTAGCTCTCTTTTCGGCGAGTTCACTGAGAGAGCGTTATGGTTGGCCACCACACCGCACAGTGTCTGATGTCCTCTATTCCCTCTTCCAATCTGGCTATTGCAAGTCAGGCATAGTTTATTGTTTTTGTTCTATATAGCGCGAACCGGGCCTAAAGGTACTGGAGTACTTTATATGAGCACCAGTTACGTTACACAAGGACACATTCATTTTTGGGAGGCAGGGGGAGATTAAGGGGCAGATGTATCAACATCGAGATTTGCGAATCTCAAATAGCGATTTTTTAGAAATCGCTATTTGAGATTTGCAAATTGGTATGTATGTAGAAAATCTAATTTTTTTGTGATTTCTTAAAATTCCTTCATTGCGATTAGCAAATTGCGAATCACAATTAAGGAATATTTTCCCATTCATTTCTATGGGCCAGGAGTCCCATAGGAATGAATGTGAAGTTATTCTCAATTTGCGATTCGCAATTTGAGAATCGCAAATTGAGAATAATTTCAAGGGTGCAAGGGTGTCATAAGGACACCCTGATGCACCCCTGAAATTCACATGTGTGTGTGCATATGGCGCACATACATGCCCTAAGGGCATGTATGTGCGCCACATGGCACCGTCACAAATGCAAAAAAGTGCTTTTGTGAAAGAAATTGCAAATTACCACCAACTTCAAGTTGGTGGTAATTTGCGATTTCTTAATGAGAAATCGCACAACTTGGGTGCTTCATACATTGCATTTAAGGAATCGCAAAATTTGTGATTCCTTAAATGCAATCGCAAAATAAGGAATCGCAAATTTGCGATTCCTTATTTTGCACACAATTTTACTACATAAATACCATTTAGCGAAAATGAGTTCGCAGTTTGCGAACCCATTTTTGTGAACCCATTTGAGCTTCATACATCTGCCCCTAAGTAATTTGTCCAGAATCACTGGATGTTGAGCCAACGCTGAGGCTCGAACCCAGTCCCCCAACTCTAAAGTCGGCCGTTTTTGCCATCTTTCCTCACCCTCTTTGCAGCAACAGAAACAAAAGGGGTCTTTCACGCTTGTTGGTTTTCTTAGGCTTGTATAACTTCGCTCACAAGTCGCTGCTTGCACAAACATCAGCTGTGGAAAAAACCTGTACCCACAGGGCCAGGCTGCCTGCTTTCCCCGCTCTGTGAATACTTCTCTGAGGAGAGTCTGTCTCTCTGCATCCCTCTTGGGGGTCTTCAAATACTGCCTGTTTATTGCAAAATGATGACTGAAATCAATCATTTACTTGGTTGCTTCAATGTTCTGCTGATGGGTCGAGTGTTTAAAGGGACAGAGTCTTTACAGTGTAACACATTCACCTGCACCGCACATTGCCACATTACTCAAATCCTCCAAACTGTGTGATTAGCTCACTGGGGGCCTGCAGCGAAGTGACGAAAGATGGGTACGTCCCATCGTAGTACTAACTGTTCCCTGCACACAAGTGGTACATGGTCTTTAGCTTGACCCACCAGCTAAAGTTTTTTTACCTGCTTTTTTTCCAGCGGCGAGGTGAACTTCCCACTAGATCTCACCAGAGGTAAGCGGTCACCCAGCGGCCAGGGTGGGGGCAACAAAGGCTGGAACTGGCCAGGGAGACAGTCTAAATAGTTTCTATGGCTAAACCGTAAGTCACCATATTACGAACCACACACTCTTGTCATTATTGTGCACCGATTCCCTGCATCGTCTGCAGTGAGTATTAGTTGCAAAATGAGAGACCTTAAGGGGGGGCTTCTTACCAGCAGATATTCACTTGAAACATGGCCTCGCATAACGACTCACCTCTCCCCAAAGAGGTTATATGTAATTATCATAAGGTTCACGCATGATGCTCTAATTTCATACATTTCAGTTGAAAGTTATTTCTCATCACTATCCCCGAACTTCCTAGTTTGCCAATTTTCGAATACTGATCGATGTGCTGAAGGCTAATTAAAAATGTGACAGCGGATTGAATTTTGTGAGATGAATTCCACATAAACTGCTACATAAAGGTGTAACGTTAAACCAGTGTGCTTCACCCAAAGATTTTCAACGTAACAGCATGTGCATCATCAATAATGTTTTCCAGAAGCTGTTGAAAATCATTTATTTGCACTCTTAGTTTCGTGTAACCAGCTGATTCATATAAAGAGCCCGTTTTAAAATAGAAATTGTTTGTCTCACCTTTGCTTAAAATCGCTCACTTTTTTACATTTGCTGAGGGACCTCCTTGTTGATCCATTGTGTGATTCATATATTTTAACTAAACAAATTAAACCTTGAAATGGCTTCAGTGTTCAGTTTCTGTGACAGGTATGGTGGTGGGTGTGTTGGAGTGGGATTTTGGTTGTGTGGATACATAAGCCTGCTTCCTGCTGCGAGTCGGAAGGCAGCAGGGAGCAGGCTTGTTTGGTAATTGCAGTTGACACCAAGACACACAAGAAGGCAGGCACCAGCCATCTTTTTGTGTATTTCAGCTAAACCCAGATGTTGGAATTAAAAGTTGGGATGGCGCTAAGCAACTGGCACTGAACACATCTAGCGAGTAAGCAAGAGCAGTCAGGCCCAGGAGCACAGAGGCTGCTTCAAGGAAAACAAAGTCATAACAATTTTCTTCAGAAACAAAACTCTTCCTGAGCACCCAATGGGCTCTCTGAATTCTAAACACATATTCAAAACATTGCCATTAAGAATATTGACAGCCCCATTGGGGCATAGGTTGAAAGTGCTGGGAATAGTCCAGGGTGCAGTGCACAGGACTGAAAGGTTCGGGCTTAGGGAGGGTGGAGGGAGGATGAGACTGGGCAGCTGGACCTCGCTCAAGGGAGGCAGTGGGAATAAACAAGGGACGGGGCAGGCTTTCTCTCTGCCTCTCATGAATGCCAACGCCGCCCCCTTCTTCAACAAGCGTTTGGAATGCAATAGGTCTCTCATTTGTGCAAAGTTGAGCTATTGACATTGTAAATGACTATGCCTTTTATTTGTGTGTTTCTCATAAGCAACCACTATAAGTACAAAGTACAAAGGACATGCCTTTTCCCCTCACCCCTACCATGGCAACAAGGTGGGTGAGGCTTTCCCAACTGCCAAGCTCAGCTGTCAAACGTTCACCCTAAATGTTTTATAATTGCTTATATTTGTATACAGCAATTAGGCAGCACCATCTGCTTCTCTGGTACCAGTGGTAATTCCTCACTCTTAATCCCATAGGCAGTGCTGCAGCTGCATCTCCGTTCCCAGTGGTAATACCTCATTCTTAGTCCCCAGTGCTGCAGCTGTGTCTCTGTTCTCAGTGTTATTCCTCATTCTAAGTCCTCTAGACAGTGCTGCTAGCTGCTTCTCTGGTCTCATCTGTAATTCCTCATTCTAAGTGCTCTACACAGTGCTGCTACCTGCTTTTTGCTTTCATCTGTAATTCCTCATTCCAAGTCCTCTAGACACTACTACATCTGCTTCCCTGGTCCCAGTGTTAATTTCCCATTCTCAGTCCTCTAGACAATGCTGCAGCTGTGTCTCTGGTCATACATCTACTACACTCCAAAACCAAACACATAGGTAAAAGGCATTGTCATTTACAACTCATATAGATCTAACTCTAAAAAATGTGAGACTTATTGCTTTGCAAATACTTGTGTTCTGTGCACCCATGTACTAGTATGTATTTTCCCAGTTTGCCTTCAAAGTCGGAGCAATAACCATGACATCAGTATGGCTTGACACAAGCTAGGCCTGCTAGCATGTAGCTGGAAAGATATTTATATAAAGACTGCTCCCTTCAAAGGAACTACCAGTGAATGTAGTTCCACGTCCCTACTATACCTCTCAAAAGTTAACCTGAAGAGAATAGTCACATACTGCAATTCACTGTGTGCAAAGCCAGGAGATTATTATGAAGCTATAAACAGAGTTGTCACGAAGGGGGACACGAAAACTTGAAAGACTAAAGAAGGGCGAGTATAATTTATTAGCAGTGAGCTATTATGGCCTGCATCACGAGAATGAGGAATACATAAACTAATTGTTACTAAAACTATCACAGTTTTAATGCCCCTTTAACATATGGGATGGCTGTAATCTAATTACAAACAATTAAGCAAGATATTACTTAACCCAGGTATCTACAATTAGCAGTACAGTACAGAACTGATACAAGAACATGCAGAAATCTGATCATTTGTCGAGATCAACCTTTGTAGAGGAGTAGCAAAAGAAATCTATGAGTAAGAATCTGCTTCATCCCTTGTATTACCCCAAATCCGCTTGAAGTTCTTCACTGTACCCTCCCTTAGAGCATAAAGTTCCTCTAATATTCTAACTGATTCAATTTCATAATCCATGTTTGAAATGTGAAAGAGATCGAGGACCTCCACTTTTGGAGTATTAACAACTTCACAAGCAGAGACCCAAAAAAAAAGTACTGGTGCTGTCTCAATATTAAATGGCAATTTGAGAACGAGATCGCAAATAACGTTCTTAGTAATTCTGTAATCTTGTAGCTTCTTCTAACACAAGCAAAGAATTTAGTCCAAAAGACGAGTAGAATAGTACAGAGGAACATAATATTTGGCCAATCACCTTGCGGATGCCCACATCGAAAACACTTTGCCGATGAGGCCAGGAACATTTACTGTAAGCGATGTGGGGTACAGTAAAGTGCCCACTTAGAATAGAGGGCCATTGACTTGAAATTAGCTCCTCGGATGACCTTGTGGGCCATAAGATTATACCATGGTTAATATTCGAGTGGGAATAGTAAATGTAATTCCCTCAGACTCCAACCCTTTCACCAATGTAGCTTAGGTATGAGTGAGAAAACAACTTCTACCCCCTTACATTCCAATTCCACAGTGTAGATTAGATTGGAGTGGAATCATACATCTATCCCCCTCAATGTCCAATACTTTCTCCAGTCTCGTTTTTTATTGTAGTGGGAATAGCAAATCTACTCACCTCAGTGTCCAACACTTTCCCAATATAGCTTAGATTGGAGTAAAAATTGTGAATCTACCCCCTTCAAACTCAAACACTACTCTCAATGTACATTATATTAGAATCCACTCAATGTTCAACACTTTCCCCAGTGTAGCTTAGATTGAAGTGAAAGTAGTAAATTTACCCGCCCCCCTAACATTCAACACATTCTTCAATGTAGGTTAGATTGGAGTGGGTATTGCAAATGTAACCCCTTCAATATCCCACATTATTCACAATGTAGCTTAGTTTAGTAGGAATCTGTTCTTCCAATTCTGGACTTTCATAGATCACATCATCGTTCCAGAGGAAGAGCACAAAAAAGTAATCTTGGGAAAAGGTGGTTAGTCTAGACCTTTTTAGGTAGACTCCCTTCAGCAATTGCTATATTCGTGGTGCAGTCGTGATCAATGAAACATGAGAAGATGTGGCTTTTCGGCTAGACCTCCTGACTTTGAAAGTAGGATATCAGATATGAATCTCAGCTTGACATTCTGTGATGTTGGGCAAATCACTTAACCTCCCTGTGCCTAAACCACAAACTGTAAAGTGATCTGGTGCTCATGTTAAGTAAAGCATCCTAATGCCAAGTTTGCACTTTAAAAGACAAACATTAGTAAAGGCAATAGATCTTGCCTATGTGAAATCTATTGGCTTTGTCAATGTCTTCTTAGTCATGTTGTAGAGCAGTGCAGCTGCTCTATGGAATGGCTGAAAGTAAAATAAAACACCAGTATGCTGTCAATCCTGGCCTCCTTATAGTGCTTTTTTCTCACTTTCAACCATGCTGCACAGCAAACCCCAATGCTGTACAACATAACTAAATAAAATTAACAAAGCCAATCGATCTCGCAAAGGCAGCACCTATTCACTTTACCATTGCTTTTTTGGGCTAGTGCATGTTATATGACTCCTAAAGCATGCCAAAATTGTCTATGCCCCTAATTGACATATTTAACTTACAACTAAATCACTAGTATATGGTACAACATGTACCTGGGGAATGAAAATTAAATGTCACTAATGAACAATGGCCCCCCTGGTGCAAGAAATACAGTGATGGTGCAAACATAACTGCAAGCCTATCTAGACTGGCCGTGCAGTTTTGTAATTGAAAATGTAGTCCTTAAAAATAACCCCAGACCTAAAGCTTCCATTTAAATAAGAATAAGTCACTCCTAAGAATGCCTTACAGTCTATAAAAAAACAAAGGGGGGTCGGGCTCTAAATCAGCACAGCAGAACCAATTAAAAGTAAATAACAACAAAGTGCCAACGCTAATGCACAACTCTTATCTTTCACGAGGTGTATCGAAAAAGAAACAATATCACCATCAACCACTTTTTCCGTTGGATTTAATCAATACTTTTTTCTCCAAATTTACATCAATAAAAAACCAACACAAAAGTCTATTTAATTCAAAAGTTTAGAAAAACAATCATACTCCCTTTACCCACAGACTCTCTCAAAAGACATTCTTTCGCTTATACAGCCTTCTCTTGTGTGCCCTCTCAAAACACATTTACTTGCACACTTCTCAATCCTCTGACTCATACAATGCACTATCCTCTCATCCCAGCACACTCATATCCTGCTTACAACCTTTCAAATTTGAACCATTACACACAAAATACATGATATAAAGAAATATTCCATCAACATAATGGCCAAACAAAAAGATTCACTGAATTACACAATTTTTAGGATTTTTCAAATACAATTACAATCATTGTTGGCCATACAAAAGTGGTCGACACGTTTCGAACCCCTTCAAGTCCGGGGTTCTCATCAGTACCAAAAGCTGGAAAAAACAAAAGACATTTCTAAGTTTTAGTTCATGACCATGTTCAGCGTTCACACCCTTATCTCTGATTGCCTCTAAGGGGGTATCCTCTTACCACAACTTGAGCTGAAAGATCGGCCGATCTCTACTCTGTTCACACAAACTCTTAGGCAATACAACGCTCCTGTAAAATCAATCATGCTCAATCAACCATCTATCCACAGTTCTTGCTGTCACCTGTCAAATGTCCGTAATAATGTCCATAATAAATAAATAGCTCTTACTTGTGGCAGATTGGGAGAAAGTAAGTCCCAGGTCCACAGTTTCAAAACCAGACTCCTAAATGTACTAAAACAACACAAGCCGTCTATTCGTATCTGAAAACATATTGTTTGAATTTTAAGTTTGGCAAAAGCTGCAACTGACGAAAGTGATATTGTTTCTTTTTCGATACTCCTCGTGAAAGATAAGAGTTGTGCATTAGCATTGGCACATTGTTGTTATTTACTTACAGTCTATAAGGCAGGGCACATAGAAGTTAGAGGAGTAGCTCGCACTACTCTTCCGGCATAATCCCGAGGTGGACAACTGAGGCCGCCATTTTAGACATGGTGCTTTTTAGTATTTCTGGGGGCTCTGCACTGAAATATGCTTGTGGCACGGCTGGTAGTTACGAGTGTCAGTTTGTGTTTTACTGCACTTTGCACTTTATATATAAGGCTGCTCGAAGCACTTTCCTGTATTTCATCTCTCGTTTTGTGCCCTGATTTTAAAATTGAATGTGCATTCTTTTTAAAAATTTAATTTGTATCCGTTTTTAAATTGAATTAGTATCCGTTTAAAACTGAATTTGTATTTGCAATTACTAGCGCCACTATCACACTTTAGAGGAATGGCTTGCGCTACTCTCCTGGCATAATCCAGAGGTGGACAACTGAGGCCGCCATCTTAGGCACTGTGTGATCCAGTTGTTTTGGGGGCTCTGCACTGAAATATGCATGTGGCGCAGAAGTGCTGCTGGCGCGCCAAAGCCGCACCTAAGGCAAGCCCGTCTGCGCCTGTCAGCGTCCAAGAAGCGGCTAGCGCTTGCCATGCTGCCAGTTTCAGGCTGGATGCACATGGACCCCGTTACATATACAGTCACGCTGGGGGCGTGGCTTGGTCGAGCTGCGGAATGGCTGCTTGCTAGAGCAGCTCCGCCGGCCGATTGAATAATCTGTCCATTAATCCGCACATTGGCAGGCTTATCTGACCCGACCACGGCGGACAGTTGTACGAGAGTGTCCCGCAACTACGAGTTTGCGATCCTAGTTGCCGAAACGCCAGCCGCCGCCTGGAGCAGCCGATCCCCTGAGGCGGACTGCGGCCTAGTGGGCGCCAAAGAAGCCGGGACCTGGAGTTTGGGGTGATCGAGCCGGGGCGCCCTGCCTGGCCGCACGTCCGAAGGAGGAGCGTGCGGCGGTGGGGGTCGCCGCACCCCGGTATTCAAAGCTTCAAAAAGGAGCACAAAATGGTTGGGAGGGATTAATACCAACAATCAATACAAGTTGGGGTTGGTTAATTCCCAAACTAACGGAAAGCAATTCTACAGTTTATTTAACACATTACTATACAATGATCACAAAACTGGTCATCATCATGATTACTAATTGTATTTATAGTAATCTGTACTTCAAGACTGATAGTATTATTTTTAAACAAATCACATTCTATATTATAACAAGTGTACATATATACAATTATCTGTAAACACAGGAACAACCTATATCTACACAACAATTTCGGAATAGCAAACAGCATAAAATATGTCACATAAATCAGAAAATAAGTGCATAAAAAAATTCCATTTTCACCCCACAGAAATTAGAATCATGGTTAGTGTCCCCCTATTCAATCAGGAGGTCCACTAAGAGGAAGGCATGTAAAAACACAATGGGTTCAAGGAAAATATATGAACCTAACTACAAACTTGTGTTTAACCAAACAAATACTCAGGTATACAATATCCACAAACTCCTCTTGACGAGAATCAACTGTCGACGCGGACGCGTTTCGGCCTCCAGGAATCTTGGCCTCCTCAGGACAACGGTGAATAGGCAACCTTAAAATACATAAGAAGAACCTATCTGGTTCACTAAGAATCGTCTCTGCGCTACCTCAGGGCAAAGCGACCACCACCAACACGGAAAGTGCATCATCCACATAAGAGCCAAACATCACATGGGCAAAAAATACCAGGTCCTACCCAGAAAGAAGTGAATGGCCACCATAGTAATTTCACACCGTAACTAAAAAACTAAATTAAAAAATAAATAAACACATCAACCAAGGAATCCAAGCCAACACTAAAGGACTATTAAACTACAGAAACAAACCAAACTCAAAATATATTAAATCAAAGGAAAAGACACCACCACCAGAATATTGAGAGACAGGCAACTTACTACTATTTCAACCAAAACTTATTCTCCAGCGGCTGTCCAGAGCACACTCAATCTAGGTGTCAGAGGGTAACAAACAACGGACTGGTTGACCAGGAGGCATTTCCCACTATGTAAACACACTGACCAATATATCCTCATACCTGGGCCGTGCTTAATCAACAAGTGTCATTATTTCACACGTGGCAAATAGAGACGTGGACCACCCTCCTCTTCAGGTACTTCTTAAGTAATCCGCTTTCCCTGTAAACAAAGGGCACTCCCATAAGAAAATAAACTACTGCCACAACCTCATGGCACTAAAAAAATGTCACGACCCCCAACGTTCTCTCCCAACGCACACAACAATGTACTCACACCGGGCTGCTCAGAACATACCTTTATTAATTTCAAACAGCTACAGGGTCGCCAGCAATCCACGGCTGAAGTTGTCCAAGTAGACGCCAGGTGCGACTAACCGCAATTGCCTATAGCCGGTCTCGGCGTCACATGTGACCGAGGCCCAGCGTATCACGTGGTTGGCCCCTACAGTGCCATAATAATAAACACGGGACAAACGTCCCTGATACAGACTGGTGCAGGATGCTAACAAAGCACCAACAACTGGCTACAACGAAGACTCAAGGGCAAATAAACATCTAGACAACCTTCTATTTATATATAAAAGAAATCTATGTCACAAGAAATAAATCATGGGGTCATAAATATCCACGATGTTAAAAAGGACGAGGAGAGAATCGAAAGGTAAAAGGGGAGAGAACCGCAGGGAGGCGTGAAGAGGAAGAGGGAGGCTTAATTTACCCTGACTCAATCCCTACACAACCAAACGGCTGGGAGAGCTACAGCTTAATAACAATTCAACAAGCGCCATACGGCTGACCAGAAGTGTCAGCTTCAAATTACAAAAAAAAAAGGAGAGAAGGGAAGGGACACAACCCTATCAAGCGTATCCCAGGGCCCCAAGTTCCCCGACCAATATGGTACTAAGTGGCATCGCCAGACCACACGAGGCAACACAGAGACGGATATACAGTACAATGTTACAAATAGGTACATATATACATATATATATATTTCATCACACAAAGCAACAAAAAGTACAGAAATGAGATACATGAACTACACAAACAAATAACAGCAATGTTGAAGTGAACACGTACAAGCAACAGCTCAGTTATGTACAAATTTAGGCGAAAAAGGTCCATAAACCATTTAGACAGAATCCATTAAATCCTCACCTCCAGACTACCCAAAACATCAGCCAATCAAAGCCCATATTTCATCGTGGTCGTTCAGACCAAGTGTTGCAGTATGGTATTTGTCTATCATTCTTGCTTCAAGCTTGTTCAGGGTTATTTGAAGGGTCACTTTATTCTGGGGTTTAACTACCAGCAACACCGACCATCTGATGTCAGTTTCGTTATGCCCATGTTCCAAGAAATGTTGAACTAAGGGAGCCCCCTGCGTTCTGCACCGAATTCTTGATTGGTGTTGCATTACTCTCTGTTTTACTGCTTGAGTAGTCTGCCCTATATAGACTTTTTCACACGGGCATGTCAAGCAATAAATAACGTTCTTAGTGCTACAATTAGAAAAATTATTCTGAACATTTTTCATATTGTTCAGCCACACAAATTTAGAGTTGGTGGTGTATGTACATACCCCACAGCTTGTACATTTAAAGTGCCCACTGACTGGTGGTAACTCCAACATATTTCTAAGTCCACCCTTGGGTGGAAGATCCCTGGTTGCTTTGTGCTTTGACAAGATATTGACGTATGTTTTTATCTTTGCGAAATGCAAATAAAGACTTCGGAATATTGAACTGTTCAATGAGCCTCCAATTGTGCAAATTTATTTTTTTTGATTCTATTTGCTTTGGGGTTGTATGTAAGTACACACGTGAGTTCATCAGATGACTTCTTTTCTTTTGTTGTTAAAAGGGTCTCACTAGGCGTAAACCATGCTCGCTTTAATGCTGCTCTGACCATTTTTCTAGGGTACCCCCTATTGCAGAGCTTAACTTGGAGTTCCTCTGCATTATCAAAGTAGTCGGTCTTATTGGTACAATTTCTACGAATTCTTAGAAATTGCCCATATGGCAGGTTCTCCTTCAGCGATCTAGGATGCCCACTGTTGAGATGCAATAAGGTATTGCGGTCAGTTGGTTTAGTGAATAAGCATACTTCTAGGCAACCCTCGTTGTTACATACAGACACATCCAAGAAATTAATCCTCGAGTTACTATATGTGATGGTAAAATTGAGGTCACTAGAGCGATTGTTCAACCATTCATGAAACACTAAAAGTTGTTCCTGTGCCCCTGACCAAATCATAAAAATATCATCGATGAAACGAGTCCATCGAGCGATATTCAAAGTGAAAGGTGTGGCATCATTAAAAATAAAATTGGTTTCAAAGGTGTCCATAACCAGATTAGCAATTTCGGGGGCAAAACAACAACCCATGGCCACTCCTTTGACCTGGGTATATAATTCGTACTTGAAAGAGAAGAAATTGCTTTTAAGCAAATCTTGGCCAAGTCACAGATAAAATCAGTAGGGACCACGTGAGGTCTAGGCCTTTCATCCAACACTTTCCTCATTACCAATAACGCTTCCTCTTGTGGTATGTTTGTATAGAGGCTTTCGACATCGAAAGTGACCAACAACTGGTGGTTACTATCAAATGTCGAGTCCTCTATTTTGGAAATAAAATCCATTGTGTCCCTAATATACGCTTGGGTCAAGGGAACAAAAGGTTTCAAGAATACGTCAATGTATTTGGCAAGGGGTTCCAAAAGGGTTCCGCAAGCCGCAATAATGGGTCGCCCGGGGGGATGTTGGGTGTTCTTATGTATTTTTGGTAGAACATACATCTTAGGAATTTTAGATGTTATTATATTCAAATATTCATATTCTTTCTTACAAATGAATCCATCTTCCAGGCCTCTAGTAGTGAAATGCAAAATCTGAGCCTTCAGACTCGCAGTAGGGTTATCTACAATTTGGCGGTAATTTTGAGGATTCCTGAGTTGATTCAGAACCACATTATCATATTCATTTGTGTCCCAAAGCACTATGCCGCCCCCCTTATCCGTGGGTTTTATAATGGTCAGGGGGTTATTCGAGAGGTCAGTCAAGCAGCTTTTTCTGCTCTGGTAAAATTGGGTTTAAAGAAAGCTCTTTTTTTGTTATATTCATCAACTTCCCTAAGAACTTGATTTTCAAAGAGAACAATCTCATCAGGCATAGATGTTTTATCAGGGCAAAAGGAAGATTTATTATATAAGCCACTCGTATTAGGTTCATTAATTACTGTATTTTCCGAAAAAAAGACTTTCGACCTTATTTTTCTAAGGAACTGAAGGACTTCGGTTTCAGTATTCACTGGATCTTGAAGAGTCAAGGACAAACGACAGACCTTTCTGTAAAATTTGTGTTTATATCTCCGTTAGGGGATGTTTCGATAGATTATAAATGGGGATCAGTTCATTCTCCCTTTGTGAATTGTTATTAGGTAGGCTTATCTGTTGTATGTTCTCATGCGTGTTCTGAAGACACCCTGCTCTGGTGGTGGGGTGGGTGCATTCCATTCACCCCTGAATCCCCTCCTCCTCCGGCCTCTGTCTAAAAAAGGAAGAGCTCTGGGATATTGGAAATAAGCTTGTAAAGGTTGATATGGGTGATAATAATTACCTGACCCCTGATCGGAATCTGAGGAGGAATCAGAAAAAGTAATAAATTTCTCCTTGATGTAGCCCTATATTGTAGGTTAAGGGTACTTGGGTTGTTATTCTTAAAGAAATCCTCCTTCAAATAGGGGTAAACCAAATCAGTTTTGAGATTCTTTATGTCCCTCGCTACTTTAGTCATCTTCAGATTCACAGTATGTGTTCTAAAATCCACAATAGTTTTTTCAATGGATTCTAGTAAAGCCTTTGCATCAGGGATCCCAGAGTCAGCCCCTATCTCCTCCTCAAGTCTCTTAATTTCTTTCAACTCCTCCTCGCTTATTCTGAGGGCTGTTTGTATGGAAAGGACTATCCAATCTCGTGAGCATTTAGTGCCATCTCCGCTGAAATCCAATAAATAAGGTTTATCGTTAATAAAGATAACCGGTATATTTTTTACTTGCAAGCCTACAGGTATCGTATTACTTTTAAGATGGTCTAGGTGTACCTGTGCATGTAATTGTGTTCTAGTGTTCATTTTTTCTTAATTGAATCAATCGCTCACTTTTATCTGAGTTGAGCGAGCTAGTAGAAGCCTGATCTGCTCCTAGCAGAGAAGGGATTAGTAATAATCTATTGATTTCCTCCTCCGTGTATTGTACCATATCTGGTTCGGACATCTCTATCAATTGAACTAATGAGCGTGTTCCTCTCCAGATTGACACAAACAAAAATCAAATTGCTCAAATAATATACAATACTAAAATGTCTGTGATCAAGAAGTAATTAAACAGTGAAAAACATACAATAACTATGTATAGTTATCTAAATACCCTCACACTTCAACAAGTGTAAACAGTTGAGGCATATGCTAAGAAAAAGGGGTATACCCAAATAACCCTAAATAACCTGGGTACAGGATACAAAGCTTCAAAAAGGAGCACAAAATGGTTGGGAGGGATTAATACCAACAATCAATACAAGTAGGGGTTGGTTAATTCCCAAACTAACGGAAAGCAATTCTACAGTTTAATTACCACATTACTATACAATGATCTCAAAACTGGTCATCATCATGATTACTAATTTTATTTATAGTAATCTGTACTTCAAGACTGATAGCACTATTTTTAAACAAATCACATTCTATATTATATCAAGTGTACATATATACAATTATCTGTAAACACAGGAACAACCTATATCTACACAACAATTTCGGAATCGCAAACAGCATAAAATATGTCACATAAATCAGAAAATAAGTGCATAAAACAATTCCATTTTTACCCCACAGAAATTAGAATCATGGGCAGTGTCCCCCTATTCAATCAGGAGGTCCACTAAGAGGAAGTTGTGTAAAAACACAATGGGTTCAAGGAAAATATATGAACCTAACTTCAAACTTGTGTTTAACCAAACAAATACTCCTCTTGTCGAGAATCAACTGTCGACGCGGACGCGTTTCGGCCTCCAGGATTCAGCCAGCCAGCTGACACCTATCGGGGCTCAACAACGGAACTGGGGGCTGGCCCGGATCATGACCCAAGAAACGCAGAGGCTGCGGAGCCTGTGACCAGACATCCGGGGCCGGATGCCGCGGAGAACCACGGTAACCCGGAGGGAGCCAGCAGACAGCAATCGAGGCTCGACAGTAGACCTTGGGGCCGGCCCGATTCATGACACGAGTACTGCTGAGGCTGCGGAGCCCGTGACCAGCCACCCGGGGCCGGACGCCGTGGAGAGACGCGGTAAGCCAGAGAGAGACGCGCATCCGACTGCCCGCTCCGTGGGCTTACCTCCCACATTAATTCTAATTCTGCTGCAGCCGGGACACCTGCACGCCACTGAATCGGGGGCGGTGAGATAGGGGGCCATGGGGGATTCAACGCCATTTTAAGCCGGTCGGCGGCGGGGGCGGGGAGAACCGCCATTTTGCAACTCACGGCCTTATTCCTGATAAGCGGCGAAACCTGCGCACCACCTACTGAGCCAGAGAAGGTGCCGGCCCAAAACAGTAACTGCTGGCACACACAGGGTCTCATGGGCAGCCACCAAGGGATGGGCACTGTGTACCCCAGGGCCACGGACAGTCACTAAGACACGGCCGGGTCACGCTGGTGTCAAAGGCCTGGAGACAACTGAAATTGGCTGCATTTAGGGGGGTAATGCTCTTCTCCCCCCCTGGGCCTTAATTACAGAATACAACACCTAGAAGCATCGCTTGGCGCATAAAAGACCACGCGCAGGTGCAACACGCCCCTTCCTCTGTCATACAGGAGTACTATCAGGGGAGGCATTGGACAAGAGGTGGAGGCCAAGCTGACCCACAACAGCAAGCTTAGACGCTCGGACTGACGGGCCGTGCATTCGCGAAGGTGAAGATATCGGCGGGAGCTGCGCGCAGGTGTCGCGCAACAATTGGCCTACAGTATAAGACGCTGGACACCGAGAGCCCAAGGTTGCGGACCACGCGGAGCAGATAGCAAATATGTGGGGGACGGCGCCTGAGCGGACACAGCCGGTTCAGAAGGCGAAGTGGGGAGAAACCCGGAGTGGGCGCGATGTCCCTCAGGCACTAACATGGGCAAACCAGAAATGTGGCAGCCAAAGATCACCTTTGAGAAGAAGACAAATAAATCTGGAGACACAGAAGGCACGCACCAGGAACAACCAACGGGGTCCGCGGAGCAGGCGCCTCCTGAGGATGATATCCGCTCCATGTTCAAAGACCTAAAAACAAGCCTGCAGAGCTAATATACTAAACTGGACACTCTAACGGACAGGATCGACCGTGTAACGCAGCATATGGACAAACAAGAAGGTAGGCCCAGCGTACTGGAGACTAGAGTTACGGAAACGGAGGAAGGACACACGGAACTGGAGAGGAAACTGCGAGGTATGGATGGTGTACTTCAGATAATTAAACAAAAGAACGAGGACTTAGAAGCTAGATCCCGCCGTAATACCATACGCATTACCAGAATTGCAGAGACAACAAACATGCAAAATATGGAAAAATATGTGGAGGAAATGATGAGGGAACTTTTCAGCCCTGAACTATCACCCATGTTTCTGATCGAGTGTGCCCACAGATCGCTAGGCCCACGGCCCAAACCGGGTGCGCCAGTTCGCCCGATACTGGCACGCATCCTGAACTACAGGGACAGGGACACCATCTTGAGAATGGCCAGAGAGAAAGGAGACATCGCCCTCTGTCCGGATTTCACGTTACAGGTCCAAAATGCCCGCAGAGAATTCCTCCCTGCCAAGAAAATATTCCAACAGATCGGGACACGCTACACATTGATATATCCAGCTAAACTCAGGATACAGAGTCATGGAAAACCATTGTTTTTCACGGATGCAAAGGCTGCCTTGGCCCACGCGAAAAAGATGGCGAAAGAACATAAGCAACGCGACGGAACGCAGGACCCGACCACGGACAACCCGCTGAGTGACATTGAGTGAACTGGAGCTGCCTGGCGTAACATGGTTTCAGATAAGTGCCATATATAAGCCTCGGGTGGGATAGGGGGGAAAGACTGAGCTTCTGAACTGAGGGTTGGCAGGGCTTAACATGCACCACTTTCTGTGCATTATCATCAGACTGGGCACTGAACACAGCCGATTGCACTTAAATGTTTATACTGCGGTGGAAGGGTATGTGACTGTCTGCACAATGATCGGCCACCCTACCAAGAGTGTGGGGGAGCATAGCTGATCGACCCATGTACCCCATAGGGAAGATTCCCACCAGTTGTGCCTTAGAGTTTAAAAGCACGAGAGTTGGTCAGGGGGGGGGGCATTAACACAACCTGATTGGGGGGTTGGTGTGTGTGGGGGGGGAACTGTTAGGTTTACATTGCTAGTTTTAACAGATGCACACTGTGCTGCCGAATTTTTCTCAAAATGATACTTTGTCGTGTTGATGTCCAGGTACAAAATGCTATATGACGACTGGGTATGCCTGAGATAAACGTTGCTGGTGGGGAAATTGCCGGTACGACGCAATTGAAGTGCCTATCCTGGAACCTTAGGGGTCTTAACGACCGAAGAAAGGTTCGACTTATACAATCATACCTGTTGCGTAAAGGAATTGACATATGCCTCCTACAGGAGACACATCTGCGTACAGAAGCGACAGACATTCTGAAAAATACGCGCTGGGGCGAGATCGTGGCCTCTGGCTATTCCTCCTACTCAAGAGGAGTCGCGATCTTGGTCCGTAGGGGTGTCCCCTGGAAAACACATGCCACAGTGACAGATCGGGAGGACAGATACATCTTACTACATGGTACACTCCACAACACGCCCACAGTCATTGTTAACACCTATGGTCCAAATTGTGACGATCCAGAATTTTTCTATGCCCTTTACCAGTCTCCATTATGTGGGGTGGGGACTTTAATGTGGTTCTGTCCTCAGTGCTAGACAGAGTGGGCACTGCTAGAGAACATCACCCTAGAGCAGCACAGGCACTACGTGATATTATAAGGGACTTACAGCTAGTTGACACATGGAGGGCCTCACACCCGGCGGAGAAGGAAGGTACATGCACTACACACCATAGGCAATCATGGTCCCGATTGGACTACTGGCTGCTATCACAGGATATGCACGCTCAAGCGATACACGCTGAGCATCTCCCGCAGACATTCTCAGACCACGCCCCGGTGCAGTCCGTCTGCAAATTCCTGAAGCATACCGACAACCATTCACATGGAGATTTCCGTCGGGGGCACTGCTAGATCAGGTCTTTAGAGAGGGCCTAAGAGAAAAGATTGTAGAGTACTTCGAACTAAACGAGGGCACCGCAGACTCCCCATGTACCTTGTGGGAAGCCTTCAAGGTGGTTAATAGAGGGAATTGTATTGCCTTGAAGATGAGAGTGCTGAGAGACATTAGGTCCACGATTGAGAAGCTAGAGACGGAAATAGGCGCACTTGAACGAGAGTATCAGATCCGCCCTACTGCAGTAATTTTGGCCTCAATCCGATCCAAACTAACAGAATTTCAGGAAGAGGCTGAAAGAGAAACTGCTTATTTGCATAAGTATGCGCAGGCAAGGAGATACGGAGAGGGAGATAGAGCGGGCAAAACGATGGCGGGACTGCTGCGAGCACCTAAAGGCGCAGGCTACATAACGGAGTTGCGCACGGAAGAGGGAGGGACCGCTCGCACACCGAAACACATACTGTCGACCATGACTGATTATTACAAACATCTATACAGTTCTACACAGAATCCAACAGACGCTGAGGTGGTAGATTACTTGGACACCATTGCGCTGGCATGGTTCAATAACGGTGCCCGGGAATACATGAACTTGCCAATAACTATTGAGGATGTACGGCAGGTGATTGGAGGTATGCCAACCGGAAGGGCCCCTGGGGCGGACGACCTCACAGCCGCATTTTACAAAGAATATGCAGACTTATTGGCGCCTAAACTGTGGCGAGTATACATGGAGGCCGTCGACACGGGCATACTTCCCCCCACTCTACGCGAAGCTATGATAATCGCACTGCCCAAGCCTGGCAAAGATCCAGCATCACCGGATTCGTATAGGCCACTTTCGCTCATCAACCTTGATGCGAAAATATACGCCAAATTGTTGGCTGACAGATTGCAGCCTATGTTACCCCAGATAGCATTACCGGATCATTCTGGTTTCATACCGGGTAGAGCGACATTGCATAACCTACGATCGCTGTTTGGTGTCCTGCACTATCTGGCGCCAGAAGTCCAGGCCGTGGTGGCCCCACTAGATGCCACTAAGGCATTTGATTCATTAGAATGAAAGTTTTTGTTTGTCTTGCTGGCCCAAATGGGATTTAGCCTTCTTTTCATACAGCAGATTCAGGTGCTGTATAACCAGCCATGTGCCAGACTGAGGATAAACAGGCAAGTGTCAGAACCCTTCCCTATTACACGTGGAACGAGGCAGGGCTGTCCCCTGTCGCCGCTACTGTTCGCCATAGCCACCGAACCTCTGGCGGCGAGGTTGCGGCAGCACCTTACACAAAGAAGCATCGGGTTTACCTCCAGAGGCCTCCTGATTTCGATGTATGCGGACGACATGTCCGTGTACATGACTAACCCCGCGGACAATTTCAATCCACTCATGTGAGAAATTATAAGATATGGCGGCTTGGCGGGCATTCAAGTGAACTGGGGCAAATCTACGATACTTGCTCTCCGGGACTAGGTATCTGGGCATAAAGATCAGCAGATCAATACAGGAGCTGTGGCTCGATAACTATGGCAGGGTTAATGGACTGGATTGAAACCAAGATACATGGCTGGAGGCATCTTCCTCTATCACTACTAGGCCGTATAGCACTCCTAAAGATGGTGGTACTACCCAAATTACTGTATTTATTTGTCAACATACCGATGCCACTCACGAAGGCCTTCTTTGCACGACTATGGTCGGCAGCTATAGAATTGGCCTGGGCAGGCAGACAACCCCGAGTGGCTTGGAATCTGCTGACGCTTTCATTTGAGCAGGGAGGTCTGGGGGCCCCAGATTTTGAATTATATGTGTACAGCGCTCAGGCGCAGTTTCTCCATTTCTGGTAGCACCCGACACCATTTCAACCGCATGTGGCGATTGAAATTGATAGATCTGCACCAACTCCTATGCACGCGACGGTCTACGCGAGCTATAAGAGACCGCACTGGGAAGTTGACACTGTGGAAGTTACTGGATGGGCCTGGGGATGTATCGCTAAAAGAGCGGGTATTAGGGAACTATATGCCCCCTCCATGCCACTAGACAGCAACCCGCTACTTACGCCTCTGATGGACAAAGCCACGACGCTTAGGGCCAAGACGCATGGATTGGTGAAGGGGAGCGACCTCTATCCGGAGGCCTCCTTCCTGATGCTTCAACACATGTGTCGGGCAGAGACTCCCTCGCTAGCTGACACATTATTGTATTTTCAAATCAGGTCCGCCTGCAGGACCCGTTACGCGGAATACCCCCAGGAACCACCCTCCCTGCATGCTCTTGAGAATGTGCTGTCCAACCCCTCGCCCAGGAAACTGATAACGCGTATATATAGCATTACCCAAAGCACGGCGCCCCTGTCAGCCTACACTTCAAAACAAAGGTGGGAAATGGATTTAGACGTGGCAGTAATGGACCAGCAATGGACGTTCTGCTGCACGCAATTGAGACATCTGTCCCCCAACTATCTGCTTCGCCTGATCCATTTTAACTTCCTACATAGAGTTTACTGTACTCCGGTACAACTACAACGCATGAATCTTAGCTCTTATTCCAATTGCTGGCGCTGTGGGAGCTCAGACGCGACATTTCTCCACCTAGCATGGACCTGTAGAGACATTGCTAACTATTGGCTGGAAGTATTTAGACACACAGGGGATATAGTAGGATTCGCGACTCCGTCGTCTCCGCTACTGGCATTGTTGGGCTATGTTAAAGAGATACCGAAGAGTTCTCGCAAGCTGGTGGTGATGTTGATGCTTTTAGCCAAACTGCAAGTGGCGGTACACTGGAAGAAGGAGAGACCACCTGCCATAGCGGGTTGGCTGCACTCTGTCACATACTGCAGGGACCAGCTCACCCATTACTGGGAACTGCAGCCTAGCGGCTCTAAACCGACTGACATTTGTGAACCATACACGTCATGGCTGGTTAGAGGAGGAGTGGACAATGCCTTGGATGCGTCTGACTGAATGTATGATTTTGATTGTACTGGTGGGGATAGGGCAAACTCACTGGCTTACTTATTGGTTCCCTTAAGGCGACCCATAGGCACAGTAAATCACCATGTATCGTAGAAGATTGTAGTAGAGATAATTGCATTGTTAGGTTGCACTACAAATGGGCAGATGTGTGCAGTTCTGAAGTTGGGGGGAAGTTGGGGTTCTATGACGGATTTAGGCAGCTAATGATCAGTAGTAACATGTGATTCTTGAAGTGTACATTTATCCTACTCTTGATCTGCAGACATACTTGCACATCCATAACTGGGACACGGCCATGCGTATCAGATAATTGCGCTGCTGAATCCCTGGGTTGTCGGCCAATAAGCTGTGTTAACTGTCGAAATGAGAATATCTGTAGACGGTGCCGGCCCCCGGGTGGTAGGCATGTTGAAGCTGTGTACACTTGAGACCCGAATAAAGTTTTTTTATAAAAAAAAATAATAAAACACATATACAGTCACGCTGAACTGCTAGTGCTTGATAAACATGGGGGTAAGTGCTCCAACTCATGGATCCTTTTGGATAACGATGGTAGGATATTTGAGAACTGTAACTTTAGTCTGTGTCCCAAAGAGGTGGAAGAGGTTTGTTCTGCTCACCTATCTAGAGCTACCACTAAGAGAAAATGCATTCAGGCCGCCCTGATCAATGCGTGTTCATTGGTCAAACATACCCAGGAAATTTGGGATCTTCTCTCTGATGTTCACCTGGACTTACTTTTTATAACTGAAACGTGGGTTAATGAGCACTCTAATCCGGCCATTAAATTAGCCATTCTAAGAGGGTATAACATTTCCAGGGCAGAGTGCAAGGATGGTAAAGGTGGGAGTACTGCTGTAGTTTTTAGGGACAAGTGGACTCTTCACCGTGGCGAGGTTTCGGGAATTGGGGATGGAGAGGTTCTTGATTTTTCCATCATTATCTCGGCACACTTTACGATGGGAGGCATTTTGGTCTATAGGCCCACCGGCTCGCCGGGCCATTCCTGAAAGCCTTAGAGGAGGTGATTGTTGCCTGGGCCCTTCAATTTTTTTACTTTCTACTTCTTGGGGATTTCAATATCCTCTTGGATCGAGTGGAGGTGAGTTATACCAGGGATGTTTGCGACTCACTGAGTCTAGCCCAGCTCTCCGAGTGGATTATCTCGTCATCGTACCAAGGGGGACACATCTTAGATCCAGTCTGTTCTAACTTCACGCTATGTGTTAAAGAACCTCTGCAAGTAACTTGGTCTGACCATTTCCTGATCCAATTTTCATGGAAAATTCTGACGTCCAAATCAGCAAGTAGCCTCTCTCAGAGCAGACCGTCTCATAGAATAGACCGTTCTGCCCTGAGTTTGGCCTTGCTTGAAGCTTGGCCTCCTATTGTAAAAGATCTGGGAGGAGCTCGGGAGAGTTTTTCGAACTGGATCTCGCAGGTAGTGGCTTCATTATCCCCTCCCCTCGCTCATAATCGAGCCAGAATGTCTCCCTCAAAACCCTGGTTCTCTAGTGAGCTGAAAGAGCAAAAGCTGCATTGTAAAAAGTTGAAAAGAAGCTAGAGGGTGGCTTACTGCCCCCTTGCTAAAATTGCTCTTAGAACAGCTCAGAAAGCTTACTATACTGCTGTCGGTTTAGCCAAACGTCGCCATTATGCAGAGCGCATTTTTCAGTCCAATTGTTCAGAGTTTTGTCTCCCATGTGCTGAGCACATTACTCTTTCTACTTCTGACACATGGTGTGAAAAACTGTCTAGGTTTTTCATTGTTAAAACCAGATGATTCAGGCCCGCCTGGGACAAGGAAGTATAGGCCAGGCAAGTCTTCCCTCTATAATTATCTCCGGACCCAGTGTATGTCTATCTAGTTCATCTCCCTCCCTAGCGGATTTTTTTTTGATTACTCTCCAGGATTCACTGACAATTCTCAATTGACTAAAATTAGGATCTCCGGTGGACCCCTGTCCTGCCAGGCTGCTAGCTGCCGTGGCGGGGGTAGTTAATCCTGAGGCTAATACCCTGATCAATATGTCCCTTCAGACAGCTATTGTACCCGTGGAATGGAAGCAGGCCAAACTCCTTCCCTTACTTAAAAATCCATCCTTGGATATATCTTCTCTGGCTAGCTTCCGTCCCATCTCACTTCTACCTGCCAGAGTAAAAGTGTGTGAGAAAGTGGTGTTTAAACATCTGGCCTTTTGCACCCAGCCCACTCACGGTTTAGGGCTACGTTTAGCACCGAGACAGCATTGGTGGAGATGTCTAAAGTGATTAGAGAGTGTCTGGACGCTGGTGGCAGAGCAGCTTTCATTTTATTGGACCTCGCTGCCACCTTTGACACGGTACCACACTCCCAGCTTCTTGCTCACCTCACCAACATCGGAATTTCGAGCCGAGCATGGAATTGGCTCAAGTCATATTCCTAGAAGATCGTTCACAGCAAGTATGGCTCCCTCCCTCCTCTTTGGTCCAGCAAAAGGTGTCTACAGGAGTACCGCAGGGATCTACCCTAAGTCCTCTGCTGTTTAATATTTATGTCCCCCTTTGATTCATCTTGCAGAGGAACTGGGAGCGAAGATCATCGCTTATGCGGATGAGACCCAGCTCCTCTTCACTTAGAGGGAGGCAGATGCATCTCCTGTCCAGGCCACAGCCTGTCTAACGTCAGTTTTTGAATTGCTGGCTCGGGCCCAGCTGAAATGTAATGAAGAGAAGTCAGAGGTTAAAGCCCTTTGGCCGACAAACTGTCCTCTACCTAGCTCTGTTGGTAAGCCTGTCAAAAACCTAGCTGTTCAGTTGGATGAGGACCTTAGGTTCTCCACACAAATAAAGAAACTGGCTGGAGAGTGTTTTGGTTCACTGAAGATTCTCAGGAAGTTTACGCCCTTGGCAGCCAAGGAAATGATCAAGCGGCACTGATTCTTTCAGGCCTAGACTATGCCAACGCACTCTGTATAGGTCTGCCAGACTTCCAGCTAAGGAAGCTGCAAGTTGTACAAAATGCAGCAGCCAGAGTTCTGTTAAACATCTCCAGAAGAACTAGTGTGAAGCAATTTTTGCTGGACCTACACTGGCTTCCTGTGGCCCAACGGGTAAAGTTCAAGGCCCTTCCCCTGGCCCGTGCAGCCCTCCATGGCTTGGGTCCACCGTATTTGAGGAATTGCTTCAGCTTCTATGTACCACAAAGGCTATTGCGTTCAGCCTCTCAGCGACTGGCAGTGATCCCTCAGTTCCGTGCTGTACAAGTGGGGTAAGCTCTCTCTCTTTCAAGGCAGCTCAAGCCTGGAACGCTCTGCCTTACACACTACGGAACACTACTAACCCAAGGTTGTTCAGGAAATTGTAAAAAATTTGGCTGTTTGCATAAATGTGTCACTCTATCGAGTACCTTCCCTCCATCATTTGGCTTCCGCACCACGACACTCTTAAGTAGTCATGCAGGTTATAAATGATATTAACATAACATAACAGTTAGAAGTAATACATGTAAAATTTTGATGTTATCAGTGTCTTTAATGCGACAAGGCCCTAAAAGCTAATTTCGCTATAGGATGGGTTTGCTGCTCCATGGGAAAGCATTGGGATATAATATCAATCAATCAGGGGGTTTATAAAGAGCACTACTCACCTGTGAGGGTCTCAAGGTGCTGGGGGGGGGGGGGTGCAGCTCCGGATCAGTCAAAAAGCCAGGTCTTGAGGTCCTTCCTGAAAATGTGCAGGGTTGGGGAGCATCTGATGTTGACTGGGAGCTCATTCCAGGTCTTGGCTGCGATGTAGGAGAAGGCTCTCCCACCTGCTCTGTTTCTGTGGATTCAGGGGATCTCTGCCAGGGCGAGGTCAGCCGAGTGGAGGTTCCTCCTGGGTACGTGGAAGGAGACTCTCTCATTGAGTTATTCGGGTCTGATGTTGTAGAGGGATTTTTAGGTATGGATGAGGAGTTTGACAGTAACCCTCTTCTCAACGGGGATCCAGTGGAGATCTCGTAGGTTTTGGGTCATGTGTGTGTGACGCGGAGTTCCAAGGACGAGTCTGGCTGTGGAGTTCCGGTTGGTTTGGAGTTTGTGTAGGAGAGTTCTGTTGATTCCGACATAGTGGGCGTTGCCGTAGTCCAGTCTGCTGGTTATGAGTGCATGGGTGACGGTCTTTCTGCATTCGGGGGATCCATTTGAAGGTCTTGCAGAGGATGCACAGGCAGTTGAAACTGGTGGAAGTGACAGCGTTGATCTAGCGGCTCATGGAGAGGTAGTAGTTGAGGATGATGCAGAGGTTTTGTTAATGGTCTGTATGGGTGGGTGGACTCCCAAGGGTGGGGAGCCACCAGGTGTTGTCCCAGGCGGAGGTGGAGGGTCCGAGGATAAGGACCTCGGTTTTCTCGGAGTTGAGCTTCAAACAGCTGCCCTTCATCAAGGCTGCGACATCCTTCATTCCTTCCTGGAAGCAGAAGGATTTTTCATGTGCTAGAGGATGAGCTGGGTGTTCTTGACATGGGATACTATGCTGAGCCCATGCTGTCTGACGATGGCGGCAAGGGGAGCCATGTAGATGTTGAAGAGCGTGGGACTGAGTGATGATCCTTGGGGTAAACCACAGTTAATCTCTGTGGGTTTGGAGAGGAAGGGGGAGTTTGGCACTCTGGGTTCTGCCGGAGAGAAAGGATATGATCCAGTTGCAGGCGTATCCTTGAATCTCTGCATCATGAAGTCTGGCTGCGAGCGTGCGGTGTGAAATGGTGTTAAAGGCTGCGGAGAGGTCTAGAAGAATGAGGGCTGTGGTGTGTCCCTGGTCATGTAGCATGCAGATGTCATCAGTGGCGGCAAGCAGGGCGGTCTTGGTGCTGTGGTTGCTGCGGAATCCAGACTGGGAGGCATCTCGGATGGAGTTCTCTTTGATGAAGGTAGTCAGCTGGGAGTTTACGAGTCTCTTGGTGACTTCGGCCACAAAGGGGTGGAGAAAGATGGCCCGGTAGTTTTTCAGGTCCATTGGGTCGACCAAGGGTTTCTTGAGGAGGTGTTTAACCTTTGCCCGCTTCCAGTCCTGGGAAGGTGCCGGATCTGGGGGAGGTGTTGATGGTCCGTCCTAGTTCAGGTGCGGTGCCGGCAGTGGCCCCGTGGAAGATTTGAGGAGGGCAGGAGTCTGCCAGGGCTCCTGAGTGGGTTTTCCTCATGGACGCGGTGATGTGTTCGATTGTAGCAGGTCATGATGGTTGGCTTGTCAGTGGAGGTGGGGAGGGGGGTGGTGTCGGCATCAGTTCGCTGAAGTTGTCATAGAGGGCTTTGATCTTCAGATGGAAGTAGGAGCTAAGCTTGTTGCAGAGTTCCTGGGAAGGTGTGATGTCCTCCCACCTGCTCTGTTTCTGTGGATGCGGGAGAATCCCTGCCAGGGCGAGGTCAGCGGAGTGGAGGTTCCTCCTGGGTACGTGGAAGGAGACTCTCTCATTGAGTTATTCGGTTCTGATGTTGTAGAGGGATTTGTAGACATGGATGAGAAGTTTGAAAGTAACCCTCTTCTCAACGGGGAGCCAGTGGAGGTCTCGTAGGTTTTGGGTCATGTGTGTGTGACGCGGAGTTCCGAGGACGAGTCTGGCTATGGAGTTCCAGATGGTTTAGAGTTTGTGTAGGAGAGTTCTGTTGATTCCGACGTAGTGGGCGTTGCCGTAGTCCAGTCTGCTGGTTATGAGTGTGTGGGTGACGGTCTTTCTGCATTCGGGGGATCCATTTGAAGATCTTGCAGAGGATGCACAGGCAGTTGAAACTGGTGGAAGTGACGACGTTGATCTAGCGGGTCATGGAGAGGTAGGAGTTGAGGATGATGCAGAGGTTTTGTGCATGGTCTGTATGGGTGGGTGGACTCCCAAGGGTGGGAGCCACCAGGTGTTGTCCCAGGCGAAGGTGGAGAGTCCGAGGATAAGGACCTTGGTTTTCTTGGAGTTGAGCTTCAAACAGCTGTCCTTCATCAAGGCTGAAACATCCTTCATTACTTCCTGGAAGCAGAAGGATTTTTCGTGAGCTAGAGGATAAGCTGGGTGTTGTTGACATAGGATACTATGCTGAGCCCATGCTGTCTGATGATGGCAGCAAGGGGACTCATGTAGATGTCTAAGAGTGTGGGACTGAGCGATGAGCCTTGGGGTAAACCACAGTTAATCTCTGTGGGTTTGGAGAGGAAGGGGGAGTTTGGCGCTCTGGATTCTGCCGGAGAGAAAGGATATCACCCAGTTGCAGGCGTATCCTTGAATCCCTGTGTCTCGAAGTCTGGCTGCGAGCGTGCGGTGTGAAATGGTGTTGAAGGCTGCGGAGAGGTCTACAAGAATGAGGGCTGCGGTGTGTCCCTGGTCGTGTAGCATGCAGATGTCATCAGTGGCGGCAAGCAGGGCGGTCTTGGTGCTGTGGTTCCTGTGGAATCCAGACTGGGAGGTATCTAGGATGGAGTTCTCTTTGATGAAGGTGGTCAGCTGGGAGTTTACGAGTCTCTTGGTGACTTTGGCCACAAAGGGGTGGAGAAAGATGGCCCGGTAGTTTTTCAGGTCCATTGGGTTGACCAAGGGCTTCTTGAGAAGGGGTTTAACCTCTGCCCGCTTCCAGTCCTGTGAAGGTGTCGGATCTGAGGGAGGTGTTGATGGCCCGTCCTAGTTCGGGTGTGGTGCCGGCAGTGGCCCGTGGAAGATTTGAGGAGGGCAGGAGTCTGCCAGGGTTCCTGAGTGGGTTTTCCTCATGGTCGCGGTGATGTGTTCGATGGTAGCAGGTCATGATGATTGGCTTATCAGTGGAGGTGGGGAGGGGGGTGGTGTCGGCGTCCGTTCGCTGAAGTTGCCATAGAGGGTTTTGATCTTCAGAGGGAAGTAGGAGCTGAGCTTGTTGCAGAGTTCCTGGGAAGGTGTGATGTCCATCGTTTCGCTGGAGGGTTTGGTGAGATGCTGTATGACGTTGAACAGTTCTTTGGCATTGGTTGCGTTGGTGAGGACTTTGTTCCTGACGAAGGTCCGTTTGTTTCTCTTATGCGATGGTGGTATTCCTTCAGGGCGCTCCTGTGTTTGTTCAGTGGTTTTCTGGTTTCGCCAGGTTTTCTCTAGGTCTCTGCAGGAGCTTCTGGCTTCTAGTAGTTCTGTGGTGAACTAGGCATTCTTCAGGGGGCGATCCAACGGTGAAATTCTTTGGCTGTGGAGTTGGTGTCGGTCATGGCACTGGGGGTTCTTGGAGGAGGCTGGCGATAAGGTGTTCCTCTGTGACCTTGCTCCAGTTCCTTTTTGGTGGGCGCAGGGCGGGCTTGAGTGGGGTGGTGTTGTAGAAGGTGAAGTATATGCAGTTGTGGTCTGTCCAGAGGAGCTGGGAGGTGTGGCTAAAACAGATGTTAGCACCTCTTGCGAAGATGGAGTCGAGGGAGTGTCCAGCTCTGTGGGTGGGCATGTCGATGAGCTGCTTCAGTCCGAGGTTGGCGAGGTTGTCAAGGAGTGTGGTGGAGTCGGGGTCACTGAGGTTGTCGATCTCTGAGTAGGATGTAGTCCATGGAGGTGATGGCGTGGGGTGTGACGAGCTCGGCGATGGTAGTTGCGGATTGGGTGCGAGGTCCCAGGGGTCTGTAGACAAGGGTGCCATGTAGCGTGGTCCTGGGGATGGTCTGAATCTGGAAGTGGAGGTGTTCTGTGTTGAAGTGGAGGTCCCTCGTGCTGGAGGTGGAGAGGCGGAGGGAGGTCTTTTGTACAAATGTGAATCCTCCTACTGGGCAGTAGGGGCGTTCCTTTCTCTGGATCTTGTAGCCGTTGGGGATGGCAGTGGCGATGTTGGGCCAAATGTGGCGTTGGTCCAGGTTTCCGTGAAGAAGGCGACGTCGGGTGAGAGGGTGTCGATCAGGTCCCAGATCTCTACGGTGTGTTGGTGTAGGTAGTGCACGTTGAGGGAGATGGATGTCAAGACTTTGGCAGTGGTGGGCATTTCGGCGGTGGGGGGCATTGTTGATCATGAAGGAACTTTGACCGAGGTTGCAGGAGAACTGTCCGTGGGTAGTGTTTGTGAGGATCTTTCACAGTCAGTGTGTCTTCCGGGATTGAGTGCATGGAGGGTGGCGGGATCATATCGATGGGGTCTTGGAGATCCAAGGCTCCTGGCGCTGGCCGCGGTCGGGACGCGGACAGGCGCACACAGGCTTGTCTTTGGCTCGCCTTTGGCGCACTGGTGGAGAGGCCGCGCAGTGGCCTTCATTAAGTAGGGAAGGGGGAGGCGGGAAGGCGGGAACAGCAATCGGGAGGTGGGCGGGGCTGAGCAGGCGCCAACAGGAAAATGTCAGAAAAACGTCACTTGGACTAAGATTAAAAAAGAAGTAAATATGCACAGAGGCACTGGGACTGAGATAAAAGAAAATGAAGTAAATATATGCAGAGGCAAGCAGGTGGCGGAGCCGGTCGAGAGCGGTCTCGAACCCTGCTCTCCTAGTTCGGCGGCATAGATGGCTGGGGGTGCTTCGTGGAGGGAAGGTGGTTACCCAGGCCGGGAGGTCAGGGTAATTGAAATGTAAAAATGTACCCTCCGGCTAGGAATCAGCTAGAACATTCTTTTTTTTAACATTTAAAATATTTACCAGAAGCCTAATTTAAAGGTAACATTGGATTTGTAATAAAAGTTAAAATAATGTTCTTTTAGAAAGAAAGCTTTTCCCTAACTAAAGACTATATAGAAGCCCATTTACATGCACTCCAACTGTCACCCAGGAGCTGAATAGCCCCCTTGATTAGGTATGAACTTGCTCCAAGAGCTGAGACAAAGGCCTTGGGTGTGGGAAGGTATGCTGTTCCTCTGGCAGGATGACTATCTAAGCTGTGCCCAGAAATTAGATTAATATCAAAGAGGCCTACCCTGTCACAGGCAAATATTCGCTAACACCTGGGTTAGGCCCTTTTTTGTCCACCTAGCCAGGCAGGCACCAATAACAGTGGGAGAGCAGTTTTCCTCAAAACTGGTTTGAAATGACCACAGGGGAGGGGGGTTGCTCATTTCCCAGGCCACACCTTTGGGGTGGACACAAGAGCTTTGTACAGGGGAAGGAAGGTTCTGCCACCTTAGCTTTATGTAGAGAGGGACACAGTAGGGTAGATTGCCAAAGGGGACACAGGAACTGATGCAAACGTGGATAGGATTTCCCCAGGGAACCTTTTCCATACTCGTTGAGAAGGGGTAAGGACTTACACCTACCCCCAGGCTAGTGCCAGACATACATGTGACACCCTATTCAGAAACCTATTGGATTTGTGAAGGCAGAATAAGGATTGCACCTATTAGAAGACCTGAAAGGGTGAATCTGCTCCCATTTGTACCCAGGACAAAGACATGGACTCCAAGGGTCAGTTGACTGACCTCTTGTTAAGCTACCGGGTCCAACAAGCTAGTAGAAGCCCTTTTGTTGAAGAGACCAGATGACCAGTTCCAATTGGACCAACCCTAGACCCTGCTGGTGACTTCTGATGGGGTTGGTCATGACTTCCATGTGCTGTTATTGATTTCCTGGGACCATAGGCTGTGTCAATGTGTACTGCTCCTAATATCCTGGGAAACCTGGGACTTGGAAACTTTTTGCCTCCAAAGGCCTCTGGGGGACCGGGACAAATCTGCCAAGTCAATCCGACAAAGGTACATTGTTGATGGGCCTAAGATTCAGGTAGCTGCCACTCTGATTTTTCTGCAGCAGTAAATCTATTTTAGCCGGTCATCGCAGAGAAGGTATCTAGCCTTGTGCATTCTTGTCAGTCTACAGGTTGCAGCCTTTTGCTACTGAAGAAATGTGTGCTCCAAAAAAGTGACTAAGTCCGAGTGTAGAAATCTTCACTGGGTGAAGATGCCAAAAGTAATCAGCCTGAGACAGACCTTCCTTGGGCATGAATTTGTAATTTCTCCAGCTCTGAGCTTTTTTGCCAAAAGTCAATGGCTTCACCAGGACCTCATTTGACGACTATCTGGCCTTGCGGAGCCCTTCACAGCGACAGCCTGCTGCTTTTCCCCACTGAGGAGTTTTGTCTTCCATATCATAGGTCAGTCAGAAGATAAAACCTTTATATAGAATGAACCTGGTTTCTTTATCCAAAAGCCCTCCATTGCCATCAGTCTTAAATTGCACCAAGTCTTTGCGAAGTGTACCCAGATGGTCATGGCTGTCGTTCAATGCTTTTTAGTGCTAATTTTACATTTTAAGTCTAAAACTTCATACCTCTGGTTTCCCTTTTCTTTTTTCTTCTCATTTCGGTGTTTTTTTTATAAATTGGAGTGTGAATGTTTGTGTTGCCCTTTTGATTGTTAACTGTTTTGATACTTCTAAATGTTTTATACATTTCCTAAAGTTAAGCCTGTCTGCTTCGTGCCACAGCTACCAGTGATTGAGCTCAAGATTGAATTACTGAAAGCTTTGCTGGACCTAACAAGAATAGTGACATTATTGCTTATTGTGGACTGCCATCTATCCCAACTAATATTTCACTTTCTCACACCCCTCGATTGTTTTGATATACTGAAGCCATGGAATCTTTAAGCCATTAGAACATTTTATACAATCCGCTATTATTATCATGCACAGAAAAGCTTTAGGATTAATCCATAAGGATATCCACTGCATCAGCTAAGCTAACTTAATATGATCTTCTACAGTCTAGACCCAGTTCCTCCCGACAGAAAAAGAGGACTGCTCGAGTGGAGAGCAAGAAGATGCAACATAATCTGTTTTATTCAATTTGGAGATTTCTCAGCGAAGGAATCATCAAACGCCAGCACTGTGTAACATGGGAGGGATGCACTGTAAGTTATATCTCTTTAATAAGAGAAGAATGCATTTACCACCTATATTAGTTGCAAAATTAAACAAAGTCCCCATCGCCTGTTAAAATATCTGGTGTCTGCCAGTGAGACAAGATGTCACGGTACAAGCTGAGTCAAACTTGACTCCCAACTAAGAAAAATGATGTACATTGAAAACTTCCATTAATAGGACACATGCATCTATACGACATTTAAGGCCGGTTGAAGTGCAAAACTGTGTCATTGGGAAAAGCAACACAGGGATGGATTTACACATTTTCCAGGGCATATCCTAACCATTCCTCATTAGAAAAGAACTTAGATTGGTAATATATCAAATAAAAGAGAAGCTGGAACCAAGACCTGAAAAACACCGATGTCTAATTCCAATTGTTTTGCGCACTCACTTTGGTCCCTGAATCTAACCATTGCTGAAAGATCTAAGAGTAAAGTGGCAAAATATCAACCAAAGGAGTGTTGATACCAATTCCAAATAATGTCTGCCAAAGTTTGGATCTGTTTATATGATCGAATGCAATATTAGGCCATTAAAGACCAAATAAATTGAACTCTCTTTCTCTACTGTGTACACGCTGCTAATCAGATGCAAGTTTCAACATTGTTCTATGGTGCCTAATCCTTCTCTGGGTCAATACTGCATGTCTGACATGGAGTTGTCATCCTTCATGCAAGCTAGCATTCTATGTATCACTATTTTCACTACAGAATCTATTAAGGATATAGGTTTGTAGCATCAGGGATCTTTACCGTACACTGTTTAAAAACAAGGCCTATAACAACTGAGGACCATGAACTGGGAATCTCAGTTCTATAGGCTCAGTTCAGGATGCTGATAATTAACGGAGCTCATAGATTTATATTCGCCTTATACATTCCATGGGAATACTGTAGGTCCCTGGAGCTTTTCCAGAGGGCTTTCCTGAATGGGATGTGATATTTCTGAGTATTCAAAGTGAATATCAATATTTATTTTAGATTTAGAATAGCTATAATAATTTTTTTAAGTGGTCCAGCCAATGATCAGCAGTAATATGAGCAGTTAAGTCGGAAGCTTGTGAACTATAACCTTTACTAAAGTTAACTGCGTTTTTAAAACATTTCAGTGTCCTTGGACGTTCACACCAATTTCAGAGACTCCCAAGAGAGGAGGTTACAATATCCTCAGTCGAATGCTCGGATGATAAGCATGAATAAAAATATGCAAGGTTATATTCAGCGGACTTGATAGAAAGTTACCAGGATTTGAATGTGCCTAATTAAGTCTTGAATCTTTGGACCCATTTAGAAGATGTATTTATTCCCTTGAGGTGTAACACATAGTAGGTTCAAAAAGCTAAATATTAACTGTAAGAAGGTTATGGTCACTGTAGCAACTCTGCCTATACCCCCGTTCAAGAACATAGGTGCCCAACCCCCGAGAGGCGAAGATGTAATCAATAGTTTTAGAGCTTCCTCACCCAATGAATGTGGGTGTAGGCTTGTCACCCCCCTACAAGTTGATGCCATGTTTCCCATATTGCGCTCAATTAGATTGTTATATAGCATTAAGGGCCATATTATCATGAAAGGGCGATACATTATCGTCACTTTTATCGGAAGGAAACTGCCGCTAAAGCGGCGATAATGGGCTTGATAATATGCCCTTGTGAATTCTCATAGAAGCCAAGTTTAACACCAGAACCTGGCTTTCTATAGGTAGTGTAATATAGTTATCTCCCCAGATAAATGAAAACGGCTTTAGGACAATGATTTTTATCTAGTCTTGCAATTGATATCACATACAGTTATGGCCAAATAAGGCTTCTCACAAGAAATTAGGAGGTTATTAACAGTATCAACAACGGGGCAAATTTGTGATTAGCACCTCTGCAAAAATCAGCACTATAATAAATTAAAGAAAAAAAGTGAAATTTCCTGTGCTCACCTAACTGAAAAATAATTGAATTCTTCCATGACCAGAAACAATTGGTGCAACGTGAAAATAAAAATCAATTCTAAACCAAGTAGCAAGTCCACTTATAGTCCTCCCATGAATAAAAATCAAAGCCATCAACGTAACCCAGGTCTCCTGGAGTACCATAATATCATACAATTTTATAAATGTCTGCTAGTGATTAAGTTGGATCTTGGCTGAGATACCAGCATTATTCCATCTGATCAAAATTATTTAGGTCAAGCTTCTTTTAAGTGATCCATTTGGTGAAATACAGCAGTGCTTGCCACATGACTAAACGCTACCGATGAAGGGCCTACAGGACCTACTTCCTTAGGACATCGGTTGATCTGATAGATGTTCTCCAGGGGGTAAAAACAATTGTATAAATGTACTCTTTTGACCATGATAAATGGGATAAAAGTTACCATATGTTGTTATGGACAGCAACTAGTACTCTTTCTCTCTTTGTCGACTTCCCTAGCTCCTATACTCTCTCCCCTGAATCTTCCCGCTTGCCTGCTACTCTACCTAACCCCCTGTCCTTTGTGCCCTTTGACTAAGCACTCCTTCTCCCCTTGTTGGGGAAAGATCCAATATTTATACTCTGGAGTCTCAGCGAACCCGCTGAGAGAGTCCACAGAGCCAAGGAAGCCACTCATAGCTTAGGTATGGTATTAAACCCCTTGCCAAAGCACTCCCTCTCCCCTTTTTGGGGAAGGATCCAGTATGTAGGCTTTGGAGTCTCAGAGACCCCTCTTAGAGAGTCCACTGCATAAAGGGAGCCTCTCGAAACAAAGATAGGGAAGTGATAACACTTCCAGTGGGATCACAGATTACTGGACTTTGGACGTTGCTTTGACTCGTCTACCGGTTTGTGTCCCCTTTGCCCTTCCCCTCCTCTTTCCATGCGGTGTCTCTCACCCACTCCTCTTTCCCGCCTTCATCATCTGTCTACTTCCCCTGCTCCTACCCCCTCCCCTGAATCTCTTCCCTTGCCTGCTTTTCCCCTTACGTTTTTGTGCTTATTGTTTATCTCAACCTTACAAGTAACTATGTTGCCATGCTACAATAACTGTGTAACCTTTGTAACGATGTAACCTGTAACTATGATCTGATACTCATGTAAAGCGATCTGATACCTCCAGGTCTAGCCAGCGCTATATAAAACCTTTAAAATAAAAAAATTAATTAAAATAAAAAGTTTCTAACATGAAGAAGATTCTTAAAATGGATTACAACACAATCTTCTTTATACAACTTATACAACTCATTAGTAGCCAACCCAGGCAACCTTCTTCATAAGAAGTATCTGATTTGTAATACGATACATTAAAATTCAGGTCTTTAGTCAATAAATGAATTGTGATGCAGTCTCAAAGATAGTAGGTGATAGTATTGGGACCTTTGCAATGATCTAAACACATGGACTGGTCTCGGGGCTAGGTTTAATGCTGTGGTTCCTGGCAATAAGTCTGTAAGTACAGAAGTCACTTGAGTTCTGACAATAAGGGCAGAATCAGAGGCGTTGCTAGCCCACAATACAAAAGATGGTTGCGATCATATGATGTGTGGATTGACAGCCTGTATAACAGAATTTCCGTTAACAATTTTGAACGGATTCATAGACATAAACTTGGAAAAAGCCATTCCTGATGAGGTGGTTGCTGGTAAGCCTGCTATAGGGAAAGAAACAGAGGGTGGTGAGCAAGAAACATCAATGACATTGGTGCCTTTGCTAATTTTGTCTAATAAAAGTTCAATGAGTTGTGCATAAACCAGGATAAGTCTATAGTCTATTAGGTCACCAATATTGCAGTAAAGGGAATCAATTAAGTCTTCTCCAACAGATATAATTGAAGCATGTTCATGGAGGTATTTACATCTTTATTAACACTTTTTGGCACTCGAGAACGCCTCTTTTTCTGCTTTGCAGCAGTACCATTTCAAGTAGGGGGGAGGTGGAAAAACCATTGCTATCAGATTCCACTGCCAATTTAGAGGTTTATCTGTAGGAGGATAATCCATGAGTATCCAAATGATCAGCAACTGTCTCCTCGTGGGCTTGTGCTCTTGGAGAGGTTGTGGAAGCACTCATAAGATTTGGACCTTCAGCAAATAACTACTTCTCAAATTATATCTCCTTCGAGATCACTCCAGCAGGCTGCTTCAAACAACAATAAATAATTGTAGACCCCCTTTGTACAGAGATTTAAAATTCCTGCAGCCCATCGTTAAGATAAGTGAGGGGTAGCCAAACTCAAACTCTATGGCCACTAAAGGATGCACACAAGTCTGATCTTAGTACCTCAGGAACAAAGAAAACACAGCCACTCTGTATAATGCTGAAATCCAACATACAAAATATTTAACCCACAAAAATGTACAAATAATATTTTCAAAACACAGGGTGTTGGACCTGGCCCTTTTAGCAGGTTCACCCCGAAATTTTTTGCTTTTTCCTAGCCTGTTTCTGGAACCTGGTGTTGGTGATTTTAGGCCTTGGCGCACTTTTTCACTATGGTACAGTGTAAAGTGCGTGAGCTCTCTGTGTATGTATGGTGAGTGACCTGCCCTCCCATAGGAATGAATGGGGAATATGTATGCCCATGGTAGTTCCTGATGTGTGGGGAGTGCAGGGTCGAGTTTGATATGTGCGAACTCGTGAGATTGAATGCTGCGAAATGGTGTGTGCGGCATGATTGTGTCTAGTCTAGAAGTGCCACTTTGAGAAGTTGGCATATTTGTGTAATTTGTGCCTGGTGTGTGATTGGCTGGTGAGCCTGGCCCAGGAATGCCTGGGCCTGCTTGTGGATTGACTGTCTGGTTTGAGGGTGACAGGGGCTGCAGAGCCCCAGGAGGTTGTCTGAGTCAGCCCGTGGATGAAAGGCAGCATCTGCTGCCAAGGAAGTGGGTGGAGATAGCACCTGAGAGTGAATGAGGCTGTGCCTGCCTGCCACAATGCTGGCTCCACCTCCCCGCTGGGCGACTGTCACCTCTGTCCCTGATACTGAAAGGACTTCCCTATAACCAGTTCTAGCTGGTTCTCACACTGCCTGCACAAAGACTTCAAAGACTTTTCTGTGTGTAAGAAGGGGCTGTGTCCCCTTCCAAAATGTTCTTGTTTTTGGACTTGAATCTGCCAGGGGCGTGCTGCTGCTTGGGCTCAGGGGAATCCCTGGGCCCTGCCCAGCCCCTGGACACCTGATGGACTTTCCTGGACTCCTGGGGGACCCCTCTGCCTTGCTTGGGCTGATGGGGGGGACTTGGCTTTGCCCCCTGGGAATCTCTGGGACCTTTGGCAGCATGGATAAGCTGTATTTCCTTTCAGATAACTTTTCATTGCTTTTGCCAGGGCTTATTATAGCCTAAAGCGCCTGGAAGCGCTTTGTTTGCTGATCTAGCGCTAGGAGCGCTGTGGATGGTCCTTTAGCGCTTGGGAGCGCTTTATGGGCGAGTGCCGGTGCCCACCCGGCGCCTTTATTTTATTATTTTTAGTGATGGGTGCCACCCCATTTATTTAAGTGTCTAACGGGTGCTCATCCCGTTTCTACGTTTAATTTTAAAACCGAGGGTGCCCACCCCTCATTTTGCCCCTTGTTAATCACCGCCGCGGCCCTCTCGCGCCGCCATCAGGAAGCCAGACATTGCCATGCCTGAAGCGGGGCGGGACTTCCGGTTTTCGGAGGAAGTGACGCCCGCCGCCGTGAACTGATTGGCTGCGGGCGCAAGGAAGAGGAAGCGCGGGCTGTGGCATGGCTCCCGTGTGGAGAGGGAGCCCCGGGGAAAAGAGGAAGAGCATGGCGGCCGGTCGGGGCTACCGTGTGCTGGGGGAGCCCCGGGAGAAGATGTACCGCCTGTCACCTTGCGGAGGGGGGCGGGAGCCACAATGCCGGTGCCTGCCCCTCCGCGCTGCTCACCAGAAGCGCCCGCCGGAAGAGAAGGGGCGAGAGAGAAGATGTCGGCATCTACCAGACAGGGCTCTTGTATCCCGGTGAGACCCCTGCAGAAGTGAAGTGCTGCCGGCCCCGCAGCGTCAAGAGACTGGTGAGTGGGGCCTCAGTGTGTATTGAAGGGCAGGGGGCGTCGGGGCACATTGCCGGCGCCCGCCCCTCCCCTATTGCCGGTGCTGACTTCGAGTGGGAGCCATGAGGCTCAGGGGGCCGTTTTATTTACTGAGAGAGGCTCCCTGCCCCTATTATTGTGTTTAGAGCCACGGAGGCTCTAGGGGGGCATATCTGATTTACGAGCCCAGCAAGGCTCGAGGGCCATTTTGTGCTTAGAGCCACGGAGGCTCTAGGGTGCACAGTTGTTTTGAGAGCCTGAGGGCTCCATGGAGACTATTTTGTTTTAGAGCCTGTTTGGCTCCAGCGTTTGGCCATTTTTAGTTAAAGGGGGGGTCGGGGCACATTGCCGGTGCCCGCCCCCTCCTGCCTGCGAGGAAGTTGATCAGAGCCTGTGTGGCTCCAACAGTGGCGCAGTTTGCACCTAAGGGTCAGTGAGGACCCTGTCGCAGTTTTTGTTAACTCCCAGCTGCCCAGCAATTAGTGGGCAGCTGCACCGTTTAGGTCTTGTGATTGTCTACAGGTGCCCAGCAAGTAGTGGGCACCTGCACCTTTTAGGCCCCTGACATTGAGACACATGGCGTCTTAGCCCCAACAAGGCCAGTTGGCCTAGGGACTGCCACAGGTTGTGGTTTATGTAGGTTTTGCGCAATTGTATGGCTATTGCACCTCTGAATGTGATTTCTTGCATCATGTGTTATTCCTGCACCTCTGAATGTTTTTAGACATCATGTGATTTTTGCGCTATTGTATTGTTCTGGTACCTCTGAATGTATTTTTATTGCATCATGTGCTTTGTTCTTAACACCGCTGAATGTGTAGGTTTATGCATCATGTGTTTCCCTTTACTACTCCTCTGAATGTGTTTCATGCATCATGGGTAATGTGTTCTTGTTTATACCCCTAAATGTATTTTATTCTTAGGTGGTTGTTCTTTCTAATACAGGTGGTCCTAGTGAGGTCCTGGTCCCCTGCGTGACATTCTCCTAAGGTGGTTAGGGTTGCGTAGGTGGTACTTACCTGTTCCCAATAGTTACTGGATGTGATTTATAACTGTTATTTTGTTTTATATCTTATTTTCTATGATCTACAAAGTACTATTTCTAAATGTGTTGATTCTGACAGTGACCCATGTAGCCCTGTCTTGTAAATAATCCCTTATGAATATTGCCCGTGCCAGTTGGCACAATGTACATGTGTGATTTTTATCTGATGTGTTTTGACAATACAAAAGTTATTTTCATATAACCTTGTGTGGAGGTCCTTGTGTGGTGTGCCTAGGATTTTGTTGCTGTTGTGTGCTGGCGCAAATGCTTTACACATCGCCTCCGAGTTTAGCCTTACTGCTCGTGCCAAGCTACCAAGGGGGTGAGCAGGGGTTATCTTGGCGTGTGACTCCCTTGCCCTGACTAGAATGGTGGTTTCTGCCTGGCTTTGGTGTCAGCCTTAGCCTACCAGAAATAGCCAGTTCTAACATTGTTGGTCAGCGGTGCGGATTTGGACTTGTGTTTGCGCAGTGCCACAGTGACAGCTGGCTACATTACAAAACTCTGCATTTTTCAGATAGTCACATGTTTGTGTTTATTGTTTGTGATTTTGTTTTTCCTCAAGAGTGTTATTTTCAGATGGTGTTCCTGCACTTTCTGTTTAGTAGCAGATGAGAGAAAGTGACAGGGCGGGACGCCAGTAGAGGCGGAGGTTCCCATAGATTAGGAATCCCTTGCTGGGTCCAGTGTCCAATTCCTGTTCCTGTTCGGGTAGATGGAAGAGAGGGAGTGTGGAGGAGAAATGGCTTGCTTGGGAGGGTGGTTATCCCCTGAGTGTAGTGTGTGTGTCTGGATTCCCCAATATGGTAGGATCCAGTGGTGGCAGCTAAAATATGTCCAGTGCGTGAAGTCCCATTCCCAGTTCCCAGAGTATGGTGCCTGGTGCTCAGTAAGAGGGGTACAGGTTGAGAGTCAGGGGCAGTGAGGAACTGTCTCATCAGTCTGGAGGGGGAGTGTGTGGATGAGTGGTGTCTTGAACTAGAGGAGTTGGTGTGAGTTTTTTTTTAAGGAGCTTGCACGTGAGGTGTACCTCTGGTGGTGTGCAGGAGGTCCTGCAGAGGCACTGGAGAAGAAGGTGGATTTCTGGCGGTGTGCTAGATTTCTTGCAGAGACATTAGGGAGTAATTCTAAAAGTAGTGGCTTGTGTATCTGATGATCCTGTGTAGGTGAAGAGGTTCATGTGTAGCCCAGCTAGGTCCCATTAGGATGGTAGGGGTGTAGGGGCTCACGTCCTGTCTCAGTGGAGGCGGAGTGAATGTGGGACGGTGTGTCCCACGTTGGCCCGAAACCCTATCTCAGGGCCTGGAGGGTTCCCTAAGGGAGCGCCAGGTCAGGGGCCTAGGCTGTACATACAGGTCATTTGAGGAGGATCTTCCTGTGTCTAGAGGACGGGGAGTGTCTGTAACCAGAACTCCGGCGGTCCTGGTGTTGAGGGGTATCGCTTCTAAGTGGAGGGTGCAGAACTCTGGTAGGGGGTGCAGAGGGATGGTGTACTTCTGACCCCGGTGCAACCTGAGAGTTTAGATCCTAGGTTAGGAGATTAGGAAGCTTCCAGGTCAAGAGGAATCTCTGCCAAAGTAGATCAGCTGAAGAGACTTAGGGGGCCGCCCTTGCTGTGTGTTCTGGGGCCCACCTGCAGTTTGTTGTTTCCACTAAGGTAGAGGAAAGGGGATTTTGCTGTGTGCTGTGTCCCCCCACCAGCTTGAAGAGGGACTGTGCCACGTGCTTTGTACCTCAGGAGTGAAATAGTTTCCAGGTGGTAGACCAGTGATGGAGTGAGGTCCTGATCTGGTAGGAGAGTTGTGTTCTGGTGAGTGCTTCCCTGTGAGGGTGCGGAAACCCAGAAGTAGAGGTAGGGTGGGGCATTCTTGCCCGTGACCTCTGGTCAGCCTGAGGGTGTGGTCCCTAGGTTGAAGGATCGGTGGTAGTTGTAGCTGCACTGAGAGAGAGAGTGGAGAATGGCTATTGTGTGCCAGGGGTTACTGCCCCCGGCTCTGTGGATTGGTTAGGACCTGTGATATTTGGATGGCCTAGGGCCTGGTCCTGGCTGTGGATGACTAGTGTGTACCAGTGTGGTATCCTAGTTGGGTCAGAGAGTTCTTGTTTAGAGAAAACCATGTAGGTTCAGAGTGGTGAAAAACTGGAGGGTGTCCCTGCCGTGCGGGCCCGTGTCCGTATTTTGTCGCCCAAAGCAGTGAAGCCCATCAGTGGAGTGATTGGTCTACCCTGCGTTTTGGCTGGAAGGGGGTTGTTTTGGACCTGGCCCTTTTGGCAGGTTCACCCCGAAACTTTTTGCTTTTTCCTAGCCTGTTTCTGGAACCTGGTGTTGGTGATTTTAGGCTTTGGCGCACTTTTTCACTGTGGTACAGTGTAAAGTGCGTGAGCTCTCTGTGTATGTATGGTGAGTGACCTGCCCTCCCATAGGAATGAATGGGGAATATGTATGCCCATGGTAGTTCCTGATGTGTGGGGAGTGCAGGGTCGAGTTTGATATGTGCGAACTCGTGAGATTGAATGCTGCGAAATGGTGTATGCGGCATGATTGTGTCTAGTCTAGAAGTGCCACTTTGAGAAGTTGGCATATTTGTGTAATTTGTGCCTGGTGTGTGATTGGCTGGTGAGCCTGGCCCAGGAGTGCCTGGGCCTGCTTGTGGATTGACTGTCTGGTTTGAGGGTGACAGGGGCTGCAGAGCCCCAGGAGGTTGTCTGAGTCAGCCCGTGGATGAAAGGCAGCATCTGCTGCCAAGGAAGTGGGTGGAGATAGCACCTGAGAGTGAATGAGGCTGTGCCTGTCTGCCACAATGCTGGCTCCACCTCCCCGCTGGGCGACTGTCACCTCTGTCCCTGATACTGAAAGGACTTCCCTATAACCAGTTCTAGCTGGTTCTCACACTGCCTGCATAAAGACTTCAAATACTTTTCTGTGTATAAGAAGGGGCTGTGTCCCCTTCCAAAATGTTCTTGTTTTTTGACTTGAATCTGCCAGGGGCGTGCTGCTGCTTGGGCTCAGGGGAATCCCTGGGCCCTGCCCAGCCCCTGGACACCTGATGGACTTTCCTGGACTCCTGGGGGACCCCTCTGCCTTGTTTGGGCTGATGGGGGGGACTTGGCTTTGCCCCCTGGGAATCTCTGGGACCTTTGGCAGCATGGAGAAGCTGCATTTCCTTTCAGATAACTTTTCATTGCTTTTGCCAGGGCTTATTATAGCCTAAAGCGCCTGGAAGCGCTTTGTTTGCTGATCTAGCGCTAGGAGCGCTGTGGATGGTCCTTTAGCGCTTGGGAGCGCTTTATGGGCGAGTGCCGGTGCCCACCCGGCGCCTTTATTTAATTATTTTTAGTGATGGGTGCCACCCCATTTATTTTAATGGCTTACGGGTGCTCACCCCATTTCTACGTTTAATTTTGAAACCGAGGGTGCCCACCCCTCATTTTGCCCCTTGATAATCACCGCCGCGGCCCTCTCGCACCGCCATCAGGAAGCCAGGCATTGCCATGCCTGACGCGGGGCGGGACTTCCGGTTTTCGGAGGAAGTCCCGCCCGCCGCCGCGCACTGATTGGCTGCGGGCGCGAGGAAGAGGAAGCGCGGGCTGTGGCGGGGCTCCCGTGTGGAGAGGGAGCCCCGGGGAAAAGAGGAAGAGCATGGCGGCCGGTCGGAGCTCCCGTGTTCTGAGGGAGCCCCGGGAGAAGATGTACCGCCTGTCGCCTTGCGGAGGGGGGCGGGAGGCACAATGCCGGTGCCTGCCCCTCCGCGCTGCTCGCCAGAAGCGCCCGCCGGAAGAGAAGGGGCGAGAGAGAAGATGTCGGCATCTACCAGACAGGGCTCTCGTATCCCGGTGAGAGCCCTGCAGACGTGAAGTGCTGCCAGCCCCGCAGCGTCAAGAGACTGGTGAGTGGGGCCTCAGTGTGTATTGATGGGCAGGGGGCGTCGGGGCACATTGCCGGTGCCCGCTCCTCTCCTATTGCCGGTGCTGACTTCGAGTGGGAGCCATGAGGCTCAAGGGGCAGTTTTATTTACTGAGAGAGGCTCCCTGCCCCTATTATTGTGTTTAGAGCCACGGAGGCTCTAGGGGGGCATATCTGATTTACGAGCCCAGCAAGGCTCGAGGGCCATTTTTTGCTTAGAGCCACGGAGGCTCTAGGGGGCACAGTTGTTTTGAGAGCCTGAGGGCTCCATGGAGACTATTTTGTTTTAGAGCCTGTTTGGCTCCAGCGTTTGGCCATTTTTAGTTAAAGGGGGCGTCGGGGCACATTGCCGGTGCCCGCCCCCTCCTGCCTGCGAGGAAGTTGTTCAGAGCCTGTGTGGCTCCAACAGTGGCGCAGTTTGCGCCTAAGGGTCAGTGAGCACCCTGTCGCAGTTTTTGTTAACTCCCAGCTGCCCAGCAATTAGTGGGCAGCTGCACCGCTTAGGTCTTGTGATTGTCTACAGGTGCCCAGCAAGTAGTGGGCACCTGCACTGTTTAGGCCCCTGACATTGAGACACAGGGCGTCTTAGCCCCAACAAGGCCAGTTGGCCTAGGGACTGCCACAGGTGGTGGCTTATGTAGGTTTTGCGCAATTGTATGGCTATTGCACCTCTGAATGTGATTTCTTGCATCATGTGTTATTCCTGCACCTCTGAATGTTTTTAGACATCATGTGATTTTTGCGCTATTGTATTGTTCTGGTACCTCTGAATGTATTTTTATTGCATCATGTGCTTTGTTCTTAACACCGCTGAATGTGTAGGTTTATGCATCATGTGTTTCCCTTTACTACTCCTCTGAATGTGTTTCATGCATCATGGGTAATGTGTTCTTGTTTATACCCCTAAATGTATTTTATTCTTAGGTGGCCCTAGTGAGGTCCTGGTCCCCTGCGTGACATTCTCCTAAGGTGGTTAGGGTTGCGTAGGTGGTACTTACCTGTTCCCAGTAGTTACTGGATGTGATTTATAACTGTTATTTTGTTTTATATCTTATTTTCTATGATCTACAAAGTACTATTTCTAAATGTGTCGATTCTGACAGTGACCCATGTGGCCCTGTCTTGTAAATAATCCCTTATGAATATTGCCCGTGCCAGTTGGCACAATGTACATATGTGATTTTTTATCTGATGTGTTTTGACAATACAAAAGTTATTTCATATAACCTTATGTGGAGTTCCTTTTGTGGTGTGCCTAGGATGTTGTTGCTGCTGTGTGCTGGTGCAAATGCTTTACACATCGCCTCCGAGTTTAGACTTACTGCTCGTGCCAAGCTACCAAGGGGGTGATCAGGGGTTATCTTGGCGTGTGACTCCCTTGCCCTGACTAGAATGGTGGTTTCTGCCTGGCTTTGGCGTCATAGTAATTGGGGTTGTGGGGAGCACTCCAGACCTGAGAGATCAGCAGCGAGCTTGTGTGACAGACGTCCCGTTTTTTGGAGTCAGCATTATCATCCTCACGAAGATAAGCTAACAGAAATCAGACCCCAGAATTGGCATTCATCATCATTAGATCACCAGCAGTTGAACATTAAGAACTGCCCCTGATGAAGGCACCGTCTACGTGCCGAAATGCATTGGGCTTCATGTCAATTATTTGAAATGTAAAATGTAGCTAATATGATGTATAATTGTTATGCCTTTACAATTGATTTGTACATACATATGTGAATTGTTATGATGACACAATAACAAATATTTGAATTACTGAGGATTTATCTTGAAAAATTGTTGAATAAATGTGACAATCACTACTACAAACAAATTTTATTGTGGTAAAACATTTTGAGATTGATTTAAAGTGCATAGCACTAAGTGAACAGTGCATGATTAGGTGGGCCACTACTCACCATAATATATCCATGGCTTTGGCGTCAGCCTTAGCCTACCAGAAATAGCCAGTTCTAACACAGGGCTTGAATACGAGTTTGGCAGTTGTACCGCCATACCACCACAGCAGTGGTTACAAAGAGGCCACCGCGGCGGCGGTCTGCTGCCTGCATTATTATGATGTTACCACCGGCCCACGCAGGGGTATTTCTTACGGCAGCGAATGTTTTTTTATGTGTTGAATGTACACATATGCATGACATGTGAAAAAATACCTACTACTAGTACTTTCTCATTGCTGGAATCTTGCCCATATGTGCTCAGTCCAGTCAATGGGTAAATAGTCCAAAACAGGCTTACCTTGATTTGGTCACCAAAAGTGTTATTTTCCTTGGGGTTAAGATGCTGCTGTGAAAGAGGGACCTGGATGAAAGGATCTACGTGGGAGACTAAAGGGAAGAAAAGTATGCAACAAAATTACTTCAATGTTCCTGACTCGAAACGAATGGCCCATTGAAAAGCCAACTCATAATTCGGACGACGTTGAACTTCTCTGTACGCTCCCTGACAGGTGCTTTCTCCATACTGATGCCGTGACGGTCTGTGAATGTCTGGTGGTGGTGCTCTGGCATTCGTTTGTTCTGCAGTCCAACAACATTGTAATATAGTGGGCCCATCACCTAGTCGGCAGGTGTTGAATCCGACTTGACGGTGGTCCCAAGACCACCAAAGTCGTAATTAGGCCAATATTCTTCATGTTTAAATTTTTTTATTTCAACTATTGCCTATATAAAAATATTTTAAAAAATCACAAAAATAATTTACATTATTGCAAAAATAAAAAATAAAATATAACAATATATTAACAAATTTACTTCATTAATTTTGAATCCAATAAAAAGTATATGCTATAAAACACTCCACACCCTTTTTCCCTTTGTACTTCATATCCTGCCATAAAAAATACAACAGAACAAATATAACATTCACACAATAAACAAATACAATAATATGAAGAAATAATTAAGAAAGACCACAAATACAAAATCATTTAAAATTGGAAAAAACAAATTAATTACCATTTCATAACCCCACAAAAACAACATCTTGCTTCTAAAATATTTAAATATTTTAAAAACAAAACAATAGAATACATTTAATGCATGAAATATTGCAATTATATAGAAAACAAAACAATATTCCAGACAGCTGTATTAAATGCAGCACTATTTTTAACAGCGATATTAAATGAAACCCTAAAAATCTATATTCTTACTTGCAATATACTAAACAATTGTATTTTCAGTATCACAACATAAATGCAATGACATTATGGTAAGATGATGTTTCCAACTAAATATTTTGGTAAACCACCATGAATTTGCCACTGTAGAGTGACAGAAATTTCAAGTATTTAATTGAAGCATTGCCAATATTTTTATTTATTTATTTGCCTTCATTGCACACTTTTTAGAAATCTGACTCCAAATAATACTGTGATTTCAACATTTATAGAAGCAATCCTACTCTACTCATCTTTGCATGGCTTCCAAAGACATACCGCTATATGTATCAACAAACCATTTTGCATTTCCTAAATAGCGAATTTTAAGGAATCGCTATTTAGGAAATGCAAAACGGTATGTATGTACAAAATCGCTTTCCAATAGCGATTCCTTAGCATTCCTAATTTGAGATTAGCAAATTGTCATTCGCAAATTACCCCTTCATTTCCATGGGCCAGGAGGCCCATAGGAATGAAAGTGCAATTTGCAATTAGCAATTTGCTGATCGCAAATTAGGGATTTTTCCAAGGGTGCAGGGGTGTCTCAAGAACACCCTGCAGCACCCCTGAAAAAGACATTTGGGGGCATATGGCGCACATACATGCCCTAAGGGCATGTATGGGCGTCATATGGCACCTTTGGGTTTTTTCCAAAAAGCTTTTTGATAAGAATTCGCAAATTACCACCAACTAGAAGTTGGTGGTAATTTGCTAATCCTTAATGGCATTTTTTCCATAATATTTGTTTGATACATTGCATTTAAGGAATCGCAAAATTTGCAATTCCTTAAGTGCAATCGCAAAATAAGGATTAGCAAATTTTGCTAATCCTTATTTTGCATCAAACTTGTTTGATACATTCCATTTGTCCATTTAGCATTCGCAAAGGCCGAAATTCGCAGAATTTCGGCCTTTGCGAATGCTAAATAGCTTGATACATATAGCGGATATTTGTTTATTTGCTTTCTTAAAACAATCGTGCCTTTCCACCTGATCCTTCTGTATAAAAACGAACACAATATAAGCCTATTCAGTATGTGAGACAAGGAAAGGATGGCACATCGTGACATAAAATTAGACACCTGGGGCTGTATTATGGAAGGTGCCCTGGGGGCACAATGGGCATGTCCACCCACTTTGCGTGCCTCCTGGGCCCTTTGGTATGACAGAAAGGGCTGCAGATGCATGTGTTACCCTTTCTGTAATACAGATAGTGCTGGGGCAAATATAGCACCAGTGCTAACACTTGAGGTTGGTCCCTCAGTTGAATTGGGGTGTGGTCCCATGCAAATGAGGGAACCCTTTGCCTCTGCGCTCACACTGTATTATACCTGCAGGTACAGAGGAAAAGAAGCTGTCTGGAGACGCACTGACAGTGCACCACCTAAAAGGTGGTACCTTGTCAGGGCTCCTCCTTGAGGGCAGCCCTCTGGAGGGTATAAAGAGGGTCCTGCTGACCCCCTAGACATCCCCTTGCAGGCGGGTGCAGTCCCTCACCGCACCCACCCATAAGGTGATCTCTCACCCCTCCTAAAAGTGCAGGCAGGTTGCCGCCTGCACAGTGAAACATGGAGTGGTGGCTTCAAAGCCGCTCGTTTTTTCACTTGAATGTACTTCAGTAGGAAGCTGGCTCTCTATATAGTGCCTTAAAATGAAGTACACTGTGCAGGGAGTCCAGTGGATCCCTTATTGGTATACAGAGGTAAAATTAGGTAGTTAGGCTTATCAATGGGTAGTATTACGCCTGTGTTGTACTCACAGAGGCAATAAATGAGACACACACTCTAGAATAAATCAGAGGCCAATTTGTAAAGAAAAATATTTCTATATAATTTTACAGACCAAGACAAGAACTTCATTTCGGGTAAGTAGCAAGGCCAGGTCCAATGTTCCAGCAGCAGAGGTTCAGGAGCGTCCCGGATTTGGCCAGTACCAGGACGTTGAGGTTGATTGTAGCAGGAGCTACGAAGAAGGGGGTCACCTCAAAATACACTTCACAGCTGGTCTTAAAGGTAAGTGCAGGGGGGTCCCACTCAAAGGAGCAGGTTTCAAGGGCCTCTGGACCATGGGAGCACAGCTAGTTTGTCGTTACCCAGGCCAGGCGGACTGGGAGCACAGAAGATAGGGCAGTCAAGCGTCATGTGTCGAGATGGTCCTCGCGGCCAGAGGCAGAGGATTGCAGAGGGGATTCTGGGGTAACTGGGTCACTCATAGAATGGTTTGCAGAGGTCTCAAGTTTCCTCGATGGGTGTCTGTGTCCTGTGTTGTTGAAGTCCAGATTGACCTCTTTCTTCTTGGTGTTCAGGGTAGTGGGTCAGTTACCCCAGGTTTGGGAACGGCAAGTCTCTGGTAGGTTCTGGTATTCTTCCACTTGTTTGGGGGGACAAAGCTGAATCTTTGGATCAGTTGTACCTCTACTTGCTTAGGTGCTGCATTGGAGTCTCCGTGAAGCAACAGTTCAGTAAACCGGACTTTACAGTTTGGTGCCTGCATGCTGCAGGGGAGGAGCTCCTCTTCTTAAAGGGATGTTCTTGGCAATTTGTCGAAGGCTGTAGTTGCCCTGGGGACTTGGAGGCCTCACAACTGTAGGATATTCTAGCACACCACGATTGGTGAGTCCTAGAAGCAGCCAGCAGGGTTTGGCACCAATTTTCTGCGCCAGGTCTTCAATTCTTTGGTCAGCAGCTCTTGCTTGTCAATTACTCTTCTTAGGTCCAATGAATCTAAGTTGCAATGCCCAGGGATGCCCCCTAAATACTAACTTTTGGTGCAATAAAGGGGGAGACAGGTAGTAGCCAATGGGCTACCTACCTTTAGGGTGGCTACACCCTCTAAGTGACCACTTACTGTGGGAAGGGGCTCTACTCTGGCCCTGATAGGCTAATTCCTGCCATCCCAACGTGGAGGAATTAGAAAAGTTGTGTCCACATCACCTGCCCTCTCTTAAGTGCAGCACTGGCTGGATGTGGGAACACTTAATTTAACTGGTTTTCCTGCCTGTTCTCCCGCCAACTGTGGACCAGGACAGGAGGGTTGGCATCCTCCACTATCTAGAGATGCCTGGCTTGCACTTCAAAGGTGGCATTGACTTTGAGGTTTCCCACCTTGGAATGTCTTCCCTGCCTGGAGGAGATGCAAAGCATCTTCGCCCAGAGCAGGCTTTGTTCCTGCCCTGTGAGAGTGCCTCTCACACCACCAGGTAAGAAATATGTCTGGTGGTGGCAGGCTGGCTAATACTAGTCAGAGACCACACCAGTGCTTGGTAGGATTTCAGGGGTGCATCTATTAATAAATCCAACACAGGCATCAGTGAGGATGTATTAAGACAATATGTTTGGTACCTAACATCTTAGGGTAGAGTGAAGCCAACATGTACATACGAAACTCGCAATGACAAGTGTCCATGCCATGCACTCTCTATGACTTCCCTGTGCATTTACAATATCCAAGGATGGTTTAGATATTGCAGGGTCATTTCTGGTCATGCAGAGATGTCCACACATGGGATATGGTGCACCCTGCTTTAGGGCTACAAGGCCTGCAGTAGGGGTGACTTACCTATACCTTTTGCAATGTATGTGGGCATGACACACATTGCTGTGTGCCATGTCGACTCTTTGGTTTTCTCTGCATCAAGACATGCAGCCTGCAATGGCTGTTTGATAGGTCTTGGTGAGAGGTCCCTGGGGCGGTACAATGTGTGTTGTAGCCCCAGTGGACCCTCTTCAGTCTTCAGGGGTGCCATTTACTAGGGACTTACAGGGGTTGCTGAAGATGTGCCACTTGTGGTTGAGTTCACTGAAAGAACACTAGTACTGGGGAACTGGTTAGTAGGTACCTAGTACACCGAGTCAAAAATGCAGCAGAAACCAGGTAAAAAGTGGGTGGGGGTACTGCAACAAAATCCCAGGGGCCTCATTTATGAGGCCGTGCGTGAGTTTTGCGCTTCCGATGTGTCACTTTTTGTGACGCATTGGCGGCGTAAAACATGCATCGTGTTGCGCACTATTTACAAAGTGACGCATCTAAGCAGATGCGTCACTTTGTAAACCCCTGCGCTACATTTTACCTGCGTCAGGTATAATGTATGCAAAGGGGGCGTTCACACGCAAAAAGCCTCGTAATAGTGACGCAGTGAAATCTATGAGATTTCACTGCGTCACTTTTAGGACGCTGGTGCGCCAAAATCTTGCGCCTGCCTCACAGCAGGCGTAAGACTGATGCAAGCCCTTTCACATGGGGCTTTCCCCATGTGAAAGGACGCATTGCTGGAGTTGCGTCACTTTTGTGACACACCCCAGCAATGCGTGACTTTTGCGCTTACAGATACGTCAGAAATACTGACGTATCTGCAACTCCTTGCGACATGATGCGTCATATTATAAATATGACGCATCAATCATGTTGCAGGGAGAGCGCAGTGAAAAGTGACGCATCGCTGTTTTCACGCAGCGATGCGTCACTTTTCATAAACAAGGCCCCAGTTTCCCACAGCTGCCCCCAGGGCAGCACAACTATGCAACTGCTCTGTGGGCAGCGCATTCAATGTCATAGGGGGCACTTTCCCTGCTTGCAACAAGCACACCTGTTTTAAGGTGTGCCATGGCGCAAACATGGAAAGTGCGCCCTATGTTCAATAGGGCCCCTGAATCATTGAGAGAGGGTCCTGGAGACATCTAAAAGGAGATATTCGAAGGCAGGGAGGTAAGTGACTGGGAAACACAGAGATTAATAGGCATGAGATCAGTCAGTCTCTTAACCACAGACATAGCAAGACTGCAAACAGAAGAATGTACCCTACACACACTAGAGGCAGGCAGAAAATCACAATACCCACCATCCTCCTAAATAGTCTCATCTCACAGAGCGCTGACAAGGAAAACCTAACTGGCTAATGACACTGATCACACACCATTTAGGAGGAAGGGCTTCTCTTGATGAATCCACATTGGAGAGACAATAGTCTGCACTAGGTGATCTTAGCTTAGGCAAGACGTCAAAGGAGAAGCAAACGATGGGGCAGATTTACAAGCCCCTTGCGACACTTATACGCCGCCGTTGCATCACTTTTGTGACGCAGCAGCGGCATATACAATGCGCCACTATGCGACATATTTACAACATGACGCATCTAGTGAGATGTGTTGCGTTGTAAAGCCCTGCGCTACTTTATACCTGCGTCAGGTATAATGTATGCAGGGTGGACATTCTGTCGCAAAGAAGCCCCATAAAAGTGACGCAGGGAAATCTACAGGATTTCACTGAGTCACTTTTACGTCCCGCTGCATCAAAACCTTATGCCTGCTTATAGCAGGCGTAAGGAGTGACGCAGCATAGGAAGTATAGGGCACCCCTGAGCAGTGCTGGAGTTGCGTCACGCTTGCGACACAACTCCAGCTCTGCGTCACCTTTAGGCAGTCAGATGCGTCATGCATCTCTCTATACTTGCGCCATGGAGCGCCGCATTGTAAATGCTGCACATCCATGGTGGCGCAAAGGGTTTCAACCGTCACAAAAAATAACTGGCGCATCCCTGCTGAAATGCATAGCATAAAGTAATATAACATAGCTCCTAAAATCCCAGCAGCTCTTCTCTTAGCCATTATGGACCATAAAATATTGCACGGTTCGTCTTGTAGGTCATGTAAAATCATTTCTAATTTTAAGCAGACATCCTTCCATGCCAAAATGAGCAAACAGGCCCGCATATCTTTTCAGCTTTTATTTCCCAATAAAATTGTTTTCTATGATTTAAAGTCTCTTTAGGAGTCTTTAACCTTTTCATAATCTCCTCAGTGACTCTGGTTGTCATATTAGGAAATAAAGAGATATTTTACATTATTTGAGACCATCTGCCATACTCGAATTCCCGCTTAAAATTTACGACTAAAGGAAAGGCATTTTGCACTATACTTTTTGGCCTTTAAATATTTTGCCAGCAATGAGTCCTTATCTGTATTACTGAAATACAAAACGCCTTGAATGTATTTTTTGGCCACCGAGCTCTTGCTAAATTTAGTATTCTAACAACATTTTTGTATCGTAAGGATAAAAATGATTTATTTCTACTGTAGCTCCATTACTTCAGACTGGATTTCTTCATTCTTCCTAGTAGATTAGAATACGTGTTGATCATCCAGCCAACTTTGCCTCTAAAGATAACTTTGAATATTTCAAAGTCTGCAATACCACCCCCAGTGCTGTTTTCTTGAAAGAAGTGTAGACTTTCCTTCTTGACCCATAATATAATTAGTGCACCAGGTGCAGTGACACTGTGGCCAGTTGTATAAGGGCTTTACTACACCTCAATTATAGTTGTGTTTTACTACCATACTAGGGTAAGGGAGTTCATTTCCGCGCTTGCCCTCGGGCCCATAGTACCTTTACTGCACCACTGAGTCTGTTTCTCGTTTAAAATGTCTCTATCAGTATAAATTGAACCTGGGATTTGTATGGGGACATACAGGACATGTACACCTACATGAGTTGAGAAGTGCATGGGTTCTATCCCCACATTTTTAGTTTCTTGCAGCAGGCACTGAGAAACCCAACGATTATGAGATTTGAAATAAAACCTTTAAAGGAAAAGGAGAAATTTTGACATTTGGAACATTGTGTAGGTCCCAATGCTCATAGTACTTAAATCAGTACCTATCTTGGGGCACTAGACAAAGGGCCAGATGTACGACCATTCGGTTTAGCGGGTTGTAAATTGCACAGAATTGAGATTCGCAATTTGCGACTCGCTAAACTGAATGTACAACAGTGTCTCAGACACTGTTCGAGATTCCAAATGGGGTCGCAAATTGCATGCCACATCAATATCCATGAGAAAAGCACAATTTACGACCCCATTGGGAATGGCTGGGACTCACAGGGATCGTGACCTACTGGGGTCAGCAGACCACCATGTCTGTGACTGATTTTTCAATAAAGCAGTTTTTTAAAAATTCTGCCCGTTTTCCTTAAAGGCAGGTAGTGGTTCCTGGGACCACTGCCTGCTCTTAAAAAATATTTTCGCACCCATTAATAAAGGGGAAGGGGTGCCCTGGGAACACCTTCCCATTTGCGAGGGGTTTACAACCTACTTGAAGTAGGTGGTATACTGCGATTGTTTTGTGACCACAAATGCGGTCACAAAACAATCATACTTTGGTATTAGACTTGCTATTAGGGAGGGACTCGCTTGGCACGCCCCTTCCTAATACCGAGTCACAAACCATATGTTGTGAGTTGCTAGTAGGTTGCTAATAGGTTAGCGACTTGCTAAATATGGTTTGTGCATGGGGCAGACCAATTTTGCGGTTGTAAATGTGCTGAATTCCCATTTGCATCCGCAAAAAATGATCGTACAACATCTAAATGTCTACATTTCGCACCTTTCAGCATTGGACTATTACTTCAATGCAATGGTGGCAGACAATTCAGATTTGTTTTATTAGAGATTAACACAGCCCTCTTTTTAGGTAAATTTGAAGTGTGTGCTCTGACTGAGAATATCTGGGCCTGTGTAACACACAGCGTGAGAATGCAACCATGCACCCCACACCCACATTATGCAATCAGTGTAACATACATTGGGCATGAAATACCAGCATTACGAACTGCCCTAGATTATAAGACTAGGCACAGGCCATCAGTGTACCGAGGAGCACATGTCCAGATTTAGCAATCTCAAATATATACATTGCATACCGATCATCATAGTAGGAAATGTATAGCTTTCCACAAGTGACAGTGTCCTGAATATTACACTACCTTTGTTTTATTAAAGAACATTGCACTTGCCCAATTAGTTAAGCTTGTAGTATTCCTTAACTAAATGTACGATTCAGTCTAGGAAACATTTTACTGAAGAAATTATAATCCAGATCCGACATTAATGTGGTATTTCACATTTAATAACATTGTATTTTCACTAGCAAGATGACCACTCCAAACTCTGAAGCGAAACAAACTGAGGTTTCCTTGTGCTTGCCTCCAGGTTGGTTTCGCTCTCTGTATGGGTCGTGTGACAGTGGTGAGGTTATTCTTCCCAATCCTAGATAGCCACTTAAATTGAGGATTACTAGGGATAATGTTTTTCGGACTAACAATTCACCATGGCTACCTTTCTTCCTTCTTTAGTCACTTTGTGCTTCGTTAGCCTCATATTATCTCTCTGGGACTTTTCACACTGAAGACCATCCCATCCTGATAAAAGGCATAAACAAAGACACACTTTGTGTTACTGTCCGCAGCTGAATCACATCTTTAATCACTGACCATGAGCAGATAACCTGCCTACCTCTCTTTCTACCCGCACTGAAAAGTGTGCCGAATAGTGATGGATCCTGACCCTAACGTTGTTCAATGCTATTAGACCTGAACCTCTCTGTAGGGTCATCCCCAAATGTTTTGCCTTAATCCTCCTCTTTTCTGAACCCTTTTTTGTTGGCACTTTAAAACTGTTAACCAGTGCTAAAGGGCTAATGCTCACTTCCTAAAACAAGGTAAAAACGAGCTTACACCCATGGGCACATTTAATTTACTTATTAGTCCCTAGTAAATTAGTACTAAATGCACCTAGAACGTGTGAATTAATTGCTACTGGTGGGCCTGCAGCACGTTTTTTTCCACCCACTTAAGTAGCATTTTTAAAGATGCCTCAGAATGTTTTAAACTACTAATCTGACTTGGCAAAATAAACCTTTTCTCAAGCCGAAATCTCCATTTTAATACATTTTAGTTGTCCCTAGGGTAGGCCCTAAACAGCCCATAGGGCAGGGTGCATTGTATTTAAAAAGCTGGACATGTAGTTTTAAGTTTTACATTCCCTGGTAGTGAACAACTACTAATGGGTCTATTACGATAGCGGTCGGTAAAGCACCCGACCGCCATGGTAGTGAAAATCAACCGCCCGCCCGTACCGCAGAAAAACTGGCGGTACAATTAGGATCAACCGCCAAAAACATCAGACTGCAGCGGAACGAGGGAACAAAAAAAGCCCGTAGTGGGCGGAGAAGGCCAAATTCCTTCCGCAGAGGTCGGATTCGCGGTGGAAAATCACCAAACCGCCGCCAGGACAGCGGGGAGACCGCACAGGAAATTAGGATATCCCCTATGTGACCGCAGCACCTTCCGCTGTCTCCGACCGCCGCGGTCGCAAACAGTAAAAAATGGTAGAGCCGGCGGAAGAGCTGTAGCATAGCCACCGCTGCGTACGCTCCGTGACAAAGATTGCGGTTGAAAGAAAAAACTCACAACAAGGCCACGGAGTGCACACAGCAAACTAGCCCTGCCCCCAAAAACACCTAACACACCCCAATGGCACACCCACGTGACAACTACAAAAATACAAATCCCAAGACAACCCACACAACACACCTGACAGCAATCCCCCATTTTGACACACCCACATGGCTGAGTATAAAACCAGCCCCTTCCCTGACCACAATCCTTGCAATACTCCAAAAGTGAAGGGACATACACCACAGCTGAAATGAGAGGCAAATCAACACTCCATCACTACTCATACCACACACAGCACCACCAACTTTTCCACACCTGCACCTCCAACCCCTCTGCACATCACACACCAGACACATCACTCCTACCCCCAACCACTTACACCCCAGCCCCTCTAACCCCTCTGCACATCACACACCATGGCTCCACAGAAAATGCCCATATTCACAGAGAGTGAGTTGACAGTCATGGGAGATGAGATAATCAGAGTAGAACCACAAGTGTTTGGTAGCCTGGTCCAACAGACTCCATTAGCCTCAAGAGCACAAATGTGGGCAAGAATAGTCAAAAAGTTCAATGCCGTAGGGACCATCCCGCGCTCCAAGCAGCAAATCATGAAGCAGTGGCATGACTTGATGAGGGTTTTCAAATAAAAAAGGAACAAGAACCGTGAGCTGGCTCAGAGGACTGGCGGTGGCCCTCCCATTCCACCAAGAACATTCACTGCATCGGAGGAGAAGGTGCTTGCCATACTGCATCCAGAGAGTCTCAAAAGAAAACCAGGGGGAGTGCAGGCTGGTAAATACAAACAAATGTAGACCATTATACTGCTATGTACTGTCCAGCACAACTACAAAGCTATATCTCAGAGGCACAAGTATATTCAAATGCACCACAATATCCAACATTTAGATGGAGTGGATATTACATCTGTGGGACATGTGTCCCACAGATGTAATATCCACTCCATCTAAATCACCCTAAAGGTAGACAACACATACAGGGTTGTACGTCTCCAGGCACCCAGCACTACAACTCCCAACAGGTCCCCCAGTCCCATCCCTGATCAGGATGTAGCACTCTCCCACCCAGAAGTATGTGCCAGCCATCATATGGTTCCCACTCACCTAACAGATAGGTAGATATCTTCCCAGGTTGTTCTGTTTGGGGGGGGCTTACAATACTACTCCCAGCATGCTCCCTTGTTCCTCAGCCGAGCAAGGTGGAGCACTTCCCACCCATATAGAAGCATTTTTTACCCTCATCTAACAAGTAGGTAGCCATCTTTCCAGGTTGTGTTGTTTGGTGTGGGAGGCCTGCACTACAAATCCCACCAGGCACCCCTGTCCCACCCCTGAGCAGGATGGAGCACTCCCCACCTACCCAGAAGCAAGTGGCAACCATTGCATTGTTCACCCTCATCTAACAGGTAGGTAGACATCTTCCCAGGTTGTGCTGTTTGGGGGTGGGAGACCTGTAATACCACTCCCAGGATGCTCCTTTGTTCCCCAGCTGAGAAATATGGAACACTCCCCACCTGTCAAGGGTGCCTCTGCTTGCCAATCACGGTTCTCTAGTTCTTGCACAGGAACAGATGATGCTAGCTTCTCGACACCCACTTCCAATTTATCAGAGCCAGAGTTAGATCATGGCACTAATCCATCAGAAAGGGGGAAGGGGGAAATTGGATAAAATAACAAACGACAAGAGAAGAGACTGGTCCTGAACCTTCGGTTTCCCTGCTTGGGTCTTCGTCAGCTAATCAGCTCGCCGAAGATACCTGAGGGAACTAAGCATACACAACAATTATCAGGCTAAACCTATCTAACTACTCTCTTTTTTCTTCTCTCGCTCTCTCTCTCTCTCTCTGTGAAGCATTACCTACCCTAGGTCCTACAGTGACCCGCTTCTCTTCTAGGAGTTTGATGTGTAACTTTTCTTCTTGCTAGTTAGTAGAACACCACATCTGTAATTACAGTGACAAAATTAATTCCTGACCTTCTTTTCTACTCTATTTAAATATATCTTTATTATTATGGAAGAACCTACCAGACTCTATTATGTGTGCTGACTTATAATTGGATTCTCTTATTATTCAGTGGTATTCTTGATGACTTCTTTTATGTCTTACTTCTTGCCCCTTTTGTCTTTTCAGGGTTCTCAAGTTGCTGGCTTAAGCTCAGGTAAGTTGTCCTCTTCTAATTTTATTTGGCTAGTCTTTTACCATTTCTCCTGAATTTCTTCATTCACTCGAAAAATAACTGACTTCTTTTCTTCTCTAGGTGCTATTTGCTGTCTTAGCGGTAAGTATTTCTTATTAACGCTATTAACAATTTAACTTTAAATATTTCTCTTTCCTCTCAGCTATCATGTAAGTCTTTTGCCACTTAGCTTCGTTTTCACTTCTTTTCTCTGTCAGGTCACTGAAATGCGTCTTTCTCCGGAGCTCCGCACTGCCTTGAAACCGCTCGAACACACCTCCGAATCTCTCTCCGTGTGGCGAGTCTTTGACTTTAAACTTGGAATGAACTTCACAAGATTTCCGGTGACTTCTAACCCTTAACCAAACCTTTACTAAGAAAAAACTCTGAGCGCTCTGTAAAAGTCTTGCTATCTCGGCAAACGCTTCAGTGAAGTGCGCACTTTCCCAGGTGCGCGAGCGTCACCAAAACTCCCTGCAGACGACCGCGGATCACTAGAATGCTGACCCCAGCTCCCTGGCGGCCATCTTAAAGTTACGCAAATGCCACAGGGTTGACCAAAGAGGGTTTCTAGTCAGTCTTCCTCCCCAATTGATTCCGAGCACTTTTGCTGCTTTGTGTACTGGCCTGAATTGTGGTTCAGAATTGTTAGGGATCCTGACAGTACCCCCACCAAAGATGGTCCTCCCAATCTTGGTTTGGTGGGATATATTTGATGAAAGAGTTTGACTAGTCTAGGAGCGTGAACATCTGAATCCAGTTCCCAAGACCGCTCCTCTGGTCCATAGCCCTTCCAGTCGATCAAATAATACAATTTTCCCCTCACTAACTTCGAATCCAGGATTTCCTTGACCTCAAACTCCAATCCAGTCTCTAACTGAATTGGCAGTGGAGTGGATTCTTTTCGTAGATTTGGAGCAGATTTTTTCAATAATGAGACATGGAACACTGGGTGGATTTTGAGTTTTGGCGGCAATGTCAACTTGTATGTCACTGGATTTACTTGCTCCGCTATGGGATAAGGGCCACTGAATCTTGGTTGAAATTTTTGATTGCCCTTTAGCCTAAGATTTTTTGTATTCAACCAGACTTCATTCCCCACCTCCAGCGGGGGAGGTTCTTTTCTTTTTCTGTCTGCATACATCTTGTATCTTTCCTTAGCCAGTTCTAGGTTCTTAGACGCTGATCTATGAACTAAACCTATGTGAGATACTAAATCCTTAACTGCGGGGACAGGACTCTCAAAATCCTGCACTGAGGAATTAGGATGTCTACCGTAATTCAAATAGAACGGGGAATACCCAGTGAACACATTCTTAGCGTTGTTAAAGGCAAATTCTGCTGTCCATAAGTAGTCTAGCCATTCCCCACTTTGTTTCAAAGTGAATAGTCTTAGATATTGTTCCAGCTCCTGATTCACTCCCTCAGTTTGTCCATCTGTTTCCGGATGGAAACTGGTGGAATATCGTGTCTCTACTCCCAGACTCTTCATAAAGGCCCTCCAGAAATGGGAAACAAACTGGCTCCTCGGTCGGAGATTATGACCTTAGATATCCCATGTAATTTCACTACCTGTGTACCAAAATGAGTAGCTAACTGTTTTGCTGTTGGAATTCCCTTTAAGGCCACGAAATGTGTCATTTTTGTGTATGCATCTACTACCACTAGAATTGTGTTAAACCTCTGACAGGATGGTAAATCAGTGATTAAATATAGGGTCACAGTGTGCCAAGGGAAGGGAGGAACAGGTAGTGGCTGCAACAACCCCTTGGGAACTTGCCGTTCTGATTTTCCCTGAGCGCATATCTCACAGGTCTTTCCATATTGTTCAATATCTCTAGTCATTTGTGGCCACCAATATTTTCATTTTATTAGCTCCACTGTCTTGAGCTCTCCTTTATGTCCTGCTAGCAGATGATCATGACATTCCTTCATAGCTTGCGTCTGCAAAGCTGAAGTTGGCAGATACAATGCTCCTTCTCTGTAGGGTAAATCATTGAAAATTTCTCTTCCATCCTCTTGCTGGGCCCATTCCTGCATTTCTTGAGGAGGTAAGACTCGGACTATCTGCTCCTTGAAACTCAGAGTATCTGTGGCGCTAATTATTTTATAATCAGGTATGATCGTTTGGGTGTTTGTTTGTTTCTTCTCCTCTCCCGTTCCCATTCGAGATAAGGCATCCGCCTTTCCGTTTTGAGTTCCTGGCCTGTAAGTTATTACAAAGTCATAGTCAGCAAAATACAATGACCAACGAAGCAGTCGGGGGGTTAGGGTTCTAGCTGACTTCAAAAATGTGAGGTTGCGATGGTCAGTATAGACTGTAACTACATGGTGAGCTCCCATGAGATAATGCCTCCATTCCTTGAAGGCATCCTTAATTGCCAACAGCTCTTTCTCCGTAATTGTGTAGTTGATCTCAGCTGGTGTTAATTTTCTCGAACGATAGGCCACTGGGTGCAACTGGCCTGTTTCCTTGTTTCTTTGAGAAAGCACTCCTCCTACTGCAAGATCGGAAGCATCGGTTTCAACATAAAAAGGTTCCATAGGATTCGCGTGAAGAAGAATGGGTGCTGAGGTGAGCTCACATTTCAAGGACTTAAAGGCTAATTCTGCTTCCTCTGACCATTCAAAGCGTGCTCCCTTCTTCAAAAGCCGATTAAGTGGCAAGATTCGTCGAGAGAATTCACTGATGAATCTTCGATAGAAGTTGGCAAACCCGATGAACGCTTGTACTTCCTTGACACTGGTTGGTGACTTCCATTCAAGTACTGCCTGGATCTTCCGTGTGTCCATCTTGATTCCTGATGGTGAGATCACGAAGCCCAAAAATTCCACTTGAGTGACACTGAAGGCGCACTTCTCCAATTTGACAAATAATGTATTCTCCTGTAGTCTCCGTAGAACTCCTCGAACCTGTTTCTGATGCTCCTGGGTATCCGCTGAATAGATTAGTATATCATCTATGTATACAATTGCACATTGATCAATGTATTCACTGAGTACGTCATTAATGAAGTGTTGGAATGCTGCAGGAGCATTACATAACCCATAGGGCATCACCTGGTATTCAAATAGCCCAAAACGAGTTCTGAAGGCGGTATTCCACTCATCACCCTCTCGTACCCGAATGAGGTGGTAAGCTCCTCTTAAATCCAACTTCGTGAAAATCTGAGCCCCCTTAACCTGATCCAACAAGACTGAGATAAGTGGAAGAGGATATCGGTTCTTCTTGGTTATTCTGTTTATTGCACGACAGTCTATGCACGTTCTCAACTCCCCCTCTTCCTTCTTGGGCACAAAAAAATGAGGCGAAGATACAGGGGATTGGAAAGGGCGAATAAACCCGTTTGCCAAATACTTGTCGATATACTCCCTCAGATGGTGATGTTCTTTTTCCGTCAAGGCGTATACCCGACTACATGGCAAATTAGCTCCTGGTTCGAAATCAATTTTGCAATCGTAAACACGATGCGGTGGCAGTTGTTCAGCTTCCTGTTCATTGAATACATCTTCAAAATCTTGGTATTCCGGAGGTATTATTTGCGTGTTTATTACACACACTGAAGCTTCCGCTGAACATAAAGCATGTGCCGGATTCTCTTCTTTCGCTTCTTCTTGATTTCCGAAACAATTCTCTCTGCAATAGGTTGAAGTCATTGCTATTGTTCTGCTGCTCCAGTCAATTGTTGGATTGTGCTCCGTGAGCCAAGGAAGTCCTAGGATGAGCTGAAACTGAGGGGCATCAATCAAATTAAAATGAATGGCTTCCCTATGCCCATCATCCCAAATTAACTGTACCAGCTCGGTGTGACTTACAATGGGTCCTGAGGAAAGATTGGTACCATCTATTGCTCTAACTGGTTCACTTTTTGCTTTAGCGATTGCCTGCAGCCTGATTTTTGCTGCAAATTTCTGGTCGCAAAAATTGCCAGTGGCTCTAGAATCTACCATTACCGCCACTCCTTTCATGGTTTCTTGGCGAAACTTAATCGTCATGGACAAGATCAAGTGTGGCGAAGAAGACTGTAGTGTATTTGCCAAACAATGTTCTGATGGAGTTTTTTCTTCGTTCGCATCCACCTGTACAACTCCCTCTACAGGTGGTGCTGCAAGTTTTCCTTCGGCTTGAAAAGGCTTTTTGGTTTCTTTGGGCAATTTCGTACAAAAAGCCCACTTGAGCCACAGTACATGCATAAATTATTGGTTCGCCTTTTTTCCTTTTCTTCCTTGGAAAGTGGATCCCTGATGGCTCCTATCTGCATCGGCTCCGGACCTGAATATCCTTCCGCGCTCCTTCCCACATCTGTCCTCGCTCTATCAAACTGAGGAACCATACTTCTGGACTCCCGCTTTCTCTCTCCTCTTCGCTCTCCTTGACGGAAATCCAGTTCCAATACCAGATCAATCAAGGCGGATATTTCCGTAGGACGGTTCGGTATCTGCGCCAACCCATCTTTCAACTCATCTCGCAGACCACAATAAAAGATTGTTGTTCGCTTACTTTCCTGCCAATCGGTCTCCATGATGAGTTTATTGAATTGGGCCAAATACGCCACTAGATCTCGATTCCCTTGCTGAAGCTGCAACAACTCATTATCCACTGCTTGGGAGATTCGTCTTCTATCGAATATTCGCAAAAATTCTTTGTTAAACTCGTCGTAGTTTAGCAAAAGAGGATCATCACGTGACACAATCGGCATTAACCAGGCTGCCACGTCTCCACTTAAGTATGATAGAATAAAGGCTACTTTAGATTGCGCATCTGGGAAAAGAGAAGGGCGGCACATAAAATGCAAAGAACATTGCGTGATAAATACTTGTGCCTTCTGTGGGTCCCCACTAAACCTCTCAGGGGCAGCCAAAGGTATTACAGGAGACAAGGAATGGATAACCTGTGTTGTTAACTGATTTGTGTTCCACCCAGAAGTGGAAGGACTCTCTCCTACCGAGTATCGTTGTCTCATTCTCTGTGCTAACTCTGCCGTTTCTTTTCTTGAATTCATAACCTCTTGTCTTAGACTTTGATTTTCTTCTTTTACCGCTACTAACTCTTTCTGTATGGCTTCCAAAACCGCTCCCAGGGTCTGCAAATTCATTCCCTCAACCATTCTGTTCAGGTGCAAGTTTAATACATGGGCACTTCACTCTGTCAAGGGTGCCTCTGCTTACCAATCACGGTTCTCTAGTTCTTGCACAGGAACAGATGATGCTAGCTTCCCGACTCCCACTTCCAATTTATCAGAGCCAGAGTTAGATCATGGCACTAATCCATCAGAAAGGGGGAAGGGGGAAATTGGATAAAATAACAAACGACAAGAGAAGAGACTGGTCCTAAACCTTCAGTTTCCCTGCTTGGGTCTTCGTCAGCTAATCAGCTCGCCGAAGATACCTGAGGGAACTAAGCATACACAACAATTATCAGGCTAAACCTATCTAACTACTCTCTTTTTTCTTCTCTCGCTCTCTCTCTCTCTCTCTGTGAAGCATTACCTACCCTAGGTCCTACAGTGACCCGTTTCTCTTCTAGAAGTTTGATGTGTAACTTTTCTTCTTGCTATTTAGTAGAACACCACATCTGTAATTACAGTGACAAAATTAATTCCTGACCTTCTTTTCTACTCTATTGAAATATATCTTTATTATTATGGAAGAACCTACCAGACTCTATTATGTGTGCTGACTTATATTTGGATTCTCTTATTATTCAGAAGTATTCTTGATGACTTCTTCTAAGTCTTACTTCTTCCCCCTTTTGTCTTTTCAGGGTTCTCAAGTTGCTGGCTTAAGCTTAGGTAAGTTGTCCTCTTCTAATTTTATTTGTCTAGTCTTTTACCATTTCTCCTGAATTTCTTCATTCACTCGAAAAATGACTCACTTCTTTTCTTCTCTAGGTGCTATTTGCTGTCTTAGCGGTAAGTATTTCTTATTAACGCTATTAACAATTTAACTTTAAATATTTCTCTTTCCTCTCAGCTATCATGTAAGTCTTTTGCCACTTAGCTTCGTTTTCACTTCTTTTCTCTGTCAGGTCACTGAAATGCGTCTTTCTCCGGAGCTCCGCACTGCCTTGAAACCGCTCAAACACACCTCCGAATCTCTCTCCGTGTGGCGAGTCTTCGACTTTAAACTTGGAATGAACTTCACAAGATTTCCGGTGACTTCTAACCCTTAACCAAACCTTTACTAAGAAAAAACTCTGAGCGCTCTGTAAAAGTCTTGCTATCTCGGCAAACGCTTCAGTGAAGTGCGCACTTTCCCAGGTGCGCGAGCGTCGCCAAAACTCCCTGCAGACGACCGCGGATCACTAGAATGCTGACCCCAGCTCCCTGGCGGCCATCTTAAAGTTACGCAAATGCCACAAGGTTGACCAAAGAGGGTTTCTAGTCAGTCTTCCTCCCCAATTGATTCCGAGCACTTTTGCTAATTTGTGTACTGGCCTGAATTGTGGTTCAGAATCGTTAGGGATCCTGACACTACCCACCCAGAAGCATGTGGCAGCCATTGCATTGCCCTCATCAAACTAACAGGTAGGTAGCCATCTTCCCAGGTTTTTCTGTTTGGGGGTGGAAGGCCTGCAATAAAACTCCCAGCATGCTCCCTTGTTCCGCAGCTGAGCAAGATGGAGCACTCCTCACCCACCCAGAAGCATGTGGCAGCCGTTGCATTGCCCTCATCAAACTAACAGGTAGGTAGCCATTATCACAAGGAGGGCTGTTTGGGGCTGAGAGGCCTGCACTATAACTCCCTACAGGCCCCTCGTCCCACCCCTGAGCAGAATGTAGCACTCCCCTCCCAGAAGCATGTGCCAGCCATTGTATGGTTCCCACTCACCTAACAGATAGGTAGCCATCTTCCCAGGTTGTTCTGTTTTTGGTGGGAGGCCTGCAATACTACTCCCAGCATGCTCCCTTGTTTCCCAGCTGTGAAAGATGGAACATTCCCCACCCACCCAGAAGCATGTGCCTGCCATTGCATGGTTCACCCTCATCTAAAGGGTAGGTAGCCATCATCCCAGGTTGTGCTGTTTGGGGGTGGGAGGCCTGCACTACAACTCTCACCAGGTACCTTTGTTGCACCCCTGAGCAGGATAGAAGCCTCCAGCACACGCACACACACACACAGACAGATGTGTCACAAATCCAACACAGATGTGAAAACAGAACAGGTAAGTAGCCAGTACATGCACCCAGCCATTCCTCTAAAAAAGCATGCTGCCATATGACAACACCAGCCGTCTCATCACACAAAAATACAAACAGATCCTTTTGCCACTCACAGTGTGCAGACATCTAAGCAAATATAACTGTCACAGCAACCAAAGTGTGACACACCAATTCACAGGTAGAAGAAAGTCTGTGCACAATCATGAACAGTACTGAATGCCATGTGTAAGTGCCATGCGGCCAGAGCAGCAAGGACCATATGAAAGCAAAGAAAGCATGGTTGGTGGTACAAATTTAGATTTGCACATGACATGACAAAGGTATGCATGAAATGACAATGGTCAGTTCAAGCTTAGATGTAACGTCTAGATGGCAATATGTCCCTGTAATCACAAAAATATGCACGTGGTGCATGGTATGTTTCAACACATCATACCATGGACAAGTAACATCATGTCCGGAGGTACAGTAGTGTGCATACAAACAATGTGATGATTAGTCAACTGTGTGGTGTACAAACAGTGAATAATACACATCTAACAGAAAGCTTGTGGGGTGCACTCAATGACCATTTCCCCTCTGTCCCACACGTGACCTAGAACTGACTGCAGAGGACATTACCAGCAACCTGCAGAGCCAGTCTTCCCCCCGGAACATGGACTCTCTGATGTTGACTCCTGGGATTCAGAGGACAAGGAGCTCAAAGCTGGCCTATCTGGTGTGCCAGGGTGCAACAGGTCCCAGGACCCCATCGTCCCCCCCACCACATCTGTAGCAATACCAACCTATCCGCATACCCTTGCTGTTATAGTCTGTGCATCCTCCATGACCACCACCACCACCAGTGCTGCCTGCAACACTCTCCCTGTCCCAGAGGATGACCAGCCCACATGACAAACTGAGGAGGGCAGGGAGAGGATACTGGGGCCCACAGTGGTGAGGCAACAGGTCCGTGGCAGCAGGGCAGGTGGGAGGGTAAGGGTCAGTCACAGACCAAAAGATCCTGGGATCGAGGCCCTGGACAACATCAACAGAGTCCTTGGGGCCTATGAACAGGCCCAGGGACGAACGGGCCGGTCAGAAGAAGATTCATGAGAGCTCCTCCTGCTGATGAGGTCCATGGACACCCGCATAGGCCAAATTGTGGACCTCTTGGGCCAGCTAGTGGCGGTAGTGAGGGACAGCCCTGTGCCACAACCAACAATTCCACCTCCCTCTGGTGTGCCGCAGGATGACAGTTCACCAAACTCCCCTGCGGCCACAGAGAGGGGTGAGTCCTCAGACCCCACTGGCCATACAGCAGAGGCTCCCCCTGGCAAGTGACGAAGGGGCCGTCCCAAGAAATCTCTGGGAGTATCCTGAGGCAAAGCACCTGCCAACCGTCAGTCACAGAGCCAGCCATGAAGGCAACCCCCTTCACTATTGCATTAACTTTTTGGACTGTCCTTACCCACACTGCCTTGTGAATGGCATATGTCTGATGGACTACTCGATTCTCTCATTTACCATAACTGTCAACTCACTGCTTCACTAATGACTTCAATGTAAATGTTCACCCCCTCACATGTCACCATTATAAATAAATGCTCCTTACACACATGTCGTTGTTTCTGCTCCATGTTGTGCAGTCTTCACCATGATTACAATGTACCAGGAGCATGGAATGTATGTAGGCAAGAAGAGGCTCAAGGGACCTAGGAAAACACAACAGAACAAGATTCACTAGTCAGGGGTTGGCATCACAGACAGCACACAACACTTACCATCAAGCTACTCCATCATTCACACATCACAATGACCAACAGTGCCAACATACACATCCTGTAAATGTGCCAAAATACCCTGTTCCGGAAACATTGTCAGCCACCACTGAGTCAACTGGCTGCAGTCACAAAGCTCACATACACCTTGCCATGAACAGTGACATCATCAGGCAATGGGTCAGTTGAGCATCGTCACTCACCTTCAAGTGAAGTAGCGGTTGATGAGCTGTTGATGCAGGTTGACACTGTCCTCCTCCCCACTATCCTCGTCACTGGACAAGGGTTGGTTTGCAGGCGGAGGCCTTGACTGCTCATCGGCATCCAGGAGCAGGGGGTTCTCCTTGCGAATGGCCTGGTTGTGGTGCATGCGGCATGCAACTACAATCTGACACACCTTCCTGGGCGAGTACATCAGTGCACCTCCGATCTTGTACAGGCAGCAAAATCGTGACTTCAGGAGACCAACAGTATGCTTCACCACACGACATGTCCTCCCATGGGCATCATTGCAGCAGACTTCAGCAGCTGTCCTGGGATTCCGCAGTGGGCTCAGCAACCATGGTCGGTTGGGATATGCAGAGTCACCTAGGTGTGATAAACACAGAGAAACCTTGTAATGATACTGTGGCAGAGGACAGCATGTCACAAACACAGCACGCTAATTGACTCTGCATACTCACCCACAATCCATGCATGCTCAGGTAGCAGATTAGCCTTCAGCTGTTGTACAATTCCGTTACGCATGATGTATGAGTCATGGGCCAAGCCTGGAAATTTGGCACACACATGCGAGATGATCATATCCGCCTGGCACACCACTTGCACAGTTATGGAGTGGAAATGTTTATGATTCTTGTAGATGCGCACACGTGTCTGTGGTGGAACCAGCACAACATGTGTGCAATCAATGGCACTCACAACATGGGGGATGTGTTCAAGGGCATAAAAATCACCTTTAACATCCGCCAAATCACACCCCCTGGGGAAATGGATATATCCGTCCTTGTAAATCATCATAGCGGACAGGACATCACTCAGCACCATGCTGAACATAGGTTGCGACATTCCACCTGCGCTGGACACCGTGTACTGGAAAGATCCAGAAGCAAAAAAATGCAGGCTGCCATTACCTTAGACATCGGTGTGAAAGCACTCGGATATGTCTTGTGAGGCTGCAGGTGGGGCTCCAACATAGCACATAGGTCTTTGAGGGTGTCTCTATCCAGACGCAATTTCTGTATGACATCCTCATCCTCCATGTCTGCCAGCACTGTGAAGAGATGATGCACATTCGGTCTCCTCCTAGGTGAGATGAGAGTGGACACATGTCAATGCAATCCACCATGAGATGTGTCTGACATCTTACATTTTGACTGACACAACGGCAACAATGACTAGCATCACAGTTGAGCTTACAGCACACCTTACATGTAGGGACACCTTCAGCTACACTAGTCGTACACTTGCCCACCTTTCACACAACAAGTACCTACAAAACAATATCTGACTATGAGAATGCCCTAAGGGATATTGCCACATCTTGCATGAGCAGCCCTGAGAGTAGTTCAGACAGCATAGGTGAGAAATAGGAACACAACTGTCTCATACCTAGCTGCAGTACCTGCCACACCCTCAGGCATAAGTCAAACAGGGCACACATCAACACAATGACCACAGTATGTGTGAGAAAAACAGGTAGGTGCATGAGTCAGGAAAAGTAGACACTCAAATCAGCACATTGTTCAGTAAGACAATCATCACTGTGAGTTTCTCAGCACTTACACACATTGCCATGTGTACCCATTGGAGGGTCCATCACAGCACTGTTCTGAGGGCATGCCCAGCAATATAACAAGGGACATGTGAGGGAGTACATGCCAATGTCCTGAAGCATAAACACAAACATGGCATGTGTAGTCAGCAGTGAGGTAAATGTGACATTGGCATTGTGTGCACAATCATGTGCAATATGATCATGGGGCCATTGTGCACTGTTGAGAACTTCATATTGGCCTATCACACGTGTCCATAGGTGCTGTCAAAGTGCACCACCACCCATATTACGATCATTCATGGCAATGTATGGCACCCAAATCATGGTAGCTACCGCTTGGCACCAGCGTTGTGTCACTGCCAATGCCCAAGACACACTCGCGGTAGTGATAGGCATATACACATGGTAAAATGGCGATTGGCATGCTCCGCATGTGGGTGGGCCTGCACACCTCTTGGTGAGTATTATAACTACAATGTTTTTGAGACAATAGACAAAAAGTTTTTGTGTGTCTGAGTGCAATCTTGCTGTGGGGTACAGCCCTGTATCAAGGCCTGGGATAACCCGAGCCTGCGTGATGCAGAACCTTGGTCCCTAAGGTTTCAAATACAATTGAGACAAAGTAACACAAAGAAAGATCAAAAGCTTATATTGTTCTGCTCCAACAATTTTGAATAACAAAAGTCTCTATAAATACACTTTAGAGTAAACAAGCGCAACTATCCATTGCATGCTTCTGTGTCTAACAAACACTGAATTACACATGTATCCAAAAGTTCAGAAATCATGCCCAATGCATTTCGGGTTATATTAACCCTTCTTCAGGGGTACTTCCAGATAACAATGTGAAGATTATTATTTGTTCCCTCCGTGGAACTACAACAAAACAGGAAATGGGAGGAAATGTCACAAGGTAACACAACAGTGTGAAGCAGTAGGATTTTGACTTAGCTAGAGTTGTGAATGCACTTGGAAATTGAGAATGTGTGGGTCACACCAATGCATAATGTGGCAGCTAGGTAAGCTGAGACTTCAAGAAATAATGGCAGAACATGCCTGAAAGACAGCACATGCAACAGGTGGGCTACGAGTTCAAGAGGTAATGGCAAAGCATGCCTGAAAGACAGCGTGTTCATCTTCAGGTGTCAGATTATAAGTGTGGGTTAAAGCTTTATCCGTTCCGTACAGTTGGTGAAACCATTAGCCATGGAGCGTGAAGACAGGATACAAAAGCTAAGCAGTGTTAAAATTTCATGCAAAAATGTGATGCCCAATTTGAGCCGATGCAAGGTAAAGTCTTACCCGCGTCGCAAGTTGCCTAAACAACAATAACGCCACTGTAAAAATAAGAAGAAAAGTGAGAGTCTCTAAACGTGCCCACAATAGTGATGATTGACAATTAAATGTTAAAGGGAGTTTAAGCTTACCGAGAACCAAACGTTTAAAGGCTTCTTGCTGAAAGACAAAAGACGGTCTTATGTCAACAAACTCTTTGATGTCATAAGGATATGGGATATCAGAGAATTAAAAATACTCGATACACAAAAAAAGCTGCTCACCTCCGAATGCTAGTAATGGGCCACCAGAACGCCACCACTCTAGCCAAACAAACGTACGCCATGACGTAGGTTAGTACGTGAAGTGTTTAAATGCAAGTAACCTAGCAACCATACGCGGAAACCTCGCAGCAGTACGTGAAAATTTTAACTGCCGGTAACCTAGCAACAGTACACGACGTTACTAAAATCATGGTCATTCATGGCAATGTATTTCACCCATATTGCGGTAGCTACCAACTGCCACCAGCGGTGTGTCACCCCCAATGTTCAAGACACACTTGCAATAGTGATAGGATATATACGCATGGTCAAATGGTGGTTGGCATGATCAGCCACCCAAATTGCGGTAGCCACCGCCTGGCACAGCGGTGTGTCACCCCCAATGTTCAAGACACACTTGTAGTAGTGATAGGCATATACACATGGTAAAATGGCAGTTGACATGGAGAGGCGCTAGGGGGCGCACAGCGGAATGGCTGCCTAGCTTTGCAGCTCCGCCGGGCGGGTCGTGATATCGTCTAACAAACATGCTGAAACGGATCACAGCGTGATATCACGCATACCACCGTAGATGGGAACGTGTGGGGCGCAATCGGAGCGATGAAGGAGGACTCCTAAGACACAGATACCCCAGATACAGCTTAAAGTCCACACCGGCTGCGAAATTCAACATGGCGGACGGCACTATGTCAGCCTAGTAAAGACGCAGCGAGCTCAGACCGCGTGATAAACAAAGACTCCCAGCGTTACCCCGTACCTGCAGAAGCCAAGATTGTTCCTGCGAGGAGCGGTACTCACTGCAAGCGAGAGGACTCCGAGCCGGAGGAATGACCGAGTGCGAGTGGAACCCCCTCTGACAAAATGACGGCTGCTCAGGTATGAGGTGGGAACAATAACAAACTGTCCCCGCCGGGCAGAGTTCGAACCGCCTGCTGCACAGTAAGCCTCTGGGGGCCACTTACCGCGGTCTATGCCGGCTACGGGGCCATCTGCCCTCCGATAGCGCGCGGATCACTGGCTGGCTGCTGAGACCATGGCGGGCGCAAGATGGCGGCGCCCAGGAACGATTCGACACGACATGCTGGGGGTTACACGCTAAGGCACACAAAAGTGGTCTGGTATGTAATATCAATCAGCGCTTGCTAACTACTCATCCGCTACATCCGCTGCCATATCAGTCGACGCATGTGTACTACACAGTGAGCTCTGCCTCTATACAGCGCACGCCGCCATGTCAACGTATGGGCTGTGAAGGCGCGAAACCTGCTTGGCGCTGTTGATCCCCGCTGCGACGACCGCACGTGAGATGTACTCGAACCACATGTCGGGTATCTTGAAAAACTGGACACATCTATAACCACACCATTGTTGCTGGCACGGTCTCACTGCTAGGAGCGCTGGTAGCAGAGAACAGATACGGTTGTTTGGGGCTGCTGCGCAACATCTTACAGAGCTTTAACGCATCCACTGTAACTCCACGAGGGGGGCAATGCAGCAGCCACTACAATGCATCGCTAGTTAGAAGGTGGTCAGGCATACATCCGTCCTGTCCATTGCCATCGAACCCACGCTGGTTTCCTGACCAGGGAGTACACCACTCGTGCTTCACGTGCTGTTGCGGTGCTGACAGTGCCACCTTGAAGGACCGTGCCTGCGTCGTGTAACGACCAAGAACTCACACCGCTCACTTCTGCGGCGGAACCGCGACGCAGGCGTGTATCAGCCCGACGTTCCTATAAAGCACACTGGACCATACATCATGGGGAAACCGGATAACAAGCAACCGAAACTCACCTTTGCGGCACGGAAAACGCCACGGGCCAAAATGGAGCTACAGAAGAAGATCAGGACACGGACCCTCAAGAAGGAAGCGTTATGGAAAATATCCTGAAAGCCATACAAACGAACCTGCAAGACATTAATGGCAAGCTGGACCATTTAACAGGTAGAGTCGACAGCATGGCGTTGAAGCTCGACAAACAGGGTGAGAGACTAGATACAGCGGAGACCAGAATCTCAACGGTAGAGGACGAATCGCGCACCACGTCAACTAAATGTGCGGGCATGGAAAAGGTCCTCGATGTCATAAAGGCCAAGTCGGAGGAGTTGAAAGCCAGATCGAGGCGCAACAACATACGAATAGCGTGGCTGCCGGAATCAACCAACACAGGCCGTATGGAGCCCTACGTGGAGCAACTGTGCAAGGACTTGTTTGGCGCTGACAACCTATCATCCATCTTCATTATTGAACGTGCGCACAGGTCCCTAGCCCCGCAGCCTAAACCGGGAGCGCCGCCCAGGCCTATAATAGCAAGAGTTCTAAACTACCGAGATAGAGATGCTATATTGAGGATGGCGCGGGAAAAAGGCGAAATCCAGCACCAGGGTAACAAATGGAATTTTATCCAGACTTTACATTTGCAGTACAACAAGCGCGCAATGAATTCAATGACGTCAAGGCCAAATTGCGTGACCTTCAGATCCCTTATGCCATGCTGTATCCCGCACGACTCAAAATTACGTGGGATGGCAAACCAGTCTTCCTGTCAACGCCCAAGATAGCAATGGACTTCATCAAGACGACGGTGACCAAAGGTAAAAGGTCGAATCGTAGAGACAGGCACACAGACTCAGAATAACGGTAAGCTTGTGAGATATACTGTACTTGAACGTTAACCGACCATTGTCACAAGAAACTCTGTTTGTGGAGGACTGATATCCTAAGCCCAGACGTTGCCAACATGGCCTTGTGACACATACTGGTGCAGTACAAGGGGAACACTAAGGCGCAGTGCTGTCTGGCTTACCTACTGCAGTAGGGGGTTCCTTATCTAATTGAGGAGTTGCCCGGTTACTCCTCCTCGACAAGAGGAACCATAATGCAAAGATATATGGGCTCATAGTAGACTCCTGAATATCAGTTTTTTTGCAAATTTTCTTACGAGATATCAATTTTCATGTAATGGTGTATAGGACTTTACTGGGCATCATAAGTGATTGAACAGATCCGTGATGTTAGTTTTACTTAATGACCGGCTGTGATCTGTGTACAAATTCTAGATCTGCCCACGTCCTTTAGCTAGGATGGTGTAATGCGCCCTCGGCGGACCTCTACTAGGGCGGTCCCCGACAAGTTATGTTGATACTTGATGTTTTAAGGGTACAATGGCTTCGGCAGAATTGGGTTGCTGGAGTGGGTGGGATGTGGGTTAGTTGGGGTTTGTTGATTTCTAAACAACCGGGACAATTGAGACGCACTGCTCTAAGATGTATATTCATGGGTTGAAATCAAATGACATATTGTTATGCTATACTGTGCTGAGGGTGGGAAGGTCAAAGTATACTAGGTTCTATATGAGAATAGTCGAACAGATATCATGAATAGAGATAATTTGAATCTTTTAACATGGAATGTACGGGGCCTCACAAATCCTAAGAAGGTTCGTCAAATCTTTGCCTGTCTAGACAGACATCACATTGATATAGCGCTACTACAGGAAACCCATTTAGATCCTACATTGCGCAGAACTATTGGAACACGCTGGGCAGAATCGTGCACATCGGCGGCATACTCCTCGTACTCTAGGGGGGTCATGACATTGGTTAAGAAAGGCACTGATTACAGGATTGAACGCACGATTGTAGATAAAAATGGTAGATATGTAATTGTATCGGGGAAACTGAGGGGGCAACCGATCACGATAGTGAATATATATGGTCCGAATATTGACTCCCCGGAGTTTTTACAAGAACTCTGGGATCAACTGCTGAAATTCAGTGATACTACCCTGGTCTGGGGGGGGATTTCAATGTAACCTTGCGCAACATGGAAGATCGCTCAGCAACGTCCACAGAACCTCATAGGAGGGCCAGGGAAAAATTGGGGGACATTATGGAAGACAGGGCACTCAGGGACCTGTGGAGGGTGAAACATCCAACTACACCAGGTGCAACACACGTTAACATGGCGCACGGCAGTTGGTCTAGGATCGACTTTTGGCTGGGGACGGACACAGCAGTACTATGGGCTACAAAGATCGCAACACTCCCTCGCACACTGTCGGACCATAATCCCGTGGAGCTCTCCCTAAGTATACCTCACCATGAACCTCCTCCCTTCAGTTGGCGCTTCAACGCACGAGCATTATTAGACCCCACATGTGTCACTACTGTGTCAGCTGCAATAAAATAGTACTTCCACTTTAACACAGGTACAGTTGAGGACCCATGTGTCTTATGGGAAGCATTCAAGGCGACACTTCGGGGGGTATGCATAAGCACCTCTGCTGGGATACTAAAAGATATTAGAACACAGATCACCAGACTTGAACATAACTTGACGGCCCTAGAACAGGAACATGCTCGCACAGGGCGAGCAGAGTTGCTGGGCGAGATTAGGCGGACACTTACTGAGCACCAACAATTTGCTGATGATGAATTGAAATACGTCACCAAACGCCGCAAGCTAGACAGTTTGGAGAGGGGGGACGACCCGGCAGAGTACTAGCGAGGAAAATTTGTGGGGAAAGGGGCTCACAGACGATTACTCAGATTCGTGACAACAGCGGTGAATTACACACACAAACTGAAGACATACTTCGTAGCTTTGTGCATGCATACTCGGACCTCTACGCCTCTCAGAAACCGTCTCCAACACAGGAAACGTTGAGTTACTTGCAGGACATAGCGATTGCATGGCTGTCAGATCATCAAAGAGAATACTTGGCGCAACCCATAACTGTTGAGGAGGTGACCGCGATAATACTGGCCCTTCCCAATGGAAAGGCACCAGGGCCTGACGGGTACACCTGTGAATTTTATAAGAAATTTGTAGACTTGCTCGCTCCCCAGTTGGTCACAATGTATGGTGCTGCCTTTGATCAGGCGACGTTGCCCCCGTCACTACGGGAGGCAGTGATTGTCACCCTCCTAAAACCGGGTAAACAACCGGACCTCTGCGATTCCTATTGTCCGCTGTCCCTTTTAAATGTAGACTCAAAGATCCTGGCCAAATTGTTGGCGGAACGCCTGCAACCTCTGATGACTAATCTGGTCCTACCGGACCAAGCGGGGTTTATCCCCACTAGAGACACTTCCCACAATACAAGAACGTTATTTGCATTGTCCCATTACTTAACTCCCCAGACCAAAGCAGTTGCGGTGATGCTCGACGCGACTAAAGCCTTCAATTCCATTGAATGGTCCTATATTCACACAATCTTGCAGAGAATGGGATTCCCGGTGGGGTTTATAACCTGGGTGACAGTGCTATACACGAACCCACAGGCAAGAGTAAGGGTGAATGGGTACATTTCGGAACCCTTCCGTATAGCCAGGGGAACAAGACAGGGGTGCCCACTGTCGCCATTGATATTTGCACTGGTCTTGGAACCCCTCGCATGTATTATCAGACAGACACATAACCATTCAGCACTGCACTTCCCTGGGAGACCTTTGCACATTTCGTTGTATGCTGACGATATGCTCTTGTATGTGCGCAATCCTGAACAGAACCTCAGCCCATTGTTGCGGGAATATGTGAGATTTGGTCGCCACTCCGGGTTACAGATCAATTGGGAGAAATCACTAATCATCCCACTTACTGACTCTACCGTCCCATTTGTCCCTGATTTCCCCTTAGATTGGCAATCGGACCCTACAAGATACTTGGGGATCTGGTACAGTCGAAATCCTGAAGAAGTGATAAGGACGAACTATGGAAGGGTGCTTACTGAACTTGAGGGAAAAGTAACTAGGTGGATACAACTTCCGCTCTCTCTGGCAGATAGGATAGCGATAGTCAAAATGAATGTCCTGCCCAAGTTCCTCTATTTATTTAATAACATACCGATTACGCCGCCCACGGCTGTCTTTAAAAATATAACGTCACTGGTTCTAAAACTGATCTGGGCAGGCAAACAGGCACGCATTGACCTCCGTACACTAACGTTGCCCTACGACAGGGGCGGTTTTTGTGTGCCGGATCTTAGACGTTACTACTTGTGCGCACAAGCCAAATATGCAGCGCACTGGTATCACCCCACCTCTTACCTGACGCATATCACAGTTGAAGAGGGGGATGCACTACCGATACCACTCACTGCGATAGTGACACATGAGAGACCGCCTTTGCACGCGAGGGACATAAACACGATAGACACCACTGCCAGAGCATGGAAGGCACTAGGGAGAATGGCTCACAAACTGCCAATATATGCCCCGGCGCTACCACTACAACACCACCTTGCTCTATCAGTGACACACGAACAGGTAGGCATGAGCATACTGAAACATATAGGCATAGCCACGTTTGGTGATATATATCTCGATGGCTCCTTTTGCAGAGTGGAAGACCTGACTTATATAAGCAATCCCACACTGCTCTTCCGCTTTACGTATTATAGACTGCAGAGGGCAATTCGGGAATTATATCCGACCTATCCAGCAGAGCCACCCACTCTGCAAACACTACAACTGATTATCGAGTCATCTAACACTTCACATCTGGTATCTAGACTATACAGGGTAGCTCAAAGTGAAATACCACACAATTCGGACAAGGCAATGCAGTGATGGAATGCTTCCTTACCAGAACCACTAACGGAAAAGGAATGGTCCGTGGCATGCACACTACTCAAACTGCTCACCCCAAATGGGAACCTCCGGATCACGCATTTAAAATACTTACATCAAACATACCACACACCACTGAGACTGCATAAATATGGATTGCGTGAGGATGCCAGGTGTAAACGTTGTGGACAGGGGGAGGCGGATTTTGTTCACCTAGATTGGCATTGCCCAAGAATAGATACCTATTGGAAGGCGGTCACGGAATTGCTCAGTAGGATGGTGGGAATTGACATAGGATGTACCACGAAAATATGCTTGCTAGGTCTGTTGTCAAATGTGAAAGCGGGGAAACAAAAGTTCTGTGCTATAGCTCTGTTACTAGCTAAGAGGCAAGTTTCCAAGTGCTGGGAAGGGACCTCTGTACCGAACCTCAAGGCCTGGATCAATGACATGACGTATTGCAGAGACAATTTACTCACATATGAAGAAGGATTACCCAGCAGATCACGCCCCAGAGACTACTGGTGCTATTTGTCGGATTATTTACTTAGAATTGAGGTGGATGAGGCTGCTGTATAACAGGTTGTTGATGACCGGGGTCGGCTATGTTACCACGAGAGTGGACCTCACTGAGCACAACATGGTGGAGTAGACCTAACTATAACGTAATTACAGTTAAGCAGTACACAGGTGGCGACAGAGTGCAGTATTGTCCTGGTATTCTTAGGGTTACTGTTATGTAGTTTTTTTTCATCAAAATACAAACCAAAATAAGAAGTCAACCATACACTACATGAACCATTGTGAAAGATTCGCAAGCTACACGGACATGTCGCTGGCTCATGATCTGCCGCCGGACCCCCGGGTTGTCGGCTGAATGGCTGTGGAGTTGACAATCCTGTTTCTTTACCAAATGCGGCCGGCCCCAGGGTTGTAGGCCATTGGCTGTGTTCATGTATGCAATTATATGACAATAAAGATTTTTGTTGAACTTAAAAAAAAAAAAATGGCAGTTGACATGCTCCGCCACTAAAATCATGGTCATTCATGGCAATGTATGGCACCCATATTGCGGTAGCTACCTCCTGGCACCAGCGGTGTGTCATCGCCAATGCCAAAGACACACTTGCTGTAGTGATAGGCATATACACATGGTCAAATGGTGGTTGGCATGCTCCACCACCCAAATTGCGGTAGCTACTGCCTTGCACCAGCCGTGTGTCACCGCAAATGCCCAAGACACACTTGCGGTAGTGATAGGCATATACACATGGTCAAATGGCGGTTGGCATGCTCCTCCACTAAAATGACGGTTATTCATGGCAATGTATGGCACTCATATTGCGATAGCTACCACCTGGGACCAGCGGTGTGTCACTGGCAATGCCCAAGACACACTCGCGGTAGTGATAGGCATATACACATGGTCAAAGGGCAGTTGGCATGCTCCGCCACCCAAATTGCAGTAGCTACCGCCTGGCACCAGCGGTGCATGCATTTACATGTGATTCTCCCATGCTAATGTACTATGTGAGATGCTGTATTGTATCTGTTAGACATTTCTGTGTACTTGGGATGAGTTATGTTATGTTATGTTATGTTCAAATTTTTATACCGCGCACATACACCGAAACGGTTTCTTGGTTAGTACATTGCTCCTGTACTGAGAAATATTGGTACTTAACACTGTGTCACAGATTTTTCCCCCTCTTGCCTTCCATGCCTGCAGTTCAAAGTCCACCAGTGTAAGGCCGTTGTGGAGGGCTATTGCATGCAAGGGTTGGGCTCTGGTTGTCTCTAACTGATAGCATGCCCACTGTCACATGAGGTGGGATGACACCTGCCAGCTGAGCAAGAACGTGGCAGAGATGACGCTGGGGCTGCTCCCTCGGACTGGCAGGTTGGCGCGGTGGAGCATGATACCACTAATGGCCCGCATCTTGGCCGTGACACAGCCTGAGCTGGATGCACGTTTGAAGGAGCATCAGTAGCAAGCTAGGGGTGAGTATTCTTGGAAGGGGAACTTTGGCTGTGAGTAGCTGCATGTGTTCACAACCTGGGCCAGCGCTGGGCTCTTTGATGTTGGTAGTGTGATGCGTTATCTTGTAAGTGGCCTCTGTATTGGGTGCAGCTGTCATGCATTTGCCCTACCTGCACTTCCTAATGTTGTTGGAGTAATGGGCATTGACATTGCATTCAGAGTTGTGGGCTTCAGGTATCGTCTGCTTTGAGTTAGTCTGGGAATTCCCATGTAAGGGCATAGCAGTGTGCATAATCTGTGTGTGCTTTCCTCAATGCGTGCACTGCCTGAACTCAGAATGGTGAGGTTTAGACATCTGACACTAATGTGCAACAGTAATTGTGCACCAAAGTACAACATGGTTGATGGCATATGCTCATGGCCATTGTGGACTGTTATGTTGTAGTCTGTATCTGTGTTGTCCCCTTCTGCTCCTTTCGGATATGACAGTGGCAACATGTGGTGAGGTACATCTTTGCCCCCATCAGGGCCCTTGGTGTGCTCAGAGCTATTTGTGTGTCTGGTTGAACGCAGCCACTGGAAGGATATTGTGCTGAGTGGTCATCACATGGCTCACTTATGCCCGTTAGCTTGTTGACAGGCAGAGTTAAAAATTGAGGATGCACAATGTTGTTGCACAGGGTGGTGTGCAGCATGGAGATTTCATCGTCTTTAGTGATGCTTTGCTTGCATATGAATGTTCTGTTGATGCCAATGAACTGACTCTACATCTCTCTCTCATGCAGCATCTCCCATGGGCATGGAAGGACAGGGGACAGACACCAGTGGTGAGGCATCAATCACAACAGCTACACACAAGCAGAGTGACACACATGTGACCAGCACCTCAGAGGGGGACAGGAGTCTGCTTGAGGAATCACAGCCAGAGACACAGACCTCAACGTCATCGGATGCCAGCGGTGACGCATCTATGTTAGCGGGCACAGGGAACGGGGACTCTGCCTCCTCCTCCACCACACAGCGTACAGTGCCGATCCTCCCAGCTACTTCCACTGTTGCTGCCCGTGTTCACACCAGTAAGAAGGGAAGTGTGTCCTTTAACCCAGGCACCGCTGCCCCTGCCCCTGTCCCCCCTGCTGCCATCAGTGCTGAGTCTGTGTACCTTTTGCGCCAACTGTGTGTGGGCCAGACAGTTCTCCTCAATGCCTTTGTAGACCACGACAAAAAGTTGGCACAGGTGGTTGCTTTCATGGAGGGTATTTATTTAGACGTGGGTGGGCTACACCAGACTTTCCAGTCCTTGACCTCCACAGTGACGGCAGCCATTCAACTGACACAATCTCAGAATCCAGCTCCAGTCACTTTATCCACCCCTCTGCCAGTGGCCACACTCCACGGACCATTAGGGCAAGATATATCACATACAGCACACAACAGCAGCAGCCAAATAGGTCCAGGGCGCAGACACCATCCCAACAGAAAACTAAAGCAACCCCTGAGCGCAAAGACAAAAGCCCGTCAGGCGACACCAAGAGCCACAACACCAAGAAGCAGGCCTCAGGGTCACATGCCTCAAAGGCATCCCCAGCCCATGACTCTCCTGTCTCAAAACCGACTCGCAAAGATAGAAACAGGGTAAGGAGGGCACTGTAGGGGATACATCTGATAAACAGGGGATGGAGGGCCAAAGGCAAGGCCAGTCCAAGCATCCTGCTGGTTCCAGCATGTCCCCAAAGGGAGGGCCACCATTTGCACCTGATGCAGCTTTGGTGCTGCATGTGCCAGTTGTGTCCACACCACTTTCCATTAATCCCAAGACAGGGAAGCCATTTAGTGTCCCCAAGAAGTGGAAAGGCACCCCTCCACAATCTCCCACTCACACTGTGTCTCACAGCAGCATGACTCCACCTCCACGTGCCAGTACACCACCTGGTCCAAGCAGCCATCCGGTTTCCCAAGCCACTGATGCCTCTACCTCAGCTGGGACTCTCTCTCCCCGGCCCAGTCCTCCAACTGTTCCCAACACACAGCCACCACCCAGTCAGACCAACAGCCAAGTCTGAGTGGAAATCCCCCTCACACACCTGTCTCATCCACAGCGGTGCGTGTACTGCCCATTGTTACACCCGCTGACTGTGGTGCTGACCATGGCAGGGTACAGTTACACACATCCCCTGTGCAGCTTCTCATGTACTTACTCTGCACTTTGTGCTGGCCACTGACCCTGTTGTTTGCCACTTGCCTGTGCTGGATCTCATGTAACTGCTCCGAACATTATACTGGCCACTGGCCTTGATGTGTGCCCCTTACCTGTGCAGCTTCTCATGTACTTACTCTGCACTTTGTACTGGCCACTGGCCTTGTTGTTCCCTGCTGTTTGCCCCTTGCCTGTGCTGGATCTCATGAACCTCATCTGTACTTTATCCTGGCCACTGGCCTTGGTGTGTGTCCCTTACCTGTGCAGCTTCTCATGGGCATACTCTGCACCCTGTACTGGCAACTAGACTTGTCGTTCCCTCATGTTTGCCACTTGCCTGTGCTGGATCTCATGTACATCATCGGCACTTTATCCTGGCCACTTGCCTTGATGTGTGTCCCTTACCTGTGCAGCTTCTCATGGACATACTCTGCACCTTGTACTGGCCACTGGGCTTGTTGTTCCCTGCTGTTTGCCACTTGCCTGTGCTGGATCGCATGTACCTACTCTGCACCCCGTCCTGGCCACTGGCTTTGATGTTCACTGCTGTTTACCCCTTCCTTGTGCAGGATCTCATGTAACTACTCTGCACCTTGTCCTGGCCACTGGCCTTGATGTCCACTGCTGTTTCCCCATCCCTGTGCAGGACTTCATGTAACTACTCTGCTCTTTGTCCTTGCCAATGGCCTTGCTCTTGACTACTTTTGGTGCCTATCTGTGTAATATGTGAATAGAAACAGTTACTCCTGTTGTCTTCCTTGTCAGTGTCCTTCCTAAATAAAGCATTTTCTGTCTGGGTATGGTTTACTGTGACACATGCTCTATATGCCACTTCAACATTGCCAATGGCTTGTTTCCTCTGATCATGTTGTTTCCACTTTGGGGTCCAAGACTTGTGCATCTGTGGGTGTTGGGTTAGCTGTATGTTTGTTTTCTGAAGCACTGCTTAACTTCCTGGGTGTTGTGTTGTCTGTATGCTGTTGTGATTGTTGTTGTGGGTGTTCATTGTGTGTCACTCATATCTGTGTGTAACTGGTATGTTGGTTGTTCACACACTGCTTGGTGTGCATGCAGTGCTGTGAGTGTCTGTTGCCTTGTCCTTGCCTGTGTGCATCCCCTGATGTACTGCTGTGTTTGCAATGTGACCTCTTGGCATGTGCATCTGTTGTATGTCTGATGTGGCTGTGTGCAGTGTTTGGGCTGTGTTGTCTCTTGCAGTTGACATATACTCTTTGTGTGGTGTTCTATTTCCATGTCAGGGTGTGTGTTTTATTGGTGTGTTTTATTCAGATGTTTGTTGAGAGTGGGGTGTGCCGTACTTGTGTGTCAGTCACATGAACGTAGGTCTATTCTAGTTCCTGTGCTTGTTTTAGGTGTGTCCTTGGTGCTTTCTCCTTTCATATTTCAGCTGTCTCTTGTCATTCTTGTGCATGTGCAGGCATGTGGTACACCATGACACCATGTTGACTTAATGGGTGGCGTGGTATGTCTATCTGAGTGTCATTGTAGCTCCATTTCTCCAGTTTGTGTCAATGATTGTTTTGCGATGATTCACTTCTTGTCTGTGTTGTGGTATGTTGTCTGTTCATTGTTCCTGACTGATGCGGTTGTGTATTCATGTTTTGTCTGTGCTCCCATTGCCTTTCCACAGTTTTGTTGCACAGATCATGTCTGGTAGTGTTGTAGTTCTGTGTGTGTTTTTATTGAGTTATGTGTTTGGCTGTTGTTTTTGTGCAAACATTGGTTCAGGCATCCCTGTGTGTGTGTGATGTTTGTGGATACGTCCCAGGGACTGTGATTGTTTGTCAGTGTATTAACTGGACATTATTGGCACCCTTCTGTGTGTTTGACACTGACGTTGTGTGCTGCAGGTGTGATGGGGGTATGTGTGAAGGTTTGTACTTGTGTTTGACAGTCATGGAGTGTTGCAATGGGCCCTGTGTGTTGTGCTGCTGACATACTCCTGTCATGTAGTTGGATACATATGTGTGGCTGATCACTGTTTGACTTTCTACCCTTCCTTTCATCCCTGTGCCTATACATGGGTTGCCTTGCTGTCTCCCCGAGTTGTTACACTGAGGTGACTGTGGTTTGACTTCACTCACTGCGCCAGCCATGTGTGATTTGATGGGCTAAGGTTGTTGTTATATGTTCCTTTTTTTGCATGTGATGTAGACGTGCTTGGTGGTTGGCTCCTTGGCCTTCCATTTGTGTGCACCTCGCTTTAGGTTTCTAATTTGTTGTCCTCCATTGCTTCTGGCTTGTGGTCTGTGTATGTGGCTGTGTGTCAGTGTGGTGTATGTCTGTGTGACTTGGCAGGCTGTGTGTCCAGTTGAGTGTTTGTTCATTATCTGTGTGTGTGTTCATTTTGTGCATGGACTCAGTTTTCTTGCCATGAGTGTGGTGTTCTTATGGTGTGTGGGTTGCCCTGTCCCTGTGCTTCTGTGCTGTGTATTCCTCTGCAGCTCACTTGCTGAGGTTCTCTCCCTAGCTGTTTGGTGTGTGGTGCAGAATGTGGGTTTACCTGGCTGGTTGTTGTGCATGGGGGAGCACAGAAGGGGCACATGCCATGTCCCTTCATGTTAGGGGGGCCTAGTTTGTGGAGTGGGGAGGTGTGGCCCTGTGAACTTTGTGCACTGCCTATGCCTGGTGCTGGCCCTGCCTACTACATTGTGCGCATGTTTTCACGCTGCTTCACCGCTGTGGTGATGTGACCGGGACATTAAAAATTTGTGACCAGGTACTAAGAAACATTTTGCACTTACACCTAGGTCCTGATGAATGCCACGGACCCTACTGGGCCACTTGGCAGAAACATGTCAACCTTTTGATATCGGTGGGGGGACAAGTATATCCCCAACACACCAACACGTTTTTAGAACACCATACAGGTGCCAGCAACATTAAAGTTAATGCGACACCTGTAATGGATTTTTAATTCACCTTTTCTTTATTTGGGCCCCCACTTAGTTTAGAAGTGCATCTCTGTCGTCAGGTGTATGCCCGCCCTCCATCAAACCAAGTTTTTGGAGGGCGAGGACGGGTCAATGATGAAGCATGACACCAGGTGGTGTGTGAGACCAGTCCTACGCCTTTGTGTATTCCTCCCAGACAGCATCACAGTAGAGGGCATGGTTGTTGGTAGGATGGGCCATCCTCACTTGATGGGAGGGGTAACCTGTCACCTGTCTCAGTAGCACTTCTAAGACGGTGCCTAAACTCATACACAACTAACTACATACTAGCCTATTGTAGCTGCAGACAGACTTTGGCCAAGACAGGGAGGTAGAAAATTACAAACACCTCTGTGGGGGTAAAACTCTAGAAGCTTCTCTCACTTCAAAGGGGCATCAGGTTAAAAATAGGACTGTCAGACCAGCTCTTCAGTACAATCCTGGACCTGTAGATACTACAGAAGAAGAACTGCCCTGCTGCCAGAGGACTACCCTGCTGCTTGAGGCTTGCCCTGCTGTCTGAGAGGTACTTGGACAAAATATCGTAAAAAGATATTTGAATACAACAATATTGCGTCAAGAAGACAGGGATTTCTGAAAAATTGTTAGCAGGAATATTGAAAATAAAAATATTGTTTTAGTGTTGTTTTTAACATCATTAATATTGGTGCAGAAAATATCATTGTATGTAATATCGTTTGTGAATGTTAATTTTTAGGTAATTTATTATAATGTGGATGAATGTATATGCTGTAAATTATTTATTTGTATTTTTAGTAAGATCATTTATTAGTTATGAAATTGTTGAAATATGTATTTCTAGTTGTAATAATGTATATAAATGATGGTTTTACACTATTTTTTAGTAGCAAGATATTGAGCTTTTTTATGATAAGGGCGGGGAGTTGTTTGGGTAGTTGTTTTTAAAGTGTGTATTTTAAGGTGAAAGTTATGGCAATAAAGTTATTGTTAAGCAACTTAAAATGTAACAATTTTCAAGATCATGTTGATACTTTAATGTCTCATTTTAGCATTAATTAAAATATGTATTAATGGTGATAAGTATAAAATATTTGTTTAATAAAAAATTATGTATTGACCTAATTCAGAAAATAAAAATAGCTAAAAGATTATTGCAAGAAAGTAAAATGATTGCAAATTATTTTTATATAGAGGTTTCAATTATTAATCATTTTCTGGGAAATCATTTTATAATATACAATTATTTCAATGTATTTTACTATTTTAATATTTTAAAAAGTTTTAATTTAATGGTAAATACAAGTCATAACAATGGTATTATATTTAAACCTCACATTTTTCAAAAGAAATAAGGCACTAATTATGATGTCGGTTGGAAAGCGTCCGACCACAGGTCAAAGGCCTTCTGACCGATATCCTTGGTTTGAATTCCGACTGCCGTATTACGATTACGGCAGTCAGAATTTAAACCGGCCGGTCATTCTGGCTGTCTTCCGACGGGCTCCGGGAGCCCATCAGTGATCTGAATAACTACCATATTACCATGCCGACCATGTTTCCGCCAATGGGAATATGAAGTCAGTTTCCAGCAGGCTTTCCATGTCAGGTTTTCCGACAGGGAAAGTCTGTCCGAAAGCGATAATGGGGGCCCCTAGCAGGCCCCCCTTCTTATGTGGCCTACAGTTGGGAATCCTGTAAATCCCTCCGCTGTGCAGGGATTTACTGTAACTCCCATTTCTCTATGCGCCGACCACCTCACAGGCTCCCATAGGGAAATGTGAGTTTGCGACCGCACCATGTGCAGTCGCATTGTAATTGCAATTGCTGTTTCGGAACTGCCGACCCATGGTCAGTCGGTATTTGAAACCGCAAAGATGTTGGTCAGAGGAAACTCTGACCAACATCCTAATTAGGTCCTAATTGTTCATTATTAAACATATTCAAAAAATACAAATAATTAAAAAACATTTTCAATATAGTAGAAGTATTAGAAAATACTTTGATATAAACTTTTTCAATGTGAAAATTACTCTGAATTTTTTATAATACAAATAATTTACATTTATTTTGATTTAGTATTCTAATTTATTTTAAATAAAGAATTGATTTAATTTTTTTTTTATTCTATGATTATTAATTGTGGATTATGATTTTATTTCTTTGTTTATGGAATAAAGGTTAGGAATGGTAGTACATTTTAGAATATTTATATTAATTATTATTAGAATTTTTTATGTTTAAATATGCATTTATAGGTCTGCAGTTTTGGATAGTGTGATTTAGAATACATGTTATTGTATTTCATAGTTAAGAAGAGTATGGAGCATTGGTAGTGTACATAAAATGTTTAATTTCTATTAGGCTTCTTTAAAAAAAAATGTAATATATAGTCAAATTTAGCTGTTTAACATCTGACACTTTCTTCAAATTGACTTTGAGTGGAGTGGGAATAGTAAATATCACCCATTTATTGTACAACACCTTCCCTCAATATGTTTAGACTGGATTCAGAATAGTAAATGTCACTCCATTTGTGTCCAACACCTACCCCCAGTATTGTTAGACTGTGGCGGGAATACTAAATGTCACCCCTTTAGTGTGTAACACCTTCCCTCAATATGGCTAGATTGGAGTGGAAATAGTTAATGTCACCCCTTGGTTTTCAAACACCTTCCCTCAATAAGGTTAGATTGGAGTGGGAGTAGTGCATTTTCACTGTTTCAGTGTCCAACACCTTTCCCCAATATGGGTTTAACTGGAGTAGAAATAATACATGCCACCCCTTTAGTGTTGAACACCTTCTACAGAAATTGTTAGATTGGAGTGGCAAAATTGAATGCCACCTCTTTAGGGTCCAACACCTTCTCCCAATATGGTTATACTGGTGTGGGAATTGTAAATGGCATCTCTTTAGTGTCCATCACCTTCCCCCAATATGGTTAGATTGGAATGGCAATAGTGAATGTGCTCTTTTAGTGTCCAAAAACTTCCACCAATTCGGTCAGATTGGAGTGGAAATAATAAATGTCACTCATTTAGTGTCAAACACCTTCCCCCAGTATGGTTGGAGTTATTTAACATTTTTGCATAATTTCCAATTCACTTCTATTGGAAGAGGGTTTTTTGTTTTAGTTTCATTTAGTGGCCATATTCTTTCCACTAGCTTATATGTTGTAATCTATTTGTGTTATTTTTAGTCTATTTTCACAGAATAAGGCCACAATAAGGAGCTGCTATTTGTTGAAACAGGTAAGTCTTTTTTTACGGATGGATTAATGGGTTTGAGGGTAGGGGGACTTTAGGAGGGAGGTCTACAAGTTAGATATAGTTCCTAATTACGACTTTCAGGGTGGCAGTTCGTAGACCGCCAGAGTGGTGGTCCACCCGCTGTATTATGAGTTTGGCAGTTGGACTGCCACTGGACTGCTGCAATGGCCAGGGATCCCTGATCCCTCTGTGGTGGTGCAGCGGTCTCAGGCAGTGTTATGCTGGTGCTGCCACTGCAGCACCACCAAGCATATTACGAGTTACCTCACTGCGACCCTATCCACGTTGGTGAGCCTGCCATGGAAAGGGTGGTGGTGATGGAACTGAACGATCTCTGTGCATTGGGTGCATGCAGGGGGGGGCACATGTTGAGCCCCCCTGTATTTCTGCATCCCCAGTTCCTGCATGGGAAGAAATACAACCTGGTGCTTTTCTGCTGGTGCCCGAACATGCTTCGGAGTCCCACTGCGCTGCCTTATTATGGCTCTCCTTTGAGCCCTAGTAAGGCACCACCATGGGACCGCCACAACGCATACCACCCACCAAGATCAAACTTTTAATATGGAGGTATGACTTCGAGTTTGGCGGTCTTCCTCCAGGGTGCTGATGTGGTGCCCAGCAGGAAGACCGCCTTCATATTTTGATGGCTAAGTGATGTATTTTATGTGTTGAAAATAATTTATGTTATGGATTGAGTTCGTTCTAGCACATTGAATTAGCCACACCAGGTGCAGTTCAGGTAATGTGAATGAACTGATGCATCACAAAGTGTGTATCCTTTTTAGCATTTTGTTGTAATACTTATATAATTGAAGCATCAATGAAGGTGAACAGTGGAAGGAGAAGCGGAGGGGCTTCGCTGAGCAAGATGAAGTTTGATACACATAAGAGAAATGTTTCACTGACAGCGCAAAGGCCATTAGTTAATCATGGTCATCAACAGAATTTTAGAACACCCCAGTCATGAAACAATAAGCATATATAATACAAATGCTATGTTGGCAAACGGATATACAAACATGCAAAAAAAACAAAAAACACAAACTACCAGACGAATACGTAGGTGCTTCACAAAATCTAAAAATCAGCAGTGTAAAGGTTCATTGAAAAGAGCCTTGCAATTCAATTTATTTATTGTAAAGTAGACATGGTAGAGAAAATAACCATCTTTCACGAATGCCAGCTGCATCACAGAATTATAAAAAAGGAAGGCACATCAGGAAAGCAAAGAAACATAAATTAAGCAGTCAAAATATGTAGTGCCAGGACAGCCGAAACTAAAATGTACAATAAAACCATACAACACCCTAAATGCAAATGATACAAAGCTTTATTACCAAATTATTACACCTTGCATAGATTAAAATAATGTCACAAACATGTAACAAGCGAAAACATCACCATAGCCTTATCAACTTGCAGTAGTGTCAAAGACTCCTCCTGTTTTGGGTGTTAGGGTGTTTGTTCCTGTACTACAGGACATTTGCTACATGGGGCTTCTTTCTCTTTCCCACTGGCTCTCCATTTGAGGCCAGACTGGGAACCGAAAGCAGCCCTGGTACATTTTTTCAGACCTGCCCCCATAATGTGCACATAGAGTCAGCGAGTGCAGCGAGAAAGTCTGACCACTACAAGGGGATTTGGGGGAGGGGGGGGGTCCCATCAAGAAAAGTTGTGAAAAAATGACAACAATAGTATATTCTACAACACATTTTTCACTATACAGTCAATTGTCCTAATTTTTAAAGCAATATAAATGATGACCTTGCAGTGCACCAGGATACAGCAATGTTTATTGGGTCTCGTCAATGATTCCCTTACTGTCACACTCCAAAAGTGCCTCTCATCTCTCCATAGCCACTCATACCAGTATAAGGTTTCGGGGCATATTACTACACACACACATACAGAGACAATGAATCATACATGTTAAATCAGTGTACAGAAAATGTTACATAACACAAAGTTGACTACAAGGTGTAGGATTATTATGTCATCCATACTGGTAGGCATGTTGCGCTTGGTCAGGGGAAACACAAGCTCAGGACTCAACACAGTGGTTAGGGTGAGTTTACTAATAATAATTTATTTCTACCCAAACAAACCATTTTTAGAAAAATTTGGATAATGAAAGACTGGTGAGAAACATAACTTTCTAACCTAGATTGTCATAAGATGCGTAGTAAGAAAAGGATGCATGTTACAAAAGCAGTGAACCATTGAGCTATGCACATAAATACTGGTCTGTGATCTGCATGGTACACGCTGTATGCAGCAGGTATATTAACCCACTGTGCTACCTGAGATGAGTGAAAACTGCCACTAGACCAGTCTCTCTCCTGCAGGTACATTAATCCCCAGACTTATTGTGGCACGTTTACTGTTGCCTAAAAACTGTTGGCTATACAAGGAACTATGTGATGCTTTTAAAACACCTGCACTGATACAAAACCGGCCCCCAGTAGCAAAAGCAGTTGATGCCTGGCACACCAAGGGTGGTCTTGTTTCACTCATAACTCAGCATGATGCTCTACTCCTGCCTCCCCCTGTGCACCGTCACTGTACACTGTACTGTTGAGACTAGGTTGTGAATAGGTGAAAAGACACCCTTTACTTAGCATTAGCAGGAGTTAATGACCTCTTCTCTTCAACTCAGCAGAGAAGGTTTTATGAAGAAGACTAAGAATCAGACTTTGATGGGTTGATGGAAAAGGGAAAGAAGCATGGATGGAGGAAGGACGGGTGACATGTAATATATGACTTGACAGAATGGCTGAAGGGAGCCCGGGATGAATTTGGTGGCTGATAGAATGCATGGGTGGTTGAAGGATGGGTGAAAGGTGAAAGAAAAGATACCTCCCTGGGCGGGTAAACTGTATGGGTAAAAGGAATCCTCTCGGGGTTTGATAGGTCAAACTTACATGAAAGCAAGGATGCATGGGCGGTTAATTGACAAATGTATGTTGGTGAAAGGTTTATTGAGAATAATAGCCATGATTGGATGGATGACTGCCTGGATGGAATTCAATCAGAGGTGAAGACTGAATGAAGAGAATGTAAAAGAAAATTAAACTGTGCCAGAGTAGCAACGCTAAGGGTGAAGAATAACAATAATTCTAGAAGAACAATGCAATGATAAATGGAAAAATCCCTGGGAAGAAGAATAAACAAGGAATGTTTTTTACCAAGATTTTCGATTTAAAGGTTTGAGGTTGTATTTCAGACTACTCCTTTGACTCACAGTAGTTTGTAAGTGCAATATATATTATGTATGAACCCATCCATTATTAATCACCTCCCTCCTACTCCGAGGCCTACGTCCTCCCTACCCATGTCATCATTTCCACATCGGATGCATGATTGATTACAATAGTAGTACCTCATGTCATGTGACATTGTGCTGTATATCATCATTCATGTAATCATGTCATCTGCCTTGTAGTAGTCAGGGTGAAAGGGAAATTTAGCATTTGCCATTGATTTAGCAGAGGGGCCATAATAGAAAAGAGATAATTGTATAGTACAGCTGCCCCACCTGCAGACAGTAGTAAAGTAACGCAAGTCTGCTACACAAATATGTCTGTCTAGGGTGCAAGCTGAGCTGGAATGCCCACAACTACAAGATTAATTTAACCAAACAAGAGAGAAAGAAGAATACTTGCCTAATCCATCGTGCCTAATGCCTGAAACTCTAATCTCATCCAAATCTTAGGGCCTAAGGAATCAAGGATATCACAAAAGGTATGTACTGCTAGTGCTACTTTCCCGCTATATAATAATTTTATGTGTTACTGTTTTGCTAAGAGTACTCGTTACAATTTATCTTGTAATGCTCCTGCCAAACAAACATCTGACAGGCGGGAGAGAGCACCCAGGACCAGGCAAAGAAAGCTGGAGGCCGTAAGGACCAGATATTGGTGGCTGGTGGTCCAGGAGGAGGAGGCAGCAGCTGAAGCCTCCATTGCACTGGGTCCCAGCCAAGCCCTAGTAGTGCCTCCAGTGGTACGGTGCCGTGGTTCAGCAGTTGCCCGCCGCCACTCATCTACTACTGCCGCTACCCTGTTGACAGCAAGAGTGAGAGCATTTCAGTGCTGCATGCTCCTAAGGATGATGCACCTTAAAAGCCGCATAGAGATGTGTTTCAACAGCCTAGATAGGAAGATCAGACTCCTTCTAGCCCTAGCCCGCTGCTAGGCCTCTTTCTTGCCCCTTTTTTAATGTTTTGTTTGGTGGGTGGGACTTTGGATTGGGGTTACAGACATTTGGAATTTGGACTCTCGTTGGACATTGGTTGGGTTTAGGGAGGGGGTGGATCAGGTGTGAGCTTTTCTAGTTTTATATGTGTTACGGGAATACATTTTTAGTCTTACAATACATATGATGTCAATCTTTTTTCTGGGGGGTTACTCTTTCACTTCGCACTACTTCCTTTGCAGCAGGGCTGCAGCCTGTCTTTTAAATCTGCTAATTAGTGTAACACACCAACAGATAGATGCGGTACCCTTACTTTTCCTACTACTTACTCCTCCTAGTCTATGCAGTCCGGAGCTACATATATTTATATAACCACTATGTACGTGGTAGGGGTGTGTGAATTAATTAATTTCCATAGTATATAGATTATTATTGCATCTTTATTTAATCCCCCACACTTCTTCTCTTACCTATGATTGATTAGGGGAAGCGATTGTAACATGGCGATAGTTTTGTTTCCCATGGTGCCATGGTGGTGGTAGTAGTAGTATACAGTAGCAGTTGTAAAAAAAGAAAATGAGACAGTCACCTGAGGGAGTCTAGGGAACGACTAGTAGAAGTAGAGTACACAAGAAGAAGAGTGCCAAACAAGAAACCATGATGATAAGCAATGCCAAAGTAAACAGAATGGTGAGCTAGCCCAATACAAGTTACAAACTGAAGTCGACTTGAGCTATGAAGTGGATAAAGTGAAACCTTTAGTGCTCGAAGGATGATGGTGCTGGCAAATATTTATGATGAATTATGTGCCTCCGGAACAAATTTGAATATCGAATACTGTGCATTGGTGGGCAATCTAATCTATATATTTCCTGTGTGGTCTATATATATGCTTAGAGCAGATGAAGATCCTCACTCTGCCTTGAGTTCGTATTGCTTTCACCACATCCACCCCAGCAAGTGTGTGATCAATGAATGGTGTAAATTTAATTTGGTCACACCTCAATAAATCACACAGGTTGGGGGAAGAGGGTTAGGGGTTTGTTGAATGAATGGGAAGGGGGTAATAGGGATTTGAAGGAAAGTTTTGACAAATACAAACACCACACATGGACAACACATTCATCTTGGCAGCCAACCATCATACATCTGTTATCAGAGGAAAAGGAAATGCATGCATGATGATGAATAGAACTAGGCTAGTACAGGTCAGTACATTAATTATCCTGTTGTTTGTCTGTCCCCAGAGAAACCCAAGTTACATACATTATGTTTTGTTGTACAGGGCTTTGAAAGATAACAAGTAAATTTAAAATGGTTGTAGTAGTCAAATAAGCAAGCATAAACAATACACACAGTCATAATGATTGAGAGTAAAAAAAGTATACTCTATACTAAATTGGGAGTTGGATCTCTGCCTTCCACTTGGACTGTCCGTCTGTCAATCCTGGGTGCCTTGTGAATGCAGTTTGCTTAGGTGTGAGTTTTTTTCCCAGTATGGTGCAGGGTAAAGGGCCTGTAGATGAAAAAACAAAAAGGATATTGAAAAATCAAGGAGAAAATTTAAACTGCATAAGAAGTGCAACACAAAGACTTTCAGAGGCAGCATGGCTAAATCATGTCTGTTTCCGGACGTTACCTACAACAACAAGCCCCCCAACCTCCACTTAGCTTCGAATTTGAGCCAGAAAGCAGTAAGCAAACACACACACATACACAGCAACATATCTTTTTTCAAATTAAGTAAAAAAATCCATGCACCACTGTCATTCACATCACAATCGTCATCGCCAATACCACTACACAGCCATGTAAGTTGTTGTTTACCTTTAGGCCACTTCAAAGTCATCATCAATATTCAAATCGGTTGGTTTCAGTGAATTTGAATTTCCAACCTCTTCTGGTGGCATTTATTGAAGTAGTCACACTCAAACACACTCCCTGAGTCAATCAAACAATCATGTCTGATCCTCTTGACACTGACTCCTAGTATGGTATCAAACTCCATACCAACAGTGTCCCGAGTGAGGCCAGACTCGTCCCAACTCAAACTGCAATAAATCATCCCATAGTAGTACAATTTTGTTATTGAACAACAAGAAGGGAAAGATTGATTGGAGTCACTCTTATGAGAGTAGAATAAAGAAGACATCATTCTCAACAAACAACAATGACTCATGGTGCAATGCATGCCATAATTTACCTAGGAAAGGATAGGTAGATAGATAGATAGATAGATAGATAGATAGATAGATAGATATATAGATAGATAGATAGATAGATAGATAGATAGATAGATAGATAGATAGATAGATAGATAGATAGATAGATAGATAGATAGATAGATAGATAGATAGATAGATAGATAGATAGATAGATAGATAGATAGATAGATAGATAGATAGATAGATAGATAGATAGATAGATAGATAGATAGATAGATAGATAGATAGATAGATAGATAGATAGATAGACAGGGCCTAGATTTGGAGGCAGGCACACATGTGTTTGTTTGTATTCTCCATCCAAGGTCTGGCTAGAAGGAAATGGCTTTAGGGCAAGTCTGGACTATGTAGTCTGGACTTACTGCTTCACTGGCTGCACACAGTTGCAACTCCAATACGGCAATAAAAGAGAACTATTCTGAGAATGGCTTTGTGAACCAGAGACAGACACACACAAATAAAGTAAATAATGTTCCTTAGCAATATCTTTTTTGGGGGGGGGTGAGGTTCCGTGAGAATCATTACGACGTTTTGGGCATGCTCGGATATGGACGAGTTTGGTATCTATGAACCGTAAATGACGAGATTAGTAGGTGTATGCGTTTACGCTACACTACTTAGAAGGGTTCGTCTCCTTTACGGGTTTTTCCATCTGAACCCTCGGGTTCCATTTTAGATACGGCATCCATTTTGTTTCTTGCCCTCACGTAGCCAGCGAAGGGACAATGTCCGCTTCGTGACCCTGGGATTCCCAAGCTCTGGCGGAAGATGAATATTCTTTGGGGTCGTCTTTCCGACCGGGGGAATGACACGGCAAAGGCAGATGGCTCAGCTTGAGGCTTATTCTGCCGTGTTGGTCTATTGTTTCAGCTTTACACATGTTAGGTTTGAGTCCTTTGATCCTGTGATCACGCTTCCGATATTGCCCCCACACTCTTCTGTTACGGTTGTCTGTCTTTCTTACACCTGTTCCTGTCTCTTTCTTTCGCCTGTTTACAACTAAAGTGGAATGTGCCTTATGGCGAGATGATGTGCTTTTACAGTTGGGAACCGGCAATGTTACTATAATCATGTTCCGGGCTTCTGAAAACATGAATGCAATCCTTTTGAAGTTTACTGTGGGAACTGAGTTGTAACCTTTTGTTCGTTATGTCGAGCAATGACGAAAATGTGTATAAAAGGAGCGATTCCCTTTTTGCAATTTGAAGCAGACTCTCAGAACCTACACTATGTTGTACTTCTTGCGATTTCTGTATCCCTGCAGTAATAAACGCTGATCTTTGACGCGTAAGGAAGTGTCCCGTGTCTCTGTCACTTGTACGCCAGAGCAGGTAACCCACGAAGGTTTCAGGTGTTGTTCCCTGGCACCGCTGGGCCTTAAAGAACCCAGTCCTTCAGTTGGCGCCCAACGTGGGGCGACATCAGCGGTACCGGTCCAAAACCTGACGATCGTGAGGAACTTCGTGTGAAATCTCCGAGGAAAGGTGCACCCCGCTTCATCAATCCTGTTGTCGAAATAAGTGGTCCGAAGACTTTTCCTGCGAAGATCCCCGCCTCCTGACGGTTGTGACGGACCGATGCTCTGACTGTCGACCCGTTTTGGCGCCTGGCGTAGTCCTTTGTACGGCGAGACAACAGACGGGCCTTCCTGGTGACGCCATTGAGCTCTCAGTTAAGTATTTGTGGGTCGCTCCCAGTATCCTTGGTTGTTGTTGGTGCTTAGTCGTTTTGCATGGTTCCATTGCATTTGTGGTTCTTAGTTGTTGGTTCTTAGTTGTTATTTGACAGTTGCAATTGCCAAAAACCGAGGGTTTTGTATTTCACGAAGATTTTGTACTTCGATAACCCTTGAAGTTTCATACTAGGTTAGCGTGCAAGATGCCTGGCCATAGTGGTTTCCTTGGTTTCTTTAAATGTCACAGTATGGACTCCCGGTTGGAGGACTCGTGTCCGATACCTCCAGTTGGAACTCCGATATATGAGCTCTATAGTCGACATGGTGTGGGCCCTATTATATATAATGAATATTGGATTCGTTATACGAAAAATGACGGTGACCTTAATTGGCCATCACATGGAAGTTTCGACACTAAAATTTTAGATAATCTCGAAGCGAAACTGTTTAAAAGAAAATCTAGGCCGGCTATGTTCGATTCCTTTCGGTTATGGCGCAAAGAGGCCAGGCAGAAAGAAATCAAACAGCTTAAGAAAAATAAGAAAGAAAGTAGTATCATTACGATAATGCAAGATGCAGAACGTCACCATCAAGATAAAGCAGATAAAGAAACGGAAGTTTCAGTTAGACTGCATCACATGTGGGCGGATAAATGTTATCCGGTGTTATCGTCAAATCTCGATAAAAAGGAAGAAGACTCGAAAGAGGATCCTTTGTTAGCGTATTTGATGAAATCACCACCTCCTTATGCACAGGGTGCTATGGCTCCTGTAGTTCCTCCTGTTCCCCCTCCTGTTGTTTTGGCGGCTGCTGGTCAGCCTGTTGTTGGTCCTGTTCTTGCTCCTCTATCTGTTCCTCTTCCTATTGCTTCTTTGCCTGTACCTTCTCAGTCTATTGTTCCTGCTACCCCCACTGATCCTACAACCACTTCTAATGCTGTTGCTCCTGTTCTTTTTTCCTCTTCTCCTTCCGTTCGTAATCGTATCCCTAACACTGTTGCTACCCTCTACTCCCCACTTTCCGGATCGTTACTTCAATCCGATGTCTCTGAAACTCCCCAGAGAAGAAGTCAAATCCCTGGTGGAAGAGAGAGAGCGACGTTAGAAACTATGGCGCGTAGATGGATTAGACACCCTGCTAAATACACCTCACGCATAGTTTTCGATACATTTTCTCAGTTCAATGAGCCAACACAGAGATTTGTGTTTGAAGAAATGTGCAACTCCTTGAGAGAATAGTGGGATAATGATGACTTGGATGATGTACCGCCCGAGATGACCGAACTTCAGAGTCGTTTTTTGAATGGTATGATCGTAGGTGCAGAGGTACGACGTGCATTAGAGCGATTATTAGCCTTTAGGTCTACAGTGCCTTCTCGGGTGTCGTTTGATGACGATTCCGATACTCCAAAAGCGAACTCTGGTCAGTATCCTATGAGAGAGGTTCCGCCAGTTTGGATGCCAGGGGATCCGAACGCTAATCCTGTGGTTCTGCCGTATTTCCAAAGGGTTTGGATACACCTCCCATGGAAGCGATCAGAAGTCTTACAGGTGAAGCAATCCTTGCCTGATCCACGCAAAAATCCGGCAGGTTATTATAAGGAGTTATCCCAACTGGTGGATGCTTCTATTATGAACCTTGCTGACATCGACATGTTGTTTGGTAATATTGTACTGCAACCGACTTGGGCAAAAATCCGCCAAGAGAATCATTTAGCTGAGTTGGGTGGTGATTGGGCTACGCTATTAGCGGCTGATGGACGACAAATTGGTGGGGCTAAGCCCGAGCAGTTAATTACGGATTTGCCCCAAAGAATTATTACGCTCATGAAAACGCTTATGCCAGCGATGAGGGTGAATTGGGACAAACTGTCGGCTTGTAAGCAAAAGAAAGACGAAAGTGTCTCCGATTTCTTTACTAGATTTGAGGAAGCATTCATTGATCATAGTGGTCAGGACATGAGTACGGAGGGAGGACAGCGGTTGTTTGTTGATAAGTTTGTGTTAAATTTGTTGCCTGAACTATGCAACAAATTGAAAAATTCAGAAAGTGCATGGGCCGTTTCAACCACTGCCCAAATACTAGCGACGGCTCAATACTACGAAAATAGGGAAAAAGAAGAAAGTGATCGTTCAGATAAGAAAACGAAGGAGCTTAAAACGAAGGTTTTGTTGCAACAAGCGTATCCTCCGCGTTCAAATCAAAATGATTCGCAACAGCAGTATCGGCCACAGGCACAGTCTTCCAGGATGCAGTCACGCTCTGACTCCTCTGACTTTAGATCTATGCTTGGATATAATCAGTGTGCATATTGTAGGGGAGAGGGACATATCAAATTTAATTGTCCCACTTTACGTGATCGCTATAATCATGTTTTGGCTCGAGGGGGACGTGGTGGTCCCCAACAGGCATTTCGAGGTAGAGGTCGTGGTAACTCTCAGAATCAGAATGAGCGCTCTCCTACTTCGTTGGATGCGAATAATTGTTTTGATCAGCGGAATGCGAGGTCCGATAGATCGGCACAGTACCATGTGGACGATTATTACATTGGACATGAGATTGAGGCAGGTGATCGTTACTAGGACAGCCACCGACAAAGAGAGGGAGTAGTGTCAGTTCCGGTTGATCAGAGAGGGCCTTACATCGCAGTTGCTACATCTGGCGTAGTTGAGCCTTTTCTGTTGGACACTGGTGCAGCAAAAAGTTCCATCATGCATTCAAAACTCCCAGGCGCACCTTTGTCTGGCTTAACGAATGTTTCCGTTGGATTCTCTGGCGCCCCTGTTAGCAATCCTGTCTCCAGCCCTTTGCCCCTTATGATTGGTCCTCGTGAGCTGGAGGCTCCCTTGATTCTCTCCACTGGTTGTGGCGAGAATCTTTTGGGTTTGGATTTGTTAAAACGGTTATATGCGACTTTGTACTGCTCTCCTGCGGGAGTGGAGCTTACATTAGGTCAGAGAATAATCTCTCCTATGTACTTATCGATCGATAAGTTCCCACCGGAACTGAGTTCCCTTCCTGCGTCACTATGGGCCACGGGCCCCAATGATGTGGGTTTGTTGGACATTCCACCTTATGTGGTCCAGTTGAAATCAAATGTGCGATTACCACGTATACCTCAGTATCGTATTTCTCTTGATGGTGAGCGAGCGCTATTAGCGATCGTTTATGACCTGATCGAAAAGGATGTCATTGAAGAAACTTGGGGAAATGTGTGTAATAGTCCTGTGTTACCCATCCTGAAATGAACTGATCCATCTAAACCTCCTGTGTGCCGTTTTGTAATTGATTTAAGAGAGGTGAATAAGATCGTGGTCCCACAATTTCCTGTGGTGCCAGATATCACAGCCTTGTTGACCTTAATTCCAGCTTCTGCCTCCTGGTTCACGGTAATCGAACTAAAGAATGCTTTCTTTAGTATTCGATTGCTGAGGAAAGCAGAGATCTATTCGAATTCTCCTTAGGTGGTCGCAGTTTTAGATTTAAACGCGCACCACAGGGCTATTGTGAGAGTCCATCGATCTACAGTCAAGCCCTTAAAAGTCAACTGGATGCATTTGTATTACCGACGGGTGCAGCTTTGATTCAGTACGTTGATGACTTATTAGTGGCTGCTGATACCGAGGTTATTTGCAGAACCACTACAGTGTCGTTGTTGCAGCATTTATGTGACTTACATCACAAGGTGTCACCTTCTAAGCTGCAATATTGTTGTCAAGAAGTAACCTATTTGGGTCACTTATTGTCAAAAGAAGGGAGAAGGTTGACCCCAGAAAGAATTGCAGCGATTGCGCGAATGACTGTGCCAAAAACTCAGAGAGATGTGCGTGCCTATCTAGGTATTACGTCATACTGCAGACAATGGATTCCAAATTTTTCATTATTAGCGAAGCCATTGTTAGCTCTCACGTGCAAGGATGTTTCGACTCCTTTGCCTTGGACTGAGGAGTGTCAGCAAAGTTTTTCGGAATTACGTGATGCGTTGTGTTCGGCTCCTGTGTTAGGTACTCCCGATTACAGTAAGCCGTTCACACTGTACGTTCACGAGAGGGATGGTTGTGCGTTGAGTGTCTTGACGCAACAATGTGGCGACAAACAGCGCCCATGTGCGTATTTCTCTTCGACCTTAGATCCAGTAGCTAGAGCATTACCGAGTTGTCTAAAAGCAACAGCAGCAGCTGCGGTGTCCATTCGACAGTCCGCAGGTTTGGTCATGGATAATATGCTTACGGTGATGGTTCCGCATGCAGTTGACACTCTTCTGAACCGAACGAAAACTCAACACCTGACGAGCGCAAGGTTGTCTGGGTATGAGCTGACACTTTTGGCAAGTCATATACGGATAAAGCGTTGTAATGTGTTGAACCCAGCAACATTGTTGCCGATCAACATGGAATCAGATGATGTAGCACCACATGATTGTTACTTGAGAACTGAAGAAGAGACGAAGGGTCGCATTGATCTGAAAAACACTCCATTGATAGATCCCGATGGTACTTTGTATGTTGATGGCTCGTGCTTCAAGTTGCCGAATGGTGATACGACGACTGCGTATGCTGTAGTGACGTTGAGTACGGTTGTGGAAACTGTGAGATTGAGTCAGAATTCGGCCCAAGCAGCTGACGAGAGCGTGTGTGTTGTCTAGAGGAAAGCGGGTGAATGTGTTTACCGATAGTCAGTATGCATTTGGCGTAGCGCACAGTTTTGGTCGATTGTGGAGAGAACGAGGGTTTTTTACGTCGCATGGCATGAAGATACAGCATGGACAACTTGTGAATGACCTTTTGAATGCACTTACAGTGCCTAAACAGGTGGCAATAATCAAATGCAGTGCGCATCGGAAAGTGACAGATGATGTTGGCCGCGGTAATGCGTTTGCGGAAGAGATTGCTAAGGAGACAACTAGAGATCTGACAAATCGAATGTACGTTACGAGTTCAGTAAGATGGCCAGCGGAGACTGGTATGTGTGAAGACACAGTTGAGAGTGTGAAAGAGATACAGAATGAGGCTACCGAGATGGAAAAGACTCAGTGGAAAGAAAGCACGGGGAAGTTAGATGAGAATGGATGTTGGGTTGATTTGTCAGAAAGGCAGAGATGGATGTTACCGGATGCATATGTGCTTGCCGTTGTTACCATGGCTCATGGCACGTCACATATTAGCGCAAAAGGCATATGTAAGTTGTTGTCCCCAGTATGGAAGAATGAGGGAATTACTAAATGTGCGGAGAGAGTGGTTAAGAATTGCATGATATGTTTGATGTACAATCCTGGCAAGGGCACTCCTACTCCACCTGGTCATTTTGCCCCTCCTACATGTCCCTTTGAAATTATTCAGTTGGATTTCATCCATATGGAGAGATGCAACAACCTGAAGTATGTCTTGGTTGTAGTTTGTGCATTCTCTAGATGGATTGAGGCTTACCCCCTTAAAGATAATACTGCCCTATCTACAGCAAAAGTGTTGCTCAAAGAGTATTTGCCTAGGTATGGCATGCCACGGATTGTATGGTCGGATAACGGAAGTGAGTTTGTGGGAAGTGTGATGAAAAGTGTATGCAGTGGCCTTGGTATTCATCAAAAATACCATAGTGCTAATCATCCTCAGTCGGCGAGTTTGGTGGAAGGATACAATGGTACCCTGAAACTGAAACTTGCCAAAATCCAGGACACGACTGGTTTATCATGGCCAGATGCTTCGCCTCTAGCCCTCTTATCGACCAGAGCGACTGTGCACTCTCGAGTAGGGCTTAGCCCATATGAGATTGTGTTCGGCCGTCCTGCGAACATTTTTGGGGAGTCCCAAGGCCTAGGGAATTTAACAGACTTGAATATCCAATGTTGATTGACTATCTTCATGATCTGACTGCTAAATTGAGTTTGATTCACCAACAGGTTTACGAGGCTCTACCGGCACAAACAAAAGGTCCTGGTTATCGGCTCCAACCTGGCGATTGGGTCGTTACCCGAAATTTTGGACGAAAACGCAATCTTGAGCCAAGATTCGTGGGACCCCACCAGGTGTTACTGGCGACGAGGACTGCAGTTCGACTGGAAGGAAGAAAGCACTGGGTGCATGCCACCCACACCAAGAAGGTTCCGCTTCCTTTGCCAGTAGACACATGGATGAAGAAAGGAGTCGCCTCGACTGAAACAGAGACCCCTTTGTACTATGTACCATTTAGTGATGCCCAGCCTGTAGGGAACGATTTAGTTCAATTAGATATCCCTGTCGAATCATCGAAAACGATACCATTATCATCAGCATTGGAGAGTTCAAGTTCTGAACTGTTACCTGAACAATCGAACACTGTTTTGCCATCAGAACCGTTATTTGAAGAGCAAACTCGACCGGGAAAAACTCGATATTTTCTTCGATCGCGCAATAAAGACTAATGCATTTGTTTATTTTTGAATTCACGTTACCCCTTACAGTTGCCATAAATGTTATGAATTTGCATATTGTGTGTATACTTTTTTTTTTCCTTGCAGCTAGGAGACTTATGTTAATTAAAAGATAAATTGATTAGACCTACCATCTGGGTTGACCGTAGGGCCGTGCAGGTACCTCCTTCTGTTTAGCAGGTTTCTGACACTAGGTCGATTGCCTTTTGTCAATTTCTGGGAACTCCTGGGAATTGATAATCGCTACTCAGAACGAAGTGCGTCAAGAACGTCACGGACGGTTTTTAGAGGATGGAGTTTTCTAAGCTGTCGGACATAGACAAAATGGCAGTACAAAGATCCAAATTGCATAAGATGTTTCGAACAAAATGTTTTCTGTTTCAGGTTTTTATGTTGTTCCTGACTGTTTCTATGCTACTAGTGGGTGGAGTGTACTTTGGGATTCAATTATTATTGCCTTCCATTTCACCTGTTTCCTTCTCACTTGACCTAAATTCTGTTTCCACTATTTGACCACATTCCTTTCATCTTCTGCCTCAACATGAACAGGCCAGACGTGCGGAATTTATGAACAATTCCTTTGTCCAACTCCTGCATCAGCATCAGTTGGTGATGAATACTACCAATTGTTGGGTGTGTGGGTTAATGCCACATACTATGGATAAAGGTATTCCGTATTTGGTTCTTCCTTACAGCACCCAGGGGTCAGCTCGAGCATTCCAAACTATGTTCCGTAGTGCACTAGATTCCTACCCCCGTCGAGAGCCTCGCTCCACAGACCTTAGTCCCGGCCCGTACCACAAGCCGTTGGCGATAGCGATTGCTGATCTAGATAAAGATATTTTTGATGCAACAATTATCCCAGAGGAAGAGGTGCGAGCTTACAAGGATCTGAGTGAGGTTGAGTATAGTATGTTAGTAAGTGATAGACAGCTTAAAAGCTCATCTCCGATTTGGATCGTACCTCATCTCGGCCATTTCTGTCTGCAAGGCCTTGGTCGAAATCCAAGAGCTCAGCTTGGGAAGAGTGCTTGTACTGAGACGTATGTCTTACCGATGCTCTCTTCCCCTGTCTTCCTGACTGCCAAGGGTACTTATTTTGTGTGTTACGATCGTGCTTATACGTGGTTGCCTCGTGACTTTTCAGGCACCTGCTATATCGCGAATCTTTTACCACCAACTTTTACGGTTGCCTCAAACTATCACAAGACTAGAGTTGTGAGAGGCGTCGTTAGTAAAGAGGACACTGCTAGTCAAGAGGCAGGAGACTTCTTTAAGGGTTTCCTACCGTTTTGGGGTCCTATGGTTAATAGTAGGAACTTGAGACAGTTGACTCGTGTGGTGGAATTGACTGCTAATATCACTGCAAGTGCCCTTGGTAACCTGACAGCAGAGCTTCAAGCGGATAGACTTATGACGCTACAGAACCGTATGGTTCTAGACGTTGTACTTGCAGATAGAGGTGGTGTGTGCAAGGTAATCCATTCGAGCTGCTGCATTTTCATCCCTGATAATGCTCCAACTGTTTATCAAGCCATCTCAAAGTTGCATAAAATCTCGGAGTCCATACACGTGGACGAGGGAGATTGGACGCTTCTAGGATGGTTTTGGGGTCTGATGTCGACTTGGGGTTGGAAGCTTCTGATGATCATAGGAGTCGTTGTAGCGTTTCTGTTCACGTGTTGTCTTTGTGTGCAGTGTGGTCCTGCCTTATGTGGCCTTTGTGCTACAACGTGTATAAGAAGGCCATCTGTGACCAAAGAGACATTGGTGGATAGGATGATGTTTCAACGACACCTGAATGATCTGATGAATATCGAAATTGATTCTGATTTCGACTAGTGCTTGCCTACCTGAGGGCAAAAGGAGCGTCTGAGGTTCCGTGAGAATCATTACGACGTTTTGGGCATGCTCGGATATGGACGAGTTTGGTATCTATGAACCGTAAATGACGAGATTAGTAGGTGTATGCGTTTACGCTACACTACTTAGAAGGGTTCGTCTCCTTTACGGGTTTTTCCATCTGAACCCTCGGGTTCCATTTTAGATACGGCATCCATTTTGTTTCTTGCCCTCACGTAGCCAGCGAAGGGACAATGTCCGCTTCGTGACCCTGGGATTCCCAAGCTCTGGCGGAAGATGAATATTCTTTGGGGTCGTCTTTACGACCGGGGGAATGACACGGCAAAGGCAGATGGCTCAGCTTGAGGCTTATTCTGCCGTGTTGGTCTATTGTTTCAGCTTTACACATGTTAGGTTTGAGTCCTTTGATCCTGTGATCACGCTTCCGATATTGCCCCCACACTCTTCTGTTACGGTTGTCTGTCTTTCTTACACCTGTTCCTGTCTCTTTCTTTCGCCTGTTTACAACTAAAGTGGAATGTGCCTTATGGCGAGATGATGTGCTTTTACAGTTGGGAACCGGCAATGTTACTATAATCATGTTCCGGGCTTCTGAAAACATGAATGCAATCCTTTTGAAGTTTACTGTAGGAACTGAGTTGTAACCTTTTGTTCGTTATGTCGAGCAATGACGAAAATGTGTATAAAAGGAGCGATTCCCTTTTTGCAATTTGAAGCAGACTCTCAGAACCTACACTATGTTGTACTTCTTGCGATTTCTGTATCCCTGCAGTAATAAACGCTGATCTTTGACGCCGAAGGAAGTGTCTCTGTCACTTGTACGCCAGAGCAGGTAACCCACGAAGGTTTCAGGTGTTGTTCCCTGGCACCGCTGGGCCTTAAAGAACCCAGTCCTTCAGGGGGTTTGGGCTTCAAAGAAAAAAAGAGAAAGTAACTAGAGACATTAAAGCCTAGTTGTAAGGGAAGTAGAGCTCGTCCTCAAACTCCGGTAGTTTGCCTAGAAGTATTTTACCTAATATGCTACTTCCATGACCTGAGTCATCGTCATCATCTTCCTGCTGTGCTACTTCAGGTATGGTGTAATCTGGTGGTATAAAGTGCTGATTCAATTTATCATGGTTAACCTCTCTACATTTTGGGGTGAGAGACTGGTCCTTCTCACTGTCAGAATGGCACCAGCAGCACTGAAAACACGCTCAGCAGAGACACTTGGTACGGAGCAAGCCAGATAGTTTATCGCCACCCTGCTGAGCACTGGGCATTGGCGCCTTTTCCCTTACCAATACAGCAATGGGATTTTATCAAAATAGACTACTGTTGGGGCATCCAGGTTTACCTGGACCATCCGCTCAATGGTCATGGGTGCTCCACTTTGCTTGGCCTCTTTTGCCTTTGTCTCAGCACTTGAATTAAGCCCTTCCTGTAGAAACCATACCTCTGCCGATTTTGAGGCTGATGCTCCTGTTCTTGTTGTTGTTGATGTTGTTCTTGGCGTTGTTGGTGGTTTTGGCTGCTGTGAGCCAACCGCACTGCCCTCAGCCTCTGATGTTGAACTTGAAGGCTGCCCTGTGGTACTTGTTGTGCCCTGGAGGAGCTGGCCCCTCATTCCGGGCCATTATTTTTCAAGCTGACTGCCTTGCACAGCTATCCAAGTTTTGTAGTTGGCAACATGCTGTCTGAAAAAGGAGTGATAGTGTCCAGTAATTGTTTGTACAGAGGATCAAGAATTGTGGCACAAATTTAATGGTTGGATAACACGATGTCTTTTTACATCCTTGTATTGTCAGATAAGCGAAGGATTAGGCTCTCGACCAAAGCATATGCTTCTTTTTTTTTTCTACACCTGCGTACATTGCATACACCTCCTTTAGCTGTTCCTGTAGCAGGTGCAACAATGGGATAGCTTGGTCCATGGTATAGTCCTCTTTGCTGACTACACAGGTGAACACCTCGAAAGAAGGCAACATCTCAGTCGGGCACTTACCTTGGCGCTATTGGTCTATCTCAATGATCATGCCTTTCACAGTTGCATCCCCTCTTTGCATTACATATTCATTGATTGATCTGTACTGCTCAAACAGGCATTCAAGCATGTAAAAAGTCAAATTCCAACATGTTGGAACCTCCTGGATGAGTGCTTTAACTAGCATTCTATTATCAGGTTGAATGATCCTCAGCTGCTTCCAGGCTTTAAAAGAATGGCTGGAATGTGTAGATTCTTCTGCAGGTGGTCAGGAAGTTGCTGACGTGGTCTTCTTTTTTCAGAAAGTCTTGAACAATGATGTTAATGCAGTGCGCCAAACACAGGACCATGAAATATCCACCATTGGTCATGACCTTAACTGTCTGTGGCAACAAAACCAATGTTGGCCCTCTTGGTCGCATCCAGTTGAAAGACCTTAGAGTTAAAGTCTTCCAAAATGTTTACATTATGGGATTTCTCCATGGGGGACATAGCTACGGTAGCAAGCCATTAAAAATGTCAGCAGTGTCAACAGAAAAAACACTACACGCGTTTCTGCAATATTGCCTTCATCCGGAAAACCGTCTCAACTTTCTCTATAACAAAACCACACAATTGACAGAGTGTAAGAACATATATGCTTTTAGCCTGTAATAGAAACTCTCATTTATTAAGAGCAGATCATGCTTAGGTGCAAACAAGCTGTGCAGGGACGGTAAAGGGACATTCTAGTTTTAAAACAAGTGATATTAAAAAGCACAATGCCAAGCAGATTTAGATAGCCGACACCGTGATTCGTACGTAGAAATCCTTACATCCCAATTATTTAAATGTGCACCACTAGCGAAGTGGGGAGTAAAAACGTAAAAGGGATGTATTTAATGGACTGCTTGAACAGTTAGTGTTTTTTATGCACTAATGGCATCGAACTCGTGGTAGCTACCATAGGGTTAGAGTTGGTTGTTGTTATAAACTGTCACATATTGGAATAATGTTATCAACAAGATTTAGAAAGATGTACCTATTGTAGATGCAGGAAGCAGCACTCTGTCTGGTGGTGAGTGCTCATGTGTAGGCAGAATGTTATCAATTTAAAACAATACAATCATAGCAGTGTTCATGGGATAGGGGAATTTATATTTAAAGAAGAAAAAGTATATTAACATTCTTCTTTGCACAAGTTCCATTCAGTTAATTAATGATTAATAAAAAATGTGTACCTGTATAGCAATTAAATAGAGGAGTACTGGTGATGTATTCAGAAGTATGAAGTTGTCTCTTTCGAAGGTAGTTAACTGTCTATCAAAAATGGGTCATTGGCGTTTCTGTGTATATAAAAGAACAGTATCAGTGGTGGATCATAATTGATAGTTTGTGTTTGTAACTGGTGTCCCATATAGGTAGATTCTTACTGCTGTTATTGGTTCCTCTTGTCAGGAGAATACAGGTGGGGATATTAAAGGGACAATGCGGGTCGGTATGTCCACTGTATCTGCAAGGGACAGATATACAACTACTGTGTGTTTTAAAGGCATATCTAATGTGGGTCCTAATTGGCTACATGGCTTAACGTGTAATAAACCTACATGAAAAATATATTGGTATGTGGCGTCTTTTCTCTGTTTCATCAGGTACTGGCACTCTCAGTAAAGGTGGGTCGAGTAGTAGTTGTGATCCCTACCATTCACTATAGGGCGTATCCTAGAACACATGGACGCATGAATTCTATTTTAGAGGTCTAAGCAATTAAAAGTACATGATGTTACTAGTAATATCTTTTACATGATACGATTATCACATGATGGTCTGTCCTTTGCTAAAGAGCTAAGTCTGTTCCAAGATGGTATAATCTCCTGGGGTTCTGAGCTGGTTCCTTAATGGACGAAGAAACTAAGCCCTATCCTATACATCCCAGTATGGGGGAACCCGGCAAGGCTATATTAAAATTAGCCAATATATTTAAAAGAGTTGCCACTATAATTACGCGAATAGTACATGGTAGTACTTAGCTACCTGATGCATTCGGTACTCACTTTGAGCGGTAACAAGGGAAAACTCATATAATATGTTAAAACAAAATGGATTAAATGGGTGGGTCCCAGCATATGCCTGGCACGTATATTCCTGTATCTTTGTTGGCAGGGTACTTACTTGCATCCATATAGGAGTCTCCTTGGTGCGCTGTATACTCGTGAACCTGGGAAAGTTGGTATACCAGTAATTGCAGTGTTTTATGGCTCCCATGGCAGGAGCGTGCAATGCCTCAATCTGCGTTCATGACGTTTATGGACATGAGACGTAATGAAAATAGGTGAAGGACTAAATTGGTCTGCACCATCTTGAAGTGGAGTTCTGAGCTAATTTGTGTCAACATAATTTAAAGGGGTGAGTTTCAATATGATTGATCTGGTCATAGTGAACTCATTGATATTACAATGGAGTTATCTGCCAGTATCGGTAAGTGTGTAGAATATCAACAGTTGGAATATGAACAATAAAAAATAAATAAGTCTCCACACCAACACAAAATGCCTTACATCTGAAGATAAATATGTACAGTTACTATCTTGCGAGGGGTCCCTGTGTCGAGAGGTAATTATCAGTATTCAGATTAGTGGTAGTTTAATTAGGATTACTTGCCTCAATGTTACGACAACTATCTACTTTGTGATGGTGGGTTCAGTTGTTGGCATAGATAATATAGTAAATGTGATTCGTGAGTGTACTTAAAAATGTTGGGGAACCTACATGAGAGGCTTTTAGCTCTTATTTTTGACAATATAGGCCTCAGTTCCCTTTGGCTAGTGATCTTCTGGTGGTTCAGTAATTTTGTTTGTTTCCATGGATCTGTTCCGTTGACATATGGGCATAAAATCTATTTGACAAGTGATCTACTAATGGTTGAATAATATTGCTTGTTCTCATGGTATTTCCTGACTTAGGCCTCTCTTGAAGATATCTAAAGTAAAAATCCAATATACTTCATGTTTCTTTCTGATCGCTTCACTACTGTAGCCTTGCTTATGTAGAATTCTTTCAATTATGAACCACTTGATGTCATCTTCTGTGTGGTTGAGTATGGTATAATGTTCAACCATAGGGGCTGCCAGTTTCTTCGTTCAGATCGCTGAGCGATGCTCAGGCGCGTGTTCAGAGTGCATGCTGTTTCGCCCAGCCTAACCCACATGGGCAAATAAGCAGATACACTATGGGGCATATTACCAAGCAATAGCGATAATTATCGCTATTGCTTGGTTAGAGACAAAATTTTACCGCAGAGCTGCGGCGATTTTTACCGCAGATAAACCTTGGTATTACCAAGGTTTATCGCAAATGCGATAAAAAACGGCCGCAATGCATGAATATCGCTGAAAAGTCTGCGATATTCATGCATTACTGAGCTAATGCTATTAGCCATGTTATCCACCTCCCATTAGATAACATGGCTAAGAACTGCTCAGGGCAGGTGTTAGCTTTTGGAGATATTCGCGCTTAGCGTGAATATCTCCAAAAGATGGTAATAGGAGATAGCGATGTTAGCGACTGTTTCCAGTCGCTAACATCTTGGCACGCCCACTTTGCATGTCATTAGTGATAAATATCACTGACATGCAAAGTGGGGCCCAAGATGGTCACTATCTCCTACTAGCTGTCGCTAACTGGTGTTAGCGACAGCTAGGTAATAGGGAGATAATTTTATCTCCGCTTTCTTGGCTTTTAAAGCCAAAAAAGCGGAGATAAACCCCCTTGATAATATGCCCCTATATCTTTTGGTTTGCAATTTGAGTTGCCTTTTACTTTGATAATGTTTCCATTTAGTTCTATGATGTCTGTTTCTAAAGCTAGTGGACAGACTTTACATGTACCACACCTGAAATTTCCTATAACTGGTGTGGACCCAACAATACTTCTCTATATTGGCTGTTTTTTTGGGGGGAATGCGTGACCTCACCATCAGGTCTTTAAAGTTTTTTTTTTCAATAGGCATACAGGGGTTTAGGTAATTTATCCTGTTGTTCCTTGTTCATATTCTAAATGTGCCAATTGGAGGAAATGATTTGTCTGATTTGAGCATTCAGCAAGGAGTGTCATGTGACAAACACTAATTCAGACTTATCTTTTTTATTGTTATTTGTTAATAAGTGCTGTCTATCGTAGAATCTGGCCCTCTTATATGAGTCCCTAACTAGTTTATGAGGGTACCCATGTGCCATACATTTCTCTTTCATGGTTAGAGCTTTGGAGTCAAAATCCTGAATGCTGGTACAATTTCTGTGCAAGCGCAGGATTTGCCCAAAAGGGATACTGTTTTTCTGCGATTTGGGATGGAAGCTGTCGTAATGCAGCAACATATTACATGCTGTTGGTTTTGTAAACAGATCGACAGCAAGTTTTTCTGAGACATGTTTGATAATAATGTTAGTGTCGCATAGGTTTAACCATGTGATAAATTATTGTAGTGTATCCTCCGTATCTGTCCAGATAAAGAAGATATCGTCTATGAAGCGGTAGCATTTCCAGATGGTTTTGAAAAATGGTGCCACTGCATTGTAGATGTGTGTGTATTCAAATCGGGCCAAGTAGATATTTGCTATGGTAGGCATGCAAGAAGTGCCCATCCTTACACCCTTCACTAGTATGTGTAATTGACCTTTGAACGCAAAGATATTCTCCTCAAGGTCTATTTTGAGGCACTAAATGATGAACGTTTCATTGCAGTCAATATACATGGTTTCAATGAACCATTGCACTGCTTGCAAGGCCCCTGGTAAAGGGATGTTGCTATACAGGCGTTTAATGTCCATAGTTACCAGCCACTGTTGTTGTGAATTAAAAGGGATGTCTTCTACTAGATTTATAATATGCTTTGTGTTCTGGACATATGCTGGGTTTTATTGATATGTGGACGCAGAATGGCATGCAGATATTTGGAAAGAGGTTCTGTGATTGAGCCTATTGTGGTGTCAATGGGTCTGTATGGTGTTTTTTCATTCTTGTATATTTTAGGTACACCATGGAGCATGGGTACTCATAAACCTTCTTTCGGGGGCCAAAATTACAGTGTGGTTTGTGGCCGAGGGCTGCTCCGGTGGGGGTGGGGGTCAAAGAGCGGGGGCGGGGCTAGAGCAACAAAAAAACCTATGACCATGAGGTTGAACACAGGCCCCTGCAGCCGTCGTCCACTGAGCCACCAGGCCAGGCATACACACATCTCTCTCTCTCTCTAGCTAAGTCTCTCTCTCTCCCTCTGTCTATCTCTGTCTCCCTCTGTCTCACTCACTCTGTTTGTCTCCTTCTTTCTCTCTGTCCCCCTCCCTCTCTCTCTCTCCCTCTCTGTCTCTCCCTCCCTCTCTCTCCCTCTGTCTCCCTCCCTCTATCTGTCTCCCTCCCTCTGTCTCACTCTATCTGTCTCCCTCCCTCTGTCTGTCCCCCTCCTCCCACTGTCTGTTGCCATCCTCCATCTGTCTGTTTCCTTCTGTCTCCCTCTCTCTCTCTGTCTCCCTTCTTCTCTCTGTTTCCCCTCTCTCTATCTCCCCTCTCTCTCTCCCTCCCTCTGTCTCCCTCTGTCACTCTCTGTTGGTCTCTCTCTGTCTGTTTCCATTCCTCTGTCTCCCTCTATCTGTCTCCCTCCCTCTGTCTTTCTCCCTCGGTCTGACACCCTCCTCCCGCTGTCTGTCTCCCTCTATTTGTCTCTCTCCCTCTTTCTGTCTACCTCTCTCTGTCTCCCTCTGTTTCCCTTTCTCTGTCTCCCTCCCTCTGTTACCCTCTCTCTGTCTCCCGCCCTCTGTATACCTCCCCCTCTCTCTCTCTCTCCCTCTGTCTCCCTCTGTCTGTCTCCCTCTGTCTGTCTCCCTCTCTCTGTCTCCCTCCCTCTGTCTGCCTCTCTGTCTTCCTCTCTCTGTCTCCCTCTCTCTCTGCCTCCATCTGTCTCCCTCCCTCTGTCTCCATCTCTCTGTCTCCCTCGGTCTCCCTCGGTCTCCCTCTCTCTCTGTCTCCCTCCCTCTGTCACCCCCTCCATCTCCCTCCCTCTGTCTCCCTACGTCTCCCTCACCATCTCCCTCTCCATCTCTCTGCCTCTCTGGTTGTTCTGATGATTTTCCTGGTATTGGGGCTGATATTGTGGCCTCCAACTGCCTCTTGTTTGATTGCGCCTCCCTAAAAAAGGCTTCTGGGTTTGATAAGGTCTAGCTGTGTATCCGCTATTTCTGGGGTCAAATTGGTTAGGGGCATTTTCATTATCGGAGTCCAACGTGTCGGAAGATGTTTGTTACTTTCCTATTGTATTGCCTAACGCCAGATTGTTGTTGTTGTCCCCCTCCCTGCTGAGAAGAATGGTCCTAGCTGAAGAAACGGCAATCTATTTTTATTTTGTCTGTTTTTCTTTTATTTAGGCACTCCATGTATGAATTTATCTCTAGGTCTATTTCCTCAAGTATTTTCTTTGCATCATCTACAGTTGTGTTGTTTTTTATTTTATTCTATGTGTCAACACCTGCAGAATATTTTCTCTAACCCCCAAGAGATCAGTGTGCAGTGATGTACATATAATCAGAGGCTTGGCAACTGGTCTACATGTCTGTTGCCAGGTGAATATTATGAACAGCACTCTGATGCAAAGTTGTCCAAGCAATTCCAGCATGTCATGATGTAGTGCTGCAACAGCAACTCTGGCGAAATAGGACAAGACAGGGAACCTTCCATTTCAGGATGATGGCTGCTGCAATTTCAAGAAAACCCACCCCTTCCACAAAAGAAAAAGGAAGGAGAACCCAGCACTAACATTTTAGCCAGCTTCGCATTGTACAAACATGCTGTTGGGTGGTTGCATTTGTACTGCCTCTCCAGTCTAAACATGCTGAGAATGGTAGCCTGGATTTGGGTTTTTTCTGGTGCCACTGATGCAGGTGACTTATTGAAACCAGATATTGTTAGGCTCAATGCACTTTTTTTGTTGCAGCACTCTCTTGCCTTAGACCCACTGGTGTCTCAGCTTGACTCTTGTGCCATTGCAATGTTGCTGATGGTGATGTGGGCAGTACCACTGTACTGCTGGGGACAGCGCTGCTTTGATTACCAGAGGAAATGTCTACTGCTTTTTCATGTTCTACCGTGATCAGATGTTTAGCCCCTCCTCTACCAACACTTGCAGTTTTTGGTCCGCTAAGTTCGCCTCCCAATGGATCAAGTGGTGTTTTCTCAGATGGCTTGTTTGGCCTCTGGTGCCATTGTTTCTAAAAATCACCTTCTGGCTAACCAAAAAGAAGCCCCAAACCGGGGAGATCAACTTTCTGACACTGCTAGTGCCACTTGAAATGTCATATGAAATGGTAGGTGGGCACGACGTTTGATTCTCTGCAGTACCTCCTTTTGAGGTGAATGTGCTGGACGTAGGTTGCTGCCCGTACTTTGTAAATATGGTAGCTGGAAGTGGTGTTGGTGGAATCTGTGTTGGTGGTATCCATGCCACATCCCTCACAGCAATTTGAGATGGGGTAATGTCGGTCTACACTGGAGAGGGGCTAATGTCCATGATGACTGGTTCGTCATCATCCTCCTCTTCTACATTTACCTCCATAACTTTAAGGTTTTCTAGAACCATCCTTTTCCCTAGCCTTGTCTTATGGCGTGTCTCACTCTCAGACTGAGGTGGGATCCAAGTGGCATCTAGATCATCAGAAGAGGAGCTTGCAGAAGAAGTTGATGGACTAACCTTCCTTTTCCTTGCTGGGGATCTGGAAGACAATTGATCCTCTTAAGGAGTGGCTTGCTCTTCTTCCTCAGCTGGAAACTTGATCGCGTGAACTGTCCCTACTTTGTGAGGAATTACTACTATTGGGGGTGGTTGTGGCTATTGTTGCCCACTTATCTGAGTTTCATACATTGATTGGGTACTACTTTGCGATAACGATACCTCAATTTCAACATCACTGCTCATCTGCATTGTCGTGATTAGACTGGCTGCCTCAGCGACAGGCATGGTCTTGGGTGCTGCTCTCAGCTTGCTCCCAGCACACTGCAGCTGCAGGCACAATTTTTGATTTCCAAAAAAAGGTCTTGGCCAACTTACTGGAGGTGGTAAGTGGCAGTGCCTTCTTCTTCTCACTGGCAACTTTGACTTTCTTGGTACTTGTACCTTTATTTGGGGTGATTTTTTTGATACTTAACACTAAGAAGGGGAAAGGGCCATTACTGTTTAAACTCCAATACCCCAGGCCCCTATACCAGATCACATATTCACACTAAAGGGGTATATAGAGTGCACAATAGACGTAACCAAGAAAAATTTCTCAGTTTTGAAAAACTTCCCTCACTCACATACCAAGGTATGTGACATGCTTCCTCATAGGGCCTGCTACAAACGCCCTGGTGTAGCCACATTCAGGGCGGAGCATTAGGGAGGGGAAAAAATTATAATTGTTGTACCTGGCCCTTTTGGCAGGTTCACCCCGAAACTTTTTGCTTTTTCCTAGCCTGTTTCTGGAACCTGGGTTGGTGATTTTAGGCCTCTGCGCACTTTTTCCACTGTGGTACAGTGTAAAGTGCGTGTGCTCTCTGTGTATGTGTGGTGAGTGACCTGCCCTCCCATAGGATTGAATGGGGAGTATGTATGCCCATGGTAGTTCCTGATGTGTGGGGAGTGCAGGGTCGAGTTTGATATGTGTGAACTCGTGAGATTGAATGCTGCGTAATGGTGTATGCGGCATGGTTGTGTCTAGTCTAGAAGTACCACTTTTAGAAGTTGGCATATTTGTGTAGTGAGTCTGCTGGCACGTGATTGGCTGGTGAGCCTGGCCCAGGAGTGCCTGGGCCTGCTTGTGGATTGACTGTCTGGTTTGAGTGTGACAGGGGCTGCAGAGCCCCAGGAAGTTGTCTGAGTCAGCCCGTGGATGAAAGGCAGCATCTGCTGCCATTGAAGTGGGAGGAGATTAGCACCTGATAGTGAAGGGCTGTGCCTGCCTGCCACAATGCTGGCTCCACCCCCCGCTGGGCGACTGTCACCTCTGTCCCTGATACTGAAGGGACTTCCCTATAACCAGTCCTAGCTGGTTCTCACACTGCCTACACAAAGACTTCAAAGACTTTTCTGTGTATAAGAAGGGGCTGTGTCCCCTTCCAAAATGTTCTTGTTTTTGGACTTGAATCTGCCAGGGGCGTGCTGCTGCTTGGGCTCAGGGGAATCCCTGAGCCCTGCCCAGCCCCTAGACATCTGATGGACTTTTCTGTCCTGGGAGCTGCTGGACTCCCCCTTATGTCCTGGACCCCTGATGGACTTGTCCTGGACCCCTGAAGGACCTTTTTCTGGACTTTGGTTGCCTTTTAGCGCTAGGAGCGCTTTATTTTCCTGTTGAAGTGCTTGGAAGCGCTTGACTTGCTATTCTAGCGCTTTGGAGCGCTTTATTGCCCCCAAGCGCTTGAGAGCGCTTTTATTTTTATATTTATTTATCTCGAGGGAGCCCACCCCTCGGATAATGACTCCCCGCCTGCCTGCCTAATCGGGGCCGCTGCGCTGCCCGCAGCGACCCGGAAGTGGTTGGCCGGCCGGCCAATGTCAGCGCGGCCGGCCGGAAGTCCCGCCCCCGCAGCCCGGGAGAGGGAAATTGCGGCGAGGAGAAGCGGAGAGGAGTGATGGCCGCCCGGGGGCTCCCGTGAGCTAGGGAGTGGCCCCGGGGCCGCCAGGACCAAGCGCCGAAGGTTGCGGGGCTCCCATCACCTGGAGGGAGCCCCGGAGGAAAGTGGAGCTGTGGCCGGTGACGGGGCTCCCGTGTGCGGAGGGAGCTCCGAGAGAGAAGAGTTGCGGCTGCATTGGGCACCGGGGCAGGCAGGAGCCTACTCTGCGCCCGGTGCACTCACCCAGATGAGGAGAAGAGGCGGAGAGCCCTGCTGAACCCCGGCGAGAGAGAGGAGCCGAACGAGACGCCGCCCAGGAGCTCCGGTGAGTGCAGCTCGGTGGGAGGCGGTTGGGGGGTGTGTCGGAGCACGCTTTCGGTGCTCGCCCCCGTGGCCTGGGCCTCCTTCTCCCTTCCCGCTGCCCCGTTGAGCAGTGGGCAGCGCCCGCACCGTGGGGCATCATAGCTTTCGAGCCAGAGGGGCTCAACGGGGTTTCCTGTGCCGCATTGTTGTTGAAGAGCAAGAGGGCTCAGGGGGCATATCGGGGCAGATTGTCGCTGCCCGTCCCCAGAGGGCCCAGTTGTGTCTAGAGCCACGAGCCTCTGGGGGCATCTTCTTTTAATGCCGAGCCCCAGAGGGGGTGCTCCAATGACGCCGCCATTATTTTGAGAGCTCGCCAGGCTCAGAGGGGTATTTTGTTGAGGAGCCAGAGGGCTCCAGAGAGAGGATTAGCTGCAGAGCCTGTGTGGCTCCACCATTGGTGGCGCAATTCGCCAGAGGGGCTGCTGAAGGCCCTGCCACAGTTTTTCAGGATTCTCCAGCTGCCCAGCAATTAGTGGGCAGTTGCACCGTTTAGGCGCAATTTCAGGAGAGAGTCCCTGTGTGGGACAGAGAGGGCACAGTGGTGCCAGGCCTTCACAGCTGCGCAGCACTTAGTGCCAGCTGCTACGTTTAGGCTTTCTTTTCTTGAGACTGGTGCTGCATGGCAGCGCGCCCTGACATTTGGACACAGGGCGTCTGAGCCCCAACAAGGCCAGTTGGCCTAGGGACTGCCACAGGTGGTGGCTTATGTAAGGTTGTGCGCAATTGTATGGTTTTTATTCCTGCACCTCTGAATGTTTTTAGACATCATGTGACTTTTGCGCTATTGTATTGTTATGGTACCTCTGAATGTATTTTTATTGCATCATGTGCTTTATTCTTAACACCGCTGAATGTGTAGGTTTATGCATCATGTGTTTCCCTTTACTACTTCTCTGAATGTATATTTATGCATCATGGGTAATGTGTTCTTTCCTAGACCCCTAAATGCTGTGTGATACTTAGGTGGTTGTTCTTTTTAGTACAGGTGGTCCTAGTGAGGTCCCGGTCCCCTGCGTGACATTCTCCTAAGGTGGCTAGGGTTGCGTAGGTGGTACTTACCTGTCCCCAGTAGTTACTGGATGTGATTTACAACTGTTATTCTTTTTGCTATACTTATTCTAAGTTCTATAAGTGCTATTTCTATATCTACAAAGTGTTGATTCTGACAGTGGCCCATGTGGCCCTGTCCTTTACATAATCCCTTATGAATTTTGCCCATGCCAGTTGGCACAATGTACATGTGTGATTTTTATCTGATGTGTGTTTACAATACAAAAGTTATTTTAATATAACCTTGTGTGGAGTTCCTTTTGTGGTGTGCCTAGGATGTTGTTGCTGTTGGGTGCTGGCGCAAATGCTTAACACATTGCCTCCGAGTTTAGCCTTACTGCTCGTGCCAAGCTACCAAGGGGGTGAGCAGGGGTTATCTTGGCGTGTGACTTCCTTGCCCTGACTAGAATGGTGGTTTCTGCCTGGCTTTGGCGTCAGCCTTAGCCTACCAGAAATAGCCAGTTCCAACATTGTTGGTCAGCGGTGCGGATTTGGACTTGTGTTTGTGCAGTGCCACAGCGACAGCTGGCTACATTACAAAACTCTGCAATTTTCAGATAGTCAAATGTTTGGGATTATTGTTATGATTTTGTTTTTCCTCAAGAGTGTCATTTTCAGATGGTGTATCTGCGCTTTATGTTTAATGGCAGATGAGAGAAAGTGACAGGGCGGGACGCCAGTAGAGGGGAAGGTTCCCATAGATTAGGAATCCCTTGCTGGGTCCAGTGTCCAATCCCTATTCCTGTCCCTGTGTGGATAGATGGAAGAGAGGGAGTGTGGAGGAGAAGTAACTTGCTTTGGAGGGTGGTTATCCCCTGAGTGTAGTGTGTGTGTGTGTGGATTCCCCAGTATGGTAGGATCCAGTGGTGGCAGCTTAAATGTTTCCAGTGCGTGAAGTCCCATTCCCAGTTCCCCGAGTATGGTGCCTGGTGCTCAGTAAGAGGGTGACAGGTTGAGAGTCAGGGGCAGTGAGGAACTGTCTCACCAGTCTGGAGGGGGAGTGTGTGGATGAGTGCTGTGTTGAACTGGAGGAGTTTGTGTGATTTTTTTTTCTTAAGGAGCTTGCACGTGAGGTGTACCTCTGGTGGTGTGCAGGAGGTCCTGCAGAGGCACTGGACAAGAAGGTGGATGTCTGGCGGTGTGCTAGATGTCTGGCAGAGGCATTAGGGAGTGATTCTAAAAGTAGTGGCTTGTGTATCAGATGATCCTGTGTAGGTGAAGAGGTTCATGTGTAGCCCAGCTAGGTCCCATTAGGATGGTAGGGGTGTAGGGGCTCACGTCCTGTCTCAGTGGAGGCGGAGTGAGTGTGGGACGGTGTGTCCCACGTTGGCCCGAAACCCTGTCTCAGGCCCTGGAGGGTTCCCTAAGGGAGCGCCAGGTCAGGGGCCTAGGCTGTACTTACAAGTCATTTGAGGAGGATCTTCCTGTGTCTAGAGGACGGTGAGTGTCTGTAACCAGAACTCCGGTGGTCCTGGTGTTGGGCTGTACCGCTCCTAAGTGGAGGGTGCAGAAGTCCTGGTTCGCTGGGCATTTGACCGTCCAGAGTGCTTGACCATTTTTTGGGGGCCTCTGGAGGTTGTTCCCTGAGGAGGGGGGAGGCCAGGTTCAGGTTCAGCCTGACCTGGAGGGAAGGGCATCTGTAATCAGTGTCCTGACCTGGTGTTTGGCTTCTGGGGGAACCGCTCCAAGGTGGGAGGGTGCAGAACTCTCGAAGGGGGTGCAGAGGGACGGTGTCCTTACTTCTGATCCCGGTGCAACCTAAGGGTTTAGATCCTAGGTTGGGAGATTAGGAAACTTCTAGGTCAAGAGGAACTCTACCAAAGTGGATCAGCTGAAGAGACTGAGGGGGCTGCCCTTGCTGTGTGTTCTGGGGCCCACCTGCAGTTTGTTGTTTCCACTAAGGTATAGGAAAGGGGGCTTTGCTGTGTGCTGTGTCCCCCACCTGCTTGAAGGGGGACTGTGTTGTGTGCTTTGTACCTCAGAAGTGGAATAGTTTCCAGGTGGTAGACCAGTGATGGAGTAAGGTCCTGATCTGTTAGGAGAGTTGTGTTCTGGTGAGTGCTTCCCTGTGAGGGTGCGGGAACCCAGAAGTAGAGGTAGGGTGGGGCATTCTTGCCCGTGACCTCTGGTCAGCCTGAGGGTATGGACCCTAGGTTGTTGGATCAGTGGTAGTTGTAGCTACCCTGAGAAGGAGAGTGGAGAATGGCTATTGTGTGCCAGGGGTTACTGCCCCCCACTCTGTGAAGTGGTTAGGACCTGTGACATTTGGATGGCCTAGGGCCTGGTCCTGGCTGTGGATGACTAGTGTGTACCAGTGGGGTACCCTAGTTGTGCCAGAGAGCTTTTGTTGAGGGAAATCTATGTGGGTTCAGAGTGGCGAAAAACTGGAAGGTGTCCCTGCCGTGCGGGCCCGGTCCGTGTTTTGTCTCCCAAAGCAAGGAAGCCCATCAGTGGAGTGATTGGTCTACCCTGCGTTTTGGCTGGAAGGGGGTTGTGTTGGACCTGGCCCTTTTGGCAGGTTCACCCCGAGACTTTTTGCTTTTTCCTAGCCTGTTTCTGGAACCTGGGTTGGTGATTTTAGGCCTCTGCGCACTTTTTCACTGTGGTACAGTGTAAAGTGCGTGTGCTCTCTGTGTATGTGTGGTGAGTGACCTGCTCTCCCATAGGAATGAATGGGGAGTATGTATGCCCATGGTAGTTCCTGATGTGTGGGGAGTGCAGGGTCGAGTTTGATATGTGTGAATGCGTGAGATTGAATGCTGCGTAATGGTGTATGCGGCATGGTTGTGTCTAGTCTAGAAGTACCACTTTTAGAAGTTGGCATATTTGTGTAGTGAGTCTGCTGGCACGTGATTGGCTGGTGAACCTGGCCCAGGAGTGCCTGGGCCTGCTTGTGGATTGACTGTCTGGTTTGAGTGTGACAGGGGCTGCAGAGCCCCAGGAAGTTGTCTGAGTCAGCCCATGGATGAAAGGCAGCATCTGCTGCCAGGGAAGTGGGAGGAGATTAGCACCTGATAGTGAAGGGCTGTGCCTGCCTGCCACAATGCTGGCTCCACCCCCCCCGCTGGGCGACTGTCACCTCTGTCCCTGATACTGAAGGGACTTCCCTATAACCAGTCCTAGCTGTTTCTCACACTGCCTACACAAAGACTTCAAAGACTTTTCTGTGTATAAGAAGGGGCTGTGTCCCCTTCCAAAATGTTCTTGTTTTTGGACTTGAATCTGCCAGGGGCGTGCTGCTGCTTGGGCTCAGGAGAATCCCTGAGCCCTGCCCAGCCCCTGGACATCTGATGGACTTTTCTGTCCTGGGAGCTGCTGGGCTCCCCCTTATGTCCTGGACCCCTGATGGACTTGTCCTGGACCCCTGAAGGACCTTTTTCTGGACTTTGGTTGCCTTTTAGCGCTAGGAGCGCTTTATTTTCCTGTTGAAGCGCTTGGAAGCGCTTGACTTGCTATTCTAGCGCTTTGGAGCGCTTTATTGCCCCCAAGCGCTTGAGAGCGCTTTATGTGTGCTTACAGCGCTAGGAGTGCTGTACCTTGCCCACGCGCTTAATAGCGCTTTTATTTTTATATTTATTTATCTCGAGGGAGCCCACCCCTCGGATAATGACTCCCCGCCTGCCTGCCTAAGCGGAGCCGCTGCCACAGGTGGTGGCTTATGTAAGGTTGTGCGCAATTGTATGGTTTTTATTCCTGCACCTCTGAATGTTTTTAGACATCATGTGACTTTTGCGCTATTGTATTGTTATGGTACCTCTGAATGTATTTTTATTGCATCATGTGCTTTATTCTTAACACCGCTGAATGTGTAGTTTTATGCATCATGTGTTTCCCTTTACTACTCCTCTGAATGTATATTTATGCATCATGGGTAATGTGTTCTTTCCTAGACCCCTAAATGCTGTGTGATACTTAGGTGGTTTTTCTTTTTAGTACAGGTGGTCCTAGCGAGGTCCCGGTCCCCTGCATGACATTCTCCTAAGGTGGTTAGGGTTGCGTAGGTGGTACTTACCTGTCCCCAGTAGTTACTGGATGTGATTTACAACTGTTATTCTTTTTGCTATACTTATGCTAATTTCTATAAGTGCTATTTCTATATCTACAAAGTGTTGATTCTGACAGTGGCCCATGTCGCCCTGTCCTTTACATAATCCTTTATGTATGTTTCCCCTGCCAGTTGGCACAATGTACATGTGTGATTTTTATCTGATGTGTCTTTACAATACAAAAGTTATTTTAATATAACCTTGTGTGGAGTCCCTTTTGTGGTGTGCCTAGGATGTTGTTGCTGTTGGGTGCTGGCGCAAATGCTTAACACATTGCCTCCAAGTTTAGCCTCACTGCTCGTGCCAAGCTACCAAGGGGGTGAGCAGGGGTTATCTTGGCGTGTGACTTCCTTGCCCTGACTAGAATGGTGGTTTCTGCCTGGCTTTGGCGTCAGCCTTAGCCTACCAGAAATAGCCAGTTCCAACAATAATAAATTCCACACTACAAGACGTAAAACTAAATAATATCAACACATACAACGAGTAACACGAAATGAGGTGAAAAGCGTGTGCAAAACACCCTGTGACTGGAACTGATAGTGCGACTAAAAAGTGCAGTATAGGAAAGTGATTAAAACTGGTTAAGGGTGCCAATAGAAAGAATTACTTTATTAAACACAATTAGGTACCCCTACCAGGAATAAAATAAGAAAAAGGATGGGAAACGTCTTATTGAGGGAGTGAGGTTCCTCAAGACTTCCCTTCTACCACTGCTGAAGTCAACATGTTTCGACCGCTGGAGATGCCCCTAAAGAGGTCACCCCGGTCTTCGTCAGGACTGTCGCAATCAGTACCACTGTTGGCCCTTCCGTAATCCGGTTAAAGGGCCCTCGGAGAGGAGTAGGTCATCAGTATCCGTACTCTTCCAAGTCTTCTAGTTTAAGAGTGAAGGCTGATCCCAGTAATGCGGGAAAACATTTACTGAAAAGGAGCAGATAGAGTTTGATGGAAAACCACATTCTTTCAATCACTCACTCTCCCAGCCCCCGTGTATTTACAACATCTCTCTTGACAGTATTACTCATGATGTGTTAAAAGATAGCTCCTACAACTGTGGCAATAACAATGTATCTGCTATGCTCATGCCCGGGATTTAGACTTCATCCACTCGGGATTATGTAGCAACAATCCTTCGTTCACCAATGGTAACGATTACTGCTGCTTTAAAAAGAGGCAACACGCTGCATGCTACCAAACACACTCGGAGTGCCTCCGGAAACCACCACACACCCATACACCCAAAACACTCTTTAAGCAAATGCGAGTTACTACCAGCCGCTGATAAGGCATGTAACCCCTTTGTAGTTGTGAGACTCACCGAGTTCCTGGATTTCACGAGCCCGAACAGGTGTCCGCCAGGAGGGTCTCCCTAAGAACACAATCTACAAACAGAATAATGCATGAGGTCGCTGTACCCTGGATATAAAAATCTCCCATCAGAGATTTAACCGCGATACATAGAACCGCCCGTAGGAGCAGCCACATGCATCCAAAAGGTTCTGAAACTCGACCCTTTGTCCGAGCACCTTACCGTTCTCTGGGCCAGCCCTGTCCAATCTGCCTGAGTCATGGAACACCACGAAGGTGATTAGCGTAGTGTCCCAACGGTCGTTGTATGTGATTTTTTTTATGTCAGTTAGCATGCAGCAGCACTTGCCCTTGATTCATACGTTGAAGAAATGTCTGTGGTCAGACGTCATGTGACGTCATGCACAGGGCGCAGGCCTTTTGTCTGGCAATACAATGGGTGATGTTGTCTCCTCCTCTTCTGTGCACCTAAAAGCAAATAAACAAGAAGAACATCTGTGAAACATGGCATTGTTGTGGTTCAACTACTAGTACAAACAAATATAATATAATTTAGTGTGTGGTCACACTTGCTAGTGTTATTATCTCAGTTATTAAAACAATTAGCAGTACAGTGTAACCATTTGTGAGACTTTGACAACACAAGGGCTTTCACTCAGGAAGGATATTAAAGAAGAATAACAACAACAAAAATACAAACAACAGTTTGGCATTGTGCATCATGTGGGATGTAGTACCCAAGGAGCTGCAGATGACAAATGACAATGCAAGCAATAAGCCAAGGGGAACAAAGGGAAGACAGAGATGCAGGCCTCTATGGCAAATGCACACTGATTGCCTTCACAGAATGGCCACCAGCCAGATGATCACAAAAGCAACAAGCAGGAGGCCTGAAAAACAGTAAACTCAAACAGGCCTATATGGATGCAGACTTTACAAAATGGCCCCTGGCCACATTGGGAGGCTCGGCAAATGCAAATGCAGGCACACTATTACAAAGACACTCACACACTGGCCAGACAAAGGAGGCATGCTAAACAACACATCTTTAATGCAACAATGCCAAAAGTCGAAATCCACAGGACTAAACAGGTTTGCAAGTTATAACCACACACATCCAACAAAGGCATTTAATTTAACACACATGAAAAAAGGTAAAATGCCACAACAAACAATTTTTGTATTTTTAATCCAATGCCACCCATGACCAAAATGATATTTAATTTCAACAGACAGCACAGAAACAGTTGTTTCATGCACCCATGATTAGCTCTGGGTCTATTGTTTGGAAAACCCATTGGCAAACTAGGCCACATAGTGAATCAATTCAAATCAATATTGCAAATGTATTAAAAAAATTGAGAAAATGTAGTGAACTGTGCCACATTTTTGCTGAATAAAAGAAGAAAGAATTGCATGCAAAACAACAACCAGCAAGAAGACATGGCCACCACAAAGAAGGCACACTGGCTGCTTTCACAAAATGGGCACCAGCCACATGGCCAGGCCACAACAACAAGCAATAAACCTACAAAGGGAAGACAATGAAGGCCTATGACAAAAGCAAACTGTCTGCCTTCACAAAATAGCCACCAGCCACATGGTCTGGTTACAACAACAAGCAAAAATTGTACAAAGAGAAGACAATGCAAGCTATAGCAAAAGTACACTGGCTGCCTTCACAAAATGGCCACCAGCACCATGGCCAGGCCACGACAAAAAGCAATAATCCTATAAAGGGAAGACAAAAGCACTGCACACTGACTACCTTCACAAAATGTCCATCAGCCACATGGTCAGGCCACCACAACAAAAAGCAATAAGCCAAGAGGAACAAAGGGAAGACATGCAGGTCTATGGTAAAAGCACACAAACTGCCTCCACAAAATAGCCGCCAACCACATGGTCATAACAACAACAAGCAGGAGGCCTGGAAAAAAATTAACTCAGGCAGGCCTACATGGACACAGACTTTTAAAAATGGTCCCGGCCACATGGGGGTTCAGCCAAAGCAAATGCTGACCTACTATTACAAACACACTTACACACAGGCCAGAAAAAGGAGACAAGCCAAACAATACAATAATAATACAACAATGTTTAGGGTTTATAACTAGTATTTTAATCAATTTTGTATTGCTATTTTATTATGCGAATTTTGTAATAATTTTAACCAATTATTCAAATAAATTTTGACTAATACAACAATGCTAAAAATGAAAATCCACCGGGCTAAAAAGGTTTGCAAGTTACAACCACCCACATCCAACAAAGGCATTTAAATTTAACACACATGGGACAAAAAGGTGAAATACCTCAAAAAATGTTTTGTATTTGTAATCCAATGCCTTCCGTGGCCAAAATGATGTTTAAATTCAACAGACACCAAAGAAGCAATTGTTTCATGCACCCATGAGTAGCTCTGGGCCTACTGGCAGAGAAAGGCCTATTTTTGGCAGACTACTGGGCTACATAGTGAACTAAATAAATATTGCAAATTGATTTCCAAACATGGAGAAAAATGTAGTGAACTGTGCAATGTGCTTCCTTTGTAAAAGAAGAAACAACTAGGCCCCTATTGAAACTACAGGCCACCCACCGCAATACATTTTAAAAAAACAATTAAAAGTACAAATAAATATAGCTGCATGGCCCCAATCAAACAACAACACCAATTTATCAACTTACTTGTGAAATCTCAAATTCGAAGTCCACAAATCCAATGATATATTATGCAGCAGACACAAAGAGTGATTCTTCCAGCTCCAAATCCAAACTAAAAGTGACCAGGAGATGGACAAAGCACTGGGAGGAGCCTGCTGGACAGGAACAGGAAGTTAGAGACTCTAGGGCACTTACTTCATCTTGAAAAAAAAGTAAACAAAGAAAAAGTACTCCTTGCACAAAAAAGTATAGCCAAATGTCAATTTTAGGATTTTTTTACTCCAAATCGTCATTTCGAGAAGGTTTTGATGCAGCTCGGGGAGAAAACCTTCTCGAGATTATATTAGTTGTAGACCCTACATGTTTAGGATTGTGATCTTCACAAAACCCCCGCCGGAACTCTAATAACGTGTTCGCAATCGCAAATTCTCACGGGACCCTGCGGACGCCTAGCAAATCTCACAGCGCTTCCGAACGACTCGGGAAAATTGTTTGCGATTCAAGGCACCTGGTAAATCACTCCCGGTAGGTCGTAAATGCATTTTGGGTGCACAAATGCAAAACAAATGGTACTTTGCGGAGTTTTGGGGAAAATTTGCATTTAACGCGGAACACAGAATTGCCAAAACTCCATGAGCGGAGCAAAGTTTTATGCCCAGGCGTAACTGTATGTTGGAGGACGCCCGGCTAACAACCCAACCAACAAGCTGTCTTCATTATCACTATTGTCACTCCCATTTGTCCTTCTGCTCCTATCCTGTTGTCCTCCATCTCCTACCAGCACTGGGTGCAACTTCTCTACCTCAGTGGTATCCACTTTCCATCTCTTAAGCCTAGCATCCCACTTTGAATCCTGATACGTCTTCACAGTTTTCTTCATCCTTCCTTGATAATTCTCTCTTTGATTAGCATGAGCTGCAAATGTTGCATCACAAACGTCATTCCTCTAAATTGATTCTGAAAATCTAACCCAAATGCACCAAACCGTGGAAATGACAATTCACTCTCCTTTTCAGTGATCTTGTGCCAGTTTAAGATCCAAACTATAGTGTAGAGCCCAACTTTAGTCAGACCACAGTGTGCTGGAATATCCTTGGGCGGTGCTTCTTCGCCAACTCAAGTAACAACCCCTTCATTACCCCTGAAAAGACCTGTAGCACCCTAAAGTATCCATGATTTTAAAAATGCAATTTGTTGTTTAATGGATTATGACGGAACAATGCTTTAAACCACAGACTTCCCATAAACTATAGACCAACCCCAGTGTGGCATTACACCAACCAACATATCGCAGTATGGCACAATTCGCCATCACTCTCACTCCTCGCAGCGGCTCACCCTCCTTCACAATATTTCTGTACGCATTCACTTACACAATGCTCTTAAATCTGTAATTGTCTGCCACTCTAAAGGATCAATAGAATTCAACCACTCAAGAACATTCACACACAGTAATCCAAGGACCACTAGGCGATTCCCATTTGTCCAACTCACATAGAGTTCCCTGTCTTATGTGGAACTGCCAATGATGTCTCACATCAATTCCTCAATTCTTCGGTCAGACAATCACAATCTCTGTGTCTTCTACACCTTTTAATATCCCGGGATCTTAGTCCTTTTCGGGACCTGCAACTCAAATCTCAATCTGTCACAGACACAAATCCACAAACACTCTACATTCACTCCAACTCCGCAAGACATCACACAATCAAACCATTTCCACAATGTAACATACTTAATACACCCTGCTAATTCTCACACCTCCTTCTGCCTCTGATCTCACCACACCATCAAACTCCGTTGGTCTCCCCCAGATTCTAGCACCGACCATTCTTGATTATTGGGCTCTAGTTCAGGGTTTTGGGGTTCTAAGTTCCACCAATGCTGGACCACTTCTAGATTCTCCCCTTGCTTTATGTGTAAACCATCCTACTCTGCTACCAACTGACAGGGCTGGGCCCATTAGTGCTAGACCTTTTCTAGCGACACATTTCGCTGGTTCTTTTTCACAGCATGAAAGTCTAACATGGAGAGAAGTCATTAATCAACAGTCAATTAGCCAATAATTCTCTTTGTTACATAATAATCCACAGACAACTATGTAAGAATATTAGGTTTATTGCAATGCCTGAAATAACTGGACATAAAGACACCTCAACAAGTGGGTGTAGAGATACAAAGTAATTAGCATGAAGCAAAATCTATGTATCTAATTTAAATGGTGCAACATGAACCAAATTAATAATTCAAGAAGTAGAATACAGAAAATCAAGAAGCGTGAGTCCAAGTTTCCCTGCATCGAGGGTTGGTGAGTGTAAAGCATTAAATCTATCCCTACTTTTATGCTAAGGTGACATCCCTACATAAGCATTTTCAATAGAAAGGAGAAAGGTGTCAGTATGTGGAGTCTTCCTAACAAGACTCTCCACCATCAATGGGTCATGTAGCATGTAGCCACTATCAAAAAGAAAGAGCTTGTTCTAAGATGCTCTCTTTCTGAAGGCAAGAAAGAAGTGGGGCTCTTTCCCTAATTCGAACAGACAGTTATCATCATGTCAATTCATATAGTGCACCTTGCACACGCCGTCCACTCTGGGTACAGTCCTGAGCGTACTTTTCCACAGTTCTCTCCATGTGCAACTTTGGCAACATTTTGTCCTTTGCTCCCAGGCCTTCTTCTGTGTGAATCCTATCGTCCTTCCTTTATTGACCCAAGTCACATGATTGAAACTTCTTCTGTCCTTACCGAGGTGCTAAAACAAAGACATTATTCTGCCTAAAAAGAATGCTTCTTCAACAGCAATACAAAATGTGAGAAAGAACAGATTCCGCAGTTCATATGGAATTCAAGCTATTAATTCTAAAGCGAAAGTTGTCAGACACTTTTTTCTGCTAGTTACATCCATTTCCTATGTTAATTCGCCATGCTACTTGTTAATCATCTAAAGCACGTCACATAGTTACGGTAATACGTTTCACAATTCCAACACTTCATGTGTACACAGTTGCAAGATCATATGTGGGTGTGCTCCCCTCTGGGACAACTGGAATGCCCGGACTATGCAATCCTGATAGTCAAGTGCAAAAGGGGTACTTGGCCCAAGTAATCAGGATCCATAATGAGCCAGACTCTGGTACAATAGGAGTAAACGGCCTCATCCCCCAGGGTTGGGCCCAGAACCTCTGTGGTCCCATAGCCCTCCGAAAAGGGTTCTGACAAATCCAATCAGTAGAACTTGAGATACTGAATTTCAAAGATTTAGGAGGGAATAGCGCCTACAAGCAAACAGTGCAAATTATGGTTATTTGGTCGTGCTGGACCAGGACCAATCCACAAGTTCAGGCTGATTGGAAAGTAGTTACATGCCAGATACAGGACCGAGTTTTGTCTCCTGAGACAGTATCTTTGGTTCATTGAATCAAGATGCAAAGTCTGCATTGGTCTTCGCCACGCTGCATCAAGTCTTTGAAGAGAAGTTGCAAAAATGTGGTTCTGTGTCAAAATGCATAGCAATGTGTTGGGTCGAGGAAATCACTCAGGCTGCATTGCAGAGACTTGCATAGAGATTCATCATGTTGGTTCGGTGTTAGTGTAGCTGCTGATCAGAAGCTGCAATGCAAAGTCCAGCTTCAAAATGTTGCACGCTGCGCTGATTCCGAAGAAGACACCGGCCTGGAGCTGGTGATGTGAGGACTTGCATTGAGATGGAAAGCCACTAGCCAGTTGTTTATTGTAACCCTGTAACGCAGAACAGGAAGCCAGAGAATTGACCCTTAAAGATACTCTGGTAGTCCTAGGCTCAAACAGCAAGGCAGGCTCAAGCAGCTGGGCAGTCTGTGGGCAGCAAGACAGTCCTCAAGCACCTGGGAACTCCTTCTTCTGTAGAGTCCATAGCTTTAGGAGCATTCAGAAGAGTTGGTCTTAGGGTCCAATATGTATGCCTTGTGCCAGCTTTAAAGTGGGAAAAACATCCAGACAACCCATCTGAATCCGGAATTTCCTTCCTTCCATCGCCCTTACTCCTACTTGTCTGGGGTTAAAATAGACTAGTGAGTATGCTTCAGCAGCCACTTTGAAGTGCAAGTGAGTTAGTTGACAGCTTTGCCCCTGCCATTCACACAGGATGGCACATCCTGAAAACATCTATTCCCCATTTATTTCACTGTTAGGGAGGAATCTACAAAGGCCAACTGTCAGCTGCACCTAGTCATCTGACCCAGGATACAAGCACCAAATGGTTAAGACAAGAAAGTTTCAACTTTCTACAGTCCGACTTTACCATTACAAAGGGTTTATGATTACAATTAATTAGAGCCCAAACATGTAATTTCAAACTGTTCCCAAGCAAAACGTGTTTCACTACCAGGACATGTACATTTTGAAAGAACATGTCCAACTTTTTAAATAGAATGCACCCTGTCCTATGGGCTGTGTAGGACCTACCCTATGGGTGACATAAGTATAAAAAAGAAGGCTGAGGCCAGTCACAAGAATTATTTTACCAGCTTAACATGGCAGTTTAAAATTACACATGGGGGTAATGGCAGGCCTGAGACATGTTTAAAAAGGCTACTTATGTTGGTGGCACAATAAGTGCTGCAGGCCCACTATAGCGTTTAATTTACAGGTCCTTGATATGTGTACTATCTAACTTTACTAGGGACTTACAAGTAAATTAAATGTGCCAATTAGGTGTTAGGGAGAGTGCACATGCACTTTAGCACTTTAGCACTGGTTAGCAGTGGTAAAGTGCACAGAATCCTAAAGTCAACAAAAAATGAAAACAACAAAAAAGAAGGGATGAAGACATATAGTTTGGGGATGACCCTGCAAAGAGGGCCGGGTCCAACAGGGTACATAAATAAAGAATTAAAATGTAAATCTCAAAAAATGTAAAACATTATGTAAATGTGAAGAAATTTGAAACTAAAGGCTAAACATTAAGAGCCAATTCACAAGGTAAACTTAGTCGTTTGGTCTAAGTTTCGGCCAAACGTCTACGTTTACCTTTGTGAATCGGGCGTTGAGTTAGTATCCTCAGATTGATTTGTGGGATCAGTGCAAATGCATCAAACAGAATGTGGAAAGAATATGATTTGCCTCAATATAATTTAGAAAAATGTAAACCTTCCAATTAAAATAATGTTTTTTAATTGTTTTTAGATTTGTAAATTAAATTAAATGTTTCATAATTTGTGCAACTGTTTGATAAATTCTATATTTGTTGTATATATTGATTTACAAGTTCAAATCATCAAAAATGCTATGCCGGGATCCCTGCCTTCCAATAATTATTTGGTGGGAACCCCAATTCCCAATGATTCTGTGGGGGTCCTGGGTTTTAGCTACCAATCCTCATTAAAAATGTGAATTCCAAATATTAACATTAAGGGAAAAGAAGTTAAGAATACGTTGGCGAATGAGCCTTGGAAAAAGTTGTGTACAGTGTGATATTCTTAGTCACACAAGCAAGGTAACCATGTAGGGATTATCAGCCTTTCACACATTCTTAGAGTATGTACGGTATGTCTGCTGTGCTGTCACCATGTAAATATCTGTGTAATAGCATTTGTGAACTCTTTTAATAATTGGTGTCTCTAGAAGGTGCCTTATAACTCACTGTTTACGCTCTCAACAAGCATGGCGTGAGAGTGCAACCTAAAAGTGACATTTAGTACATCTCCATGGTAATTTCTGCAAAACGTATGCTTTAATAATATTGTACAAGTGTATGACCAAGGGCAGTCAAGTAACTCCAATTTGCCATTGCTAAGCACTACATTTAACAGCATATGAAAGTTTAAAGTGCATTTGGTACAGAAAAATGGAACAAGATGCAGATCTTGTTTCTGGGACAACAATTTATATCATATTTAGAGTACTACTAGAGCAGTAGGTTTTGTTTAGGCCTGGGCGGAATTTGCGTAGTCGCGCAACACAATTCTCTGCAAAATCACAAAAAATCAAAGGGAAATATGTCGCCAACCTGCCCATGTGGTCGCTAATGGGTGCGGCCAACTTGTTTTTTACTTGACCTGCCCGTTCGTGATGCCTATTTCCTGTTCTGGGTCGCGTATTGCATGCTCTGACCCTTTGCGATGAGTATTTCCTGTTAGCGAAAGCATATTACGTGTTCACAACGATCTTGCGTGTTCGGGGGGGAATGATCACGCAAACTTGCTCGTGTGGTCGCAAAGGGTGCGGCCATCTTGTTTTTCACTCTATTGCTATGGTTCTGGGCCTGGTTTTCTATCCTCCCTCTATCTTTGCAATCCTTTGTTTCTGTACACTCTTTTTTGATCTTTTTTATTTGTTATCTATCTCTCTATTTTCCTGATTCAATATTTTGAGATGTTTTCTACTTTTTCTACTACTGTTTTACTCTTTTGCTATAACTTGCTTTTTCTTTTACCTACTTTTCCAATTCCTCCCTTTTCTTCCCCTCCCCAAGAGTCCCAGAGCCATGGCCAAGGGAGAGGGCAAGGCCAAGGGCAACGGCAAGGCTGCTTGCAGGCGCAGCTGGGACCGCCTTTCCTGTGGAAGGTGGCACCCACATGGGGTGCATGCACAGGACTTATTTGGTGAGGTGGAGGTGGCCGCATTTGGTTTTTTCATCCCGCGCCACCTCCCCTTAACCCTGGCAGGAGGCGACAGGGCTGGGTCAGGGTACGGCCTCCGCGAACATTGGCAGCAGTGGGGAAAGGTGCGCCGGGCAGTGTTTCACTGCTCTGGTGTCCGGTGCATCAATAACCAGCTGATACACCGGTGGTCCGATATCCAGGACCGGGAGCATGACCTGCTGGAGCTGCTAGGAGTGGAGGTCCCGGGGCTTGGTAAGTAGCTATTTAATATTACTACTTTGTGATCTTCTGCTTTGTGTTATATATTCCGAATCCATTTTTTTCCCGGAACAGCAGAAATGCTGCTGCTTACATTGCAGGTAAATTACGTTTAAAAATCCTCTGTGATTGTTTTGACACAGGTGCTTGGCGGTTCTAATCTTACTTGTTTGCAACTTTGCACACGCTTGGCATGATTATGTAAGAGTTTAATTTAGAGAACTTAAGTTAGGTAATGCTAGAGAGACTCTAGTCCTTCCTTTGTCCTCCTGCCATCTAAGAAGAGATAGTGGTGGATTGATACATTTAGTTTAGTTACTTGTTATTAGTAGGTCATTTTTTAGTTGTCTGCGTGATGCATCCTCTGTCAAATCACATGTTGCATGGGTGCTGCTTACCCCAGTCCTTAGTAGAACCTTTCATAGTTTGTTTATTGAGTGGTAATATAGGCTTATTATCACTAGCAGAACATTGCAGGAACCAACCAAATCTACAATTGGTGTATGCAAAAATGTATGCATGTGTCCTCCATTGCATTTTTGCAGACTTAGGGAATAATTGGCCCATCGGGAATAGGTGGGCTAGGTCAGGGGGTACTTAGGCATAGTTAGTTTTTTGGAATCAGAATGGAACACTGAAATAATGTTCATAAATATATTAAATAATTACAAGACGGATCGCAAATCCTGCAATACTAGTCAACCAGATTTTGATAGGTCAACTTTATTGCAATTGTTGTTTCCATAAATTTTTTTGGAGCATTTTTAAAATATGTTATTTGTTTCACACCAATCATCCATGTTTGTCTCTTTCTTTCTGACATCTTTCATGATCAGCACCCAGGCGCAGGAAGACGGGTCGGTGTTTGCGGGAGCTGGGGAAGATGCCTCCCAGGGCCAGGAACGTTCCCCTACCAAGGGCTCAGCTGCTGGCCCCAGTAATTCTTCCTGTTTTTAATATTGATATGTATACTTTGCTAACTTTTATTGCACCAACACCTTATTTTTCTGAAATATTATTTCGATTTCCTAATTCTATTTTTTACAAAATCTTCTTCAATGTTCAATCTAGACAATTAGTTTCTAAATTCTTGTTATTCCTGCCTCTAACTTCCTCCTCTATGACTCTACTACTACTACTATTAGTCTGTCTGTAGCTAAGCTTGCCCAGGTGGCCATTCTTTATTTTAAAGGTTTTAAATAAAACTCTGATTCACCAATCGCTCTAGCTACTGAGTCCTTTGGGTTGTCCTCTTCCAGTCTTCTTAATCTTGAGGCTTTTTGAAATTTACCACCAACAAAATGGCCAACCAGATATTTAACGATTTTTTATAGGATATTAGTACATACTGCTACTGTTGTAGGGATTCTGCACATACAGAACTATCAGCTAGATTCATGAACAAAAAAACGGCTCGCAAAGGGCCAGATTCTCAGAATCTGGCCCTTTGCGAGCGCACTTTTTGCATTTGGGATTCATCATCCCAAATGCAAAAATCGCTATTCGCCAAATCGCATATTTGCGAGGAATTGCATTTAAGGAATCTCTATTTGAGATTCCTTAAATGCAATTCATGAAGCTTTTAAAATATGCAAATTCGCAATTTCCTGCCGCTATTTACCACGAAGTCTCACTTCATGGTAAATAGCGAAAACTTAGAAAAATGCACTTTAGTGCATTTTTCTAAGTGGTATGTTACACACACACATGTCCTTTGGACATGTGTGTGCGCAACATCAGGCTACATTTCCATTTTAGGGGTGCTACAGGGTGTCCTTTGGACACCCCTGACACCCTTGAAATAGCATCCTTATTTGCGATTAGCTAATCGCAAATGAGGATGATGTAGGAATCGCAATATTTTTTGCTATTCCTACATGAATCCCGTTTTGCAAGTCCTTAATAGCGATTCCTTATGAATCTCTATTACAGACTCGCAAAACGGGACTTTGATGAATCTAGGTGTATGCACAGGACGTTGTTGATATGAGGCTGAACCTTCCTCATACCTCACCCACAATCCCCTGACAGACTAGCTATAGTGTCTCATTAGCTCCCCGAACACCCTGAAAAACCCAATGATTAGACAAACCAGAATATAACACTACACTCTCGACCTCTCAGAGTCGTAGAAGCAATGTACACCCTTCCGCTCACTCATTTAAGTCCACGCCAAATACCACCACATCTATGTAAGTAAAAAAGGTTTATTTTCAATTAACAAGCTCTGTACATTGTTCTATAATGCTGTATACTATACTAGCCAGCACAAACAGCAAGATGCATAAGATTAAAACAATAAACATTGTTACAACTACAAGTCCAGAGAAGACAAAGGGGGAAATCATGATAACTGAACAGTGGTTGAAGAACCACCCTCCCCTTGGCAGGAATAAAGTTTATATAAAATTATAAATGAAGATCTCTGAGCAAATTCTGGGAGAACCCTCACCTTAGAATAACCTAGAAGTACTGGTTACATCATAAGCTCTGCAAAGCTCTGTTTTGTAGAAGGGAATTTTCCGTCTGTAATGAGAAAAATGGTGCGCATTAGTATATTGCGATCATTTCTCAGTCGTGCCAAAAGTGTAGCATGTTATGGCTAAGCAGTACGGACTGACCACCAGAACTCAATAACAATGTTGCTTGTTTTTCAAACTTGTATGCAGCTCTCAGACAGTAGCAGTATGAGCTCATGTGGGCTCAAAGGCTTCTTACTACTTACACAACAAGCTGCGAGGTAATGTGCTCAAAAATAAAAGACACAAAGCTAAAATGGTTGTGCACCTCAGGCTAAGTTAGCAAAGAGACTAGCATGACCGTAGAGACCATAACACTACCAGTGTCTACTCTACTCTAGTAGTACCAGATTTGTACTAGTGATGTCTGTTGTATATGTATGTATTAACTTTAGTTTGAATCTTGCTAGTGAAAAAGAATAAATAAGGGGAGGTGTATATGGCATCTAAAAAATGTGTCATGTTTTTTCTAGTCGTACTGCCAACCACCAGTGCCGGGGCCAGTGGCGATGGCGACATGGCCATTCCGGAGGGGGCAGGAGATGTGGCACCTGCAGAGGCTGCAGGGGGTGAGACAGCAGCAGTGGTGGGCGGTGGTAAGTTATCCTTTCTTATTGACATTATACTCACTGCAAGGGTGCACAGTACACTGTACTGTTGAGACTAAATAAGTAAGAAGTTGTTTTGAACAATGGTTGAAAAAGACACCCTTTACTTAGCATTAGGCATAGCCGTGGGAGTTGAGTAACCAATGGCCTCTTCTATCTGACTTCAACTCAGCTGTGAAAGTTTTATGGAGAAGACTAAAAGTCAAATCAGCTGACCTTGATAGGTGTGTTGAATGAAAAGGAAAAGAAGGGTGGACGGAGGAAGGATGGGCGAGATGTAATATGTAAGGCTGTCAGAGAAGGATACGTGGGATGCATGCATAGGTGGCTGATAGGAATCAGATGCATGGGGTGTTGAAGGATGGATGGAAGGTGGATGAAAACATGCCTACCTGGGTGGGTGTAACTGTATGGGTGGAGGATAGCAAGAATCTTCAGTGGTGTTTGGGTCAAACTCTAAGCCAAGGCAAGCAAGGAAGGAAAGGATGCATGGGTGTTGGTTTAAAAAAAAAAAGCCAAGGAGAATCTACGTAGTTTTTACAGAATACTCCCCAGACCCACAGTAGTTTGCAGGCACAGCATATATATTGTGTATGTATGTAGTAGTTATCATCAAGCGCCTTCCTCCGACTCAGAGGACAACTCCCTACCTATGTTTATTTTTTTTCGACTGTGTCAGCCAGCCTGCCATGGGTGGCTTATAGGCTGGTTACACAATCAATCAAAACAAAGTACCTCATGTCGTCCCATATATAAGCAAGGATCATTGGATCAGATATCATCAGTCTTTTTCTAGTAGTCAGGTCAGGATAAAAGTTAAATTAAGCAGTTGCCCTTGATGTAACAGAGTAAGGCCAGTCCCACCCATTATAGAAAAATATGAGCCCTACCTGCAGACAGTAGTAAATAAAACTAATGTGAGTCTGTGTATTGACTCTAGTATATTTGTCTTGCGCGCAGGCTGACTGAGCTGGCATGCCAGCTGCAACAACGTTATGTTAATTTGGCAAAACAAGAGAGAAGAAGAATACTGGTGTACTGTGTACTTGAGTTCATACATAGTGCTAGTATAATGCCACAAATGTTAGAGGCCGAGGAAGTGGGAGGATAGATACATACCACAAACGTTATGTACTGTGCTTACCAATGCTACTGTGCGACTATGTGTTGAATTAATTTGTGGTACTGTTTTGCTAAGAGTATTCGTTAATAGTTTTTTTTCTTTCTTGATATAGCTACTCCTTCCCAAGCAAATCCATCCAGGAAGGAGTTGGCAGCCAAGGCCCGGCGCTGGAAGCTGGAGGCCATCTGCCAAGAATACTGGTGGCTGGTGGCTCTGGTGGAGGAGGAGGCCGCTACAGCCTCCTCCAATGCCCCAGACCCTAGTCAGGCCCCTCCAGTTGTACAACACCACCGTCAGGCAGCGGGCCTTCAATATCCAGTACTGCTGCCCCCCTTGTGGATACAACTGCAGGGCATATGGGTGCTGTATACTCCTCAGAAATGCGTGCCTAAAAGAGCAGTTAGAGGAGGTGAAAAGGAAGCTGGAGGTCCTAGAAAAGACAAACCGAAGATCCCGCCAATAACTTGACTGTGTTGCATTGCCCTTTTTTTTGGGTGGGTGTGAATTGGGCATTGTGTTGGGGTTTATAGATATTTTGGACATTGGTAGGGGTTAACGAGAGGGGTAGGCCGGGTCTTGTGGGATTTTTTAAATAGTTTATTTTTGTTAGGATATTAACTGATATTTCTACTTAAACATAGCAATACCTTGGTAATGTATTGTGGGGGGTTATTGTTTTACGTCAAAAACATGGTTTCCTTGCTGCTGCAGGGCCGCACCCAGTGTTGGATTTAATAATCTGCCTATTTTGTAACACACAAACAAATAGATGTGGTACCCCTCACTGAGTGACTTGTCCTACTAGTACTGTCAGTCTCTCCTCCTAGTCCATTATAATATCTCCCCCAATCTTCTTATCTTACCTGTGATTGATGTTTAAGTTAGGCACAGCGAGGGCTGCATGGCAACGATGGTTTGCTTTTCCCAGAGATTGGAGATGCCGTGGTTGTGGTGCTAGTCTTAGACACTAGCAGTAGCATTTGCAAAAAAAGAAAATTAGAAAGTCAGTCACCTGAGACTCTGGGAGGAGTAGTAGAACGAAGTAAATAAAACATAATGGTGGTGGGGATAGCTTAGTACAACAAGTTACAAACTGTATTTGTATCGAGTCACTTGACTAGGCCTACACTCGACACAAGCATATCCTTTAGTGCTGTGTGTAGTTTGATGACAAATCCAATTGTTGGCCGCAATTTATGATGATGGATTATGTTCCTTTGGTAAGTCACCTCGCAAATATACTGATCATTGGTGGGCAAGCAGAAGAAGATCCTCGCCCTGCCTTGAAATTAAATTAGTTTTGCTTTCGCCACATCAACCCCAGCAAGCGTGTGATCAATTATTGGTGTACATTTAATTTACTCACATCTCAATAAATCACACAGCCCTGGGGAAGAGTGTAAGGGTTTGATGAATGGTTGCAAAGGGGAGTTTGGGGAAACTTTTGACAAAGAATAACAGTACACATGGACAAACAACAAAACACAATCTTTGTAGATGACCATATCCATATCTGTTAAGGGAGAAAAAGGAAATGCATGTATGATGATGATAACTTGATGGTAATGATAAGTAGTACTTACTAACTACTACTAGACAATTAGACAGTACAGGGTAGCAGTATATTATTATTATGCAATTTGCCTTGCTTGTCTGCCCTCAGAGAGACCCGGATTACATACAGTTTGTATTCTGTTGTACCGGGCTTACTTTTAAAGATAGCAAAGAAAATGTTAAAATAACTGTAGGGATTAATTAAAAGTAGAGAACAAACATAATAATACCAACAACACACAGTACCAATGATTAAAGACAAAAAATGAATCAAATAATTTGAAAGATGATGAGAGCTGATACTGTTACTGTATGTTATCCTGGTCAATTGGGGAGTTGTATCTCGGCATTCCTCTTGGGCCTCCCTTCCATGGACGCTCGGTCCATCCATCAATCTTGGGTGACGCCACTGCCTGCCTGGCAGATGTACATTCGTTGGTAAGGTAAGTGTGAGTTGTTTTTAGCACAGGGTAAGGGCTGGCCCATATTTGTAGATGGAAAAACAAAAGGGACATTGAATAATCAAGTAGAAAAAAATGCATAAATTAGTGGAGTACAACAAGAATACTTTCAGAGGCTGCATGGATGGATACAGCATGTCTACTCTAGTCTGTTTCGCATTAACCTAAAACAACAACAGGACAGAGCAGGCCCATGGCACCCTTGACCCATCCTCCATTTAGGGTACATTTTCTGACAGAGTTAGACAAAGCACATATACAGCAACATAGCATTTTACTAATTGAGTGACTAAATCAATGCACCGCTGTCAGTCATACCACTACACTCGACTCCACCACTACATAGACATGTAGGTCTGCTGTGGAAATTGTTGACTTGTTAACCTTTTATGCCACTCATGAAATGCCCTGACTTATTCTAACAATCATCTGCGATCCTACTGAGTGACTGCAAAGATATTATGCCACTGTGGTCATCATGGTGTCGTCCAACTCAGTGTGCAGTGTACAGATTGAGCCCCCTTTCCATATTCAAAATGCAATGGATCGGCCTGCAGTAGAAGTATGAATTTGTTATTAAAAAACAAGAAGGGATAATTCCCTTGAGTTACTTTTAATGTGTAAATTAGATAATAGAACACAATAAATTAACTTCATGCACAGCAAACAAGAACATAAATCAATCATTCAGCGACAGTGTCCAATGCATGGCATCATTAATTACCTGTACCTTCTAATCTTCAATTAATGGGCAGTCTCTCTAGGCTCTGAGAAGTAGGCAAGCTATATTAGTCATCATCATGTGTTCCACTTCTTTTGGAGGGACTCAACGAGGCAAGATTTTCTTTTTTCTTCTACTATGCTACAACCAATCAACATCTGGCTTGAGAGCAATGGATTTAGGGCGATTCAGGAGGATGAAGGAGCAGGACTTGGAGGAGTGGACTGACATGCAGAAAGCTGGAACTCATATATGGCAATAAAACGACTAGAAGATGGTGGTGATGTATTTATTGTGATTCAAAGTTTCAAACCAGAAAGACAGACACACAAATAAAAGTAAATAAGGGAGGAAGACAGTAAGAAGTACAAGCCTAATTATCAGGGAAGTATAGCTCTTCCTCAAACTCTGGGGGTTCAACCAGTGAAGTGTAGTTCCTATATTCCCAATAGGCTCTGCGCATTGGATTAATATATCCTATAGATTAGATGTAGGACTGAGGTCAACCAGGTCTCTAACGGATATACTAAACTTAATTGTGTGTGTGCCAGCTAAGTCAGAGGTCACTAGAAACTTTCTCTAATACACAAGAAGGGATTCGTTTCTGACAACTGCATAAACATGACAACTTTGTTTCCCAAGAATAAGATTATATCTCTCAGAGTCATGGAAACAATAGATAACTAGTTCACTCAGTCAATCGTGCATGCTTCGTTTCTACAGAGTTGCAGAGAAATAGAGAGACGGGCGTTTTCAATAAAAATGTTTATTGAACAGGCTTCTTTCTCATGCAAGAGAAGTGAACTGCTACAATCGTTAGGCAGACTGCAAAGTATAATGGGTAATAATACTTTAAGAGCATTGTATAGTTTCTAAGCCATATAAAAATACATACATAAATAACTTTGACTAAAATACTCAACTGGTGCTTCTAAAATACGCCAACCCCAATGTACCTAATCTTAGTCTAGTACGCGGGAAGAAGTAAGTATTGTGTAGCATAGGTTTAGTTTTTGCCAAGAATCTACCAAAGTTTTCTCTAGGTTCTAATCAGCTCCATACCTTGGTTAGAATGAAGGAGGTCTGGTATTTCTGTCTCGGGATTCGATTTCCCAAGACCCCGCAAGGGGAGCTGGAAATACTTGAGCTGGATTCTCGGCAGGAGAAAGGCAGCTTCCTGATCAGTGCGTTAGCTGGAGAGTCTGCTTCCATCTGCACTTGCTGTAGCGAGCTGCGTCGGGCAAGTAGGTCTTCGAACTGCTCTGAACCACCGTATCTTGCTACAGCAAGTGTAGGTATATTTATACCTTGAAGGTGTTTAGGAATGCCATCGTTTTACGTAAAGTCGGGCATATGAGCATCAGGAAAGAACCCCTAGGGAATAGTTGTTCTTTGTAAAGTGACTGAGTTGTTGGACAAATCAATATTCAAGCAAGGGGAAGTTCCCTAACTGCTTAAGCTGGTTTTCCAAAAAATTGTTGTGACATTTTGTATGGGTGAAAGTAGCCCTGCCTGTATTTAGGTAGCATGGGCTATGCCTAAATAAGGGCTTGATTTCTATGCCTATATAAGGGAAATGTGAATTGTACCTTAATAAGGCAATGAATCGGGAAAATTCACTCGGAGCTTAAAAACGCCAAACAACACCAGTAGGTAATCAACGTCTAACACACTACTTCTGTCACCTGGGCCACTGTCCTCATCTTCCTGTGTTGATTCATGTATTGTGCTAATTCATTTTGATCATGGTTAACCTCTCCACTTTTTTGGGCAAGAGACTGGTCCTTCTCACAGTTACAATGGAAGCAGCAGCACTGAAAACATGTTCAGAAGAGACACTTGTGACAGGGCAAGCCAGATAGTTTATCGCCAGCCTGCTGAGCACTGGCCATTGGACCCTTTTCCAATACCAATACCGCAATGGGTTTTGATCAATGTAGACCTCTGTTGGGCCATCGAGATAGGCCTGGACCATCCGCTCAATGTTCAGGGGTACTACACTTTGTTTGGCCTTGTTTGTCTTTGCATCAGCACTGGGCCTTGCAAGTCCTTGCTGTAAATACCAATAGTTTGCCATTGTTACCTGGGCTGGTGATGATGATCCGGTTCTTGCTGTTGTCGATAGTGTTGGTAACAGCTGTGAGCCGAACGCACTGCCCCAGGCTCTGATGTTGACTTGACACCGGATGCCCTGCTGCAGTACTTGTCGTAGGTTTGAGTAGCGGGCCTTTAATTACCAGCCGTTGATTTTCTAATTTACTGGCTGCCTCAGCTATCCAAGTTTTGTACCGGGCAACATCCACTTCTGAAAAAGGAAGTAATGTCTTACTGTTGAGTGCTGATTTGTACCGTGGATACAGATTGTGCAAAAATGTAATTTCCTGTGACAAAATCTTAGTTTCACCCTTGTATTTTCTTTTAAGCGAAGGGATAAGCTCTCCACCAACTCATATGCTTCTTTTTTTTTCTTCCACACCTAAGTATGCTTCAGACACCTCCTTGAGCTGTTGCTCTATCATGTGCAACAATTGGATAGCTTGGGCCATACTACAGTCCTCCTTGCTGACTTCACATGTGAAGACCTCAAAAGGAAGAAGCCTCTCTGTCATCCATTTAACTAGGCACCATTGGTCCATCAGACGGGTCATGCCTTTCACAGTAGCATTCCCTCTTCGCATGACATATTCATTGATTGGTCTGTACTGCTCAAACAGACGGTCAAGCACGTAATAAGTTGAATTCCAACATGTTGCCACCTCCTAGATGAGTGCTTTGACTGGCATTGTATAGTCACGATGAATGATCTTCTGCTGCTTCGGGCGGTTAAAAGAAAGGCTGAAATTAGTGCACATTCTTCGGCAGGTGGTCCGTAAGTTGCTGACTATGGCTTTTTTTGTCAGAAAGTCATGAACTATAATGTTAATGCAGTACGCCAAACATGAGACCCTGAAATAGCAACCAACCTCCATGGCCTTAAGTACATTACTGCCATTATCCGTGGTAACAAAACCAATGTTCAGCTTTCTTGGGCGCAGCCATTCAAAGACCTTGCTGTTAAACTCTTCCAAAATGTTTTCAGCAGAATGAAATTTCTCCATGTCAAACACGGCTACAGTTGCATGTTTCCGAGTAGCATTAAAAATCTCAGCTGTGTCAACAGCACCCACTTCAGATAACTTTTCTCTAACCCCCACAAAAGAGACCCAGTGTGCAGTGATGCACATGTAATCAGTGACTTGGCAACTGGTCCACATGTCTGTTGTCAGGTGGATATTGTGAACAGCACTCTGCTGCAAAGCTTGTCTAAGCAATTACAGCACATTGTGATGTAGTGCTGGAACAGCAACTCTGGTGATATAGGACCGGGTGGTACCTTCCATTTAGGACAGATGGCTGACACAATTTCAAGGAAACCCACCCCTAGCACAAATAAAAAAGGGAGAATGTCCAGCGCTAACATGTTAGTCAGCTTTGCATTTTGCAACTGTGCCATTGAGTGGTTGTGTTGGTACTGCACCTCCGACCTAAGCATGCTGTCAATGGTAGGCTGTAATATTTTCCTTTGTGGTGCAGCTGTCTTCTTGAACCCAGTTAGGCTCATTGATGACGCACTTTTGCTCATTACAGTACTCAGTTGCCTCAGTGTCTAAGCCTGACTCTTACTATGGTGCCACCATAATGTTGCTGAGGATGTGGACAGGGCTAGAAATATCTCCCTCTTGTTAACCTTCCACCACGATCATATCATCCCCTTCTTCTTTATCCCCAACAACAGCAATGGGTTCAGTTTTACTTTTTTCTAAGCAAAGTAGGTGAGCCTCCCACTGGATACTGTGGTGTTTTTTTAGATGACTTGTTTGGGCTCCAGTTCCATCGTTTGTATTAAGCTCACCCCGCCTAACAGCATGCCGACAAATTGAGCATATAGCAATGTTCTCCTTCTTACTGCTAACTGAAAAGAAGACCCAAACTGGGGAGGAGAACTTTCTGGCACTGCTGGAGGTGCCACATTCAATACCAGATGAACTGGACGGTGTGCCTGGAATTTGACTATCTGCAGTTACACTACCACTACCTACTGAGGTGGTGGTTGAGCTGGATGTAGGTCCCGGCCAGGCCTTTGCTAATGCAAATATGGAAGCTGGAGGAGTTCGTGTTGGTGTTACCTGTGTTGGTGGTATCCGTGCTACATCCCACGCAGCGCTTTTAGATAGGGTAAAAATGTTGGTCTCTATCTCCTCTGGGCCGGGAGTGTTGTTCAAGATGACTGGCTCGTCTTCATCATCCTCCCCCTCTTGCACATCTACCTCCATAACTCTAAGGCTTACTGGAATCTTCCTTTTCACTAGCCTTGTCTTGAGGTGTGCTTCACTCTCAGACCAAGCTGGTGGCTTCCAAGTGACATTTCGATCATCAGAAGTGGGGCTCAAAGAAGAAGTTGATGGACTAACCCTCCTTTTCTTTGCTGGGGGTCTGGAAGACAATGGATCTTCTAAAACAGTGGCTTGCTCCTCTTCATCTGCAAAAAGCTTGATTTCCTGTACTGCCCCTACTTCAGGAGGAGCGACTACTATTGTGGGCTGTTGTTGCGGCTGTTGATGTGGCTGTGGTTCCGGCTGTTGTTGCGGCTGTATTTCCGGCCATGGTTCCGGCTATTGTTGCGGCTGTTGTTGTGGCTGTGGATGCGGCTGTTGTTGTGGCTGTGTTTGCAGCTGTTGTTGCGGCTGTGGTTGCGGCTGTTGTTGCGGCTGTTGTTGCGGCTGTTGTTGCCCACTTATCTGCTGAGTTTCCACCTGCGAGTGCGTTGATTGGGTACTACTTTGCTATAATGACATTTCGACATCATGGCTCATTAGTAGACTGGCTACCTCTGCCACACTCTTGGGCTTGGGCCTAGGTTGGTGGGTTGGGCCCGCTGATGCGGAGGTGCTGCTCCCAGCTTGGTCCCCGCTGGACACCGCTGCTGCAGGCGCAAGTTTTTTTTCTCCCAAAAAACACCGAGGGCGGCACACCAGTCTTTTTTCAAGTGCCACTTCCGTATCTGTTCCTTCTTCTTCTCACTGGCAACTTTCTTGGTACTGGAGGACCTGGTACCTTTCCTGGGGGCCATCTTCTTCAACTGTCAGCAGGACGCAGGTGCACAAATTGTAGAGATGTCTGTGGTCACACGTGGATGTGACGTGGTGCGCAGTAGGACTTCTGTCTGACAGTACAACGTGTGATGATGACACCTCCTCCTCTGTCTTTTTGTGCACCTAAAAGTAAAGAAGCCAGGAGAAGAACATCAGTGAAATGTTGCATTTGTTGTTGTGGTTCAATTACTACTAGTACAAACAAACAAATTGTATAACTTAATGTAGCCATTTGTAAGACTTTGTCAACAAGGGCTTTCATGGAAAACTGTGTACACTCTCAGGAAAGATAGGAAAGAAGTGAAACAACAACAAAAATACAAATGTAATGGAAGTGGACCCTGTTTGGGATTAAATGTTGTGCTCATCACATCATTAAGGGAGCTGCAGCTGGCAAAGGGGATAGATGGAAGCAGTAAGCCAGGAGGAAAACCATACAGGCCTAAATGGCAAAAGCAGCACACTAATACCTCCCACCAGAAATGGCCACAAGCCACTCGGACACTCACAAATCACAAGCAACAAGCAGGAGGCCTGGAAAACAATGTACTGAAAACAGGCCTATAATAGCCAGGCAAAGGCTGCATGATAATCCACACTGCTTTGCCTGTAATGTAATACAATGCAACAACAAAAATCCACAGGGCTAAACAAGGTCTGCAAGGTACACACAAAGGCATATTTTTAACCCACACCCAAAAACTGAAATACACCCATAAATACACATTTTGCAATTCAAACCAATGCCATTCATGTCCTAAATGATAATTAAATTCAACAGAACACACAGAAACCGTTGTTTACTTGTACCCCTGACTACCTCTGAGCCTACTGGATGAGCAGCCTGTTGGCAGACTAGGCCACAAGCTTGCAGGCCTATAGATAAAAACAGACTACTGGCTTCAAAATGGCCTCCAGACACATGGCCAGGTCCATAACAACAAGAAACTGAAGACAGACAATGCAGGCCTATGGCAAAAAGCACACTGCCTGGCTTTAAAATGGCTGCCAGCCTCATGGCCAGGCCCACAACAACAAGAAACTGAAGACAGACAATGCAGGCCTATGGCAAAAAGCACACTGCCTGGCTTTAAAATGGCTGCCAGCCTCATGGCCAGGCCCACAACAACAAGAAACTGAAGACAGACAATGCAGGCCTATGGCAAAAAGCAAACTGCCTGGCTTCAAAATGGCCGACAGCATCATGGCCAGGCACACAGCAACAAGAACCTGAAGACAGGCAATGCAGGCCTATTGCAAAAAGCACACTGCCTGGCTTAAAAATGGCCACCAGCGTCATGGCCAGGCCCACAACAACAAGAAACTGAAGACAGGCAATGCAGGCCTATGGCAAAAAGCACACTGCCTGGCTTCAAAATAGCCACCAGCCTCATGGTCAGGACCACATCAGCAAGAAGCCTAGGTCTCAAAGGAAACACTTGCAGGCCTATATGGCAAAAGCAGCACACTTATAACTCTCACCAGAAATGGCCATCAGCCACATGGACACTCACAAATCACAAGCAACAAGCAGGAGGCCTGGAAAACAATGTACTGAAAACAGGCCTATAATAGTCAGGCAAAGGCTGCATGCTAAACCACATGGCTTTGACTGTAATGCAATAAAATGTAAAAGCGAAAATCCACAGGGCTAAACAAGGTCTGCAAGGTACACACAAAGGCATTTATTTAACACACACTCAAAAACTTAAATACACCCAAAGAATATACATTTTTCAATTCAATCCAATGCCATCCATGCCCTAAAAGATGTTTAAATTCAACGGAACACACAGAAACAATTGTTTAATCATGCACCCACCCATGACTAGCTCTGGGCCTACTGGCTACCCACACCAATTTTATTTTTAAATGATGAAAAGTGCCAAAATTGTAGTTGCAGCAACTGCAATGACCCAGTCAAACAAACAACAACACCAACATACTTGTAAAATCTCAAATCCAAAAGTCTTTAAATCTAATGATAATGATGCAGCAGACACAAAGAGTGATCCTTCCGGCTCAAAATCCAAATGAAAAATGAACAGGAGATGGACAGAGTACTGGGAAGAGCCTGCTAGACAGGAACAGGAAGTTGGAGACTCTTTTTGCACTTCCTCACTCTCCCCTAATTGTGTTTTTTAAAAAGGACTCCTTGCACAAAAAAGGATGGCTAAATGTCAATCTGAGGAGTTTTTTTCATCCAAATCTTCATTTATAGAAGGTTTTATGCTGCTTGAGATATAAAACAATGTACTGAAAACAGGCCTATAATAGCCAGGCAAAGGCTGCATGCTAAACCACAATGCTTTGCCTGTAATGCACAAACATTTTGCGTGTTCAGGATCGCAAGCGTCACCAACATTCCGCCGGATGTCCGGTGGCGCATCAGAATGACGTGTTCGCAATCACGCAATCTCTCTCGTGGTGCATGATGGCACGACGAATGATGTGTTCGAGATCGCAAACTTTTGTGGTGTCCTATGACGCGGTGAATGACGTGTTAGCGAGTGCACACTCTCGCGGGATCACACCGCCGGCTATCAAAATCTCGTGGAGCACGTGAACAGATAGAAAAACTCGTTGGCAAATGCAGGGATCCCAGAAAGTTGCTATTGTGTGTGCTAGAATGCATTTTTAAAGCATAAACAAAAAATGAAATTCTGCTACACCGCGGATCGTAGAATTTTCAGCAATTCCGCGTTCTCCATGGAACGCCAAATTGCCTAAATTCCGCGAGCGGAGTGTAATTTAACACCCAGGCCGAGCTTTCTCTCCCAGAGGATATCTATATTTTATTTTTTTGGCTCACTGAACACCATCCACTTCTGTGAGCTAAGAACATTATATCTAAAAACAAGCATAGAAACACTTCTTTTTATGATTTAGAGCTTGGAACCATAGTTTCAAATAAGCGTTAATAAAAGTAGGTAAAAACTTTCAATCAAATGACTCTCAAAATATTGATCTTAATGAGTAAAGGTTTGTATGGACCTTCTAGGATTCAAACCTACAAACTTCAAATAACACTTTGATCTCTGCAGAGGGTGAAATTACAGTCTGAACTACCTTGCCTGCTATTGCTCTAAAACCACCATTGGAATTTTATTTTCTGATGATGTCTTCTATCCTTTATAAAGTGAATCCCCTTAAGGGTTTAGGCTATTCTCCACCATATTTGGCGTTAGTTGATTTCTCTGAGTGCACCCTCCCTCCATATTTTTGTACTGGTAGTTTAGTTTGGATAGTATTCTGGCTACAAAAAATGTTGGTATTCAGAGAAGCCCTGAATCACCCTACTTTTCTACTTTCCAGAAATATGTGGGGTTGAAATGGTTCATAGGTTGTCAATTGACCTTTGTTACTAACACTATAGTCATCTGATGTGGAGGGTGTCTGGGCCAAGGAACCCACAGAGTACCAAACACTATGTCAATGGTGAATAACACACTTGTGTAAGTTGTCCTTTCTGAACACTGTAAAAAAAATAAGGTAACAGGAGTGCTGTATGCCAGGGTGGATGTGCAGTAGAAGTCCCTTGTGGACAGGTGGAATTATTCATGCAATTATGTGATGTATTCTCTTTTGTGCAGATCATGACAATTCAACACTTTAAGAAAGGCTCAGTTGAAAAACAAGATAAAGGCTCTTGCTTTCTGTTGATTGTTCAAAGCCTTTACCTTCTGGACAAAAGAAGGTAACATGGTCTGTTATTGAGTTGGGACTGAAATTAGTGGTATCAGTTCAACTAGGGTGCAAGGTGGAAGGAAAGTCACTGTGTCCCCTTCTCAAGGGGAGCTATCATGCAGATGGTAAGATGGTAGGTAGAGATAAAGTGAGGCATGCAATCAAGCAGTTTATCCAGCTTCCAACAGTTTCTATGTTTTTTGTTTGACAATAAAGGTTTGCTAGTATCAACAGGGAATTCCATGTTTCCTGAAGGGAGTAAAATTAATATAACACCATATTAAAATACATATGGAGGGTTGAGGCCATGGAAAGGCACATCTTGGTCAAGGATACCCCTCTCACTGGCCCATTTACAATTTTCATTTCACAAAAAAAATCCTTTTGTCAAGGGAGGATTTCAGGTCCTACAAGAGTGATGATCTTGCATAAAATCCCAGATTTACTGCTTCTGTGGAGAAAACAAATCAGATTATTCGTATAGGTCATAGGAAGAACCTTTGTTCCATTGTGTATCTTGACAAAAAATGAAAAATGTTAAGTTCCCAGAGGTGGGAAATTGGGGGCTAACATTACCATCCTCTTCTCCAGGGTAGCTGAAATACAGATGGTAGTTAGAGGCCCGGAGAAACATACCAGGTACCTGAATTCACAGAATTTAGAGTCTAGGTAGAGGCTAGAGAAAGCCACACCTTGTGGCAAGAAGCAAAACTCCCCACTATGTTCTATTTTTTCTTCTTTACATACATTGACTTTCTCATGTCCATTGGGTATTTTAGGTTGACCATTGTGGATTTCTTGTGGTACAAATTTGGGTTGTTATCTCCCATTCAGCAACTCATATCTCTTCCACATTTAGAGAATAAGTGCACATAAAGACAAAGGATAAGAGAGGTATGCCTCGTCCCAGAGTGCCCATCAAATATCCTGGATGGCCCCAAAATGACAGGAGTAACATACTGTCTAGGAAGAGAATAACAGAATAGCAACAATGAGGAACACATTATGCCAGGCCAGACTACTGGGAGTGGGATTGGTGTTTTCAGGTACCAGAGGGTGACAAGTACAAGATAGGCCAAGTAAAAGTAAACAATACCCATGAACATGCATACAAACACACACACACAAATGGTATACCCACACATGCACAAACAAACGTACTCACTCTTCTCTTTCCTGGCCATTCCTCAATCAGTTTCAGGCCACATAAATAGATAGATAGATAGATAGATAGATAGATAGATAGATAGATAGATAGATAGATAGATAGATAGATAGATAGATAGATAGATAGATAGATTCTTTATTGTACAATTAATAAAATTCATTACAATGGAGCCCTTTTTGGCAAGCACAATATGTGGTTGGTTTCTGATGAGTGAATGCTAAAAGAACATGATTAAAAAGGCAGTTAAAAACAACCGTTAAAAAACCTCTCCATCCAATATTTCAAGTGCTGGATCTACTCCCAGTGTACATTCTAATGCTGGGGCCTGCCACTTGCATCAAGTGCTGTAAGTTAAAGTGCTTTCAATGCCTAAAATGCTAACTTTACCACAGGTGTAAGTTCCGCGACTATGGCCAAGGTGAGGAAAAAGGGTCGGGGATACTCTGATTGCCTGTTATAAGTTATACATTCCCATGCTGAAGCCTGGGGAAAGTGTAATGTATTTAAAATGCATTGGTATTGACAGGCTGTTCAATAGAGAGAGACTTGTTTTGGAGATGGTAGTATCTAGCCTCCACGGGCTATGGTGCTCTATTTGCCACTTTTTGAAGGACCAAAACTCAGGCCTAATTAAAGGGTAAGTTAATTTTGCAGCCTTAGTTTAAGCTAAATAATATTTAGCATAATGGATGAAAAAAGGTCTAAAGTTGGGATATGTTATCTGGCCTCATGATCATAGGGACCTTGAAGAGCATAGACTCCACCGTGGTTACAGGTGGTGGTAGCTCCTTCTTCATAAATTTCATAAATAGAACCTCTAGCTGTGATGAGTTAACAAAGAAACTTACTGTCTTATTGGAAGACCAACAAATCCCATTAATGCAATCCCCTCTTCTGCAACAGCGTTGTTACTGAAAAACATTGAGGGCCTGAGTGAGAAAGTGGATGAAGAGTTTGGGTGGATGGCAGTCAACCACAAGTAACAATGTCACTATTCTGCTTAAGTCAGGTAAAGGTTTTAGTAATTTAAAGCTGAGCTCAACCTCTGGTGGCTATGGCACATTGCACAGGCTTAACATTACTGAAGATAATGTCACATGTTCTTTGACTCCGCATTGCACTTTTCATTGTACAGTGATCAGCACACTGACCCTCATAAAAATATTAAAGGGCGATTCCAGTGCATGGTATCGCAACAGATCTCAAACCCCCACAGATGTCATCAAACAAAGCAACATTCTAGAATGTGAATAGTTGATAATGTTGGTGATATAGGGCTGGCTAAGAGAGAGATATTTTTCTTTGCACTGTATACCCCCTTATGGTAAAGCACAGTGAAATACTACTTGAAAAATCGTCTAAATACATTTCAATTCAACCATGTTTTCTTTTGCATGGAAATATCCTGGAATCTGCACAGTAGTTTTGCTGCTGAGTCAATAATATCCAAATAGGCTGAACGGACCTTATTGTATAATCTAGTGGGATTGTTGAAGACTCTCTTACCTCTGACAGCGAAAAATTAACAAAGACAAGGGGGTGGAACAATGGAAAGAAGACAAGGCTCATAAGGAGGCTTCCTTAATACGTGTTCCTGAAGAAATCTTAGCTAGGGATGCACGGATATTACGAGTGGTCACAAAGGGGAATCTAGGGGTCGAAGCTGCAATCCTTGTGACCTCAAAATGATGTCCATGCAGGGAAATGAGCATGCCTTGTTCTGTGGTCACTTCACACCAGTTCTAGGGACAACTGAAAGAGGCCAGGGCGTCTGACTCCGGAACAACGGGAGCTCACTGTTCGATTGCCGACGGCAGGTTAGTCTAGCACCACGTGACTCTGGGCAATAGCTCGCTTAATCTTCCTGATGGCCCTCAGTGCCTCCACCCTGTGGGTATTTGTTCACTCTTTACAAATATTGATATTATTTATATTATTATTATTATTATTATTATTATTATTATTATTATTATTATTGTTATTATTATTATTATTATTATTATTATTATTATCTCCTTTCTCATTGGAACTGGTGCTTGCCTGACTGGGGGAACAAAGAAGGGCCCTTCCCAGGTAAAATATACCATTTACCTGTGACAAGGGAGGCTTCTTTGAAGTTAATCATGTTCCTGGGCACAGCCCAGATGGTCAACCTGCCTGAGGAACATAATCACCCCCCACCCCCAACCAAGGCTTTTGCACTAATATGAGAGCAGTTATCACACTCATCATTAAGGTTATTGAGGTGCCATGTTTGAGATTTCACACAAATAAACCTGCAGAGGCCATGGGCAGGAAAAGCACTTTTTATTGTTATAGTTATTACACATTTTATTTTACCAATACATTGGATTTTAAATGACTATTAAACAGAGCCTTTGAATTAGAAGCCTAGCTGTTTCCTAACCAGAATTAGCATTATTAATTGTAATACTTTATTCCAGTGGTTTTCTATGGAACAGCCAGCCTTGGTACACTGACTGACTGACTGAGTTTGAGGCCTTATCACTCTAAGGACATGTCGAACATTAAATCTATACTTGTACTACTTTTAAATACTATGCCCTCCATTAAGGCCTACAAGGCATACATAGCGGATAAATATCAATATTTGAAAAGAAGGATTTGACACTTCGAAATGATGTTTTTTTACTGTCATAGCCAGGCTACGATTTCAGACCTACAGTCATGTTTGTACTGTCACTGTAGTAGGTGGCACAATTGGTGGTGCAGTCCACTAGAGCCATTTAACTTTCAGGCCCTGGGCACACTTTGCACCATATACTAGGGACTTACGGGTAAGTTAAATATGACAATTATATGTATACCAGTTTGCTTTGTTTTTAGTAAACACTGGGCAAATCCAGCAATAAAACGCAGCAAAAAGTTGGGGTGACCACACAAAAAGGAGCATTTACTAACAATTTCCAAACTGCTCTCAGTGTTTACTGGCTGAGTAAGACAACCATTTTGTGAGTTTGGACTCTTGTAGCTGATGTTTCATGCTTCTGTTTCTTGCTGAAACCTTGTCATCAGGAAAGATGTAGGGAAAGCCCAATAGGTTACTCAAAGCTAGCACTCTGCAATTGCTTGCACCTGTGACATTTATCCATTGTTTAATGTTAGAAAGAAATACAGCTAGGGATCATTGGCTAGGAACTTGCATTACGACTAGAATTATTCCTTAGGTGTACCTCTTCATCGTAACGAGACAATATAATGGGCAGATTTCAATATTATCACTAAATTTAAAGGTGACAAAATACCTTGACATTATCGTCAAAAACAAACATAATGTGTGGAATGCTTGAATTAACCTCATTCACAGTTATTTATGTGGCCTGCACTCTAACCCATTGATTTTTGCCCCATAGTGCCATTGCAAACAGAGACCAGCCATTTGCAAATCAGTCTTGCCATTGCGTCTACTAGGAATAGCCAAGTCCATACTACCGGGCTATCCGCCTGATTCATCAAGCTAAATTGCACTCGCAAAGGGCAAGATTCTCAGAATCTTGCCTTTTGCAAGTGCAATTTTTGCATTTGGGATTCATCATCCCAAATGCAAAATTCGCTATTTAAGAATTCGCACATTTGCGAAGAATTGAATTTAAGGAATCTCTATTTGAGATTCCTTAAATGCAATTCATGAACCATTTTAAAATTGCGAAATTGCAATTTTGGGCCGCTATTTACCGAGAGGTCAGACCTCTCGGTAAATAGCAAAAACTTAGAAAAATGCATTTAAATGCATTGTTCTAAGTTGCATGTTACACACACACACATGTCCTTTGGACATGTGTGTGCGCAACAGCAATGTAGATTATATTTCAGGGGTGCTACAGGGTGTCCTTTGGACACCCCTGCACCCTTGAAATCGCATCCTTATTTGCGAGTAGCTAATTGCTAATCGCAAATAAGGAATAACTCCCCATTCATTCCTATGGGCCTGTAGGCCCATAGGAATGCATGGGGAGTTATTCCTTATTTGCGATTAGCAATTTGCTACTCGCAAATAAGGAACATGTAGGAATCGCAATATTTTTTGCAATTCCTACATGAATCCCGTTTTGCAAGTCCTTAATAGCGATTCCTTATGAATCGCTATTAGGGGCTCGCAAAATGAGAGATTGATGAATCAGGCTGATAATTCCTTCTAGACAATTGCATTAACGATCCCAGACTAGTTTTGGATTTTGGGACCTCATCAATGAAGAACAGCTTGATGGCAGGCTTGCAGTGAGCAGCGGACCACGTTTGGGAATACCGTTTGCACTTAAGATGTCTAGCATATAAAATCTAAAAAAGCGATGGGTGGAATACTTGCATTAATCTCAATCTCAGCCTCTTGCAGTAACTCATACTGATCTTTAGTCCACCGAACTTCGGGAAGTATATTCTGTCTCCCCTTTCCGTAGAAGGACATTTTTGGTGGTCGTAGGCTAAAGTCTGTGCGTGGGAGAGACAATGGACCTGGTCCATATTAATTGGTTAATTAGTAGGTGAGCTTTAGTCTTGAAGTACCCCTGGCTAACACATGAAATTCAGTAGTAAGCCATACCTTTGGAAACGTTCTGGAATTGAGGAGTACTAAAAGCATGCCTTTGCGAATCAGGCCTATTGTTTTTTTATGTATTGAGAACATTGTCCATTGTTGTTAGGGTAGTAGGAATGCTATATGTGCTTGATCTGAACGAATATGTGTGTGTGTGTGTGTGTGTTTTTGCTGTGCATTTGTCTGTTTGAGTCTCCAATAAAAGCTACCTTGACTGATATCCCTAGTATAAAGTGGCACAGAAATAAAATATTATAGAACGTTTGATGCATTCATGTTAAGAACGAAATCTTTGAACCAGAATTTCGAGTTCAAATTGTGAATGTTCCTTTCCTTAAATTTAGATGTTTAAGTGACAGGTTCAGTTGTTTGTATATAGTGACTGGGCTTCGTGACCATAGCTGTGGTGAAGCAGTGCTAAAAAATAGGCAGGCTGAGAAACATTCCGAGAGTCTGAACATTTTATTGTGTTTATTTGATGACACCGAGGACGTTTCTGTGAGAAGGTTGTGTCTAAAATCAATTGCTTTCTAATCCTGCTTCTCCAGCCCATCTTTATTGGCCTTCCTGCGACTAGTTTTCAGTTACAGATGAAATATTAATACTGGTTTTGCATTTTAATCGGTATTTCACAAGCACATTTGATTAAAAAAATATATTCCTCTGAGATGTCAGATTCAAAAATGGAATGGACACCTAAATATATAAAAATATTGTTAGCACATTTACTTTTAATCTTTTTGATAAATGGCACAAAATCTCCATATATATGTACAGGCAATGAAACATTATGGCGGTCCGCCCTCATAATTTAAGTATGACATAATTTGCAGTAAGAGATTTCAGAATCATGGACACTGGAACATAATAACTATTCATCTCACGGCAGTCCGTGTTACAGATCTATAAATGTTGTCTAATCTAGCCAGACCTTCTAGTGAATGCCAATAAGAGGCACGCTGAGAAATTAAATCCTTTACAGGTAAAACGTTTCTCATCCCATTAAATGCAAACATTTTACAATAATTGTGCTCACAGCTGACCTTATGCCCTAGTGACATTTATTTGAGCTATTAGTGAGTAGATAGCACACACATTAAATAATTTCAAAATAGTATTCATGCATTGTCCATGCCTCGGGTGGCATTAGGTCACAACTGATCGCACTAATCATGCATTGAACACGTAAGTCGATAGTCCTTAAGTGACTGTCATAATACAACCAAGTTGCTATTCTTTTCCATAAGTGAATATTGATTTGTGTCAAACAGACTTCACCGAAATATTAAGCAATGCAGAAATATAAGCAAGGAAAAACAAATAAAACGAAAACTAATAATACAATTATGAGACCAGTCTAACACAATGAGACCCCTAGGTACATTTGGGTCTACCTCATTCCACACAGATCAAGTCTGGTATCATTTAATTATGCTTGCAAAATGTTGGCACTCATGTGCAAGCCAGCACGAGCTAAAGGAACAGAGACCAGGTGCCAGTTGTAAATAAGGCAATAACACTACAGTAAAGGTGAAGCTGTAGTTTAATGCAGCACAAGTAGCACTAACCCTAACGCTAGCTGGCCAGGCACAAACTGACTATCACAAGGTTCTAGTTGAGTCAGAGCCATCTAGAATGTAGAACACAAGAAGGAGCATAGCGAATAAAACCATAGAGTATGATAAATAAATAATATACAACACATCTCCCCTCATAATACAGAAAAGAAAACATAAAACTAACAGTAAAGAAAAATAGCAAATTAATCACAACAATAATCATTCAAATACAAAGGTGGTCTATGATACCTTGAATTCCTGACCACACTAGAATTGGAGGTAGAACCAGAAATTGAATGATTGGAAGTAGTGTTGGGAACGCTACTGCTGTATTCAGAGTCATAAGCATCACCACCTCCATCACTCCGTCTGGAGACAGGAAAGGAATGAGGAGTAGTAGAATCTTCAGAAGAAGAAAACATATAACCACTATTCCTGTTACTGCAAATACTTTCTCCAAAAGAAACGTTAGAAGAAAAACCCTTGCTACTATCTTTCTTCTGATACAAAGCCACCCACCGTAGATTCAATTTTTTCACCATTGGACAAAATGAGATATTGTGGGAAAACACTTTTAACCATGAAGGGACCTCTAAAGTTTGATAAACCACCCATAATCCTGCCAGGTTTCACCTTCACAAGATCACCTTTCTCAATTTTAGAAGAATGAAACTGTGGGCTTGAAGAAACAGAAGGCTGCTCCTCGTTAGCCAAACTCTCACAAGGTTCTAGTTGAGTCAGAGCCATCTAGAATGTAGAACACAAGAAAGAGCATAGAGAATAAAACCATAGAGTATGATAAATAAATATTATACAAAAGTGCCATATTGCATTGCGCTGCTATGTAACTTTTTTGTAAATGTAATTTATTTTTAGGAGACTTTTATATAGCGCCAACTCGACCTGAAGGCATTGAAGTGCTTTGCATGAGAACCACTTACATTACCCAGGAACACTTTAATTTTTAAAAACATGTTACACAGCAGCACGAGCAGCTGTGCCTTACAGTTGAAAAAAGTCCTATGACGCCATCAATGCTGGCCGCGTCATAGACCTTTTTCAAGAATTTAAAGCCATGTTGTAAAGCGACTCACTTCTGTGTAACATATCTAACTTAATATTGATTAAACCAATAGAATTCACAAAGTCGAAACCTATTGGCTTTGCCAATTCTTGTTCATTTAATTCTTTTATGAATGCCACTTCATGTGATGTCACTTCCTGTGATGCCACATGCAATGTCATACTCAGTGATGTCACTCACCGTGATCTCACTTATATACTGTCTAATTTAGTTAGTTCTTCCTCTTCTTTTTTTAATACTTGGGCCCTGGATATGGCATACGCTTTACACTCTGCACCTGGCGCAATTAAAGAGGCTACGCACAGTGCAGACCAATACTATGCCTCCTATTGATTTTTCAAAGTGAATGGTGGAAGATTGTAACCACATTATCATTTGGTGATGTTTTGTCAGTTGACTAAATTACTATAGATGGTGATATGTCTCAGTGTCTATTTGATTAATCAGAATGGAACACCTCATTATAGGGTTCTTGTAAGCAATTGAGGCAAACTCATTTATTTGATTACATGGCATTAAAGCTACATTTCATCAATAAAATCTGAATTTTAATGTAAAGTGAGAAGGATGCTTTTTAGCCTCTGAATTGGTCTTTGGATTACCAGATAGATAGTTAGATCTTTTATTGTTTGATTAATTGAAATCTTTACAAAGAAACCACAATTCATATAGTACTAAATTATATACATTTAAATCACAATATATCGTTAAAATGCATTTTTGATAGTAGTCAATCTTTAAAATTGTATACATCCTATATTAAAAAACAGTTTTTGGTTTTTTTTTCTTGTTTAAAAAGGTTAGCATGTTAAAGCTAAAAGGAAAGTATAATCATTATTAGTGCCCAATTTCATGTTGTTCTAATTTTTTCAATGCAGAGTTAATGAGAAAATCATCTGAATGAAGACATTGAATCAAAGCCTGCCTACATGTCCTTATCCCTCTTTCATTAAAAAGTCTTTTTAGTATTGTTAGTCTTTCATTTTTTAATTCTGGACAGAGACACAAGAGATGGATAATATTTTCTTCTCCAGAGTTACACAGCGTACACATTATGTTATTTTCAAGGTTTTTCCATGGTGGTGCATGGGGATTACCCGGCCATACTCCAAATCGTGCTTTTTGAAAACCTGTTTGCTTTTCAATGACCATGCAGTGATCAAATATTGCTGTACCCTCTTTCTTGTGTAACCATTTATTACGGACCATGAATGTTTCCTTTTAACTAAGGTAGACTTGTCACTTATCAATGACTGATAGTCTGTTGTTTTACTAACAACTTTTTAAAAAGATTCTTGGGTTATGGAGGAGGCCCAGATCTCCGTGACCTCAAATTCGTCAAGAGCCCCGTCCAAATATCTCCAGGCAGATGATTTATTATTTCCTTCAATTTCTTTCCACTGTGGTTGGGTCATCAGGTTCTCCTTACCATTTATCACTCTATTCCATACATTGATTACATGACCCTTTCGTGCATATAGCTGATTATTCAAACCGAATTCCAACCTAATTTGGGCTTGTGACGCATTTTTTGGAAGGTAGAATAAAGATCTAAAAGTTTTTGAGATAGCGTTATTAATAATACCTGCATCTTTTCCATTTAAGGCCTCACTGCCATAAGATAAAGAGGGTAGTAGTTTGGCAGATATCGCCTTAAGTAAAGGTTGATAAGTTAGGTTACTTGTTGATTTTTGAACAATCCTAAATGCTACTGTTAAAGCCTTTGCTTTCCTGTTGATATCAAGTTTCTGTGGGGTAAAATTACCATTGTCGTTGAATATGACTCCCAGATATCTATAGGTTTCAACTTGTTCCAAGTTCTCCTTTCCCAGAAACCATTTGAAATTATGTTTCTGTCTTGAGTTTTTTGTGATGACCATAACTTGAGATTTGGTATCATTTATTACCATCCTATTTTCTGTGGCATACTACAGTGTGCGTGATATTAGACGTTGCAAGCCCACCTTTGTATTGCTTAAAAGAATCACATCATCTGCGTAGAGTAAATTTGATATGTGTTTATCGGCTAGCTTTGGTGTGTGAGCATTTATGTCGTTCAAGGCCTCTGTCAAATCAGCTATAACAGATTAAATAATAATGGAGCCAATACACACCCTTGCTTCAGTCCGCCTGTTGTTTGTATTTCGTTGGTAAGTGACCGACCATTCCCAATACGTACTCTGACCCAAGTGTGTGTATGCAAAAGACGGATCAGGTGTAATAACCAAGGTGGAATTCCTTGTATACGTAGTTTTTCCCACAATCATTCTCTATCGACACAATCAAACGCTGATTTGAAATCAATAAAGCATAAATACAAAGGTTGATTTTTTTAAATTGCCTTGTCGATTAGGACAGATAGAGCAAAGATGTTAGTAGCTGTTAGTAGCTGTTCCTAGGCCTTTAACAAAACCGGTTTGATTATGGGGGAGAATGTAATTATCCTTTGCCCAATCTGATAGGAATGTTAACAAAATTCCTGCAAATAGTTTTGCATCAGTGTCCTGTAGGGTTATTAAACGATAGTTCTCAGGCAGGGCCCAATCTCCTTTTTTGAAAATAGGAGATATTAGGGACCCTCTCCACGTTTCAGGTATCACCCCTATCAGGATCCTCCTTATACAGGGCAAACGGAATACCGTTCGGGCCTGGTGCTCCGTATTTTGATTTTTTTATTAACTTGGCAACATGTTCTTGAGTGATTTCGAATTCAGTTTCTTGCTTTGGATTAGATGTTTTCTTCCATATATAGTTGCCTTCATTTTCGATTTTCCTGCTTTCCGAATTTAAATGGTGCATCAGAAATTTCACCCATTCAGTCTCAGTCAATACTGAAGAAACTACAGCTTTATCTGATCTTGTTAAGCTGTTTATCATCTTCCAAAATTCCCTTGAGATTCCTTGGTTACAGGCATAAAAAATTTGAGTCCTAACTAAGGTCATTGTTAACTTCATTTTTTTCCTTCCAGATTAATTTCCTCAGGTTTCAATTTAATGCCTTTATATTGGTTTTAGTTTCTTCGTTGTTAGGAAACTTTATCAGCTCTTTCCTCAGATTATTTCGACTCCGTTTCAATTTCTGTACCGCATAAGTAAGGTTGATGTTAGTTACCTATTTATCTGTCCGTGTTTCATATTTGTCTTTAGACTCTATACGGTTAGCATGTTGATTAAGTAATCTGCATATAATGCTTGCCCATTGTTCGATTACAGATGTTTCCGGTGTTTCCAGGAAGCTATCGACAAGCAATTTTTTGGTTGATCACTAGTCATTCGTTTGTTATTTGATTTCCAGTTTAACTTTCGGTAATTAATTGTTCCGATCTGACCTTCAATTATTAAATACACTTGGTATTTTGTATTCTCGAGTGATATAGTGATTATTTGCTGACTGTGATCGCTCTCTGGGTCCTTTTTTAAGTGGTACGCTGTACAGTTATTGAAAATATTCCGCAATACCATTGTATAATCAATTCGAGATTTTGCATTGTGGGTGTTATGTTATGTTATGTTAATTTTGATTTCTATAGCGCACGGCTACTCCATTGGAGTGTCCCGGCGCTTTTAATAGGCGGCTCATAACCAAGAAAACATAACACGAAGACAGAAGAAAAGGCGGCAGCAACAAACAGTAGGAGACGGAAATTAGAGGGTAAAGAGCCAAGTTTTTAGGCCCTTCCTGAAGGACATCAAATTGGAGATACGATGTAAGGCTAATGGTAGGGCATTCCAGAGCTGTGGCGCCCTAAGCCTGAAGGAACGCCCCCCAATTCGGGCTTTCTTTATTCGGGGAACCGACGCAAGGAACAAAAATTCGGATCGCAAGGCACGGACCGGGTGATGAAAGCCCACCCTGCGCTGGAGATATTTCGCTCCTGACCCGAAGAGTGCCTTATGAGCCAGTGTCAATGTTTTAAACATTATCCATTTCCGGATAGGCAGCCAATGAAGCGACTGCAATAGACCGGACACTCTGGCTCGCCTATGAAGGCCAAAGATGGCGCGTGCGGCGGAATTCTGCACTACTTGCAGCCGCTGCACAAGATATTCTGGAAGGCCCAAATAAAGGACGTTGGAATAATCCAATCTGGAGCCAATTAGTGATCCTCCTATGCTCTTCCGAGAGCAAAGGAAGAAACTTCCGGAGCATTTTGAGAATGCCGAAACATGTGCCCGTAAGACCGAGGATCTGAGATCTCATAGTCAGACCATTATCGATCTTGATCCCCAGATTTTTTGCCAGCTGGGACGCATGAGCTGGGGGGAACATATTCATTGGCCACCATGCATGCCAGTCAGGGTCCGAGGCACAGCCGAAAAACAGTACCTCAGACTTATCTGAATTACATTTGAGGCCGTTCAGATGAAACCACCTGAAAACAGCCCCCAGGCATTCTCGAATGCTCTCTCCGTCAAATTCCTCACTCTTCTTACTCGTAAAGAGGAGCTGGGTATCATCGGCGTAAGAAACGATCTGGGCCCCAAAGGACTCAGCCAGTGCCGCCACGGGAGTCATAAAGATGTTAAAAAGAGTCGGGCTCAACACAGAACCCTGCGGAACCCCGACTCCCAAAGGCGGCATCTCAGCAGAGCTTGGAGAGGCCCAGACCGTTTGTCGACGGCCCGCTAGAAAAGACGTAAACCAGCTAAACACCGTCCCCCTCAGACCGATGTCATAAAGTCTGGCGAGGAGACCCTCATGGGGGACGGTATCGAAGGCCGCCGACAAGTCAAGCATAACAAGCATGACTTTGCCACCAGAATCCAGGACCTCCTTAATGGCTTCTGACACCTCCAACAACGCTGTCTCGGTACTAAGGTTGGGGCGGAAGCCAGACTGGGAGGAGTGCAGCAGGCCATTGGTCTCCAAAAAGTCAGAGAGCACGCTATGCACGTGCCTCTCCACGACTTTGGCCAGTGCCGGACGGAGAGAAATAGGTCTATAATTGGCTGGCGCCTCAGGGTCTAGGCCGGGCTTCTTAAGAAGGGGGATCACCATCGCCCGCTTCCAGGTCTGCGGGACCAGTCCCTCACTCAAGGAGAGGTTCAAAAGAGGATTAACCAGCGGATTCACCACAGCCGCCATCCTCGCCAGGAATTTGGCCGGACACGGGTCTAGCGGGGACCCAGATTTGAGAGTAGATAAAAGACCCAGTGATGCAGAGATGGAGATAGGCGGGAACACAGCCAAGACCGGGTCCACAGTGGTCTGCAGTGCAAGGCCCACCCCAAGACTGGGGGAGACTTCGACCAACCTCCTAGGAAAAGAATCCTGAATCAATTTAATTTTGGCCGTGAAAAAGTTGGCCAAGTCGCACACCCAAGAATCTAGGGGGGCAGCCTGGGAGGGGTAAGTCCGGGGGGTCGTGAATTCCCTCACAATAGAAAAGATCTCCATACAAGAATTAGAGGCTGCCTCTATCCTCCTAGCAAATTAACTCCTCTTCTCATGTAGGATGTCACGGTGATAGATTTTAATCGCCGTCCTGTATACAAGTTTGGCCGACGGATCGTATTGTGCGCGCCAGGCCCTCTCGGCCACCTTGCACTGCCGACGAGATGCCGACAGTGCTTCCGAGAACCATGGAGTGGAAACCTGCTTCAGAGTCAGCCGAGGGGTTAGTGCAGGAGCTAAGTCATTTAGCCTGTCAATCAACCACGCTTGCAGAGACTCTAGATCCCGCTCTAGGTCACCCGAGAGGAGGCAGGGATGGTCAAGAGATGCCTGAGCTAACATCTCAGGAGTCACCCGATGCAGCGCCCTGAAGTGAGATCCGTGCTGTCTCGGCGCCGTACACAGGAGTTTCTTCATACCCGGCATATAAAACCTAGCCAATCTATGGTCAGACCAGAGTACCGGGAGTAGTTCAATAACCTCTAAAGGGATCGAGGAAAAAACCTGATCCAGGGTATGACCCCTATCGTGTGTAGGGCCAACAAGAAAAGGGACAAGGCCAAGGTGAGCCGTAATATCGAGGAGCTTATTCACATCCGGATCCTCTCCCCCTTCCAGATGGAAGTTGAAATCTCCCGCCAATACACAATGCTCAGCACTCAGGGCCAGCCCTGAAATAACTGCCTGTAGTTCATTAAAAAAGGATCCAACCGGTCCGGGAGGTCTATAGACTAACAGCCCTTTAAGAGCTTGATGAGGGGCCAGTAAAATAGAGAAGGCCAGGGATTCAGAGCCTGTAATAGTATCCGTAGGGATGACAGAACAGGTAACAAGCTTATTCACCACAAGGGCCACCCCTCCTCCCCTACCCTTCAGTCTATCTTGCCGGAATATATTGTAGTCCGGCGGAATAGCAGCAGCGATATCAGGGTTGGACAAATCCCCTAACCATGTCTCTGTCAACATGAGACATAAAGGTTTTTCCATAACAAGGAGATCAAAGATCTCCTGAGAATGTCTGGGCACTGATCTAGTATTCAAGAGCAGGCAAAGATGTTTCACATCGGCCACTTCTCTCTTTGGTGACGTGGTCGGAGCATACCCTGATGACCACCCACAACCAGGACATTGCCTCTTACCCTTGTAACGAGCAGGGAATACTGTATGACAAATAGATGAAGAATTTTGTAACAAACGTAATTCCAACGCGTAACAGGACCATGCTGGAGGAGAATCAGTTGGGAACCTACCGTTGAGTATTCATAGTCCCAAAGCTTCGATATCTTTCACTAGAGTTAGGCAGTTTTATTTTGTCTTAGTTTAGGTGAGGTCTCTATTACTTGGACGGGTATTAACCATTGCTGACCTTGTGACTGTGTCAAATCATCTTTTGTAAAAGGTATTAACAGGTTTAAATTAAAGTCTCCTGTAATTATAAAATCCATAGAGAGGTCCTCTATCCTCTGCTCTACTAGATAGGTGGAAAGAGTAGCACACATGGTCTTCCTTGAGGTAAATGTCGGGGGGGATGTATATATTAATCAACTTTAGCGATCTCTCTTGCTGTTGTATCTTACATTTTAAGATTACCATCTGAACATTACAGCTGTTCGTAACCAATTGTGTTCAGCTTTAAAATCAAGTGAGATGAATATTGCTAAACCCCCACATGGGCGACCGTAGTTGCTTTGCTTCATCGCAGGTTCAAAGTATCCTTTATATCCATTAATACTAAATGGAGCGGTTGCCCAGGTCTCTTGTAGTAAAATTATCTGATAGAACTTAAGTAGTTGGGTTATATTATCTAGATTTTTTCCTACTCCATTTATATTCCATGAGCAGATCGTTATAGTTTCCTTGCCATTTTTTTGGTGTTTGAGTGTTGTTTTTTGATTTCCTTGTCATTGATTTTCATTTCCATGTAAAGCCATCGTAATCCATGTTTCATTTATCCCATTGACTTTCTCTGTCTTTTTGTCGCTAGTTGGATTTGCGACACCTCTATCTAGTTTTTGTATCGGATTTTTTATTACAGAGAAGGTTGGTGACCCCTTTTTTACTTTTTCATTTGTTAACATATTTTCTGTTTTTATCACTGGTGTGGGATATACTTTCGGTACAACTTTACTAATCAGTATTCCCCAACTACGAAAAATGTCTTGTTCCTTCATAATTTGTTCTACTACAGATGGGGATTTAACCGTTATTACTGTTAACGGCAGTGATCCCTCAGGGTTTTGTAAAAAGCCGACACATTCGATAACTTTGGTTGACACATTAGCAAATGATAGAACTGATTTAAATAGGCATAAGAGATTACCCCTATTTAGGGTATCTTGTTTCCCTCTTGACTCATATACCGGTTTGAAAATTAGTTGTTCTGTCCTTTGGCTTACGGGTTCCCTTTCACTGCTATTGCTTTGTTCTTCCTGAACTCTATTTCTACATCGTTTATTATTCCCATTTCTTACTATTACTAGATGATCCCGTTTTGTTGATTGGGATCTATCCTCTATTAGATCTGTTACATCCGATAGTTCCATTAGTTCATTATTAGAAGAAGCATGTTGGGTGGAACAATGTTTTATATTTAGCTCCTTATTAAAATTTCTCGATGAGTGTTGTTCCGCAATGCCACTATTCAATAAACCTGGATCCTTTTGTTCTACTACTGTTGTAGTTGTTTCTGAGTTTGACAACCTCATTGTTTGGTCGTCTTTTTTTAACATTCCAATTGGGATATCCTTCTTGGGCCTATTTTCCACACAGGCAATTCCAGAGTTATCATACTCCTTTAATTGGAAATTATTCCGCACTACAGGGGATTTATCAAATATGTAGTCCGCGGGATTGCTTACACTTGCTTTATTTATTGAGATCTTCCTTTTCCAATCTTTTTGAGAATTCATATTGTTTCCAGGTTTTACAAAAATATCAAAATACTGAGTTTTTTTGCAATAATTGGTATTGTCGGATCACTAAGTGTATCCATTTTCATTCCAATTGTTTCATTCGAGAGTAATCTTCCCCTAGAATGCTTGTTTTGTTTTATTCCCTCTTGGGACTCTAAGTCTGTTCGATCCTGTGCCTTAGCTTTATTTCTTGCTTTGCGTCGTATTTTTCTATGTCTTTTTGTCATTATAAAAGGTGTTGAAACCGGATCCAAATCATCTTCAACTTCTTTATCATCCTTAGGGTCTTTCACAGCTTGATCAGGCGGTTTGCCATTTATAGATTTCTTAATGTCCTGTTGCGTATTTAAGAATGTTAGAGTACTGGATCGATCTTTAGTGTTTAGATCGCTTTGAACTGCTAGATCGTCCGTCTTAGTGAGCTTTCTTTCTATTGTAAGACATACACCTTCTTTGTCAGCTATATTCCTGATTCCATTCCATTGATGACTTGCTTTTACGTCCTCCAATACAGTACTAATAACTTCAGGTATTGCTGTTAACTTATTCATGGTTGTTTCTTTAAGTAAAATCTCACTTTTTGTGGGGTCCTCATTATTCCCTAAGTTTGAAACCTTTTTGCATGTGGCTGTTGTACACATTAGTTCATGGTTGGTAACTTGAGTAGGTGTTTAACCTATTGTACTTGCTGGTGTTTTAGAGTCGGTGTCCACATTAATTATCTTTTCCTCAAAATCCTGATTTTGTTCAAATTGACTGGTCGATACCATTACGTTACTAATAGGCTTAATAGGTGCCTGTAAGTTTATTATTTCAGGGTCACTTTGTATTAACATCATGGCTCCTCCTGGATCCTTTAGGAAATCAAATTTGTGAGGGATTTTTAAGGATTTTCCAAAAATCCTCGCTATTGGTGATATAAGCGTCTGATTCAGTTCCTTAGGTTGTGCTTTGGCTTTTTTTAATATAGTCGGTGCTTGGGATTTCTGTTGCCTTCACGCTGGAGGACCCAGTGGCCTTTCCCGTCCTGAGCGCATTATTATTTTATGAGAGTGTTTTCAAGATTCAGCAGTAGTAATCAACCCCTCGCAACAAGCACCCTACAAGGCAGCAAACTCAGCGTTTTTGTCCTGAGCAGATAAACAACTTGTAAACTGCTTATTCGTTCCTAGCACACTTTAGTGAACAGTTTAATGAACAGTTTAATGAATAGTTTTGATGAACTTTATCGGTAACTGTGAGGAGAGTTATTTCTGGAGGTACCCTGCCCCCCTGCTATGGAGGGCACAAGCCAGCCGTGGCCAATGATCCAATGATCTCGCCTCCTCAACCCTTCTCTGCTGTCACGCTGATGTCATCCGCCGGTGCAGACCGGCTCACCCCCCTACTCTGGGCAGTCTGCAAATTTTTGTCCGACAAAAGCTGGAGGTCATTACAGAGCAACGCGGCAGGGGGAAGGCTTACGAAAGCTGGGAATAAAGTAAGCTGTGCAACTCAGCAGCTCAGCACAGGTAGCAGGAAAGGCAGTGCAGCCCGAGTATGCTAGGGGGCTAGGGCAGGCTACAGTGGGCTACAAAGGGCTGCAGTGGCTGAGTGGCGGAACTAGAAAGGAGCAGACCCGTAACCCCCAATTACCGCCACCACTAGCCGCTACTTGCTGCCGCTAGCCTTCACCATGATGTGTAGCCAGTAGTTCAGGGATCCGGGATCCGATGTTGAAATCCTGGTGTGCTGGCCACAGGTGAAATAGACTGCTGTGGCCGCTTTAGGCTGTGGCATGGCAGTTCTACCCGCTATCTCCAAAATACAATCATCCGTCCGTCCGTCCGTTTTGTATTCTCACTTCCCGGTGGCTGAAGCACAGCCGATACACAGTCCGCTTGCCCAGATCCAGGTGGCGTCTGCCACTATACACAGGTGGGCGAGGCCGCTTTTTACAGTTGGCGGCGTCTGCCGCCATACACAGGCAGCTTCTACCGCGATTAACCAGCGGCAACAGCCGCGTTCAAATCCAGGCGGCGGTAGCCACGTTCCACAGGCGGCTATTGCTGCGTTACACAGGCGTCTTCTGCTGCAATTCGCAAGCGACAACGGCCGCGTCCAAATCCAGGTGGCGCGTTACGCAGGCGGCTTTGGCTTCTGCTGCAATTCACAATTCACAAGCGGCAACGGCCGTGTCCTAATCCAGGCGGCGGTAGCGGCGGTAGCGGCGGTAGCGGGGGTAGCCGCGTTGCACATGCGGCGGCTGCTGCGTTCCCCAAGCGGCTGCTGCCGTGTTCCACAACTGCTGAGGCCGCCCTCCAATGCGCAAGGACCACAGGCTGGCGGATTACCAGAAAACTAATCTTTACCTTTTAGAAAACAGTAAATCTTCAGAAAATTACGTACGCTTATTGAAAGTTTTTACTAGACGCTATAGCTACTCCAGGGGTGAAACTAATGGCCTCATTCTGATCCTGGTATGTATGGGAGCAAAATCCGTTCCGCTCGCGAAATTTTGGGATTTTCGGCAATTTCGCGAACCGCGAATCTCGCAAAATTGCCGAAAAATCCGCGATTCAGCAAATCCACTCGCGGGTGGATTTTTTTTTTTTTTGCACATGCCCGAGTTGAAGCTCAAATTCAGTAACGTTTTAATCAGCTCAAACAACTAGTGAGCACGGTCTAGACTAGGCAGGTGTGCTTCCTCCCTATATCTACCGTCTACAATTAGATGTAATCCTTGATGGAGGTCTTTGCATCCACGAGTTTCTCGAACGCAATCCCCGTGTACTTACTGTGACCAGGAGGCTGCTTCTTGTCATCTGCTGCTCTGATCGGTCTCTGACCCTTTATAAACAAGAAGCATGTGAACTCGCATAGAAGCCCCACCCGTTTGGCCCCGCCCCACAAACACTAGGGTATGCAACATCTTCCCGCCCTTTCCCCCACTGTGATGGACAGCTCACTCGAGGGACCTCGGCGCCTATGGGCGCGGTGGCAAAGTTACAGACACACGTGGTCACTGGAGACAACTCTTCTTGCCCTTTACACAGCTGCAGTGTAGGAAAAGCACTATACATTTACCCAACGAGGTAGCACTTACTGATCAGCCAGTAGAAAGTACTCCATTTGAGTAGAGGTATGGCACAACACGGGGGCATATTCGTGGATAAATATGCAGGCAGGATTCATTCTGGCACGATGCTCCTGTCACAAAAATTAAACCTCAACAGGAAGCACATACAGATATAAATAGACTAATAAAGCAGGTGCCCGAGTTGAAGCTCAAATTCAGACACGCATTATAATTAGCCCAAACAACTAGTGAGCACGGTCTAGGCTAGGCAGGTGTGCTTCCTCCCTTTATCTACCACCTACAATTAGATGTAATCCTTGATGGAGGTCTTTGCATCCACAAGTTTCTCGAGCGCAATCCCTGTGTACTTCCTGTGACAAGGAGGCTGCTTTCTTCTCATCTGCTGCTCAGAGGCATGTGAGCTCGCATAGAAGCCCCACCCGTTTGGCCCCGCCCCACACACACACGGGTATGCAACGTCTTCCCGCCCTTTCCTCACTATGATGGACAGCTCACTTGAGGGACCTCGGCGTCTTTCGGCGCGGTGGCAAAATTACAGACACACGTGGTCACTGGAGACAACTCTTCTGGCCCTTTACGCGCTGCAGTGTAGGAAAAGCACTATACATTTACCCAATGAGCTAGCACTTACTGATTAGCCAGTAGAAACAGAACTCTAGTATATATTTGTGCAAATTCTCTAGTTTGCGGATTTTCACGCGAACTCGTGGATTTTTTTTCCATTTCGCGAGATTTCGCGGACCGCAAATCCACAAAATTCGCCCATACTTAGATCCTGGGTGGATCGCCATTCACCTGCCATTGGTGGCAGTCTGCCTGACATCTAGTGTATCAGCTACATGGACAATTCTGGCAGTCAGAGAGATTTGGGCGGGGGGAATGACTGCCACCTCCAACAGGCTCAATGAGCCCATTGGGGTGGTAGTGAGAGCCTAATCCCTACGATGGGGCGTTACCTGCGGAGGCAGTCCTGTAGGGATTAAGATGTCCTTTTCCCTCAGTTTTTACATAGTGATCCCACCACCATGTAAAGGAACACGGAAAGGAACTTTGGGGGCCCCAAGCAAGGCTCCTGTACCCTGTGGGCCACTGGAATGTGGACTGGGGGGCACATGTGGTGCACCCCAAACTTCCATGCACCGTGTGACAGGCACTGCATGGATGTTTGAGAACTGCCCTTTTCCACTGTGGCTTGGTCTGCAGCCGTCTTCTAGGGCAGCAGCACAAGCTGCAATGTAAAAGAGCAGTTTTCCACCCGCCAGCATGGAGGTCGCATTGTAATTGGGCAGGTGGGACTACCGACATATAGTCTGTTGGACACCTGTGCGAGGTGATGCCAGTAATACGCTCTATCGGAATGAGGACCTAAACATTAGGACCCCTTAGTGCTACAAAATACATTTGCTCTCAAATCCTTCATTGTATCATCTTTATCTGAATTGTTGAGCCACTTCCCTTATCTTGAGACACAATAATTTCTCCCTTCACGGGACCTTAATTTCTCCTTCAATCCACTCACATTTTACTTATCAGAATACGCTCTACATAAAAGTGGTCAATAATGAGTATAATGAGTGCTATTTCGCATGGTACAAAATTATTTGATAGATACTTGATTCATTTGTTAATGTATTGTTCATAAATTATCAGAAAGAATCAAAGATATCATTTTGCAAAAAGTCCTCTGATTCACAGGGCATATGATCTGGTACAGTGGCTAAATTGCTAGCTTTTGGTACCATGTCACAAATATTTTTGACTGGCGCAATTTCATGTTTTTGGTGGTAAATTAGGGCAGTTCTTTACCACTGGACTCTAAAAAAAGGATTATTGAAGTGTTAACGTGCGACAAAAATGTTTGTGCACATTTGTTATGTGGCATTTTCAATGATGGTGATTTGTTCTTTTGTATTTATTTGTTCTGTTGTTTTTCTGCTGCATTATTGCAAAGTGATTTTGCTGTTCTCTATTGCAGTTGTTGCATTGACACCTGTTTTTACTTTTTTTGTGATTTACCAGGCTATGTTTTATTTGTGTTGGCATGTTGCTTTGTATATGTTACTGCATTATTTTCTATTGTTTACGTTTAATATGCTAACCAATTCTGCTATATTTCCAGCCCAAAGCAGCACGTGCCTTGAAATTTCCTGTGACAAGCAACCATTTACCACTGTCAGATTCTGAGTCTGTTGGTGTGTTCTGTCCCCATGAGCAAACTCCTGTTTTACAGGGTTGGAATTCAAAAGTTGGGTGGTAATTACTGGGGGCATTAAATACCTCACCCTTTGTTAAATTTTGGCAGGTGAAGCATGCTAAAGTTTTAGTTGGGAAACGAATACAGCATTTATAGGAAGAAGCAAATGTTGGTGCAGAATACACCAGCATCTATGTATGATATCCCAAAAATGCAGAATAAGTGCTATTGTTTGCACCCATTAAATCCCAAGGGTATCGGATTTTGTCAGACATATTGCCTCTTCAATCCGAAAAACTGGCAAACAGGCCCAAAATGGTTGAAATACTGCTGCTACGGATCATTAACTAGTTGAGACACCAGCCAAACCAAAACTGTGACAGAGATAGTGGGCATCATTACGATGACAGATGGTCGGACCACCGCCCGCGATTACGGAGGTCCAGGGACCACCCGGCAGGGAGGTGGTGGTCCAACCTCCCAATTACAATTTGACCACAGTTCTTATTTTCCACTTCGGCTTGTGCTTCAGCCCAGGAAAAGTTTAGTTCAGTTAAAAAAAAACATTATTTCGGTCGGTATGACCTAAAAAAGTACAACTCCTAGAATCATATATAGCATACACAGAAGCATACAAATATCAATTTGGAACATTATAAAAAACACAATACACCTAAATATATAATCTGGCTACCTTCATACATGATAATAAAAAATATCGTTTTAAGGTGTTGTAGCTAGGCGATAAATACAGTTCATGTCGGAAAGTGCATAGTACAATGAATAAATAGATAATTTAATTAAAAACAGGGAATTTTCATTAAAAGAGGCTGGGACCATAGAACAGATAGACTTAATCATGGGCAACAAAATGCTAAATTGATAAAAATACATTAAATTCCTATAACAAGACCTAAACCTCCTTGGATGATTTCGATAACACCCTTCTAGTGAACCACATGGAGAATAGAAAACCGGCAACTGAATACACAATCGGGATGCTGGGATCAGACTTCAATATCCGAAATACCTCAAGACAGTGGCGGCTACCAATATTCCTGCAAATCTGAACCAACCAGCGTTTCCTTGCCCTACGGTAGCCAGAACAGCTAAAACAAACATCTAGCACTGATTCTTCAGGAAAGTCGAATGCAGGACACTGTACCCTTTGGTGGTTGCTCCACTTAGCCGTGAAACTTCGGAGCGGGACGACCCCAAACCTAAATTGTAAAAAGAGCTTTCTTGCCTCAACCTGTTTAATGAGATCTAATATTGGCTCAAAGCGAGCATTATCTTTTACTTCTAAAAAAGCTAGAGACAGTTTGCCCGTTTTAGGAAAAGAATAAAGTTGAGCCCTTCTATACTCCTCATATTAGACCTTCATTTGTTTCCTTGTAATTTGAAGGCAGGCACGATCTGGTTCAGCCCAGCAATCACCCAGGCCCATGTTGGTCAGTAGAAGTTTGATATGCGCAAACCATGAGAGTTTGGCTGCACCCTGCACTGACAAAACATCGAGCATCTCCTCTCTATAAGAGAGAAGTTCAGGAGTAGACCATAGGCGATGCCAATACATTAAATGTCTAAAGCTCGACATATCTGCAATAGCCATTAAAGCCGTATCTAATCACAACGGGATCAATGGGGTGCTCGCTGGTAATCTGAACAGCTGTCTGAGACATTGATTTTCTACCTTAGATAGGATCTCTAGTTTAGAATGTACCCAAAACTCGGCGCCATAGAGTGCGCCGCCTCGGGCTTGGGCCTTATAGATTTCTAGTGCCAGGCTGACTGCTCTCTTACTGGATCTACTAAAGACCTTCATGATACCACCTGACGAATGCGCTAATTTTAATCTCAACTTGGTGATGCGGGCCCCCCAATCCAGATCCTCAGCAATAGTAAGGCCTAAATAAGTAAAAGATTAAACTCTTTCCAGTGGTTTCCCATTTAATAAAGGGTTTGGGCGAGTACTGTTAATACTATTAAACACCATAAATTTGGTTTTCTGCAGGTTTATTTCTAAGCCTCTCTCCATGCAGAACAACTCAAATTTATCTAAAACCCTTTGGATCCCCATGGGAGATGTGGATACCAAAAGAGTGTCAGGAGATAACATCTCCTGAGGCGGAAGCCGGGAGCCTAACTAAGCGAGCACTTGCATTTTAAACATTTGAGAGTCACGAATGAAGTGTGTTGATTTTAAAAACTGAGAGTCACGATTGAAGTGTGTTGATTTTAAAAACTGAGAGTCACGATTGAAGTGTGTTGATTTTAAAAACTGAGAGTCACGATTGAAGTGTGTTGATTTTAAAAACTCACAGTACTGAAACTCAGTCTCCAGACTACTCCCACGCAGCGGATCATAGCGCTGCCGAGGGAACTCCTACAAACAACTCGGGCCGCCATTACCCGCGCACCCTAGGGCCACGCTCCTTTTCAGAGGCCACGCCCGTCGCCCTGACTACAAAAGACGCTAAAGCCCAGCGTCAGTCAGAAGAAACATCTCCTGAGGCGGAAGCCGGGAGCCTAACTAAGCGAGCACTTTATTTTAAACTTTTGAGAGTCACGAATGAAGTGTGTTGATTTTAAAAACTGAGAGTCACGATTGAAGTGTGTTGATTTTAAAAACTGAGAGTCACGATTGAAGTGTGTTGGTTTTAAAAACTCACCGTACTGAAACTCAGTCTCCTGACTACTCCCACGCAGCGGATCATAGCGCTGCCGAAGGAACTCCTACAAACAACTCGGGCCGCCATTACCCGCGCACCCTAGGGCCACGCCCCTTTTCAGAGGCCACGCCCGTCGCCTTGACTACAAAAGACGCTAAGGCCCAGCTTCAGTCAGAAGATAACATCTCCTGAGGCGGAAGCCGGGAGCCTAACTAAGCGAGCACTTGCATTTTAAACATTTGAGAGTCACGAATGAAGTGTGTTGATTTTAAAAACTGAGAGTCACGATTGAAGTGTGTTGATTTTAAAAACTCACCGTACTGAAACTCAGTCTCCTGACTACTCCCACGCAGCGGATCATAGCGCTGCCGAGGGAACTCCTACAAACAACTCGGGCCGCCATTACCTGCGCACCCTAGGGCCACGCCCCTTTTCAGAGGCCATGTCCCTCCTTCCCGACGCCTACTCCCTATAAATCATGTGCATATTTCGAACGCGCAGCGGGCGAGCGCAGCGGGCGCGATGATTGCGCGCCGAAGGCGCGCCTAAGGCAAGCCCGTCTGCGCCCGTCCGGCCAGCTCCGTGCCTAGGGCCAGCCATGCTGTTAACCCTCAACCTACGCAGAGATTAACATGGACCAGGTCACAGCTCCTAGACCTTGGTAAGAGATCATGCACTCCCACTACTATATGCACCCTCCCTCTACCTAGCCCACCCCTGTACAAATGTCATAACTGCCAGTTCACTCTGTGCCCCTACTGGACTTGCCCCCAGGGCTCCACAACTAGCCGACCCTCTCCCATCAAAATTCACTCTATGGGATTGGTGAACTGTCGCTCCTTACCTTGTCACGCCAGTGATATTTGGTTACTACTATCCTCCACCTCCTGGGATGTTTTATTTCTGACTGAGACTTGGATTAAAGACTCCTCCAACCCAGACACCTCTCTAGCAGTACCCACCGGCTACCGCTTCACCGGTTTATGCCGTGAAGGCTCCAAAACAGGAGGAGGTATCGCAGTAATTTTAAAGAACCACCTGAAAATCACTTCTAGGAAAATCACGAATATAAAGCCCATTGAAGCATTATACTTCTCGGTCACGGACTCTGCGACTGCCATTGCCTCAGGGATCTTGGTATACAGCCCTCCGAACACTCCCCAATCTGCCATCTCTGAACTATTGGCAATTACTGCAGATCTCTCTATCAAACATCCCCACTTTATGGTACTGGGAGACTTCAACCTCCACGTTGAAATAAGCAGCTGCAACCGTGCCTCCTATTTTCTTGAATCCATGGAAAACCTAAATCTGACACAAAGAGTTAAGGGGCCCACTCATACTGCAGGACACACCCTTGACCTTATCTTTTCAAATCAAGAAAAACTAAAAACCCTCCAAACCCTACCTCTGACATGGTCTGACCATTTTCTAATCCCATTTGAGGTATCCTCAACTCAAATTGTCAAAAAGGAACCTGCCATCAGAACACAAGGCAGAAAATTGCACAAGATATCATGTTCTACCCTAGAAACAACAATATCATAACAGCCTAAACCCTCTCCCTGACGATCTCAACGAAGCGGTTCTCATATTTGGCAATGATCTCACGACCGCTATCGAGAAATTAGCCCCGTTACAAACCCTCACCTCCCGCAGACAAAAACCGTCAGCCCCTTGGTTCACTCAGGAACTAAGGGAACATAGAAGTAAGTGTAAAAAGTTAGAACGACTGTGGCAGCAGGCCTATGACCCAGAAGCCAAAGCTTACTACAGACAAGTCCTCAAGGAGTTTCGCAAACTTAAACGCAAATCCATGAGCACCTACTTCGCCGATACCATTGCAAAGGCAAAAAACTCTTCCAAAACCCTTTTCAATATTGTTAAAGACTTTACCAATCCCAGTGCTATGACCTCCTCAGTCCCCCCCTCCCAAGCACTGAGTGAAAATTTATCAGACTTCTTCGGAAAAAGAATTTCCAACATTGCGAAAACCATTCTTCTGAACGCTACCAATACCATCAAGGACCCTGTCATTATCAGCAAGCATGCATTTACCGCTTTCCATCCTCTTACTAAGGAGCATGCCCTGAACCTATTTGTGAAATGTAAATCAGGCTTTCCATTGGATCCAGCCCCGGCTTTAATTATGAACGAAATAGCCCCCCTAATTATTGACCCCCTCCTCTAAATATGGAACTCTTCCCTACTCTCAGGTATGGTCCCTTCCGCTTGGAAACACGCTATGCTTATCCCAATCCAAAAAAAAACAGGCATTGACCCCTCCTGCTTAAGCAATTACCGGCCAATCTCACTCCTGCCCAAGCCAGCTAAAGTACTTGAGAAAGCAGTCCAAGAGCAACTCTCCTACTACCTTGAATCCAACTCTTTGTTCCATGATTGCCAATCTGGATTCAGACCGGACTTCAGTACAGAGTCAGCTCTTCTTGAGGTGTCCGAGTCGATTCGAGAATGCACGGACAGGGGAGAGGAGGCCATGTTGGTTCTCCTCGACCTATCCGCAGCATTCGATACCATCTCCCATGACACACTACTCGCTCGCTTGCAAGAGGAAGGTGTCAGCGGAATTCCCCTCACCTGGATTAAATCTTTCCTTACAAACAGATTCCAACAGGTGATGCTGGGCTCCTTCCTCTCTTCCAAGAAACCATTGATCTGGGGCGTTCCGCAAGGTTCTGCTCTCAGTCCGCTATTATTCAATGTGTATTTAAAACCACTAGCAAAAGTGATTGAATCATGGGGCGTCAAAGTAACCTTTTACGCCGACGACACCCAACTAGCGTTCTCCTTCAAAGACCACTCCGAAAAATCATTTCACAACTTTCGCCACTGTATGATGAACATTGCCTCTTGGATGTCGGCTAATAACTTAAAGCTTAATACGGACAAGACTGAGGTCCTATTTTTTAATCATAAATCCCCCACACCCTCCACCATCTGGTGGCCGACTGAGCTCAACCCTCCCCCGGAGCCAGTTCAAGCTGCCCGTAACTTAGGCTTCCAATTTGACACTACCCTCTCCTGCAAGACTCAAATTAATAAAGTCACCTCATCTTGCTTTGGAAAGCTTCACATGATAAAAAAAATCATCCCATACCTGCCTATTGACTCTCGAAAAACAGTTGTCCATTCTCTCATCACAGCTCACGTGGACTACGCTAATAGTCTGTATGTAGGTGCCCCGGCGTACCTCATAAACCAACTACAGAGAGTCCAGAACGCGGCGGCCAGGCTGATCTGCAACATCCCTTACCGCCACTCTATTTCACCCCATCTGATCAAACTTCATTGGCTCCCAGTGAGACTCCGCATTCAATTTAAAGCTTTAATCCTGGCTTTTAGAGCTATTAATGATCGAGGTCCTTTTTACCTGCGCCATAGAATTAAACTCTCACAAGCCTCCTGTAACCTTAGATCTAACCATCTCCGCCTTATGATCTGCCCCCGTTTCCGCCTGGCCCGCACGGGAGGAAGAGGCTTTGCAGTGGCCACCTCCAAACTGTGGAACCAGCTTCCTACAGAGTTAAGATTTTTGACGTCAGAACCCCTATTCCGAAAAAAACTCAAGACCTGGCTCTTTTCCCTCATCTAGTTTACCTACTCCCTACATCCTCCCACTGACCCTTTGTGAGGTAATATCTTCAGCGCTGGGACACCTCCGTTGGAGGTAGCTGAGCGCTCTACAAACTACTAAATAAATAATAATAAATAAATAATCGGCAAACATCATTGCTGAAATTCTGCGGGAGGCTAACTTAGGGGCATCAAGGTCTTTTTCCGTTGCCAAGGCATCAATCAGCCCATTAATGTAAAGGCTAAACAACATGGGCGCAAGCATGCATCCCTGGCGTACGCCACGTTTGACGGGTATGGGAGCCGTCAGTTTTCCATCCCTTCCATATCTTATTTGTGCGTAGTTGTCTTCATGCGATCGCTTAAGAAGTTGGATTAGATACACTGGGACCCCCATCTCACTAAGAACCGACCATCATTTTTCTCTTGGCATAGGTCAAATGCCGACCTCAGGTCTACAAAGATTAAATATAAACTACCCCTCTGTAGGCAGACGGTCTTCCAGTACAAGAGTTGTAGTCTTAGTACTTGGTCCAGGGTAGACATCTTTTCCCTGAACCTTGCCTGGAGGGGGTACAGTACCCCTTTTTCTTCCATCCAGAATTGTAGCCTGTCCAGGAGAACACGTGCAAATAGTTGAGTCACCCGCTGGCTTCTTTTCCTCAGCATAAAGAATTTCAAAGTGCTCCCGCATACCTCTTCGTCCAGGTTTGGTTCAACCGCTGTTTTGGGGGTTGAAGAACCTGTATTTACAATACCCCAAAGCGTCCTCATGTCTCTATTCCCCAGGGCAATTTTTAACGTATCCCAGTTATCCCTTTCCCACCGCTGTTTAGCTTCTTGGACAGCCAATTTATATGCCTTTCTTGTTATTTTTATATGGGGGCAATTATTAGCTTTAATGGATACTATGAGTGCCTTTTTGGCTTTACAACATTGGCTATTGTACCACGGGTGAGATGGTGACCTGGCCGGTTTAATGGGAATGTAAGGATAAAAGAAGTCCAATGATACTTCCCTTAGCTTAGAAAAGTTCCGCTCAACCACTTCCAGATCCAAGTCATCCCTACATTGTGAAAATTGGGCCAACGCCTCCTCAAACACAGGAATTAGAGCAACATGTAGGTTATTTATCTCATCCTGTGATTGAAGGAAATTGGACCACCGTACTCTCCTCCTACAATTTGAAATAATTAGCCTAGAATCGATAGGATTAGCAGGGGAGGTGTTTTGTGAGTTTAGTGCTTTTAATTCAATTGTTAGGGCATGGTGATCACTATCTAGTTGTGTTATAATTTTAAAATCAATCATCCTATCCCTGGAGTTTGAATCAATTAAAATATAATCTAATAAAAACCCACAATCCTTACTATGAAACGTGTAACCATTTGATGAATTGGAGCGTGATCTCCCACTACAGGCTCTTAATGAATATTTTAAAACAAGACAATTCATCTGGATTACCAAGGGGGACCATTTTTTACTATCGGACATCTGGATTCTGGAAATTTCCAGACAGTGATCCTCATCGTGTATATTTTCAAAGAACAGACCATCAAGAGGCTCAAACTGGCAGTTGAAATACCCACCAAAAATAACCATTTGGTTTGCGACCATAGAACATAGAAACGTGTATAAAACCTCTTCCGTATTAAACTCTTTACTCCTAGGGGGCGACCTCGAATATAAATTTATTAAAACAACAGGAGGCTTGGAGGGGAACTGCAGTTGGACAAATAAGATGTCTAAAGAACCTATTTCAATCTGCACAGCCTTACAACCTAGGTGTGCACCTATCCAAGTGATGAACGCCCCAGACGGTCTCCCTACACCCCCTGATATTGCTGTGATACTAAAGGTGGCATAACCAGAATTAGTTACCTCCCCGCGTGCCCACGTTTCCTGGAACATGCAGACCTCAAATTCATTTATGAAGGCTACCCAATCAGGGTCATCCAGTTTATTATTTATGCCTGCTACATTCCAGGACAAGACCTGTGTTACCAGCCGGTCATGTATATTATTTTTAGACGACACTAAGGTGGGCAACGTTGTTGAAGCTTTTTATCAGACCACTATCTACCCCCTCAGTTGGCCCTAGAGTTGAAGGGTATTCAGAGTTTTCTAACTGGACTCGAATTCCATCAGGATTGGTATCACTACTGGAGCCGCTCATGCTCCTACTAGCAAGACCCTCCTTACTGCGGGTGTATGGCCTTTCATCCTTATACACCTGCTCCAAGGATACGGGGGGATAGATCTCCTTATTGGGTAAGGGGACTCCATTCAGTCAGTCCACGCCTTCTAGAGGGCTGAATCTATTTTCAGTAGGGATATTAGAACTAGGTTGGTTATGCCATTGGGGTCCTTGGTTAAATGGTAAGAGATTATTAAATACAGGTCTCCTTCCCTTGCCTTGAAGATGGCGAAATTGTTGGAGCCTGTACGGTGGGTAAAAGTAGCCTAAATGAAGTAATAAAATACTGCCCTTATTCCTCCCATACTCTGTGGCTAAAACACTTTGGGTTATCTGTGAGTTTCTAAAATTAATTACTATGCAATCTCCTTGTATATCCTTATGTCGATCGCCTATCCAACCCAACCCACCCTTGTTAGGTTCTCGTCAGAAATCTCATAACCTATGGTTACTGTTGTTCACTAACCAATGCACACATTTATTCTTCAATTCTTGATGAGATTCCGTTAGGCCCTCTCTTAAGTCCGGTACACCTGCGAGAACCACTACATAGGTAGTTGAAGCAGGTGGTAGATTTACAATTGGTGCGACATAAGTCAGATTAATACGTTCCAAAACTAGTCGAGTTTCTGGTGCATCCTTTCTAGGATTTTTCTGCACTTACTCCTTTCTTGTGGACAAGGATGTACTGGTGTTTACTACGTTCAATTGTGTCGTGGATGGCATAATTTCATTCTGCTCCCTAACCTGTAGAGCACTAACCTGATTTAAAGGGGAGACTTGATCCTTAGATTCTAAAACATGATTTGCCAGATGATTTCCCATAGTAACCTGCTGACATGTCCTATTTTCTGAGATGGCAATGTCCTTAGTTAGCTCTCTGTGTTGTATCAATTGGTTCAAGTTTGCCGATAGCCCATCTATCCTTTCTGTTAGGGATCTAAGCTCCTCCTTGATAATTGCCCTCATTTGTATTGGTCACCAATAATGAGACCCACCCGGGTTGGTCATTAATATGACCCATGAGCTCCCCTGTATTTTTACCCTCTTTGTGGCCTTCTTTGGGGGTGCTGCCTTGCTGTTGTTTCCCTCTTACAGGCGGTTTTTCTTTAGGCTTGGGTTTAGCTTTAGTATTTATGCCCGGTTTCTCCTTAATAGTGGCCTCGGGTGACTCTATGAGGATCTCTGGGACTGCTATTTGACCATTGGAGAGCTCTAAGGTTGGGGCCCCTATATCTAAGGTAGGACTGTTGGCCGACATTACTAAATCTAAATCTGGAGTTATAGATAGACGTCTCTCAGTCCTTTCTATTTCTGTGGCCACAGCTCCCAGGGCTTTCTGCAACATCCTATCTAATGAAGTGGGTTAAGGTTTTTTTTCGACATGGGTCCAACTTGTTTCTTGTCCACACATGCCCGTTTCCCCATTTTACAGGTTTAAGAAACAACAAAAATAGAAAAGTAAAATGTTTTAAGATACACGTTAATTAACTCCACTATGCAATCAAACTGGAGAGAATCACGCTAAATTAATCCTTCATACGGACGGCACTGGTTAAATATTTCTTGAAGCAACTCGCAAAGTCTATACAAATAAAGTGGACAAGGCTCAAGAGCTATCACACTTGCGGTAAGTCAACAGTACCTTTTGTCCAGAGCTCAGAGTGTGGACGTCAGGGGGGGTGCCCAGCCCAGCCTTTTCGGGCCGCTGATGGGTGCGGACGTACCCGCCATTGGCCCAGGCTATGCCCGCGTGCGTCCAGCGCTGCGGGAGTGCCGGGCCGGTATTAATTGCCCCTGGCGCCTTACCTCACCAGCTGCGCGCCTCTCGAGGCTCCCTGGGGGATGGAGTCCTGGGCCTTGCGGTGGGCTACTTCCCCTCGAAGCAGCTAGCGGTGGCGGCCAAAAGACCGCAAGCGTGGCGGTGTGGTCCCTCCGTGGGCTGGAACCTCCAAGTGCAGGCACCGATGGCCGTTCCCCTCACGGCAGATCAGGTTTGTCCTCATCCCCAAATCCAAACCTGACAGTAGAGATCGCAAGGGTAGCCACAGCTCCAGAGGCACCCCAAGCAGCTTGCACAACCAGCGCCAACGGTGAAGATTGCGTTGGTAAGATATGCAGCAGTGCCGGTGATACAAGGATGACAGGCGCTATCTCCCTCACGTAGGCAGGCACAGGATTGCTCCAATCTCTTCAAGCCACATATGCACAGTCACACCAATGCCTGTAATTGACAGCGCAGCTCGTCCCCGCAATCACCGCTCCCAGCCTCCGGGGGCCACCTGGACGCAACTCCATCTGCCGAACTGCAGACCAGGCCTCGCTGTCTCAGTCACGCCACTCTCCCCGGCCCGCTACTCCTCACCTGCAGGCTCCTCGGTGACGCACCGCCTCTGCAAAATCGCCACTTCCAGCAACTGCTCCAGGCCAGGTCTCTCCCGCTGCCGAGAACTCAGGCAGGCCGCCGCTCCGCGGCTGAAAGATAGACCAAAGCTGTCACTCACCCCCGGCAGCCTTTTCCGACACGGCCCGGGGAGACCCACGCTGAAGACCCAAAATGGCGCACATTCTGCAGTAGAACAAAGCACTGTGTGCCCGGCAAACGGTGCATGGATGCATGGGGGACACTACATGTGCCTCCAGGGCCTCTTAGCAGTGGCCCAAGAGGGACTGAGGCCCTGTTTGGGGCCCCCAAATTACTTTTCCGGCAGCATTTTTAAGGAGATCGGACCACCATGAAAAAGTTGTTGGAAAAGGTCAGCATAATCCATGTGGTGGTGCCTGCGCAGGCACCGCCATGATGTTAGGTATATGATTCTAACCACCGCCGCCACCAGATTCAAGATCCTGCCAGAGACTGTGGTCTTTCCCCCTGACCACTGCAGTCCGATTGTCTGCATCGTATGTGGCGGTCAGATCGATGGTCTGCATGTCGGTGGGACGACCACTGATAGCCTGTCAGTGGCGGTCCCTCCGACATCTTAATCAGGCCCTATGTCCTATCTTAGCACTTCCCAATACTCACTTTGTGTGATACAGCCCTAAAACTTAGAATTAAGGTCTCAAATCTTACTTCCAACATTGACCAAACTTGATTGATCTCGCTGTCTCTAAAAATGTGACTAAGCAGAACAATGTGTATGGAAAAAATCATTAAATTGCACACTCTTGAATGGTTCAATTAGGAACCACGTATATAGTGATGCATCTTCCTCTCATGATTGTCTGATAGTAGAGCAGATCAAATCTGGAGCCAAAGTTATAGACATCTGGGGTGGATGGATCAGTGAGTAGATTAGTAGGGGTTTCTCTGGTCATGGTGACTTTAGAGAAGAACTATGATGTTAATCACTCACTGAGAGTCAAGATTTATTGACATGCATGGAGGAGGGAATAGGTTGTTAATTGTGCATGTAAATGATTGAGGATGAGCATAAAGTGAGACGATTAGGTATTTCGAAGTCACAGGATTTTGCACTTTCTAGAGACGCAGTCAGTGAGTCTAATCTTCTTTACATGCATTAAATGTCTATTGGACTTATTCCTGTGCCATGTGCAAAGTAGTTTTTGCATGTTGGTTTTCATGAAGGTATTTCTAGGTAGAATAGAGGGACGTGGGCAGGGAGGAGGTGAAAGTGTGCAAATTAAAGCATTTGTTAGGGCATTGCTAATTTGTTCAAATGAGGTAGATTGTTGCAAATACATGAGATTATTTGGGATTTGGTTCAGGAATTCTGGCAGGGGTAGGAGAATGTTTCCTGTTTCCTTTTGGTAATAAATGGGAGGTGATGGTAGGTGCTAGGAGGGATATTGGTCCCTAATGGCATTATAGCATCTACAAACGGAGTTGGGTCCATGATATGAGAAGAATGGGCAAATGTGATATATGTGTATAAAATCTGCTGATAAGTGAGTAATCAGACAGCTGAGGAGATAAATTCTAAAGTTAAATTTAGTTCCTAAAAATGACGAATATAGTGGTGGGCAGAAAAGAGTCAATTAATTTATCACGGTTATCAGGCAATGAAATGCCTTGTATACAATATAGGACCACAATGATCCTTTAAAAAAGAGTAATCAACACATTAAAGAACTATCTTGAGATCAGTGAAAGCTCTAAAGACACATTGTACAATTACTGATGCCCTGGGAAAGTAAATCTAATACAAACATTTATTCTACCATTCAAACTTTACTGCATTCAACATTTGTCATTTTTACTGCTTCAAAATGTCATTTTGATGCAGTAATTATCACCGCACATGTTAAATCAATAGAGTCAAAATCAGCAGTAATGAAGAAACTCTTGTTACAGTCAATGTGGGCATTCGTGAGTAGATAGATATAGAAATTTGCCTTGGTTCAGGATTAATATAACCAGATATTTGCTTAACATTTAATCTAGGAAGGTGCTCAAGGTGATTAGTGGTTGATTTGAAACAACAACGATAGTAAATCAATTCAGATGAGTTTGAGTGCAGGTGAAGATGTGTGACAATGTCTAGTTTCACATAAAAAGAATTTGCAAAGAGGACTGGGGTTAAGGGACATAGAGTATAGATGGAAATGATTATGATCGGTATGTGTGGATAATTTGAAAGATAGGTGTCTTTTAGGATCGTAGTGGCAGCGTAATTCAGACTTTTTGAAAGCAATGGAATGTGGGTCGGACACAGAAACCAGGTTCTTCCCGGTGAGGGATTTACCTTCGGACTTAGCCTCTGGAATGAAAGTAAAAAATTCTCATCAGGACATGGCAGCAAGCTGTAGCAGAAGAGGGCTCCACATCATAGGAAAGCCACTGAATGAAGCTACTGACTTCTGGCAGGAAAATTGAGATGAGGAGACCTTTTTATTTCACACCCAGAGAAGTTCCCTTGCTGACCGGGTAGTTTTTCACCTGGTGAAGATTTCTTCCTTTGGATTTAGTCATTTTTTTGGAGTTCAGATTCTTACAGCAGCGCAGGTCTTTGGGGCATATTATCAAGAAACGGAGTTAAAATTATCGAAGCTTTAGAGATAATGGGCTTGATAATATGCCCATGTGAATTTCCATAGAAACTCATGTTCTGGTGTGAACATGGGCTTCTATGGGCATTCTCTACGGCATAATATCAAGCCCATTATCGCCGCTTCAGCGACAGTTTCCTGCCGCTAAAGTGGCAATAATCTTAACTTCGTTCTTGTTAATATGCCCCTTAATTTTGTTGCAGAAGAGGTCTCTATGAAGCCGGATACCATCTCCACAAGGTCCAGCTGAATCAGATTTGCTACTGCTGAGAAGAATGCAGTGGGAGCAACTGGAATCTCTGGCCCAACGGCAATGCATGGGCTTAAAAGGGTCCAGGTCAGGTCCATTTTAAAGTGGCTGTCAAGGCAGCGATCTCCCTTTGGTGAAGTATGAAGTATAAAAATGTGTTAAAAGATTTTATTTTTAATCGTGAAAACATTTTTTGTTAAATATTAATGTTAATGAATTTCATGAATATATTTTAAATATAGAACAAAATAAATATTTTACAATTTTTATAATTATACATTGGATTAAAATAAAATAATTTGTTTATAAGTGTAAATAAAAAAATCGCCACCTAAAGTAAAACAAAAATATGTGATATTATGTATGAATAAATATCAAAAATCATGTATAGAATTAAAGTAATGAATAATTATTACTAAAATGAATATCAAATTAATATTTTGAAATAAAAAAGGTTATTAAAATATTAAAAAATAATATAAGCAATATTTTATTTTATACATACCCTTTAGCAATTAATAATATTTATTTATATTTTCAAAATATTATCAATAAGACCTTGTACTGTGATGACTTGTATGAAGGCACTAATTAGAGATTTCAGGGACCTGTTGGATTTAATTCTTTAAATTTAGCTTTTTGAAGCTCACCAGTTATAATTTATACTGTATCTTTTTTATATTACTTCTTTATTTGCATTTAGTTTCTGATACAGTCATTCAAATATACATGGGTAAATATTTGCATTATAATTTCCTAAAACATGAAATAAGAACAATGTAACCATCCCCATCTCCCCGTTTTCACGAAGGTGGCTCGACCCACATAAACAGTAGTGCCAACTGGAAACCTTACGTTCAATGAAGTAAGACATTTCTTATGTAAGAACATTGGGTTCTGTGCTGACTTTATGAATGTTTTGGTACTGCATGAATACTTTTCACATTGCCCTACGATAAGCCTATCTGCTCTCTGCAATAGCTACAGGTGGTTGAGCACAGGTTAATTTAGTTACTGGCAGGCTTCACCCTTATTAGGATTGTGATTAATACTAAAGGTGGGCAGAACACCCCCCCTTAACTAATAACCACATTTTTTACAACCAGACATTGGCTAGATATGACTCCTATGCAGTGCTTAATTTGTAAAATATGAAGTCCAGGTGCTCAAATGTTTGTCGGAGGCCACACCCCTTTCCCCCAGCTCCACCCACTTCCTTCACTAGCTTCACCCACTTCCTTTATTGGCCCCACTCACACCCTCAACTGGCACACACGCCATAAACCGTGAAAATGTCACACATGTCCTCAGGCTAGAACGCATGGAAATGTTACACATAAGCAAGCACCCAAGCAATAAACTGTGGAAATGTCACACTTAAGCCCTCAGGCCAGAAAGCATGCCATAATCCGTCATACATCAGCATCCAGGACAGGGCTAGGCCAAAAACCTTGGAAATGTCACACATAAACATCCATGATCCATGCAATAAACCATTGAAATGTCACATATAGGCATCCAGCCGGGGTGTGTTGTTAACTTCAAGCCACAGTAAACCAGTGCCAGGACCCTTTTTGGGATGCCATTGCAGCTTGCACCACGCATTTTCCCTCCCTGGCAGTACTGCTAATAGCAGTACCAACACAACTAGTATCATCACTCACCTAGAAGTGTGACAATTCAGACTATTTCAAGTCACTTAAAGCTATAAAAATGGTTTGAGCAGTAGATATTATTCATATATAATGTATATTAAATTATTAAACATCTGTTGCTGTGCTTAACTCAAAATTAGAGAGACAGCACCGTCAGGTGCCAGACTTTCTAAGCGCTACGTTTTAAGCACTACGAGGCCTCAGGGTAGAAGCGCGCTTTATAAAACCCCATTACATTACATTACTTTCATAGGTACCGGAATACAGTTGTTGAGAATTAAGTACCGGTACCGAGCACCGGAAAACACCAGCTGAAATTAAGCGCTGGGTGCTGCCCTTACTGCACTGCTTAATTTGTGCTAGTTGTTGCAGGTGGTGGTAACAAGCCCTCGTTTTTGAAGACCTGGACTTATTGTTCAACATCAGACTGAGTCAGAGCAGGAGAGAGAAAGGTGAAAAAGATTGAATGGCGGAAGACAAGGGTAGGGAAACAGAGACACACGGGAAAAGCCGGCTTTAAAAAGAACAAGTAAAATGGTGCAGTGAAGAAAGAGCCATAATGAGGTGGAAACAAGAACAGACAGCCTCTGTAGTTTGCAACACTGGCATTCAGAAGTTCTCCCAATGGCTCAAAAGACAAAACTTTGGGCCCCTGCATTTCTGTTTTTTCACACATTAAGCCCTAACTGGCAACAAGGCCTCATCCTCACACTTTCAGGTTCCCATCACCAGCTAAGCATGGGACCAGAATACAAGATGATTCAGTAGATCAAGGGCATCGTGCTCAATTTTTAAGGTCACTAATGAGACACTTCTCCAGACAGTTCTTCTGAAGTGGGAAAGAAATCTGGGCCTCGCAGGTCAGTCGGGCAAAGAGGGATCCTGGCTGAAAGCATTCCTAGTGTGTTTCTGGAATTGATCGAAGTTTGGCTGAAGCCTGTATTTTCGGCCAACTATGGCTAGAACTGGGCTGCTGCCTTTTACCTTCTGCCTCCACACTGCCTGCCAGAGCCCCACAGTCTATCGCCTGCCAGAGCCCTCCGTGTATTCCTGCCATGGTTTTAGATTGCTATTTGTGACTTTTCTATAATTTCAGATCAATTCTGAGTGACATTTCAAAGACTATTAGTGACGGTTTCTCGTTAGCAAAATAAAGCAATGACGGCGAGGGGAACATATAAACATCAGAAATTGCACCCATTTGCGCAACAAGAAACTCTAGGAATCCCTTATTAGCATTACAGCAGTCACCCGTGATTACCACTTTCCAGGCTCACAAATGTAATCTTAGATGTCAGCCTTTCGATCTATAATGTTGGTATCTACAATAGCTCTATTTATATCTATTATCTACATTTCAATATCATTCTACTCCAATCAACTTGCATCCAATTCATTTTTAGAGGCTTTCGCTGTAAGGCCAAATGATTCATATGCAGTAGTCTATATTTAATTCCAGCCGCTACCCTCCTCCCATTTTTTCCGTCACTCTGGCCAATATGGCTGGAATTGCACGCCTGTGTGTATACAGACAGTGTAGGGACTCTGCAAAGCTGCGCAAGACACTCGCTGCGGATTGGGTGAAAATAACTGCGCTATGCTTAGCACGGCGCCAGGGGGATTGTTTTAGGTTTGTTTACCACTCATTGTAGGGTATTATTGCGGTGGAGTTTTCATTCATTCAAGGGGTCACCCATTCCACCCTCCCCCATGACAGATTGCCATTATCAAACACCCTCGCCTACACCAGCTTTCCGTTTTCACCCGGTAGAAATTGACTATGAACCAGCAACCTGTGTAGTCATTTAATTCGGGTGTTACTTCCTTTTTTGCTGCTTTTTATTCTGTACAATCCCCTATTTCTGAGGCAAATGGTTGACACTTCTCTCACTGAGAGGCCTGACCAGCTCAGCACAGCCATAATTCAATTTGCCTAGGAGGCCATAGTTACAGACACAGCGAGGACAGGCTAGTTCGAGCAGCAGACAGCGCCTACGTCCCTCTAACCAGTACCCAGATTGAAGTTAATTGCCCTACCGCGACTCGTGGAGGGGTGCGTCTTCAGGCCTCCTGTTCCAGATTTATGGCATCAGCATGTGTTCCTCTGCTCTGCCAGTTGCCGCCACCAGTCCAGACATTATGTGATTTTTTTTTTGCTGTGTGCCTCGTAAATATGCCCCCATTTCTTCATATCTTTCCTCCGGCTCCTTCTCTCCCCGTCCCCAAACGCATCTAGTCCAGTGCCTGCTATCTGCCTTCTTTGCAAACTTCCCGCTCTGGCAACAGGACCGGAGGTGAAGTCCCCCCTACCCCCACGACGCCACGGGCAGACTTTGAATTACATCCTGCCTCAGCGGCGCCGCAGGGCGGGCGTCAGAATACATTGTAGCAGCAGTGCAGGCACAGTCAGCCTGATAGAAGCCAGCTGCAATCACCACAAGCCTTATTTATGAAGGCCTTGCGCTGCCGGTGCGTCACTTTTAACATGGGAAAAAGTGACGCACCGGCGGCGCAAGGCCTTCATAAATGAGGTCCAGTGTGTGCAGGCCACAGCCTTGATTGGAGCTACAGCTACGTCTCTATTACCTCGTCTACCACCACCTTCACTTGCTCCCGCATACCTGCCCTTTACCCTCCTTGCCATCAAGATTGCTGGGGTTCATTCGCTCTCCTCTCTCCTCTCTCCCCTCAAACCCCCAGACTCCCCCTCCTGCCTCCTCTCGTCCATCCATTCTACCTCTCTGTAGTCTCTCCATCCCTGCCTCACTCTTTCACCCACAGTCTGTCTCCCTGTCCGTGTTTATTCCCTCACTGCCCCTCTCCCTCCATCTCCCTCCTCCTCCCTCCCCCCCCCCACACACACACACACCGGCAAATGCTCTGCTGTGACTGGGAGGCTTAGAGAGTTCATTCAGCCTTGGGGGTGGGGGAGCCGCTCGCGCTCGCCTGCCTCTGTGCATCACTGGATGGCACGGCATGAATGAGAGAGCAGAACCTGCCACCGCTTCCTTCCTCAGACCGAGGAGCCTGAGGACCGCATTCCAAAAACCGAGTGACCTTTAATTTGACGACGAGGCAGGGACCCTGGCAGTTTTAGAGTGTGACAGTACTGTGAATTTAGCTAACATCCGAGATCAAAGGGAAGACCCGGCCCTGAAAATTAAGTGCCGGTGCTTAGCACCGGAAAGCTCCGGCACAAATTAAGCCCTGCTCCTATGTATGTGCAAGTATTTAGGTATGAGAAACCGAGGTAGCTGTTACTGCTGTAGCCACTGATCCCTTTCAATACAGTGGATGAGTTGGTGGTACTTCCAGAACAGATGGGCCACATCTCAAACTCTGTTTGTGCTTTGTAAAGATCTTGTGCTTTCCCTCAAAGATTCATAACAACCCTGTCTCATGTCTTGTACGATACCAAAGTGTGATGAATTGTACCAGTTGCGAGTAACCATAACCAACTGGTTATTTTGGTTTCAAACCCTGCACCTATGCCTACGCGGCCCAACACTGTGAATAGGTACCCACATCTACCTGATCTTCTCATCTATTGCATGTGAGGGAGCATCCTCAAATAAGGAGTTGAACAGCGGTGGGTATAAAGGCTACTTGCAAGCAGTGGATCAGGTGTGGAGTTATCCACTTAAGCCTGTTGGCCAATATCTTAGCAAACGTTTGACATCTGTGGGGCATATTATCAACAACTAGCGATATTAATCGCTAAAGAAGGTTAGCGAAATTTTTTTTATCGCTAAGCTTCGCCGGATTTTATTGCACAGGTAACGTGCCATTAGCAACGTTTATCTCCAATGCGAAAAAAATAACCGGCGATAGCGGGAAAATGCGTGAATATCGCTGGAAAACCAGAGATATTCACGCATCTTAGCCAAAAGGGTCTTAGCCAGAATATCCACCTCCCATTGGATATCATGGCTAAGAACTGGTCTGAGCAGGCGTTAGTTTTTAGCGTTATTCGCGCATAGCGCGAATTTTTTTTCCGCTCTGCCTGCCTTGCTAATAGACGATAGCGCCGTTAGCGACTGCTTTCAGTCGCTAACTGGTTGGGTAGGCCCACTTTGCATGTCATTAGGGATAAATATCGCTGACATGCAAAGCGGGCCCCAAACCGCTCGCTAACACCTAAAAGCTGTCGCTAACTGATGTTAGCAACAGCTTGCTAATAGGGCGATGAAATTATCGCCGCTTTACAGCCGAAAACGGCCACAAAAGCGGCGATGATTTCATTTTGCCTGCCTTGATAATATTCCCCTGTTTTGTTAATAAGATTGGCCTGTAATTTGTGCAGTATAATGGGTCTGTTTCTGCTTTCAGAATTAGAGACATCCTAGCCATGCTAGTCTCTCACAATGGGTTAGCACTATGGTCATATCCTGGAATATTTTACCCAGTAGAGGCACTAATTTATGTTTTGCAATTTTATAGGATTCAGGTCTGAATCCATCTTCGTCCTGGGGTTTTGCTTGTTGCATATTTTCTGTGGCCTTACTAATTTCTGCCTCAGTTATTTCTCCCTCCACTAGCTGTGCCAATTTTGAGGAAAGTTTGATGGATCCAAGAGAGGATAGGAATTTCTCCTATTTTCATGGGTTAAAGAGTACTGGTCTTTGTCATGAAGATACTTGCTATTTCCATGGGGCGAATAATCATGGTTCCCACGTTACCTCTTATTATTGGTATCACTTGACTAACTTCTTGTAATTTTAGTTGTAGGGCTAACAGACTACCTGCCTTTTCTCCCCTCTCAAATTGTATTTTTTGATGTAAAATAGTGTTTGTTCAGCTTTGGTCATATATTGTGTACTCAAGTCTATTTTAATTTATTTATTTTAATGTTTTATAGAGCGCGAACTTGACCCGTAAGTGTATCAGAGCACTTTACAGATTCATAGAGTAATGCAGAAAAGACGGTTATCACATGAGAGCAATACATCATAGGGCTATACAGAATCAAGGGTCATATGGTAGGCAGGGTGTCAAAGGGGAATGTGCAATGGAGGGAGGGGGTGAAAGCTGTACATAGGAACATTTTATAGAATAGAGGGCCATATAATAGGGAGGATATTGCAGGGGTGCTTTACATTTAAGAGACTGAAAAAGAAAAGAAAACTATACAACAGGGTAAATTACAGAGTCAAGGATCATACAATAGACAGGATATCACACGGGTACTAAGTCTCTCGGTGGCTGTGGAGCGGGTTTAGCCAAGGAATTTACCCATGTGGAAGGATTTAGCCTCTTTTTTGAAGCGTGCCAGGGAGTGGATACTTCTGATGTCAGGAGGGAAGGTGTTCCATATTCTTGGAGCAGTCCCGGAGAAAGCCCGATTGTAGGTTTTTTTCTTCTTAAAACGTGCAGGCCGGAGTAGGAAGGTATTTGCCGATCGTGAGTTTCTGCTTCCTCCGGATATCACAAGCTTCTGTGCTAGATACGCCGGGGAGTTGGAGTGTAAGGCCTTGTGCGTGATGCATGCCAGCCTGAGGTGAATCCTAGCCTCGAGGGGAAGCCAGTTCAACGCTTTCAGGTGAGGAGTGATGTGATCGAATTTTCTAGAGCCAGTAAGTAGTCTGGCGGCTGCGTTGAGGCAGGCTTTTAAGGGTGCAAGAGAGACCTTGGGTAAACCAGAGAGGGTGGAGCAACCATATTCCAGCCGAGAGATAACTAATGATTGGACTGCAACTTTTAGGTCGGGAGCAGCTAGAAAGGGTTTCAGTATCCATAGGTTGCTCAGGTGGAATCTGGCAGATTTGGCCATTGAGTTGATGTGGTTTCGCATGTTTAGGTTGTAATCCAAGGTGATTCCCAGTGATTAGGCCGAGTCCACAATGGTCAGGGGACAGTTTAAGGCTGTGATAGCTTTGATCCAAGTCTGTATCTCAGAGTTGCTCTTGGGTGGGGAGATTAGAAGAAACTCAGTTTTATTAGCATTGAGTTTGAGTTGGTTTGAGGAGAGCCATCGGACGGTCAGTTTCAGGGCCTCATTCAGGGTGAGGATCTCCACAAGAGATCAGATTTTTATGTAGATCTGAGTGTCATCAGCGTACATATGGAAGGAGATATTTGCAGTGTGAAGGACTTCGGCAAGGGGTTCTAAATAGAGATTAAAAAGGGTGGAGGACAACGTTGATCCTTGAGGGGCTCCCACCGTGACCACGGAGGGGGTGGAGAGTTCGCCATTGATTAAGAATCTCTGAGATTGGTTTTGGAGTATCGAGTACTGTGCCATCTAAACCCATCCTAAGTTTGAGGCATTCGAGTAGCATATCGTGGTTGACAGTATCGAAGGCCGAGGATAGATCAAGGAGGATTAGGAGGCAGGTTTTGTCTTGGTCAAGGGCTTGAAGAGCAATCACGACAATATGGAGCATGGTGGTTTCAGTGCTATGTCCCAGTCGGGAGCCGGATTGGCTGTCATCGAGTAGATGGAAGTTGTTGATGTGGTGACTTAGCTGTATATGAACACACTTTTCCAGCACTTTCGCCAAGAGGGGAATGTTGGAGATTGGTCTAAAGTTATCTGGGGAGGCTGGGTCCAGCAATGGCTTTTTCAGAATGGGGAGGACTTGACCTGCTTTCAGTGAGATCGGGATTGATCCCTGCCGGAGAGAGGCGTTGATTATCACAGTCCAGCAAGGAATAATGGTTTTGGCAGCAGTCGCAAGACAGTTCGAGGGGAGCGGGTCGTTGAAATGGTTATTCGGGTCTAAGGAGAAAAGGATATTTGCATCGGAGTCTTCATCGTAGGGTGCGAATTCGGACCAGTGCGCTAGATTCTTGGGTGATGTCAGTGTTGGTAGCAGTGATGGAGGAGATGGATGGTCAATGTTCGGTGGGGCAGTGAGGCAGCTTTGAGTTAGGTACCTAAGGTTTTGATTTTGTTTGCGAAAAACGCGGAGAAATCTTCGGAGGAGATGAGAGACTTGGGGATTTCTTTCACTGTTTTGGATAGTTTCTTCGATTGGAGTTTGATCATCTCAAAGAGTTTGCAAGGCCTGTTCTGGGCATTTCCTAGTTCCGCTCTGAAAATCTCTTTTTTTGAATTGAGGATGTTTTTGTTGTAAGCATTTCTGGCCTGGCGAAGAAGTTTCAGGTGATCTGCCGATGGGTGCTGTCTCCAGATTCTTTCGGCTTGTCTGAGGGATCTTCTCTCGTCATTGAGGGAACCAGTGAACCATGGGTTTCTATCTTTGACTTGAGTCCTTTTTAGTTTAAGAGGGGCTAGTTCATCCAAAATGTTCGACATCGTAACAGTGTAGTGATCATTGAGGTCACTGACCAAGGTGATGTGGGGAGGGGGGGGGGTCGGATTTTCAACAGGTCTCGAGTTCAATTAGGTCTAGGTTTTTGGTGTCTCTGACCCAGCGTTTTGGGAGCACTGGTTGAGGAGCCCATGTTTTGAGGGTGCAGGGTAGAAGAAAGGCGATGGCATGGTGGTCTGACCAGTCGCAGGGGTTGGTGGATATGAGCTTGACGGTTTTCTCATTAGAGATGATCCAGTCTAGAGTAGCCCCTTTCAGGTGGGTTGGAAGTGGGCAAGCTTGGGTCAGGGCTAGATCGGTCATGAGGTCTTTAATGGCGTTGACATGAGGATCCTTAAGGTCGTTCCAGTGCAGGTTGAAGTCACCGAGGAAGATGTCTTTGGTGTTGGAGGAGTTCTTAGCCGTGATAATTTCCATGAGGTAGTCAGTGAATTGATCGTTATTGCCTGAGGGGTGTAACAAGTGTGCAGGTTGCAAAGGTGTGTGGTGTTGCTCAAGACTGAGAGGGCTAGATATTCGCAGGAATCAGTGGTATCCGTTAAAAGCTCTGAGACAAGGAGGTTAGAGCTGTAGATACAAGCGATTCCGCCATCTTTTTTGTTAAGTGGTCTGTCTAGTCTGGCAATGCTAAAATTGGGGGGGACTAAGAGGTCGAGGCATGGGGATGATGCATCATTAAGCCATGATTCAGTGAGGATGGCTAGGTCGGTGTTATTGTTCAGAATGAGAGCAGCGACATCGGCGGCATGCTTTACTGCCGACCGGCAATTGATTAAGAGACCCGTCAGACGAGGGAGGGAGGTGGTAGTGGGAGTCGGGGCAGTCAGGGGTACGGGTGCAAGATTGCTTCTGATTGCCCTTCTATTGCAGAGGGGGTCTAGTCTGTGTGGGTCGATAGCGACCATGTAGATGGGATGTGCGGCACTCATGTCTGGTGGACAGGGTGGGATAGGGGCTGGATTGAGGTCTTTGAGAATATCCTGGATTTCCTTTTCAGTGAGGTCTGGGGAATCGGTGGTGACAGGGCAAAAGTTGTAGGAGCGAGCGAGGTCAAAGATTTCCTCCTCAGATAGACAGCTAGTGTGCTTGCGAGGGCGAAGATGCCTTAAGGCTGTTGGTAGCGGGCGTTTGTGAAGTTGTGGGATGGGAGGGGTTGACAGCTGAGGCGTGAGGTTTGCGAAGGATAATTCGGCGAGGTGGAGGAGGTTTGTTAGGTCGAGGATAGAGGAGTGGAAGCTCAGAATTATTTTGGAGGCTCTGGAGTGCAGAGAGCGGATATATGTGGAGGGGGGTAAGAGGGTTGGGGTGGATTGTGCTAGGAGTTATGGTGGATTGGGTGGTAGGGTGGACTGTGCTAGGAGTCATCGAAGGGGGGGTGTGAGTGTTAGGGGGGCTGGCTTGACCTGCTGTAGAGGACGTCACTATGGAGGGGGGTTAGGAGGACAAGGGTGGACAGGGTTAGGAGTCATAGAAGGGGTGGTTAGAGTGTTGGCAGGGCTGGTTTGACCTGTAACAGCAAGGATCACTGAGGACGTGGTGGTCTTAATGTCCAAATGGGAAGCATGGGGGGAGGGGACCGAGGGTCCCGGGTTTATTTCGAACGGGGGGGGTTGTAGGAAGATTGAAGGGGTTGAGTTGTGCTGTGAGGTAAACAATGGGTTCCGAGGGAAGAGTGTGGAGGAGGGAAATAAAGGAACTGTGGTCCGTGGTGATAGGGGGTTGATAGGAGTAGTGAGGGGATAAGTGTGCTCTATATTGGGCAGGGGGGACGGGTTAAAGTCAGGCCGGATGTTGGTCAGCGTTCCAGTGTCATGCACATGTTTTCGGAGAGTGGCATAAAGATCTGAAAATTTGTCGAGGTTTTTTGTTGAGGGATGGATCAGTACAATGCCGCTTTTGAGGGTGATGGTTAGGTCAGCTTGTAGTGATGCCGAGGGCCCTATTGAGAGCTTAGCGCCATAGGTAATGTTCCTGGAGAAGCGAACATTGAGGAATAGAGAGAAGGTATTGCACCAGGCGGGAATTCTTCTGGAGTAGAAAATGAGGTCATTGATGATGGTGCCTTTGTCCGCACAGAAACGTAGGTCGGAGATCAGAGCCTCTGGATGGTTTTTCAGGATGAGGTGTTTGAAGGCTTTTGTGGCGGTTTTTGAGAGATTTGAGGGGTAGACCAGGGTGTAGGTGTTTGATCCAGAGGCAGTCAGGCCCGGACCCATCATGTTGGTTTGGGGTGGGCACAGCCAAGAAGTGCCCTGCTGAAGTTTGCTGTGCAAGGAACTCTAAGGCCTGACCTATGAAGACTGCACCATTTGAAACTACAGCCCTGTGGATTACCTTGCTGCCAAAGGACTAAGAGGGGACTCCCTGCAAGCTACAGGTAAACAGAGCTCACCTGGACAGCCCCACAAAGAATTCAAAGCCTGGTGTACCAGTGGATTTGTAAGGGTTTTGTTCAAGTGGATTGCGGAATTGAAGTTTCACACTTTCAAGGACCCTCTTGGAGATTCCAGAACCTTGGATTGCGTGTTGGATACTTTGAGACCCTCAAGCAGAACGCCAGGAAGGTGTTCTTACTGGACCCCGCTTGCTGAAGAAGGCGGCCCACTACAGTGGTGAGAATTCTTCAGAACAATTTATAAAGGTGTGTCTCTGACAGAGAAAACAAAATGACTTAAGGGGCACTGTTAAGCACTAGAAAGTGACTAATCTTTAAAGATTCATATCTCTGGTTCCCTACAGTGGATTATTTTCATTTTGGTGTAATTTAAAAGATAAAAATAGTACCTATTTTTATAAATTGGTGTTGGATTTTTATTTTGTGTTGTGTCTTAATTATTTACTGAAATTGTGTTTTTAAACGCTTTACATACCTGTCTTTGAAGTTAAGCCTGTCTGCTCGCAGCCACGTTACCAAGGGTTGAGCAAAGGAATACTTTTCTAAGACCTATGCTGAGTCCTATCATGTGTTAGTGGCCTTATTGCCAGTGGCAGACTTACATTTGCCCCTACCAATAACCCACTTTCCAACATTTGGTTGCTTTGGCGAATCGACAAAGATTTTTAGGGATGGGCATTGATGAATACTATCTAGTCAATAGGATATGCACAATTTCTAGGTTACCTGGCTCTGGCTGGGTGTTTTCTTTTGGATTTGATTGCCAGGTCTTGTGGCTTAGTGGACTAATGCATCCACTGTATGGTTCTGTGTTTGACCTCATTGTCTCAGGTTCAAATTCCAGAAGGTTCACTCAGCCATTCTTCAGATAAAATGATCAGAGCTGGTGACCGGGTGAACCAACAGTCCCAGGAGGCACTGCCAAGTGGACGGGCCTGTCAACCCTTCGAATTTCAACAGCATACTTTTATAGTAAACATTTATATCCGTTTTAGAACCATTAGTAATCCATATTACTCCAAAGTTTTTAAACATGATGAAATAGTGGTGTCCACGAGGTTTTGTATAGTAACTTTTATTGTCATCTTAAACATTTCAATATGTGAAGAATACAGACAAGATTGCTCACAGCATGGTTCCTCAGAATATGAAAATCCAGATCCATCCTGCACGTAAAAACCCAATGCATTTCAGGACAGGTCCGTCATCAAATAAACATTTGAAAAGAGTCTATGAAAATATGCTCTGTATAACATGTCTCCAAAAACTATAAATTTAATCCCACAATAGTACCTAATGCAAATATTGAATGCCTAATAGGCCAATATAAATGATGCATTTTCCCTCGAAAAAATGAGTACCATTGAGTTGGGGAAATATGAGCATCTGTTCTTCAGTGCCAAGATGCCCACGGGTGAGCGTGCACTTTGAAAATACATGTTATGTCATATTATGCTACGTTATTGCAATGTACCTCATCAGTTTGCCTCTGAAATATGCCTTACCTCCTCGAGCATGTTTAGTGAGACACCAAAGCCTTCATTCTCCTTCAAATATGTGTCCACCAACGAATTGAGGTAAGCCTTTTCACTAGATAATTTATAGCATGATTTATTAGTCTGTCAATGGCACGGGCTCAGATCAAGCCTACCTCTATGTTAATAAGGACTGCCCGCTGTCTGGCAGAAGGGTGGAGTTCTTAACTCAGCTCACTAATGGAGCATTGGCCAAATAATAATAAATGGGCATACGTGTACCCTGGGTGCAAGATGTGAATGTGCAGTTCCTATATATTGGGTCCTGCAACTGCCATGGGTCATTCAGACAATGATGACTCACTAATTCTCCGAGTAATCACTTGTATCTCCTTATCCTTAAGATGGAGTGTCCAGATTTATCTGGCAAGCGGTCTAGCACTGTATTCCAGTCTCTTTCCTTAAGCACTATTGAGAATCCGAAGGAGAGCAACATTCTAGAGATATCAGGGAAGAGGCCTAATTTTTCTGCTACAGGGGCATATAATAATCCTCTATGTTAGCTTTATTAATACAATATTCAGGACTGTCCACGTTTTAGAAACTCAAGCTGAGAGGCCCTTAGTATTCAGAATGGCCACACCTCCCTTTCTACAACTTTTTCCTGTGGAAGTCTGATTTCTTGAGCAACGGTTTTCTACTTGTCTGATATAGCTTGTCTACACATTATGTTCTGAGGAAATTACTTTCCTTTGGTGATAGGTGCGTTTCTTGTAATAAAGTAAAATCTCCCATCTGGCTGGGGATCAAGGAAGTAGGGGCTAGCCTCAGTCCTCAGACATCTGTTCTCTTGCCTTTGAAGGGATCTCTCACACAGTTTTGAAAACAACTAGGTAAAATATTGCTTACAAAAATATTGAGTCTCTATACTTGTAATGTTGAGTACATAAATATTGGGAAAAAAATATCGTTTCACCCTAATATTCTTAAAAAAATACACAAATACCATTTTGTAATATATCTATATATTATTTAAAGAAGTACATCTTAAATATTTTAATATATATATTAATATAATGTCAGTTGTCAAATAAATAACTGTACTTACATAAGCACACAAGTGTGTGTGTATACTTATATATGTTTATATACAAATATATATAAATATATTTATATATATATATATATATATATACGTATATATATATATTACCTACTGGCGGTCGCCAGTAGGTAGTTATAGTTAGGACCTAGTTTCCATAGGAAATCCGCAACATTCTATTGGGAATAACTTTGGCGTTGATGGATGCAATTGGCTGAATTTCTCCAAGAAAATGGCCAGCTCCGCTCCGTTCCTTTCCTGAAAGTTTGGGGGGATGTGTGAAGCGGGGGCCGAGATAAAAGGGGGGGTCCCAAAACGTGTTTTCCCCATGTTAATTTCCATAGGGCGGTTGTACTCACCTTTAGCCCGAACGACTGAATGGATCTCCACCAAACTTGGCAAAATTGTAGGGACTGGTAGCCCGATGTGCCTTTGCTATGTCTCAAGATATGTGCTCCAGTGGATTTTGAGTAATTTAGGTTCCCAAAAATATATATATCTATAAGTGCGCCCCGATACGCGCACCGGGGCGCGTACCAGCGCGCTACGCGAGTTCGCGAGCGGAAAGCTGATTGGCTCTCGGGTGTCTGTCAACATTCCAAACAGTCCGGAGGGGCCGCCATCTTGTGTCTCGGTAGGATCGAGACACAAGAGGTGGCAAAAACAAAGGGGGAAATGACCAAAAGGGGGCAGGGTAGACCCCCCTGATCCCCTAGGTTTGATGTGGGGGCCATAAAAGGGCCCCGCAGGAAAAAAAAAAAAAAACATTTTCGATTTTCGCGGGGGGAGCACCCGGTACGCGCACCGGGGAGCGTACCGGGGAGCGTACCATGGGGAAAACCCAGTGAAACAGTAAAATAATAATTTAAAGTGCTTAGAGGTAGGGTAGCTCTGAATAGAGTTGTTGTGTTGTGTGGGTGATTTAAGTACCAACATGTAGGTACCAATGCAGTGTCTTAAATTCAATGTACACCGTCTCCTCTGTAGATGTCTTGCATGTTGTTACATAAGTTATTGTGGTATATGGAATCCATACCATAGTCTGTCAGGAACGCAGAAAGAGATCCTTTAAGCACTCCCTAAGAAGGCCTAGGGGACCATGGGTAGTCTACCCTGCTCCCTTATGATGTTTTCAAGTATTACATTTTACTCTCTTCTGAATCTACACAAAATTGGCGGTGATATGGTGCATTAGAGATAGACAGTGAGAGAAAGGAGGCAGGAGATGAAAAAGAGATGTCAAATACACATTGGAGATAATATAGTGGGAGAAAGGAAGTAACTATGAGTAAACTTACTATGTAACACAAAAAAATTGCACAGTATACTGTAAGTCTCACTTTATATTATAATCATTTTGGTACTACTTCATGAATTACATATAAAAATGAATAATATCTCAAAGTTTTTTAATTATTAAATATAAATTTATTGTTCTGAATTTTCATAATTTATTAAACTTCCAACATTTCATTATCCGGATTGTCCTCAAAATGTGTATTGCATGGTTCAATATTTTCTAAACAGTCAATTAATTCTTGGTCCAGAGACTCATCCAGGAAGTCAAGAAAATCTTCTTGAAGAATCTCCTCATCAGTAATTTCAAAAGAAATATTGATGGTCTGTTGTTTACCTTCCATTTTCTTGCTGTAAATTGCATAAAAAATAACTATATCAGTAGATTTAGGGCACTGTTGGGTTTAAGTTCAGAGAGATACTTCTGAGTATTTAACAGTGAAGTTATCTTTGGGCAGTGTATGGTATCAGGCAGGAAGTAGAAATATAAAAAAGTGCATGTGATGAAGCCTAAGTAAATTCATAATTATACCACATAAGCCTAACTCAATCCATAACTATAACAGAGAAACCTATCTCAATCTATAACTATAACAGAGGGACAGTAAATAACTAACAGAAAACGTTTTTCAAAATTAACTTAAAGTGCACAACATAGTTCCCCTTACAAATTAACAACTTAACTATAAGAAAGCAGTTGACGTTTTGAGAGAAAATCCTTTATAAATGTACCTCAGGTAGTAGTAGTCAAAATGGCCGTGTTTCCCTCTCATTTTTCATATATATTCATGTACATAACCAATCAAATGTCACCACATAAAAATACAAAACGAAAGTAACATTTTAATTGGTTGCAAATTCTAACACTTTCATATGTGTTTTTGTCATGTAATTTACCTCAGGATATTTAGACAGGGCTACAGCCCAAATGGCTCAATGGAATTCCACCAAATTTGGGAAAATGGTAGGGACTGGTATGTATTAGGGCCTATTCTATATTTGGTCTAAGTCTCTCCAGTGGTTTTTATGTAAATTAACTTCCACATTTTTTGGGGAGCGCTTACCGGTGCGTGCCCCGGTGCGCGCACCGGCAGCGCAACGGGAGTCCTCCATCTTGTGTTTTGGTACAATTGAGACACAAGATGGAGGACAAATAACGTTGGGAATGGGTAAAAGGGGGCACGGTAGAAACCCCCTGACCCCCTTGGTTTTCTGAGGGGGGCTTAGGAGGCCCATATAGGCCCCCAATTTTTTTTATTTTATTTTTATTTTCACGGGGGGAGCGCCCGGTACGCGCACCGGGGAGCGTACCGGGGAGCGTACTTTGGTGAAAATTAGTGAAAAAAGTTAGAGTAAAATAATCATTTTGAGTGATCAGAGGTAGGGTAGCCCTGAAAAGAGCTTTTGGGTTCTGTGGCTGATTTAGGTACCTACAAGTAGCTTCCAATGCACAGTCTTAAATTCAGGATGAATATTCTATTCCTCTCATCTGAGAAGTGCACACCATCTCCTCTGTAGATATCTTGCATGTTGTAATGCAAGTTATTGTTGTATATTGAACCCATTCCATAGTCTCTCGTGTAAGCAGAAACAGATTTATTCACATGTTTCCGTGCTTTCTCAAATTGTGGACAAAATTGGTTGGACCACTTCCATTTCTGTCTTTGGCATATATTGGAACATACCAAGGCAGTTTGTGGAAAAAGTGCCATCAATTGCTTAAAGGTGTCCTTTAAAAGCATTTCCAGACCTACCCCAGTCAAAGTGCCTAAGTCATTTCCACCACAGTGCAGAATTATGAGGTGAGGGTGTGGCTGATGCAAAAAGGTTTTCACCAATGGTATCAATTGGTGACATCTCAATCCTCTCTGGCCAATCCACTTGATGTCCACATTTGGTAAATCAAGGTTGTGAAAATTTCTGATAGCTGCGTACCTTTGAGCCCAGTGGATGTAGCTATGTCCAATAATCCAGACAGAGTACATGGTGAGAGGAGATTCTGGTGCAGTCAGATGAAGTGTGGAAATGAAATGGCAGTTGGAACAGTAGGAGTTTGCAAAAAAAAACTGTGGAGTTTCAGTGCTCTTGAATCACAAGCAATGATTGGTGGATTCAGATAATAGAAAACTGAAAGTTAGGGTGCATGGTTCTGTTCTGTGAAAGAAGTAATTTGAATGGTTAAGAAAAAGTCATTTAAAGAAACATTGCACTGGATAAGCTGGTGTATTGAGAGGTCAAACATCCTTGCTGAGTTCATTTGCAACATTGTAGAATAACCTTTTAAACCTGAGAGCTCAGTGAGGAGGGAGTTGCTATGGTAACAGGCAAAAAGGGCTGAGGGGGAAAGGGTGTTGGTTTGAAATAGTGAGGGAAGAGTTTTAATTGGTTAACATGATTAATATGTGTGTAGAATTAGAGGTTTTCTGTGCCATTCATGGTTGCAGTGTCTGGAGTGCATACCTTTTGCTCTGCTAAAGAAATATTGGTGTGTGTGTCTGACACTGTTCTCAATCTCCCAAAGCATTTGTAAAGGTGAGTAATGATTCATTTAATATAGATAGAGACTTGTATGATCTATGGAGAAGATTTGGAAGCACATTGTGTTTTTTTAATGTTGCTTTCTTTGTGTCATGTTTTTTGATAATGCTTGGTAAAAAGATTTTTCTGCATAGAGAAATTGTATTTTGTAAAATTGTGAAGTTTCAGTGGTGACATGGAATGCTTGTACATAGTACCTGTGGTGTGTTTCTTAAATGTGATGTGAAAAACAATTTTGGGGAAAATGAATGGCTTTTACATTTTTGAGAAGGAATAAATAGTGTCTGCATGATTAAAGAAATACATTTGAACCTTTCACAATGATGTCACTTGTATTAACTCAGATTAGGAAGCAGATTGAGCTTCTTTCTTGTTGGTTTGTGTCATGTTTTTTGATAATGCTTGGTATTAACATTTACAAGATAGAGGAATAGTATTTTGTGCAATAGTGAGGTTTCAGTAGTGAAATTGAATGTGTGTACATAGGACGTGCGCTCTGTTTCTAAAATTTTATTTAAAAAACGATTTTGAGACAAATGAATGCATTTTACATTTTTGAGAAGGAATAAATAGTGTCTGCATGATTAAATAAATATATTTGAACTTTTCACAATGATGTCACCTGTGTTACCTCAGATTAGGAAGCAGATTGAGATTCTTTCTTGTTGGTTTGTGTCATGTTTTTTGATAATGCTTGGTATCAACATTTGCAAGATAGAGGAATTGTATTTTGTAAAATAGTGATGTTTCAGTAGTGAAATGGAATGCTTGTACATAGGACCTGCGCTCTGTTTCTTAAATCTTATTTAAAAAACGATTTTGGGGCAAATGAATGGGTTTTACATTTTTGAGAAGGAATAAATAGTGTCTGCATGATTAAATAAATATATTTGAACTTTTCACAATGATGTCACCTGTGTTACCTCAGATTAGGAAGCAGATTGAGATTCTTTCTTGTTGGTTTGTGTCATGTTTTTTGATAATGATTGGTGTCAACATTTGTAAGATAGAGGAATTGTATTTTGTAAAATAGTGTGGTTTCAGTAGTGAAATTGAATGCTTGTACATAGGACGAGCGCTCCGTTTCTTAAATGTTATTTGAAAAACGATTTTGGGGCAAATGAATAGCTTTTACATTTTTGAGAAGGAATAAATAGTGTCTGCAAGATTAAATAGATATATTTGAACCTTTCACAATCATGTCACCTGTGTTTCCTCAGATTAGGAAGTAGATTGTGCAGATGAGGTGAGGCATGTCCAGGAGTGCAGAGGAGGTGAGGCCTGTATCCAAGAGTGCAGTGGAGAGGACTCACCTCCTCTGACCCTTGGACAAGCCTCACCTCCTCTGTGCCCCCTGGACAGGCCTCAATGTATTGGGTATAATTGATGGTAACAGGGTGCAGATGAGGTGAGGCCTGTCCAGGGGTGTAGATGAGGTGAGGCCTGTCCAGGGGTGCAGATGAGGTGAGGCCTGTTCAGGGTTGCAGATGAGGTGAGGCTTGTCCACGGGTGCAGAGGAGATGAGGCCTGTGTTCAAGAGTGTAGTGGGAGAGAGGCCTGTCCAGGGGTGCAAAGGAGGTGAGGCCTGTGTCTAAGAGTGCAGTGGGGGAGAGGCTTCATGAAGTCCATTCCACTGCCCTCTTAGACACAGGCCTCAACACCTCTGCTCCCCAGGACAGGCCTGACCTCATCTGCATTCCTGGTCAGGTCTCACCTCATCTGCATCCTGTTACCATCTATTATACCTAATAGATTGAGGCCTGTCCAGGGGGCACGGAGTAGGTGAGGCTTGTCTAGGGGTCAGAGGAGGTGAGTCCTGTCCACAGCACTCTTGGACACAGGACTTACCTCCTCTGCACCCCTGGACAGGCCTCACCTCATCTGCACAATCTGCTTACTAATCGAATGCTTGTACATAGGACGAGCGCTCTGTTTCTTGAATGTTATTGGAAAAACGAATTTGGGGTAAATGAATAGCTTTTACATTTTTGAGAAGGAATAAATAGTGTCTGCAAGATTAAATAGATATATTTGAACCTTTCACAATCATGTCACCTGTGTTTCCTCAGATTAGGAAGTAGATTGTGCAGATGAGGTGAGGCATGTCCAGGGGTGCAGAGGAGGTGAGGCCTGTATCCAAGAGTGCAGTGGAGAGGACTCACCTCCTCTGACCCTTGGACAAGCCTCACCTCCTCCGTGCCCCCTGGACAGGCCTCAATGTATTGGGTATAATTGATGGTAACAGGGTGCAGATGAGGTGAGGCCTGTCCAGGGGTGTAGATGAGGTGAGGCCTGTCCAGGGGTGCAGATGAGGTTAGGCCTGTTCAGGGTTGCAGATGAGGTGAGGCTTGTCCACGAGGGCAGAGGAGATGAGGCCTGTGTTCAAGAGTGTAGTGGGAGAGAGGCCTGTCCAGGGGTGCAAAGGAGGTGAAGCCTGTGTCTAAGAGTGCAGTGGGGGAGAGGCTTCATGAAGTCCAGTCCACTGCCCTCTTAGACACAGGCCTCAACACCTCTGCTCCCCAGGACAGGCCTGACCTCATCTGCACTCCTGGTCAGGTCTCACCTCATCTGCATCCTGTTACCATCTATTATACCCAATAGATTGAGGCCTGTCCAGGGGGCACGGAGGAGGTGAGGCTTGTCTAGGGGTCAGAGGAGGTGAGTCCTTTCCACAGCACTCTTGGACACAGGACTTACCTCCTCTGCACCCCTGGACAGGCCTCACCTCATCTGCACAATCTGCTTACTAATCGAATGCTTGTACATAGGACGAGCGCTCTGTTTCTTAAATGTTATTGGAAAAACGATTTTGGGGCAAATGAATAGCTTTTACATTTTTGAGAAGGAATAAATAGTGTCTGCAAGATTAAATAGATATATTTGAACCTTTCACAATCATGTCACCTGTGTTTCCTCAGATTAGGAAGTAGATTGTGCAGATGAGGTGAGGCATGTCCAGGAGTGCAGAGGAGGTGAGGCCTGTATCCAAGAGTGCAGTGGAGAGGACTCACCTCCTCTGACCCTTGGACAAGCCTCACCTCCTCTGTGCCCCCTGGACAGGCCTTAATGTATTGGGTATAATTGATGGTAACAGGGTGCAGATGAGGTGAGGCCTGTCCAGGGGTGTAGATGAGGTGAGGCCTGTCCAGGGGTGCAGATGAGGTGAGGCCTGTTCAGGGTTGCAGATGAGGTGAGGCTTGTCCACGGGTGCAGAGGAGATGAGGCCTGTGTTCAAGAGTGTAGTGGGAGAGAGGCCTGTCCAGGGGTGCAAAGGAGGTGAGGCCTATGTCTAAGAGTGCAGTGGGGGAGAGGCTTCATGAAGTCCAGTCCACTGCCCTCTTAGACACAGGCCTCAACACCTCTGCTCCCCAGGACAGGCCTGACCTCATCTGCACTCCTGGTCAGGTCTCACCTCATCTGCATCCTGTTACCATCTATTATACCCAATAGATTGAGGCCTGTCCAGGGGGCACGGAGGAGGTGAGGCTTGTCTAGGGGTCAGAGGAGGTGAGTCCTGTCCACAGCACTCTTGGACACATGACTTACCTCCTCTGCACCCCTGGACAGGCCTCACCTCATCTGTACAATCTGCTTACTAATCTGAGGAAACACAGGTGACATGATTGTGAAATGTGCTAATATATTTTTTTAATCATGCAGATACTTTCTAATCCTTGTCAATAATGTAAAACTAATTCATGTGCCTGAAATTCTTTTAAAATAACATTTACAAAACAGAGCACAGGTCATATGTATAAGCATTTCATTACACTACTGAAACCTCACTCATTTACAAAATACAATTCCCTTATGCACCAACATTTCTTTACCAAGCATTATCAACAATGTATTAGTCTCTATTATATTCTCTTCCTGACTTACTCTATGTTTCCACCTGTCCCCTTCTAACACCCTCTCTCTGACTTATTCCTTTTTACATCCTGACTCTGTGTTACACTCTCTTACACTCTCTCTTTGACTTACTTTCTTGTACACCCTATCTCTAATTTATTCCCTCTCTCTCTCTTTTTTACAGCAACTTGTAAGTCATACTCTCTCTTACATCCTCTTCCTGATTTACTCCGTCTTACAACCTTTCTCTTTGTAACATTCTCTCCCTGACTTACTCCCTATTACACCTTTTGTCTGTTTTACACCCTCTCTCCCTCTTTCTGACTTTTTATTCTCTTCCTCTCTTCCTGTTACACCCTCTGTCTGACTTACTCTTTGTTACATCCTCTCTCTGATTTACTTACTCTTACAACCCCTCTCAAACTTACTCTCTCTCTCTCCCTTTTACAGCATCTCTCTGTTTTAGTCTCTTTTACATCCTCTCCCCTTCTAACACCCTCTCTCTGTCTTACATCCTCCTACACCCTCTGTCTGTCTTCCACCCTTTTACACCCTTTTTCTGACTTACTCCCTTTCTCCCTTTCTTTGACTTTCTCCCTCTCCCTATTACATCCTTTCTCTGTCTTACAACATATTATACACTCTCTCTGTCTTACTCCTTCTCTATGTTTTACTCCCTCTACCTGTTTCTTTGTCTGACTCTCTCTGTCTCTTTGTGTTACTCCTTCTAGCTCTTTTTCTCTGTCTTACTCCTAGTTACATAGTTGCTGTGGTATAAACTTAGATATGTTGCAAACTAGTGTTTATATCGTTTGCTTATTGTCATTGCTTTGTTGTTTGGTAATAGTGGTCTATAATGTGTTATTTTTTTCTTTACCACAGATTGAAATCAAGATTTCAATAGTAAGGAAATATGCCCTCAAGACAGAGGAGAAGGAAAGATGCCAAGCGGAAAAAATCAAAAACAGCAACGGAATTAAAGCACTCCCCTACAACAAATACTTCAAAAAACAACAAAAAAGCTCCTGGTAAGACAACTAAGTCTTTTTTTCGGAACATATGTAGATCAAAAAATTTTTTTTATGGAAATGTGAATATACAGAAGGAGAGAGCAAATTTGAAAAGGAAGGAGAGGCCCCCCAAAAATGTTAATACTGGAACAGGAGAGAACAGTTTGTATAGGAATAGAAGGCAAAACCAATTTAGGGACATTCGTAGACGAATGTTTCGCACCAGGGTAGTTTTAAATTTGTTAAAAAATATTAAGAAAGGTAAACAGAGAGCTGCTTTTTACAAGAAAAAAAATGTAGAGAAGATTGTTGATCAGGCTTTTGAAGTTAAGAAAAAATTATTTATTTTAGTAATAGAATTAGGATACTTAACAAGGCAATTGATGTTTTCAAATCAAACAGTAGATGCAAAAGAATAATTAATCGGACTAATTTTTGTGAATTTTTTTCTGGAGAATGGATGCATAGTTCAAGTTGTGAGCCATTTTTTAATGAGGAGAGTTACTTCCAGGAGAATGTTTTGGTGCATGCAGTTGACACCAGTGGTCGAGCATATGAGGTGAAAGACGGTTGTCCGATTGAAAAAGAGAAACTTGTGTCTAGAGATGCAGAAGAGGTGTTAGCTGATGAAGTTTTAGGGAGACGTACTAAGGGTCCTGTGTACACTTGGAAGTGTAGTAGTATTTGTAGTGTGCGACAGGATTCAATCGATTTGCTTCGTAATTTCTTACGGACATATAGTAAGAAAAGTCTAAAACAGAAAATGAAGATGTTGCAAGACTTAGATCCTTGCAGAGTGAGAGAAAACACAGGTTTGCATTGGCATTCACTGGCTTGTCTTTCTAGAAAAGTATGTCAGAGTGTTTTTCATCATTTTAGGATGTTAGCAGTGCATCATAATAAAATGAGGAAATTAGAGAGAATGTTGTATTATGCAAAAAGTCCAGCACTTAAGCTTAAACAGTTAAACAGTACTCTTTTGCATGGAACTGAATTAGATGTGAAGAACATTTGTGAAGAAATTGAGTTAAGTTACTTTGTTGAAAAAGAGGACAGTGTAGAAATTGATACAGTAGTACAAGGTAATGTGGAAGACAATGTACAGAATTCAAGTACAGAAAAGTTTGACCAGGAAATTTCCAAGTTTAAGGTGAAATCAAGTGAAAGGCCAAATTTTAGTTGTGTGTGTTGTCGACAAACTCATTATAAGCATCAGACTAGATTAGTTGATTTATATGTAAAAAGCGAAAAGGTAAATAATAATGAGTGGAAGGATTTTGCAACTTATTTGTTGGTAGAAAATTGTTTTGATTTGGGTTCCGATCAACGTATTTGTAAATATTGTTATAATAAATTAAATGAAAACAGAATGCCTGCTAGAGCTGTTCATAATAATCTGGAGTTGGTAGACATTCCTTCTGAATTGATGGATTTAAATACCTATGAGTCTATTCTGATTCAATGTGTGCATCCTTTTCAGGCTATTGTTCGCATGGAGCCTAAGATAGGGAAATTGCCTCCTTCAGATTTACAGAGAGGATTAAAGGGAAGAGTTGTTTATTTGCCTCTAGATTTCAAGAAAAATATTGATACAATTGGTGTAGAAAAAGTGGAAGAGGAACCTCTGGTTAATCTAGTTAATGGGGTTCCGACAAAGAGTAAGAAAATCTAGTAAGATTTAGTGGATGTTAGGAAAGTCAAAAAGGCAACATTGTATTTGGTCAAAAACAATGAGTACTACAAACATGTATGTGTTGGAGCAGAGGAAACAGTTGCAGAAGAAGACAGTGATTGTTCAGCCGGCCAAATTGAAAAAGTTGATGTGTCTAGAAGTGAAGAAATATATGAACATTATACTGTTCATCCTTTGCATTCCAAAGAAGTAATGGGGAATGCAAATTGACTTGTTTCAAATGAAAGCAGCAAAAGGAAGTCCCATTAGTGTATGGGAAAAAAGTTTTGAAGATCGTTGTTTTCCACAGTTATTTCCAACAGGTCAAGGTGGATGATATGACGATCGACCAGTTAAAATTCCTGCATCTGAATACCGGACTTTAAGATTATATGCTGGAGATCCAAGGTTTCGTCAATGCATTCCGTATTTGTTTCATCTACTGTATGAAAGTGACTTGTCTGGGCTTTCTTATGCAGTGAACCATATACTGAAAAGTGGACCACATCTGCAAAATGTTTCGGCGAGGGACTTTATGGAGAAAGTCAATCTGCAAGACAGTATTTTGAAATCTCAGCTAATCAATCTCATGGCATGTCAGCATGGTACAAACGAGTATTGGTTCCGTCGTCATGGGGAATTGAAATGTATGCTAAGAAACTTAGGAACTCCTACATGGTTCCTCACTCTTAGCTGTGCTGAGTATGCATGGGACGACTTACTTCAATTTCTACAAGAGGCAAACGGTGCACAGACATAATATCGACTCCAAAATATCGTTTGGACAGAATATCGAGTTTTAAATATCGTTTGGAGAAAATATCGACAGGACAGAATATCGACAGCCAAAATATCGTTTTTAAGGTAAGTGAAGTAATTTCGACTGTAAATATTATCGAAAGTAAAAAATATCGTTTTTTATATAATATGTAAATATTTATAGTGTTTTTATGTTATAATATGTGTGAAAAGTGTCATTTTATGTTATAATTATTTTTAATTAATGATTTTCTTTAAATTATTGTGTAATTTTATTCTGTAGCGGGTTGTGGGTTTATAGGGGAATAGGGTGGGAAGTAATTTAATTATAATTAATGAAATATGTAAATTTATTAATTGGTAGTAATAATTAATTAATTGGTAATTAAATATTATATGTTAATTATTTAAAATTTAATTGGTAATTAATTTAATTTAATTTATTAATTGCTAATTATGTAAATTAAAATAATGTATTTCCTGTAGCGGGTTGTGGGTTTATAGGGGAATAGGGTGGGAAGTAATTTAATTATTATTTATTAAATATGTAAATGTATTAATTGGTAGTAATATTTAATTAATTGGTAATTAAATAATATTTGTTAATTAATTAAAATGTAATTGGTAATTAATTTAATTTAATTGATTAATTGCTAATTATGTTAAATTAAAGGGGTATTTCTAGGGTTCAGGGTCAGTTTTTAGTTTTTGGGTAAAGGGGTATTTTTAGGGTTCAGGGTCAGTTTTTAGTTTTTGGGTAAAGGGGTATTTTTAGGGTTCAGGGTCAGTTTTGGGTTTTTGGGTAAAGGTTTTTTTTAGGGTTCAGGGTCAGTTTTGGGGTACAGGGGTACAGGGGTACAGGGGTACAGTGTAAAAATAAAGTAAAATTAAATTTACATTAATTTAATTTAATGAAATTAAATTAAATTATATTTAAATAATTGTAAATAATTTAAATTAAAAAAAATTATTATATACTTACCAATACTTACGTTGTAATGGTAGTGCGTTGTAAAAGTTGCGTTGTAACCTCATATATCCACTGTTGCACTCTTTGCAGTGGGAATAGTAATTTTTATTCTTTTGTATTTGTACGTTAATAATATTGGCTATTATTTAATTAAATTTTGTTACTATATATATATATATGTTTTAAGAAATATGATTAAAAAAATATTATTTTTTTACTTTCATTAATTATTTAATTATTAAAAGGTATTTTAAGTATTGTTAATTATATTTTAGTAATTAATTTTTTATATTAATGTAATTAAACATTGTTTTTATTAAAGTCGATATTTTTTACAACTATATTTTTGTTAACGATATTTTGTACTCGATATTTTTGTACTTACGTGTTTGTACATACAAACTCAATATTTTGGTTGTAGATATTTTCTCGTCGATATTTTGGGTAGTCGATATTTTGGTAGTCGATATTATTTCAGTGATCCGAGGCAAACGCAAACATACAAAATATAGAATTCAAAACACCTGGAGAACTGTGTTCTTTGGATCCAGTGAATGTATGCAGATATTTCAATCATAGATTTGAAGCTATGATGTCTTTTATTACCAACAAAAAAAATCCTCCCCTTGGAGAGGTTTTGGATTTCTTTTGGAGAAAGGAGTATCAAGCGAGAAGTGCTCCTCACATACATATGTTGTTATGGATTAAAGATGCACCCAAATTTGGAACAGATTCGGATGACACAGTGATGAGTTTCATTGAAGAGTATTTAACATGTGCTGTTCTGAAAACTACCGAAGAAAACAGTTTAAGGCAACAAGTTTTACGCTTTCAATCCCATCGTTGTGAAAAGTACTGTCGTCGAAAATTCAGAAACAAGGACAAGTTCTACACAAAATGTCGTTTCGGGTTTCCACGACCAGTGATTTCTAAAGGAAGAGTAAATAATTTGATGTCTTCTCTGTGACATACTGTGACGAGGAAATCACCAAAAAATACATACAATTTAAAAAGAAACGAAGAGTCCAAGTACATCAACGACTACAACCCAGTGATTTTGTCCATGTGGAATGCTAACGTGGATATTCAGTTCGTTGCTGACAACTCTATTGCTGTGGCTCGATATGTGACGTCTTACATCACAAAAAAAGAAAAGACAAAACTGAAGGAAATGTGGGAAAACATTTCACATGAAAAGAGTATAAGTAAAAAATTATACAGTTTCAGTCTGAAGATGTTGTCGCATCGAGAAATTGGAGCATATGAATGTTCTGATCAGTTATCATCAGCAAGTCTCTATGCCAAATCTCGAACAATCATTTGGGCGAGTCTAGGTCTTGCTGCAACACGAAACCGAGTTTTGAAATCTGTACAAGAAATTGAGTATTTGGCGGAGAAAGAACCAGACAGTACAGATATTTTGAAGACAAACATGTTGGATGAATACTATCCAAATAGAAGTAGTCATCTTGAGAACAGTTGTTTGTATGAAGTTCTGCAAAACTATAGTTATAAGAGGAACATCACAGAAGATATCAATAATGGAATAAATGCTGTCATTGGGTGTGAAGGATGTCTAGTTGAGCAGAGAAAAGGCCATTTGATTAATCATCGAAAATTGAGTTGCGAATCTCCAGACAAAAGGGAATTTTACTATTTAGCTATTTTGCAACTCTTTAAGCCATGGCGTACAGAAGAGGAACTACTTGGAGATTTTCTCTGTTACGAAGATTCTTTTAATGCAACCAAGGATACCATAGAATGTCCTGTTTTTCCAAATTATCTGCAAATGCTGAACGAAGAAATAGAGCAAGAAGCCACAATTGCTGTAGAGATTGCTAGAGACAGTTCTCAAGACAGTCAGAGTTCTACTTCATTGAGTCAGGATCCACTAGTAGGACCAATTATCCAAAATGAAGCTGCCACTGCCATGGATGAGGTGGAAAGAGCTATGGAACAAGCTCAAGAGGATGTAGTTAACTTAGAAGATTTGGTGAAACAACTAAACGTTGAGCAGAAACAGATATATGACGAAGTCACAGAACAGATTGAACATGGATTCAGTCATGAGAAAAAAAGAGTGCTCATGTACATCATTTAAGCCTGTCCGACTGTACATGAGTGGAGAAGCGGAAACTGGAAAAAGTTTTCTGATTAAAGCAATTGCAACTTATCTGCAGAAAAGGACTGATTCACCGCTGTCTTGTGTTTTTACAGCTCCAACCGGGCTGGCAGCACATAACATTAAAGGGATTACTTTACATCGTTTACTGATGCTACCAGTTGAGCATGATAATAAATTGCAATACCACAAGCAATCTGGAGATGCATGTTCTGAAGTTTCCAGAGTCCTGAAGAAAATGAAACTTCTTATCATTGATGAAGTAAGCATGGTCTCAAATCTAATGCTTGCTTTTGTGCATTTGAGAATGCAAGAAATCCTTAGAACAGAGTATGATGTGTTATTTGGAGGGAAACACATTATTGTTTTTGGAGATCTACTGCAGTTGACTCCAGTGAAAGGACAACCAGTGTTTCAAATGCTCACGCATGAAGATACCAGGAAGTGCCTAGGAATTATTGGAAACGTTAATATATGGTTAAATTTCATATATGCAGAACTACTTCAAAATATGCGACAGGCAAAGGATGAAGATTATAAAAATATTCTACAAGATGTAAGAATCGGAAAAGTAAGTGAGCATGGGAAAGAAGCATTACATGCACGATTAATTTCAAATTTGTATCCAAATGAAAACATTCTTCCAGAGAATATTTTTAAGAAAATTACTGAGAACAAATCTGGGATATGTTTGATGCCAACTATGCAATAATGTGCCATCTTCAACCACAAAATGTTAAAGTTAGAAAATGAAGAGATTGTGAAACTGGAAGCTATAGATAAAATAGAGCATATGAGAGCAACAATTATTTTGTCAGAAAATTTGAAATCAAAATTGGATTCATTAGAGAAGAGTATATCTAAAACTGCTGGTTTTGAAAAGACTCTGAATGTGTGTTTAAATTGTCGTATCATTTTGAGAAGGAATTTAAATGTTGATAGAGGTCTAGTAAATGGAGCAATGGGTCATGTTGTTGAATTTCTGAATTACAGAAATAGAGATGGAATTGAATTTTTAAAAATTAAATTTGATGGCATTGAGGAAGTTCAACAAATCAGTCGTTGTTCTGCTAGATTTTTGCTGGTAAAAGACTTATATGTTCGCCGAAAACAGTTTCCTGTTTGTTTGGCATATGCGGTGACAATTCATAAATCTCAAGGTTTAAGTGTAGATAGTGCTTTGGTGAACATTGGAAGTTCTGTGTTTAAAGAGGGTATGGCATATGTGGCATTATCACGAGTCAGAACTTTATCAGGATTGTACTTGATTGAGTGTGATGAGACAAAGATTTGTGCAGATCTAGATTGTGTTAAAGAATACAATAGGTTAAGAAGAGAGTATGCTCCACATTTGCCTCACTATCCTCTGTTTGAAAAACGTGTGGTAGGCCGAAAAAGAAGAAATGAGAATAATTGCAGTGAGGTAGTAGCAAAAAGACAAAAAGTAGATGAAACTGTAATTGTAAGCAAAAAGAAAAAGGATTCTGTTGAAAATGTTGTTGGATTTCAGTTTGAAAACAGTTCTGGTGTCAACTGCTATGCTAATGTAGTGGTTAATGTTGTTTTTTTTCTTCAAACTTTACAAGAACATATTGTTGAAAATCGGGATCAAACATTCTGCTGTTTATTGAATTCTGTGTTTGAGAAATGTAGCAGTGATAGAGCAAAAATAGAAAGTGTTTCAGAAATTCGAAATCTTTTAGACATATGTTCTGGTCAAAATCAATTTTCACAGAATATTCAGCAGGATTGTCAGGAATTTTTAATGTATATGTTTGGTATATTGGAAGATGAAGGTGTAGATGTAGAAAATCTTTATGGCCTTTCTTATCAATGGCAGCATGACTGTGACAATTGTAGTTTATCAAGTAGTACTAGAATAGACACTGAAAGATTTATATATTTGACTTTACCAGACTGCAAATCAGTGTCTTTTAATAATCTAGTTAAAGCAGCTGATCACAATATGGTTTGTACCCAATGTAAGTGTGCAATGCTGTCCACATTATTTATACAAACTTATGGTCAATATGTCATTTTAATGTTCCAACGATGTAGACCTGATGGAACTAAATTGACAACTTCTATTAAAAATTTCGTGGCTTCTCAGTTATCAATTTCAGGAAAAACCTTTGCAACTGTAGCTATTATTTATCATGACGGTCCTTCGACAACATCAGGGCATTACACATGCTATTTAAAATGTCAAAAAGGGTGGAAGCTGTGTAATGATACTCATTTGACTTTCAAACAACGTTTGCCTTTTGACTTAAAAAATTCATACCTAGTGTTTTTAGAACCAAAATTTAAGTAAAGGTAATTGGCCTATGAAGACGGGAGCAGTTAATAAAAGTTAGTTTGCTGTTTAAAATATTGTCGGGAAAACGGTAATTTCAGAGTTTGTTTTGAGTAATTTGAAAACATACTGATACATCTGACACTATTTGGCCTTAAGGAAACGTGAAGGAATGAGCAAAGAGTCATGACTGAACACAAGGAGGAAATGAAACCATTGAAAAATATTTCAGATGTTCTTGGAGCTTTTCTTATAGAAAGTCGATGAAATGGAAGTTTTAGAGAACAGCAGAGTATTTTCCAACGAAAAGGATCTTCATGATATACTATTTGGCTTAAAAGAAAAGTAAGTGAATCAAAGATTAGTGTACATATGTGATTTTTAAGTTTATATGTTTTTTTTAAACACAATCTTTTAGATTGTGTTTTTCTTTTCCCGCTGTCATATGATGAGTAGTTTGAACTCACTGTTTTTAGTGAAATTCAATATATTCTGAGAACAGCAAAATAAAGTATCTAACATGTTGTACAAGTTATTCTATAGTTTGTATTGTGTAATTTAATTTGTATTCCCATTGTATCACACTCACTTTCCTTTTCCACCCTCTTTCAGCTCTCTTTACTTTACTCACTCACACTGTCTTTCTCTCACTCTCTTTCACCCCCGTTCCTTTACTCCACTTCTTTCACAACCCCTCATTCCCATTTCAACTGTCTGCATCCCCTCTCTCCCTTGCACCACTTTTCAGCTTCCAGTCTCACTGCTTTACTTCCCTTTTCCATCTTTTCCTCCTTTGCTCTTTTAGTAATTCCTTTTTACTCACTCACCTCTTTTGTTGCACTCTGCAACTATAACTCACCCACTCTCCCTCACTTATCTTTCTTTGCTCTTTTATTTTGTCCTCTTCTTTCTGTTTTTCGTTCACTACCTCTATGTCCTCAGTCCCTCACTCTCCTTGTGTTATGCTCACTTGTGTTTATCTACCTTCTATAATTTCTCTTACAACAACTTCACTGCTCCTCTCTCATCATTCTTCATCCCATTTATTTTACTCTGGTTCCATTATTACCCCTCATTTCCTTTTTTTCAGTGTCCTTCTCTTTACTTTCATCACCGAATCACATTCTCTCTGTTCCACTGCTTTAGTCCTCTTCCCCTCTCTTTCCTTCTTTTGCTCTCTTATTCATTTTCCTTTCCTCACTCATTGTAATCCACTTCACTCAGTCCTTCCCTTAGTCCCTCCGTCTACTAACTTCCTCACTCCTTTTCCCTCAATCTTTCTATAATATCCTCACTCCCTTCATCCGTTCACACTGTGAGTCCCCCTCACTCACTCTCAGTCATCTTCCATTCCTTATTCTTGTAAATGCATCCTCAATCAGCCTCCTTTCCCTCTCAGTCATTCCCTTTTTACTTACTCCTCTTTCCTGATTTAGTTTTGCTAACTCACATTCTTTTAGTATCTTTCTTACGTTCAGTTCATTTCTCTCTTCTTCTCTTCCTCTCTGTCACTGAATGTATCTGCCTTACTCTTAGTAATTTGCTCTCCTTCTATTTCTTTTTCCCTCTTTTTGTCCTTCTACATTAGTTTATTTCCCTTTCTGTGTCCTTCACCCTTACTTTATTTCTTAGTACACTTTTATGATTTTTAACCTCTTGACCTGTCTCTTCTATTTTAAAATATATATTTTACTAATTATAACTTATTTTTTCTTCTCTCTTTCACAGATACAAAGTGTAGTAAAAACATGTAATTAAATTGACATTAATTATATGGTATGTGTGACTAAAAAAATGTAGTTTGTCATCACCCTTTGCTTTAACCTCACTAATATTCTCTCACCCTACCTCACTCCTGTTTCCTTACTCTGCTTCCCTCACTTATTCTTATCCTCCATGTTTACTCCTCTTTCCCTCACTCTGCTACCACATTCAACTTCTTTCAGTCCCCCTGCTTTACTTCTCTTACCCTCTGTTCCCTTCCTTCGCTCCCTCACTCATTCCCTTTCCCTTACTCACTTACTCCACTCCTCTCACTCCTTCTCTCAGTCCGTCTGTCCTCACAGTTCCTCACTCCCGTTCCCTCACTCTGTCTCTCTTACCCTCACTGTCTCTGTCCCCTCACTCTGTCAGTACTGTTTCGTCATGCTCACTCCCTATAACTCACCCACACTCCCTCACTTACCTTTCTTTGCTGCTACACTCAGTCCCTTTCAGTCACTCCTTCCTTTACTCTCTCTCTCCTTTCTCTCTGTCACTCCCCATGTCTTACCCTTATTCACTTTTATCCACCCTCTTTCACCCCTCTTTACTTACACTCACTTCTCTTTTCTCACCCTCCCTCACCGCTGTTCCTTTACTCCGGTTCCGTCACTACCCCTCATTCCCTATCCTTTACTGTCCTTCCCTTTACTTTCAACACCCACTCACATTCTCCCAGTACCTTTGCTTTAGTCTTCTTCCTCTCTCTTCCCTTCTTTCGCTCCCTTATTCATTTTCCTTTTCTCACTTACACCCTATTACACCTTCTCTCTGTCTTACTATCTAATACACAGTCCCTCTGTGTTGCTCCCTCTAACTCTCTTTCTCTTAACATCACTCTCTCTGTCCCCTTCCCTCAGGCTCACTCCTTAAATAATTTTTTTTAATTTTTTTTGGGTGCGCGCCCCGGTGCGCGTACCGGTACGCGTCCCCTGGAGAAAAAAGAGTGACAGTTTTTAAAAAACGTAGCATTTTTTTATAAATTGGAGGTAGTTCTAAAAAGAACTGTTTTTTTTATTCTTTTTGTTGTTTTATATTTTTTTTATTGTTTTTTTGAACATTTTGTACTTTTTTTGGCTTTTATGAACAATTTTATATTTTTTTTGTATTTTTTATGGGGACAAACAAAAAACAGGGAATTGTAAACGGCTCAACTGGAGCAAAAAAAATCAGGAAAAAATTAAGGTTTCTTTCTGCAGTTGTGGTTGTCTCCAGCACGGTTGATGAGTTTGATGCTTTGCTCCCCATAAGAAATTGCAGTCCCGCAAAATATACAAACAATTTTGTAATATCCAAACTGCCGTTGGATGTTTGGGACCATCTCCCTTGTCTCTGGACCCGATGGAGTGGGTTGTTTGGAGGTGCTCGGAGAAGATTGGGGAGGGTTTCTGGTCAGTTCTCTGACATCTGCCGCAGCATAGTTGTTTGGGTGCCTGCGTTGCATGTGGCGAAGCATTGTATGGTTCCCAAATGAATATTTTTTTGCAGGGTTCCCCCTGGAAAGTACAGTGCCACAGATGAGACAGGTCACTTTTGCAGCATTTACTTTCTTTGCACCCCTTGGGATTTTAAAAAACTCCCACACAAAGTGCTCCTTAGGTTTATAGGGGGGCTTATCTTCAGGCAGGAACTGCCTCTCCTCCTCCTCCTCCTCCTCCTACTCTTCTTCTTCACCACCAATGTGGTGTTGTGGTGGTCCTTGTGGTGGTGGTGGTGGTGGTGGTGGTGCAGATGCTCCTGCTGCTGCTGCTACTGGAGCCATTTCTCAATGAATAGAAGCAGGTCTTCCTCAGTCAAAGAACAAAGTGAGAATGAGGAAAAAAGGTGGGGGCTTTCATCATTGGAAAACAAAACTGTTCTGAACCAATGAAAAGTGTTATTTTCAGGTCACATGACCCGGGCTTTCATCATTTGGAAAGCAACACTGTTTTGAACCAATGAAAAGTGTTATTTTCAGGTCACATGACCCGACGCGCTTACGCTACGTGCCCGGGGGCGCTTATGTTGCGCGATTGTATGCGCTCGGGCGCTTCCGGGTGCACGTACGCCGTGCGTCATAAGACGCATCACACGGCTACGTGATACGTCACGATGATGTTTTCGTTCACGGCAATAGCGCTAACTGGACGCTCACCGGTACGCGCACCGGGGTGTGCCGCAACTGCGCTTACCGGTGCGCTCACCGGTACGCGCACCGGGAGCGCCCCAGGGCAAAAAAAAAGGAAAAATATACATAAAAAAAATAGTATTACATAAATATACAATATAAAATTCCTTATAAAAAATATTACATTTCATAGCTATAGAGATTTGCTATTAAAAACCCTTTGAAATTCACTGAAAAAAACATAGATTTGAGGCCCTATATATAGTTAGGAATTAGCATTTACAAAACCTATGAAATTCACTGAAAAAACCATAGTTTTCACACCAGTTATAGTTAGGAATTAGCATTTAAAAAACCTATTAAATTCACTGAAAAAAACATAGGTTTCACACCAGTTATAGTTAGCTGGAAATTTTACTGACATAAAACCATTGAAATTCCCACGTTATAGTTAGTTGGACTCACTATAACTTGCGCGCCTGCAATGCACTGCTGATGACGTCACATATTACATCACTCATGACATGGTCAGTGACATCACTCATGACATCACTGATGACACCATCCTTGTGACAGAGTGACAGACCTCCTTTCAGTGTAATGTAACCCTTGAAACACATATTCAAAAATAGAAACTAACATTTTCAAAGAAATGGAGATACCCATACCAGTTACAACAACCAATTTAGTAATTCCACCATCTATATACACATCCACTCATTCACCAACAGTTCTATATAGTCACTCATACATATACTCACTCATCATATGTACTGATACACCTATACATCCTGCTACACACCGACAGTCATCCAAAAGTTACTCACACACATACTCACACATGCAAATAAAATATTGAACATCCATTTATTTACATATACAGCTATACACACACTACCACCTTACTTCTAAGGAAACTTACACATACTTACTCTCTTAAACAATCACTTATAGAAACACATACTTATTTAAACAGGAACTCTTACAATCTCTCACTCTCACATATACTCACTTATATACATCAATACTCACATATACTAGATTAAAACATATGTAGTTACTGATAAAGACATTAGTGACACAGTCATTCACTCACTAACACACACATATACACACTCATCCACCCATACAGTCCTGCACATATGTTGTCTTCAAAACACATACAAACAGTGAGCCAGTCATTGATGCATCTATGTGTTAAGTAATACCCCCACCAAACCATACAGACCTTTACATATACATATATAAAACATAGTTATTTTTCAGAAAGACACACATTCACTGGATGGTGTCATCAGTGATGTCATGAGTGATGTCACTGACCATGTCATGAGTGATGTCATATGTGACGTCATCAGCAGTGCATTGCAGGCGCGCAAGTTATAGTGAGTCCAACTAACTATAACGTGGGAATTTCAATGGTTTTATGTCAGTAAAATTTCCAGCTAACTATAACTGGTGTGAAACCTATGGTTTTTTTCAGTGAATATATATATATATCTGCTCCAAAAGTCCCAAACCGCAATCCTGCGGAAATAAGGTAGCAGCACTCGCAGGGTTGTATTCACAATATTTATTAAACAGGAAAGCGCTTTCGGCACTCGGCCTTCTTCAGTAATGAATCAAAGTCGCGGCAAACAACCGCCATTTAAAACCATTACATGTCATATCAACATAGAGGTAGGACTCAATGACTAAAGTATAGTCGCCATGATTGAGTGGGTCATTCAAACATTACATTGTGTGTACTCAATAGAAACGCCTTCAACATATAGTCTAAATCAAGGACCTTCTCACACAATAATGCAAACCACAGGTATGTCGCCCTGAATGGGCACACCCGCATCATAATGCAAACATATCTGTCTGCACTCAGACTCGCACCTACGGTGCTGTTATACTGCCTAGGAAGGGCCATTATCCCCTCCCTACGGATATGTAAACAATACATTACATCAATCAATAAAAATCATGTCACAAATCAAATGCGTCATAAAAAGAGGCAAAGTTCTTAATTACCATTTAGAAATCATCCACCAAATTCATTCTTTCAATCATATTAAATGAACTCCCAAATCCTCATGCATGTTTAGACCCATAGGCATTTTGCTTTGCAGATCAATTATGTATCGCCTGTCTCCCCCTCTCTCACTTGAGGGGACAGAATCTAGACAAAAATATGACAACAGATCCCTGTTACGTGCATGTTCCTTGTCAAAATGTCTAGCCACAGGGTAACTTACATCCGCATTCTGGATCGCTCTCTGGTGCTCTAGAATTCTTAATTTCACTGGATTAGTAGTACTGCCGACATACCTCCTGCCACAAGGACATGTCAGGCAATACACAACATACGGCGTAGTACACGTGAGGAATTTTTGTATTCTTCTGGGTTTCTCAACCCCTGGAACTTTGTAATGTACAGTATGCTTGCTTCCTTTACACGCCTTGCAGCGACCGCAAGGAAAGAAGCCTTTCATGGGTTCTAACTTAGGTTTGGGTTTGAACTCTTCATGGTGACTGTGTACTAGGTAATCTTTAAGAGCCCTAGCTTTCCTGAAAGTCACCAGTGGGTAAGAGGGTAAGTCTTTCTTTATAACACTGTCTGTCGTAAGAATATACGTTTGGGATCAGAAGCATTGCTAGAGTAGGTCGTTATGAGTCTAAACTCCCCACCTCCTGTTTTTACTTTTTTGTTTTCTAGCAGCGTTTTTCTCTCTAGCTTGCTCACCTTGCTCCAAGCCTGTCTGAGTACCCCATCTTTGTACCCTCTTGCTTTGAACCTTTGTATGCTGCTGTCCGCAGCTTTGCGGAATTCCTGTTCGTTAGTATTGTTCCTCTTAATCCGGAGCAGTTCCCCGTAAGGTATACTGTTGACTAGACTAGTTGGGTGACTACTGGTCGCATATAGAATGGAATTCCCAGCAGTCACCTTACGAAAAAGTCTGGTTTGCAAACTGTCGTTCTCAATGAACACTGTCAAATCTAAGTAATTCACTTCTGTTTGGCTTACTTCTCCTGAGAACCTAAGGTTGTTATTATTGGTATTTAATACTTCAATATATTCTTTGGCCAATTCGACTGACCCCTCCATAATTATAAAGAGGTCGTCGATATAACGGTACCAACCCCTCACGAGGTTGTTCCATTTCTTGTTTGCGGGTGACCAGGCCACCTGCTCCTCCCACCACCCCACGAAAAGGTTTGCGAAGCTGGGGGCGGAGCAGGTATCCATCGCCACTCCCGTCAGCTGTTTAAATAACTCCTTGCCAAAGAGAAAAATATTGTTATTCAGACAGAATTGCATAAATTCAAGCAGCATCTTATTATGCTCGAAATATTTTACTGGTCTACTCTCAAGGAACCATGAAATAGCTAGCAGCCCATCCTCATGCCCTATGCAAGTATACAAGCCGGTGATATCAATGACCAACATAGTGTACCCTTCTCGCCATTCAATGTTTTCAACTCAAAAAATGTTTGGTGTCTTTCAAATATGATTTCAGATTTACCACATGTGGGGAAAGAAAAGAGTCTATATATATAGACAGATGTTCTGTGAGGCTGCCTTGCGAGGCTACAATAGGTCTACCCGGAGGGTTCACCAGGTCCTTATGCACCTTGGGTAGGTAGTAAAATGTTGGAGTTACTGGATTAAGGCATCTCAAGAAAAGGTGTTCATCACAGTTCAACATATCTCTATTATACCATATAAAGATCATATTATGGTATTCTTTGATACTGATGTTATAAGTAGATTCTGTTACTCTAGTATATGTGGTAGAGTCGTTAAGTTGTCGTAACGCTTCTTCTTCATAGTGTGCTTTAGTGAGCAAAACAATGTTCCCTCCCTTGTCCGAGGGTTTGCATACCAAAGAAGAGTCCTCACATAACTTTTTGAGTGCCAAATGCTGTTTATTGGAGAAATTTTGATTCTCATGTTTAAATTTCATCGTACTCCTTAATTTCCGCAAGTCTTGGATCACAGCCTCCGAGAAAGTGTCTATAGCATCAGTTCCCATTACAGGCATGAAAGTTGAAGTAGGTTTGAAAGATGTAGCACCACCTTTTTGCTGCACTTCCATTTCTGTCACTAATTGTGTATTTCTCAAATTGGTTTCTTCGTCCTCGTTAACCTCAAGCCTCAGTTCTTCCAAAGATCTAATGTCAGCCAGATCTCTGCAGGTCAATATACCCTCCCCTGTACTACCAACAGCCGTTGGTTTCCCCGGTGGAGGTTTCAATTTAAAGTATTTATATAGTTTTAGTTTGCGGGTGAATTTAAAGAGGTCTATCCGTGTTTGAGTGAACTTTAAGTTTTTTTGTGGGCAAAACGTGAGTCCAAGCTTGAGGATGTTTTGCTCTTCATCAGTAAGAATTTTCGATGTCAGATTGATTATGGTTAAATTGTCCTTTGCTTCTACACCTTCTTCTTGTAGAAGTTCTTCCTGCTCCTGGTTAAGGGTGGCGAGCCTACGATGTTGGTGGCTCCAGCCCCCCTCCTCGTCTTCCTCTTGCTCCTCTTTTTTCTGGGGGTTTGCCCCTCCCCCCCTGGAGTTGTTGTTTCGGCATAACATGATACTCCTCGTGAAAAGCCGACGGCTCAGGTGGACCATCTTGGCCGTCTTCGCTTGACACTTCATCTCCCGTGACGGAAGAATCTGAGGTTTCTGGAACTGTGGCAGTTACTTCAGGTTTCTTCTTTCTCAATTCCTTCCTGGGATTATCATATTTTTTGGAGAAGGTAAGCACCCTTCCCCTGCTATAATCCTTCTCGTCTCTTTCAAATTTTTCTTCTTTTCTTTTTTTAATCTTTTCTTCATATTTCTTTAAACGTTTTTTCATTGCCTCCCGTTTTTCCTCTAATTTTAATTGATCTTCTTCTTTAGATAGGTCATGTTCAATATCTTTAATTTGTGCAAGAGCCTTATCCCGGTCGCTCCAGGCAAAACGCACTAAAATCATCAGACTCCCCTTGCAAGATTGGGCAGTGTGTTCAGCCCATGCATCAAGTAGCAGAGGGTCTGGGTTCTCGTATGCAGGTAGTATTTGGAGCAGTTATTTATATATATATATATATATATATATTCACAGAAAAAAACATAGGTTATAGACCATATATAGTTAGGAATTAGCATTTACAAAACCTTGAAAATTCACTGAAAAAACCATAGGTTATAGACCATATATAGTTAGGAATTAGCATTTAAAAAACCTTATTTTACTCACACAAAACCATTGAAATTCCATATATAGTTAGTTGCACTAACTATATATTGCGCACCCGCAATCCACTGCTGATGATGTCACATATTACATCATTCATGACATGGTCAGTGACATCACTGATGACATCACTGATGACATCTCAAATGACATCACTGATGACATCACTGATGACAACATCCAGTGACTATGTTTCTGTAAAGTTAAAATATGTCTTACATATTGAAGAATGAGTGGATGTATAAGTGTCTGGACGAAGGATTTAGTAGGTGCATGACTGAATGTATGAGTGAGTGATTAAATGTGTCTCACTGAGTGCATGGGTTAGTGACTAAACTGTCTTAATTTGTGCATCATTATGTCTGTTGTTCTGTAAACTGCTGCATGTGTTGATCAGTAGCTATATGAGTAACTATATGGGTTATTGATTGATTGCCCAAGTATTTGCATGGGAGACTGAGTGTGTGTGTGGCTGGCTGGGAGGTGTGTGACTCTGTACAGATCAATGTGTACTTGTATCAATGATTGTATAAGAGAGTAAGTATGTGTTAGTATATGGTTGAAAACGTAAGGTGCTCTATGTTTAACTGTATAGAGTAGAAAATGGAAGTGTGATTGATTCTTTACAGGACTGACTAGGTGTGTGAGTAACTCCATGGATGAGTGGCAGAGTGTGAGTGTCTGTATAGGTGTATGAGTGCATATGATAGTGTTCTAAACATGAGTGATTCTATGTATGAATGATTGTATGGGTGAATGAGTGAATGTGTGTGTAGACGTAGGAATCAGTGAGTACGTATGTAGTAACTAGTATTGGTGTGTCAATGGTTTCAAAAATTATACTCTGTTTTTAACACTGGGTGAAACAGAGGTTATATTAAAATGTGAGGAGATGCATTGTATTGTCACATGAATGATATCATCAGTGATGTGGTCATTGATGTCAAATGAGATGTCATCAGTGATGTCATCAGTGATGTCATTTGAGATGTCATCAGTGATGTCATCAGTGATGTCACTGACCATGTCATGAATGATGTAATATGTGACATCATCAGCAGTGGATTGCGGGTGCGCAATATATAGTTAGTGCAACTAACTATATATGGAATTTCAATGGTTTTGTGTGAGTAAAATAAGGTTTTTTAAATGCTAATTCCTAACTATATATGGTCTATAACCTATGGTTTTTTCAGTGAATTTTCAAGGTTTTGTAAATGCTAATTCCTAACTATATATGGTCTATAACCTATGGTTTTTTCTGTGAATTTCATTGGTTTTTTAACAGCTAATATCTGTAGCTGTAAAATGTATTCTTCTTTAAATCCAAAAATATATTTTATATGTTTATGAATAATTTTTTTTTAAAATATTTTTTTTTCTTCGTTCCCGCTTCGCGAATCGGGAAGCTTCCCGTTAGCTGACCTTGATGCCGCGAAATAGACCGCGAGCCGGTAAACGTTTCTTTACCGCAAGTGCCGCGTTAGAAAACAACATCGTGACGCCTCCCGTCCGCATGACGTTTCACGTTGTCGCGTGATACGTCATATGACGTGCTACGTTAGCGAACTGGTACGCGAAGCGAGTCGCAAAGCGCAGGTTTCTGGAAGCAAACCGGGAGGCCCTGCAAAGCGCTTAACGTAAACACAGCAAGTCATGTGACTTGGTAATAACACTTTTCATTGGTTCATTTCACTTTTGGTTTCCTAATGATGTAAGACTAGGTCATATAATCTAAAATGAACACTTTTGATTGGTTGAGAACTCTTGTTTTTCCCAAATGATGAAAATCCCTCCTTCTTTCCTCACTCTGACTTTCATCATTGTGAGAGAAAGACCCTTTGTGATCACTGAGCAATGGCTTCTTTAGTAGCTTCAGCTGGTGCTTCCCCACCACCTCCACCACATCCAAGGAAGAGTGGACCACCTGCTCAAGTTGTAATTCAACAAGAAGAAGAAGAAGAGGAACAGGAGGACGAGCACGAAGAGAGGCAGTTTTTGCCTGAGCAGCCCAAGACGTCTCACCGGAAAGAAAACTTCATTTGGCAATTTTTTAAAATTCCCAAAGGTCAGAAAAAAGTAAATGCAAGATACGTAACTTGCCTTATATGTCAAGATAGACTGTCCAGAGGGACCGACAAAAAATACAGTTTCGGAAACTACACAATGCATCGCCATATGACTAGGTGGCATCCTAACAACTACAGTGCTGCACAGTTTCGGAACGACCTAGATAATCTCCCTATTATGGCCAGAAGATCTGTTGTACCGGAAGTAACGGGACCAGAGGGCAGGGAGATGGTGCCAAATATACAAATGAGATTTGGTGAAGTAAAACACACCTGCGTATTTTGCGATGGATTCATTTCCTACGGAGAAAGAAGCATCACTCTGATCAACAGAGCTATTGACTATCATATGCAAGTTTGTCCGAAACGCCCAAAATAATAAATACTTCTTTTTTTTGTTTTGTTGCTCCTGTTGAGCCCTTTACAATGAATCGTTTTCATTGCCCCCTCCAAGAAAAACCCAAAAAAATATAAAACTGTTCCGAAAAATTCAAAAACAGTAAAAAAATGTTCAGAAAAATAAAAAAAAAAGTTCTTTTCAGAACTACCTCCCCGTTATTAAAAAATTGGTACAATATTTGGAACTGTGCCAACCTCTATTTCTCTTAGTTCGCTTCCTAGTTCGCTCGCTGGTACGCGAACTGGAAGCGAACCAAAAACAGTAAGTATAAGGGAAGGAAACACACACTTATGTTAAAAGAAAGACAGCTATAGGGGAGTAAACTAGAGATACTATTACCCATAATCCACTACTGATGATGTCACATATTACATCATTCATGACATGCTCAGTGACATCATCAGCAGAGGATTGCGGGTTTTTTGGCAACATGCCTTATCCACGGTTTAATAACGCTGCCTTTTGCTTTATATAAGTTTTCAAATTGTATGAAATATATACCAATAGGTCTTTATGAACCTTTAGGTAGTGCTTTTGTTCATGAGGTCTGGTCGCTTCCATACACATACAGATGTTTCAAAGATGATCAAGAAGTTTATCTGAATGGAGAGGAATGCACTGAGACGCCAGATCATTCACTAATGTGTAGGCACATACAGTTACACGATTCATGCAACAAACACCGACCAAATATGGCTTGCGTGTTGCAAGGCACGCCAGTTCCTGCTATCATCCCCACGTTCAAGTTGTTGGAAAATGGTAGTTATTTGATGCTCAATAATGAAGATTGTTCTGAGTTAATTAAAAAGTATTCCTTTTATCGTAACAGTAAGTGAACGGGTTATTTGCTGCAGAAATGTTCTATTTCCTCCCACACATGAACATAGGGAGTTTTCAATCTGGCCACAAATAGCAACCTTGGGACACGTTTCAACGGCATGACAAGAATAAGAGCTCTTTTGTCTCAGAGAGAGGTGGCCTTGAGTTCGGCCCGTGAAACTTTCGTACTTCACATAGCGAACACCCGTACACAGGTTTGCCTTTCAATTTCAGCAACATGTTTCCGACTATCTTTAACGCATCCTCCACAAAATCCCTGGCACACTTTTTTAAAGTTGTTACCAGTGGTCTCGTGACTTCATTTGAGAAAATCTTTGGAGTCATCCCTGCTCCCTTTCATTCCATTTTCTCCACTCTGGTTCGTGGATTGCATTTTTACTTGCATTACCAGCGGACGCTCTTGTGCTTTTTTACATTTTTAAATATGGATGTCCCTCCTATGCAACCTCCGACCCTGCAGCTGCTGACACTGTTCCGCAATCGCATGCTAGAATATTATGGCACAATGCCGTTGGCGATATTAAGCACGGCATATGGATTATCTTTTCGGTTCTCCTACTTCACCTGTGTCCAGCCTGTATTTCACTGCCTGACCTGTGATTTCGATTGGGCCATTGATTTGTGTCTCTGCGGACCGGTTTCTCCTGACGTCGACTTTAATCAGCTGATGACTCCTATCATTACTCACGAGTTGATTTGTCCTGGCGAAAGGATTATGGCTGTGGCATTGATGCATGGACTACTTGGTCCCTGGAATTTACTGGCGGCAGCACAGTCTTTCTTGGAACACAGCTTTCTTGAAAACCCACCGAGCTGTCCTCTGATGGTGATAGAGGATCCGGTGCTGGGAGAGCACGTATGTTCTTTTCCGCTTTTAAATTGGATGGCTGAACTGTTTTCGGATGAAGACGGTGACTTCCTATTGGAGGCTGTTGCAGCTTATTTTGCATACACAGTTATGTCATAGACCTTTTTCATGTTTGATATGCTGAGTACTAGCATTTCATTGACAATTCATTGACTTATTTGTCAAGTTTTTATTATTTACCTTGCCTATTGGCTTAAGACTCGATAAAGTACTTGGCTGTTTTATTTTTCTTTAGCATTGAATTTTCCTAGTTTTTAATGCTTTACCTTGCGGACCGTCCACATATAAACTTGCAATCTGCTCTCATGAGATGGCACTTCTATTATCTTATTCAGTTCGTTTCCGGATCATGAGGAGGTGTCATCTAGGTCCTGGATATCTTTACACCGTGTTAAGTTAGCATGGGCTCATTACCGGTTTAAACGCCATTTTTCCTTTTTTGCAACTTCTGCACACGACACTTAGTTGTTGCTTTAGCTTTCCACCTAGTAGTTCATCGTGGTTTACATGAGAATAATATGTTATTGGTCTACTATCTGCTTTACTTGTTAAACTATATCTGTACAGCGAGTGCTAAAGTTTCAAGAACAACACGATACAGAATTGTTATGAGGTCTGATCTCCACGACTTCATACTCATAACATAAGTGCAACTTCTGCCAATTCTGGGCATGAGGCGGGTTTTATATTGCTTTGCCGAACACACATACACAACAGTTGATGCGGTTCACATGAAGAGAGAGCTGGTGTATGCTGATGTGATTCCTTCAAATCTAAGACACTAAAGTATGGACACGCCCTAAACCAACACAAAGAGACCTTCTTAGCAAATAATATAATATGTGTATTAGGGAGGGTGAGATATAAGCAGCCGCGGGCCGTGGAGGGAGTTACGATGGGGCAGGGAGGCGGGGAGGGGGAGAAGCAGGGTGGAGCCCTCTCTACCTTGCCCCTCCCCCTCCCCGCCTCCCTGCCCCACCGTAACTCCCTCCACGGCCCGCGGCTGCTTATAAGTGTTGCTAACTCTTATTCATTTACAGCATGTTAACATACTGTCACCATTCGCTTTTTATGTACTAGTAACTATGCTGGTAATTTTGCTACTGATAATATGTGTACTTGTATTCTCCACCCTGCTTCTCCCCCTCCCCGCCTCCCTGCCTCACCGTAACTCCCTCCACGGCCCGCGGCTGCTTATAAGTGTTGCTAACTCTTATTCATTTACAGCATGTTAACATACTATCACCATTCACTTTTTATGTACTAGTAACTATGCTGGTAATTTTGCTACTGATAATATGTGTACTTTTATTATCTAAGGTACTACGCCTGAGAAGACGGCATTAGTAAATAAACATTTCAAATACACATGTGTTCTTCTTAACTCCATGTTCTGGTTTCTAAGAAATATATAACGACCGACTGTTCATGAGTTCCACGTATCCTGAGGTACTATAAGTTCATATTCTGGATTGTCTAAACATTGAGAGTTTGTTATATCCAATGTGACACTGTACCTAGCTTGCTAAGGGGTTTTTGATTACTAAGGTGAGTTTTGGGACACCCTAATTCGCCGATGTTCCAATCCTCTGTCCACAGTTCTGTGTGAGAACAGAAACCCTGCGACAGGGGCACCCCCGACCCTTGCTGGAGCTTCATCACACTTGCGATACAACTCCAGCAATGCGCCACCTTTACGGCACAGATACATCACGCATCTGTGCTGTTTTTGCCCCATGATGCGCCGCATTGTAAATGCAGCACACCATAGGTGACGGAACAGCGGCACAGAATGACTAACACATCCCTGGTGATGCGCCAGTCATCATAAATCTATCCCTATGCTTCTTATCTTGTTAGAGATGAACCGCCATATGTATCATAAAAGTTATTTGCATTTCCTAAATAGCGAACTTTAAGGAATAAATAGCGATTCTTTACCATTCCTAGTTTGCGATGAGCTATTTGCTAATTAGCCGAATGTAGCCCAATGAAGCCCAATGTAGCCCAATGTAGCCCAAAGATGGCCGCCAGACACACAAAAAAACAAATGTAGCCCAAATATCAGCCAGATGTAGCCCAACTATAGCCCAGTGACAGAATGACCAATCAGCTTCGCAAACCTCCGTTACGCGAAGCGGAGCGCTGTTACAGATATATATCTTTTTTTGAACGTTAATTTCTCAAAATCCACTGGAGCACATATATTGAGACCTAGCAAAGGCACATCGGGCTACCAGTCCCTAATATTTTGCCAAGTTTCGTGCAAATCCATTCAGCCGTTCAATTATTATTTATTTTTTTTTTTTTTGCCCCGCGGGGCCCTTTTAAAACCTCCACATCAAACCTAGGGGGTCAGCGAGGATCTACTATGCCCCCTTATAGTTATTTCCCCCTTTGTTTTGACCTCCTCTTGTCTCTCGATCCTACCGAGAGACAAGATGGCGGCCGCTACGGACTGTTTGGAATGTTGACAGACGCCGGAGAACCAATCAGCTTCGCTTCACAAAGCTCCGTTGCGCGAAAAGTCCGCGAACCAGAGCGCTAACCGGTCCGCTGTTACAGATATATATCTTTTTTTAAACGTTAATTTCTCAAAATCCACTGAAGCACATATATTGAGACCTACAAAAGGCACATCGGGCTACCAGTCCCTACAATTTTGCCAAGTTTCGTGCAAATCCATTCAGCCGTTCGGGCTAAAAGTGAGGCCAACCGCCCTATGGAAAACTCAATGTTAAAAACACGTTTTGGGACCCCCCTTTTTTCTCGGCCCCCACTGGACGAACCCCCCCCAAATTTTCAAGGGCTGCTCAGAAACAAAATGTGCCATTTTCCTGAAAATTTCAGCCGATTCCGTCCACAAACGCCAAAGTTATTAGACATAGAATTTTCAAAAAACCCATAGAGAAAAAGTCCTAACTATATATACCTACTGGCGACCGCCAGTAGGTAATATATATATATATATATATATATATATATATATATATTTAATATATGTATACATATATTAACTACTGGCGGTCGCCAGTAGGTAGTTATAGTTAGGATCTAGTTTCCATAGGAAAAGCGTTTTTGTTTTCTCAATTTCTTTGGCGCCGGTTGATGAATCTTTGCAAACTTTTCAAAACTAGTGACCCACTCCAGTCAGATCCTGTCTGGAAAGTTTCGGAGTGCTTCGATGAGCGGGGGCTGAGAAAAACGGGGTCCCAAAATGTGTTTTCCCCATGCTGAATGTAATTACACCAAATTTGGCAAAAAGGTAGAGCTTGGTTCAGAAAGAGAACTTTTTATAAATTGTGTAAATCCATCCAGTAGTTCCTGAGAAATTTGAAATAGAAAAGTTTCGATATATAGGGATGCGGTGGAGTCGTGACCCCTGCCGAGCACAAGAAAACAGTAAAACAAAGATAAAAAACAAGACAAGGGGGCAGGGTACAGACCCCCTAGGCCTGCTGAGGGGGTCCCAGAGGGTCTCCTAGGGCCAAAGAAGGCATTTTTTTTAATTGATTAATCGGCCAAATTCATGCTGGGTGCGCGAATCCAGATGAAAAAAGTAAAAAAACAAGGCCGCCCCCCCTTAGTTATCTTTAGGTCCCCGGGTGGGCCACGTTCCGGGGGCAATGCCAAAATGTATAGCGAGGGCCCGCTGGGACCCCACAACCCCGGGGTACACCACCTCCCCGGGGCTTTTTTCATTATTTGTGGAGGCACGCAGCCCCACCCCTGAGCCCCGGGGACCAACACCCCCCCCCGAGGCTCTCCTGTTTTAAAAAAAAAATTATGTGTGGAAGGCTCCAGCCCTCCCACATGCCTCGGGGACCACCACTTCCCAGGGGCTTTGCCAATAAAAATGCAGAGGGCACGCAGCCCCCCACAGCCCCGGGGACCGCCACCTCCCCAAGGCCCTCCAATTTTTAAATTAAGGACCTGTGTGGGGCCCACATGCCCCGAGGACAACCACCTCCCTGAGGCACTACGTACGCAAATGTGGGGTTCTGTTACTGACCCCCGGGACCACCACCTCCCTGGGTCTTCTCACTGGAAGGGAGGGGATTTGTGGCCCCCCTCCTAGAGCACTTCATGGCCCTGGGGGCCATCACCCCCAGGGCCAGCTCCTGCAATGTCCTGGGGTGCCCACCCCCGGAACATTGCCGTTTGCTAAGGCAGAATGGGAGCATGGCTCCCGTCCAACTATAGCAAATACTGCTTTGCTTTATTGAAGTGAGAGCAGAAAAACCTGCTCTCGGTTGAATGAAGCAAAGCAGGATTGCTTTTGGGCAAGGAGAGCTGCATGTTAGCAGCTCCCTTGCCCAAAAGCAATGCCAGTTCCCGCAGGAGGCGGGGAGCCATTATTGACAGTGGGGGTATTGCCCCCCCCCATGGTCCCCAACGAAGATGCCAGACCCTGGATGATGGGGTCGCCTGGACCAAAAGTGGCCCAGGAGGGGGGCCACGCAGCTCCCCTCCTGAGTAAAACACAAATAAGAAAAAACATGGACAGGCTGGCCCTGAAGAATGGGGTCCCCGGGGCCATAATTGGCCTGAGGAGGGGGCAACGTGGCCCAGCTCCTAACAAAAAAAAAGGAAGAGGTAGGCCAGGCCCCGGGGCCATAATTGACCTGTGGATGGGAACCACGCAGACGCCATCCTGTTTAAAAAAAGAAAAAGATGGGGGTCAGGCCCTGGGGGATGGGGTCCCTAGGGCCCCCCCCAAAAAAGAGAGGGGGGGGCCACAAGGCCCTCTTCTAAAAAAAAAGAAAAAAAAAGCTGGCATCATGCCGGAGTCCTTGGCCCTTTCCAGAAACACTCTGCAAGCGCGCCCTGTGACGCGTTTTAAGTTGGGGAATTTATTACCCTTCAATGAAGGTACCTGGGGGTCAACTATACCACAAGATACCTCCAGTAAGTACCACAGGGCTGCGTTGCAGAGGTATAAAAAGGGGCGTGGTCTTGGACCACCTCTCTGCAACGCAGTCCTGTGGCGCTTACTGGAGGTACTTGGTGGGCTAGTTGGCCCCCAGGGACCCTCAGGATGCAAGGGGTCTTATTCCCCCCACTTAAAACGCAGTATGGGGTGCGTTTGCACAGTGGTCAAGGGAGGGGGCGGGGCCTGATGTGACATGTGTGCAAACACATCCTGTGGCATGTTTTAAGTTGGGAGATTACGTCCCCTTGAATCCTGAGGGTCCCTGGGTGCCAACTAGCCCACCAGGTATCTCCAGTAAGTGCCTAAGAGTTGCGTTGCAGTGAGATGTAAAAAGGGCGTGGCCTTGGACCACCTCTCTGCAACACAGTCCTGTGGTGCTTACTAGAAGTTCTTGGAGCCTGGGAGCCCCCGGCACGATGGGGGCCTGTGTTACAGAGTTAAAAGGTGGCTCTAAAAAGAGCCCTTGTGTTAATTGTGAGTTAGTTGGAGCTACATGTAAGTGCGGATGCACAGCTTCAGGTTGTTGAGAAAAACTCTGTTATCATGGTCTGTGAAGTGTACTCCATCACTTCTGTATATGCCATCCATATCAAAACATATGGTGTTGTTGTAGATGGACCCCATTCTATGATTTCTAAGATATGCAGGCACAGCTTTGTTTACATTCTTCCTAGCTTTCTCAATCTGAGGACAGAATTGATTTGACCAGTTCCACTTTTGTCTTTGGCATATGTTGGAGTATACAAAGACAGTTTGAGGTAAAAGGAACATCAATAGTCCAGAGGTATCCTTCATTAGCATTTCCAGACCTACCCCAGTCAGTGTGCTTAGGTCATTGCCAACACAGTTCACAATCATGAGGTCAGGGAGTTGGAGATGCAATGAGGTTTTAACCAAAGGCAATAATTGGTGCCACTTTATTCTTCTCTGGACAAACATTTTGTAAACCTAGATCTTTGTCAATACGTCTGTGTTCAGCATACCTTTTTTCACCAGAAAACATAGCTGTGTCCTACGATCCATACTAGCATACTTCCTATGGCTGGAAGGAATCAAAAGATGTATGTAGCTTTTGTAGTCCATTGGTAGAATGGGAGATATGTTAAAAGGTGGAGAAGAAGCTTTTTTTGGAGAAAACAGCAACTTATTTGGTGGTGAAGAACATTTTGCAGTGAAAACTAGGGTGCATGTTAGTTTCGTGAGAAAGTATGTTTCTGATTAGTTAATAAAAAAAATTTGAAACAACACTATATAGGATATGATACCACACCTGCTACTTGCATTTGGGAGGTACTGTTCTGAACTTTAAAAAATTGTGAACTTCTGACTTGCACGTGCTGCTGAATTTCCCAGAAACTGTTAGGATGAAGCATGGTGAACTTATGACCTGAACGTGGCGTTGAATGTTCCAGAAACTGTTAGGATGAAGTATGGTGAATTTATGACCTGCACGTGGCGTTGAATGTTGCAGAAACTGTTGGGATGAAATTTGGTGAACTTCTGAATTGTAGTCTTCCGTTCAATGTTGCAGAAACGGTTGGTATGGAAATTGGCGAAAAGGTGATTGGGGGAGGAGTAGAAATAGCTGGTAAGCTATTAAATTTAATTTTTGAAAATAAGTAGTATATCTAGAAGAAGTCTGTTGTTTAAAATGTAGTGTTAATAGAAATGCGCTTCTAATTTGTTGTAAGAGTTTCGCGCTGTACGGCGATGCGGCGGAAAACAACCTTTACTATGTGGTCAAAACACCGCAATACATTCACAACGCAGCTTTTACAACACAAGTCGTTACCACGGCTTGCACTGGAGGGCGCTCTAGACTAAGGAATAGTGTGATTTACTATTCCAACACCTTCCCTACTGTACATAGGCTGGAGTTGGAATAGTAAATCATACTATTCCTAAGTCCAGCTCCCTACAGCGCAAGTCGTGGTAATGACTTGCATTGTAAAAGCTGCGTTGTGATGTTCTGCAATCATTTTGATTGCCTGGTAACGTCATACATCCGATGCGGCAGTGTGGGGGGTGTCCAATACACAAAATAAGAGAACCTGTTGGGGGCATTTTAGAACAAAGTTAGACAGTGTTAATGTGAGTAACCAATAGGAATGTGTTTTGCAAATTGAAATAATGAAGGAAGATTTGTGATTTGTTACGTATATGTATTTATGTGTGAAAAGAGAGGGAAAAATTGCCATTATTGGTTCTATTCTTGATGAGAGTCTAGAATTACATTTATTGTCTGAGAAAGAAAATATTGCATGCATTTCTGAAATTCGAAGGTGAGTTACAAATTAATAAGGTGTGCTATATATTGTGTAGTAGTGATTGAGTCTTTGAGACAATATTTTTAAGTTTAAAAAAAATTGTTTTGGGTACATAAGATAGTATTACTGAAGTGTACTGTTTCACATTTGTTACAAAATGTGCATAGAGTGTGAGAAGTTGCTGAACAAGTACCCCAATATATTTAGGAGTTTTAGAGGAAGAAGTGTAGTTTGTCATGTTTAAAGGAGTATATGTTTTGAAAGTGAGGTACAGGGTTAATTTGTGTTCTAAAACTAATTCGGGCAACAAATATTGTAGTATGTTTGCACTTTGTTACTTGTTGGGAAAAAGTGGGGCGGTGGAGTTAGAAGAGGCCTGTTTCATTAATTTGAGGGAAATAAAAAAAGAAATGTTGCGTGCAGACGTTGTGCTCTGACTTTTCACAGTGGTAAGCTATATTTCTATATAAGCGTATGCACCTGTGGAAGTCCATGACCGTGCAAATTGTGCAGATATTAGAAGGCCGGTCAATGTAATTTGTGTATATTAGAGGTCTGACAGATCAAGAGTTTGGGAATGATCCATCCGTTGACCCCCTCTCCCCCTGTTTTTGCTCCTGTGCTGTAATGGTTTGTCTCTTGTCATTTGTAAAAGGAAGGTAACAGAGGTCCATGTATTCTGAGTAATAGCACTTAGACCTTGATTGGCTTATTGGTGGTAGCGGCTCGCCAAGGGAGTGCTGCGGGGAGGGGGTGGAGCGGGGTGGCGGAAGGGCAGGGACGGATGGTAGTAGAGTCGGACATACAGGGACAGGGATAAGGTAAGTAATTAAATAAATAAAACAATTGACATTGCAAGTTCTGCAGCGCACGCAAGGTAAATTGTTTTATTTATTTAATTACTTACATTACTCCAGTGCGTCGTATGACGGACTCTACTACCTCCCTCTCTGCCCCTCCCCTGCCGCGCACCTGCGCCCCCAGTATTCCCTTGGCGAGGGCTACTGCCCTGTACCTTCTACACAAGACCATGTAACGTTTGCTACATCAGAGAATGCACTCGTATACAACTCAAACCGATTGCAACTTTCTGTGTGCTGTAAAGATGCTACCAAGAAGCAGTAGCAACTCGCCAAGCGAATGCTGCGGGCGGTGGGCCAGGAAGGGGGGTAGTAGTATCCGACATACGACAGGCAGGAGTAATGCCAGTAATTAAATAAATGCAACAATTTACCTTGTGTTCGCTGCATCAGGAACTCGGTGCTGCAGCACTCACAAGGTACATTGTTTTATTTATTTAATTACATAGCTTATTCTCGTATGGTATGTTGGACCCTGTCCTTCCCCCACCACGCTGCACCGCCCTGCAGCACTGCCTCGGCAAGTCGTGGTCCAAAATCGCCCGGGGTAATGTAGAAGAAATGGCCTTCTGCAGATTGAAGTTGTGGGAAAATAGTGGGGAAGGGGCTTTAACACGGATATGCTTTACTAACTTCAGTGACATGAAAAAAATGAAATATTGTTTGCACATTTTGTGTATTCCTTTGTGGAGATTGGTAAAGCACAGGTGAATATAAGTTAAGGTATTGTGAAACTTCTTGCTCGTGCTGAACCTGTGTAAATCACAGGGGCGGCAGATGAAAAGACTGTGAATAATATGTGTTTTGAGGTCTCTCCCCCACTCCCTTCTTGGTGCTCTGTAACGGTCCATGTCCTATTGTTTCTTATAGGAAGGTAACAGAGGTCCATGTACCCTGAAAAATAGCACTTATATCTTTATCGCTTTGTTGGTGGCATCTATGCAGCGCAAAGAAATATGCAATGGGTTTCAGTGGTAGAAGAGTGCAGTGTGTGATGTTGCAAGTGTTACATGGTCTTGTGTCTGAGGTACAGGGATGAATTGGGGTTCAAAATGAGCTGGGGTAATGTACAGGAAATGGCCTTCTGTGGATTTAAGCTTGTGGGACAATACTGGGGTGGGCTTTAACATGCACGTGGTTTATTATGTTTAGTAAGATAAAGCATATGTGAATATAAGTTAAGGTATTGTGAGGCTTCCAGCTCGTGCTGAACTTGCGTACATAAGAGTGGGGGAAGATCGAGAGACTGGAAATGACACATCCCTTGACGCCGCCCCTCTCTTCTTCTCGCTGTCTAACGGTTCTTGTGCTGTTGTTTGTTAGAGGATGGTGCAAAACAAAAGGGGATGATGGACGGAGCGTTTGAGCAAATCAAACACTCACCCCCAGTCAACTGATCTGGGTTTAATCCATCACCATTCTTTAGCTCACTCAGCCACCCCAGTTCAGACATGGCCATTTGCAAATCAGTCTGACCCTGTGCCTCATGGGAACAGTCCAGCCCGAAATGCCAAGCCATGTCTTCCCTGGACCGGAAACAAGCATCCTGGGACCGGTTTCGGATTCATAATCCTCATCAGCCAGGCTATCTTGAATCCAGTGTCTGGGTGTGAGTGTTTGATTGGTTCGGATGCTCCGTCCATCACCACCCCCTTTTGTACCGCTTTGGCCGCCATAAGTGAGGCAGGATATGCTCAGACATGAGTCCCTTGCTCACTTTGCCACTGGATTCAAGCAAGCCGGGCTGAAGACGGCTGTAATGCCAGAAACCAGTCCTCGGAAGCTTGTTTCCAGTCCAGGGAAGGCAAGGCTTGGCGGTTCAGGCTGGACTGTTCCCATGAGGCAGAGGGTCAGACTGATTTGCATATAGCCATGTCTGAACTGGGGTGGCAGAGTGGGCTAAAGAACGGTGATGGATCAAACCCAGATCTTTTGACTGGGTGTGAGTGTTTGATTGGTTCGGATGCTCCGTCCATCACCACCCCCTTTTGTACCGCTTTGGCCGCCATATGTGTGGCAGGGTATGCTCAGACGTGAGTCAATTGCTCACTTTGCCCCTGGATTCAAGCAAGCCGGGCTGAAGACGGCTGTAATGCCAGAAACCAGTTCTCGGAAGCTTGTTTCCGGTCCAGGGAAGGCATGGCTTGGCGGTTCGGGCTGGACTGTTCCCATGAGGCACAGGGTCAGACTGATTTGCATATAGCCATGTCTGAACTGGGGTGGCAGAGTGGGCTAAAGAACGGTGATGGATCAAACCCAGATCTTTTGACTGGGTGTGAGTGTTTGATTAATTTGGATTCTCCGTCCATCACCACCCCCTTTTGTACTGTTAGAGGATGGTGACAGAGGCCCATGTACCATGAGAAATAGCAATTAGAGCTTAACTGGGCTGTTGAAGGCATCTGTACAGCTCAGCGAAAGTTGCAATTGGTTTCAGTGGTACACTGGTGCAGTGTGTGATGTTGCAAGTGTTATATGTTCTTTTTTTCTAAGGTACAGGGATGAATTGGGGTTGAAAACCTGCTGGGGTAATGTACAAAAAATGGCTTTGTGTAGATTGAAGCTTGTGGGAAAATACTAGCCGGGGGGCTTTAAACATGGACATGGTTTATTAAGTTTAGTGAGATGAAAAAAATGGAATGTTGTTTGCACAGTTTGTGCATTGGTTTGTGCATACTTGTAAATTATGTGAATATAAGTTAAGGTATTGTGAAGATTTCTGCCCGTGCTGAACTTGCGTACATAAGAGTGGCGGCAGATTGAGTAATTGGGAATTACACTTCCCTTGAGCCCCCTAGCCCCCTCTCTCTTCTTCTTCCCACTGTCTAACAGTTCCTGTGTCGTTGTTTGTTAGAGGAAGGTGACAGAGGCCAATGTACCGTGAAAAATAGCAGTTAGAGCTTTACAGGGCTGTTGGAGGCATCTGTACAGCAGAGCGAAAGTTGCAATTGGTTTCAGTGGTACACAAGTGCAGTGTGAGATGTTGCAAGTGTTATATGTTCTTGTGTCTAAGATACAGGGATGAAATGGGGTTGAAAATCTGCTGGGGTAATGTACAAAAAATGTCATTGTGTAGATTGAAGTTTGTGGGGAAAAAAGTAGCTGGGGCTTTAACATGGACATGGTTTATTAGGTTTAAGTGAGATTAAAAAAATTAAATGTTGTTTGCACAGGTTGTGCATTGATTTGTGCACACTTGTAAAGTACGTGAATATAAGTTCAGGTATTGTCAAGGTTCCTGCTGGTGCTGCACTTGCATACATAGCAGGCGCAGCAGATGGAGAGAATGGGAATGACACGTCTCTTGAGCCTCCCTCTCTGTTTTCCCACTCTGTAACAGTTCTTGTGCCGTTGTTTGTTAGAGGAAGGTGACGGAGGCCCATGTACTGTGAGAAATAGTAGTTAGACCATTACTTGGCTGTTGGTTGCATTTGTACAGCGCACAGAAGGTTGCAATCGGTTCCAGTGGTACAGAAGTGCTGTGTGTGATGTTGCAAGGGTTAGATGTTCTTGTGCCCAAGGTACAGGGATGAATTAGAATTGAAAATTAGCTGTGGTAATGTTAGAAAATGGCGTTGCGCAGATTGAGGCTTATGGGAAAATATTAGCAGTGGGGACTTTAAAATGGACATGGTTTATTAAGTTTAGTGAGATGAAAATAATGAAATGTTTGTACAATGTGTGCATTGGATTGTGCACACTGGTAAAGCATATGTAAATATGAGTTAAGGTATTGTTAAGTTTGCCGCTTGTGCTGAACCTATGTATTTGACAGGGGCAGCAGATTGAGAGATTGGGAATCACACGTCCCGGTACTTTGTAAAAGTGTTACAGAAGGTATTGTTGAAGTATGCACTATATATTGAATTGGAATGAGTAGTGCTTTCATATTTGAAATCCAGAAAATAGCAATGTAAATAATTGCTTGGTAATTATGTGAAATTATTTTAAAACATTGAATAAATGTAAGAAACTCATGAAACTGTTCTTTGCTTTTCGGAAAATTATTCTGTTTGGATCACAAATTCAAGATGGCAAGAAAAGATGAAAAGAAAAGGAAACAAAAAAAGAGGTCTACTTAAAGAAAAAGAAACAAAAGGTGTCAAAAACAAATGAGTGTTACGAAGGATAAAGATTGTTTAGGTAAGAGTACTAAACAGTTCCTTAAAAACGTTGTGGAGGGGGGGTGGCTTGCTGCCGAGCAAGATGGCCATAGCCTAGAGGAGCTCCGGGGAACAGACAGGCTCCCCAGCATATCCGTGTATTAATCCGCAGGATTACCGTAACCCAAAGTCACCTACTTGTGGCTGACGGCCAGCGGATCTCACCGAGCCCGTTCCGGCACCCCTCCGAGGTCCGTGGCGCTGTGGAGAGAGCGGAGGCGGTGACTGCCTGCTGCGGCGGCTCCAGTCCGGGGACTAAATTGCGGCACGCGCCCGCCTCCGGGGGGCTGTGCGCAGTGACTCTTGCCTGCTCTGTGTGGCTGCGGGAGGACTGTGTTGGCGGCAGATGCAGCGGGAGTGGAGGCGGCCGTCAGCACAAGTGTCGTCTGGAAGGTGCGGGCTTCCCCCCTCCCTCTGTACCAGTGCGGCCGCCGGCTGCGGCCTGTGGCCTCTAATTGACCCGCGAGACAGGAGGCGAGTTGTAGGCCTGTCTGTTCACTCAACCGGGCATCCCCCTGCACCAATTGAAGCCCTGATCTGACCACCGTCGATGTGAGAAGACTTCCTTGTAGGTGCTGGGCGCCTGAGGCTTGGGAGTGGGCCGGTGGCTCTACCTGGAGGTGGGACCGCCTGGGTGTGAGACGTGGAAGGAGAGGGGCGCCAGGTGCTGACTGCTGCCCAGGACACAGTGGAGAGGAGGAGTGATCTGTGTGGGGACCAAGAAGGCCGTGCGGCACCCGCAGACTGTACCCGATTCTGGAACATTGAAGGTACACCAGGGAGCGGGCCTTTGGGATCCGCCTAGGGCACGGCGTGACTTGGTGCATCCGGCCTTGGGCCTGGGCCTTAACTATAACCCGGGCGGACTCACAATCTATTGCCCATCACTGCATCGGACTGCGCTGGACAGCGGAAATACAGTACTGGTTGATTGGTTATAATGTATAGGTGTCTCCCACGCCTCTGCCCTACAAGGTTTGAGACCCCCTGAACAAACTGCGCCGAGATCCCGCGGCGAATATCGGTGAATACTGACTGGCGTTGCGCTGCCAAACACACGATGGGGGGCAGGGGTCCTCGCGCAACCTCACAAAGTAGCTTGGACAAATTTGCATATAATAAGTCTTTCCCCCGCTGACCCATCACAAAGACGCAGCGGATAAGACCCCAGATGACAGCGGGGCGCCTAATGTCACGCTGGAAATATATAATGGCAAGCCTTACTAATGTTCAATCAACAGTGGGGTCCATCTACACGGATGTTACTCTCCTGAGGGACGATTTTCAGAAAATGACCGCCAGGGTCACTGAGGTAGGCCAGGTGACCAAATCTTCAACGAAGGACACAACTACGTTGCTCAAAAAGGTGTTACAGCTTGAGATGGAAAACAAACGCATGGTGGCGAAACTGGACGATCAGGAAGGGCGCGCCCGCCGCAACAAGGTTAGAATCATGGGCATTCTGGAGAACGAAGGGGGTCCGGCAATGGACCTATACATAGAAGAACTCATAAAAAATAGACTACAACCCAGGGGACTCTCAACCTTTTTCTCTGTTGAACCTGCACACAGGGTGCCGGGAGGGGAGCCCAAACCAGGAGCCCCCCCAGGCCAGTACTCGCTCGCATCTTCAACTACCGGGATAGAGATGTTATACTACAGATGGCATGTGTCGCTCCGCCATTACGTTTACCTAATTCGACAGTATCCTTCTTCCCGGACTACACGGCGGAAGTGTCTGCGCATCGCAGAAGCTTCCTCGAGGTAAAAAAGGCACTGAGAGCCCGAGAACTGCCCTATTCGATGCTATTTCCAGCACGGCTACAGATTGTGGCAGACGGAAAAACTTGTTTTTTTGAGACGCCTGAGGAAGCCCACGACTGGCTGGAGGGATGGCGGCGAGTAGAGGGGATTGGGTGCCCTGATAGACGTCGGAGACAGAACAGAACAGAGGACGACCACAGAGATCGGGAGTGCGACGTGGAGGGGGACCGCCAGCAGCAGAAGGAGGCCGGAGAGTGAGAGATCATCATACAGTTTGGCATTGGAATAAGGACTTATGCAGTGTTGCATAGCCGAACTCACTGTCGATCAGAGACGATAATGGATCTTTCAGTAACATTGCCTTTGAGGAGGGGAAAGATGTAACTTCCTTTGGACTTCTCTCCCCCTACATGCAAGTAATGTTTAATGGGAATGGGTTTAAGCATTCTGCTATGATGGGGTGGCAGACAGTTGAGAGTCCGTCTGGCAGGGAGGCAGGGTGGGGGTGGTGGGCATGGGAATGTTTCTTTGTTTATGTTTCTCTGTTATTGTGATTTCAAGTGCAGTACTCAGATGTGCATCGCACCAACATAGTACAGGACATAGGTATAGCCCCAGTGATCCGGCAGGGCATCTCGCACACAACACCAGACATGGCACAGCACGCCCCACCTAGCCCTATGCAGGGGACGAGCTCGCTGACTCAGGTGGCTCCTCTCTCCCTGCTCACTCGGAATGTGTGTGGTCTGCGGGATAAAATTAAGAAGAGCTTGGTCCTGCAGTGTATCAAATGGAGCACACCAGCAGTAGTATTGCTGCAGGAAATGCAGCTTACTGGCATCACCTGTAAAGCAATTGACAGATGGGGGTACAAGATGAAAGTGCACTCAGAGTTCTCCTCAGGATCCCGGGGGTAGGGCATTCTGGTGCGCAAGCAATCTCCACTGATAATCCATAACACATAAACAGATGACCAGGGTCGGTTTGTAGCCTTGACTGGGCAGTGGGCGGGGCGTTATATCAACTAAGTCTCAGTTTACGGCCCACCAGCATTACATACGATTACACTCCCGGCTCCCAGTAAGTTTCTACTTGATCTTCCGGTGGGGGAGTTGCTGATTGGGGAGACTTCAACATTACTATAGACGGGACTATAGACCGATACATTGTGAGGGCTAGTGGCTCCGGATTATCTTGCCTTGGGGGTTTTCTAGAGGCACTCGGACTTACGGATGTATGGAGACAACACCACCGAACCACACAGCAATACGCATTCCACTCCAGGGTACATAATAGTCTGACGAGAATAGATTATTTTTGTGCCTCAGTGGACAGCCTTAACAATACTGACAGCGTTGAGATCAGACCCAGGGGTATCTCAGATCACTCTTCAATACTTTTGCAATACACGTACCACCACAAGATACGACGGCGTATATACCCAATACACCCTGGCTACCTGCAGGTCCCCAAATTCAAAAAGGCCATTACTAAGGTACCCGATCACTATTTCCTTGAGAACGTGGCATCAGTTGGCTCCCCCACCACCATGTGGGAAGCGTACAAAGCAGTGCTGCGAGGGCAGGATATCGCATCTATTACAGGGCATAAACGGGAAAAACAGCAAGAGCTACTAGATCTCGAATTGGACTTGCAAAATGCAGAGACACAGCACACTGTTAATCCAACACCTGCCACGTCCCAAGCCCTACGTCTGAAACAACAGCAACACAGAGAACATCTTCGGGTTGTGACCATGCAACGGAACTGCCATGAAACATAAGGTGTATGAAACAGGTGACAAGGCAGGAAAACTCCTTGCATGGCTTGACAAAGGGGAGCAGGGTACTAGGTGGATAGCGCAGATTTCTACGGAAGGGGGTGGACTTACTACGGACCCAGGGACGATAGTGCACACACTAGCACAACTCTTTCAAAAGGTGTACACGTCCACCTCTACGATGACGCAAGAGGAGGCTATGAGTTACATAAAGGACATTGATATGCCCAAACACGACCCAGAGGCAGCACTTGAACTAGAAGCAGATCTCTTGGTGGAGGAAGTGCAGGGGGTGATTTTTTCGCTACAGACCGGCAAAGCAATAGGGCCCAATGGGACACCTATGGCACTCTACAGAAGAACTGCGGGGGGCGTTGCCCCACACTTACTGCGCATGTTCTCCGACAGCCTACAGTTGGGTGAGCTCCCACCAGACTAACGTATGGCTACTATAGTGGCTATACCAAAACCGGGCAAACCTGCTGAAGACACCACCTCGTACTGCCCAATATCACTGATTAACGCTGAGGCCAAAATTCTTGGTAAGCTCTTGGCGACTAAGCTCACACCACACTTGACAATCCTGATACACCCAGACCAGTCCGGTTTTATGCCCGGCAGGAATACGGCCCTCAACTTGTGGCGCCTGCATGGGGTAATGGCCCGTGCTCCATACATACAAGAGCCGGTGGTCAAATTGTCTCTGGATGCACGAATGGCCTTTGATATGGTCCAATGGCCCTTCCTATTCGCAGTGCTCTGCCATCTGGGCTTAGGGCCTAATGTTTGTGCCTGGATCTGTCTCCTCTACACTAAACCGATGGCCCATGTTGTGGCTAATGGCCACATTTCGGACGACTTCGCCCTGACACGTGGCACGCGTCAGAGTTGCCCTTTGTCGCCATTGCTCTTTGCCCTGGTGTTGGAACCACTGGCGGCCTGGATTAGATGGGACCCAATGATACGGGGACTTAAATGGACCACAGGGTGGGAAGACCGCATCTCCTTATATGCGGATAATGTCCTATTATATTTAACCTCTCCTAAACATTCCATAGGAGTTATCCTAAATATCTGTAAAATCTACGGAAGGGCGTCTGGATACACTATAAATTGGTCCAAATCGGTCCTTTATGTCTTAAGTGGCCCCCACCACAGCTCCTCTTGGACTACCCACTTCAAATCTCTGAGAATGGCTTTATGTATTTAGGTGTACATGTAAAAGCCTACCCTGACGAATTCCTCGAACGAAATCTCCAACCCCTGTTGGACCGCCTTAAAAGGGATGCAATACACTGGGGGACCTTGCCGTTAATATTGTTGGGTAAGGCGGCACTCTTCAAAATGATGGCCTTCCCCCGATTTTTATACGTGCTTGAAAACACACCGTTCCCAGTCCCGCCGAGCTATTTTAGGGCGGTAGCAGCCCAGGTTTTTAGCTTACTATGGGAGAATAAATCGGCGCATATAGCACAGTTCAAGTTAGTCCGTGGGTGGTACGATGGTGGGATAGCGCTCCCTAACATACAGTTATATTATTTAGCGGCGCAATTGAAAGTTATTAATTAGTGGATCCATGCCCCTTAGGATGACCCACCATTTAAGGCGGATAGATCAGCCTTGGGATCCAATGGTATGCTGTCTGCCCTTTACAACCGGAGGCTGCCCAAAACATTGGTGGCACCCGCACAACACACAGTTACCATATGGCACAGGACTCAGGCTAAACTCGGATGGCAGGGGGTTATAACTCAGCTGACACCTCTTTGGGACTCAAAGTGCTGGGTAAGCTCAGGAATAGTAAGGGCTTCGATAGGTGGGACGACATAGGTATATCCACAGTTGGGGATATGTGGAGCAAGGGGGAAGTTATCACATTTGAGCATCATCAGCGACAGTATGAATTGGCCTCCTCTGAAGTTTTTAGGTACATACAGATAAAGCATGCACTGACAGCGGCTCTACCGCCTAGCACTGATGTCCCAGAGGCTTCCCCTCTAGAGGACAGGTTGCTGACAGATTGTATGTTTAAGAAATCAACATCATTTACATACCGGAAGCTGGTCAATAACCTACTGGACCCCACTGGACCCCTCAGGGAAAAATTGACCCAAGACGTGGGAGACTTTGACGAGACTGAATGGCAGGAGGCATTAGCTTCCCCGCATACCATCGTGACTAATCTTGCATTGCTCTTACTATACCAGACACACCTTACACAAGATAGGTAAAACACCACACCTGTATTGCCTTCGTCATTGTGGGGACAAAGGCACCTTTTTCAATACCATATGGCAATGCCCCAAAATCATGGATTTTTGGGTAAAAGTGATGAGAACTAATCCCCAAATGGAAGACGTCTGACTAGTAACGGATCCCAGACGCTGTTTGTTGAATGTTTGGCAGCCTAACAACCTCACTCAATAGGCAAAGGATTGGGCCACATTAGGGATTATGATAGCCAAGCGTAATATCGCACAAAAATGGGGTTCAGTGGAGCTACCGACATTGGCCGCATGGTGCAAAGACATGGACGAGATCATGATTGCTGAAAGAACAGTATTCGCCAATCAGGGTGTCCACGGAAATGGATTAAAATCTGGGGGTCCTGGAACAAATTTAGGGGAGATATATGTGAACCACCGAGTGCTGGTGATGATGAGAGTGTGGAGGAGGAATTACGCGGAAAGAATGTTGAAATTGCGATGGGAATGGGCTACGAAGGGAGAATGTACTTTATTGATGAATTACCTGTAACAATGCTGTTCGACTGTATATTGAAGATAGATACTGTACATCTGAGATTTTTTACACTTCTATGCTGTGATTTCCTTGTTGAAAAATTAATAAACATGAATTAAAAAAAAAACGTTGTGGAGAAATTATATGAGAAGAATAGGAATAAAAGGACAAAGGAGAGTTTTTCAACTAATGGGAAGGAGAATGATACCTCAAATGGAAAAAAGAAAACAAAAAAATAAGGAAAAAACACCAGTTACATGAAGACAAAAACTATTTCAAGAGATTCGACAACAACTTTTTCAAAGTAGAGTAATACAAACATTTTTGAAACACTGTAAAAAGTATAAAAAAGATTACTAGCTTATAAACAAAAGCAGTGGATTGAAACTGTAGTAGATGCTGCTTTTAACATGATATGAAAAATATTTCTACTCATTCTAAAAGGAATGAAATCTTTAAATAAAACAATGACGTTTCTGATAGACAAAAGCAGAAGAAAAAGGGTTGTTAATAGAAGTAAGTTTTGTAAAAATGTCAGTGGTGAGTGGTAACACACTTCTACTAGTGAGCCTTTCTTTAATGAAGAAAGATACTTTCAAGACAACAGTTTACCATTTGTAGTTGATACTGGAGGCCATTGTTATGAAGTTCGGAATGGTTGTCCCATTGCAAAAGAAGAAATAGTTGTGAGTGCAGAAAAATTAATAGCTCAAGAAGTGCAAGGGAAATGCTCTCAAACTCCTGTATATAAGTGGATTTTGTAGCAGTATTTGCAGTATTCGACAGGAATCTATTGACATAATGCAAATTTGTGTACAACAATATACACAGAGAAGTGTTAAACAGAAGATTAGATTGTTACAATGGCTAAATCCATGTTATGTAAGAAAATATACGAAGAAGCACAGTCCTTCTCTGGCTTGTCTTTCCAGAAAAGGGTGTAAAAGTACTTTTCATCCCTTAAGAATGTTAGCAGGAATGCAGAGGTTTATAAAGAAGTGTACTATGTAAAGACTCCTGCATTATGTTTAAGTGAACCGAACACAGCTCTTTTACACAGTTGTTTATCAAATATAGAAAAAATGTGCGATGAAATTAAATTTCATTTTTTTGGTTCAGAACAGCAGTGTGTAGAAACTGAGAGCTTGACAACTGCAGATGTTGAAGAACATGGGAAAGAGATTAGCATCTATCAGTTTGAAGAAGAAATTACAAAGTTTAAGACAGTGTGTTCTGAAAAACCAAACTACATTTGTATTTTTTGTCGACATATTCATTGTAAAACTCAAAGTAGGAATGGTAATTTGTATTTCAAAAGTGAAAAGGAGAAGAATGATAGGTGGCAGCAATTTGGAGGGTACTTGTTCGTAGAAAGTCGATTTGAATTGGGTACTGATCAACGTATTTGTAAATATTGCTACAACAAATTAGAAGAGAACAAAATGCGAGCTAGAGGAATACCTAACAACTTAGAATTAGTACCTATTCCAGAGGAATTGGCAGATTTGAATGCATATGAGTCAGTTCTTATTCAATCTGTTCACCCATTTCAAGCTATTATTAGCATGGAGCCTAAAACAGGTAAACTGCCACCAACAGATTTACAAAGAGGTTTGAAAGGAAGAGTTGTGTAATTACCTTCAGATTTTAAGAAACATATTGCAACTGTTGGTGGAGACAGAGAGGAAAATGAAGCAGTAGTTTTTGTAGAAATATATGGCAAGAGTTTGTAGATGTTAATAAACTTCAAAGGGCTATGTTATATCTTGTACAGAACAATATTTTTTATAAAGATGTACATTTTGATGAAGAGGTAATACGCTTAGAAGATGAATCAGAAATTTCAAGCGTTCAAATAGAGAAAGTGGACAAGTCGAGGAGTGAAGAGATATATGAACATTATACAATGTGTCCTCTACATTCACAAGAAGTCGTAGGAAACAGCATTGAGTTATTTCAAAGAAAAAAGCAAAGGGAACTCCAATGAGTGTATGGGAGAACATCTTAGAAGCTCATTGTTTTCCACAGCTGTTCCCTACTGGACAAGGTGGACGATCTGATGAGCGACCTGTACGGATTCCTGCTTCAGAATATCGCTCAACAAGATTATACTCTGAAGAGTCTAGGTTTTGACAGTGCATTCCATATATATTTCACCTTTTGTTTGAAAGTAATTTGTCTTTTCTTTCGTATGCTGTGAACCACATACTTAAAACGGGAGTTTATCAATCATTTGTTTCTGCCAAAGACTTCATGGACAAAGTTGAACATACAGATGAAAATTTAGAAGCACAGTTAATTAATTTGATGGCATGGCACGTGGAACCAATGAGTAATGTGTTTGTCATCATGTTGAACTTAAGTGTATGTTAAGAAACTTAGGTACACCAACATGGTTTGGAACACTTAGCTGTGCAGAGTATGCATGGGAAGATTAACTTGAATTTCTTGGAGAAGCAAATTACAATATCACAAATATTGAAATGAAGACACCTGAAGAACTGTTTTCATTGTATCCTATAAATGTCTGCAGATATTTTAATCATAGGTTTCAAGCTGTGATCTCTTTCATGTGCAATAAAAATAATTGTCCTCTTGGAGAAGTTATCGATTTTTTTGGGCGAAAAGAGTATCAAGCGAGAGGTGCTCCACAGATACACATGCTATTATGGAAAAAGAATGCTTCAAAATTTGGAACGGATACTGATGAAACAGTATTACCTTTCATTGAACAGTAAGCTATGTGTGAAATTCCAAGAAAAGGAAGAGATTAAAGCTTGATACTTCAAGTTTTACGTTTCTAGAGTCACAGTTATGGAAAGTATTGTCGATGAAAATACAAGTCTAAAGGAAACTTTTATACTACTTGTCGGTTTGGATTCCCACGTCCAGTAATTTTTAAAGGAAGAGTAAATTCTTTTATGTCTTCTGTGAGGCACACAATAACATGGAAATCGCCGAAGAATACATGCAACTTAAAAAGAACAGAACATCAAAGTATATTAATGACTGCAATCCAGTGATTTTGAAAATGTGGAATGTAACCATGGACATTCAATACGTTGCAGATAACTCAATCGCAGTTGCATGCTATGTTACAACATATATAATAAAATCTGAAAAGACAGAGATGAAAGAAATGTGGGAAGAAATTTCACAAGAGAAGAGCCTCAGCAAAAATGTGTACAGCTTTAGCTTGAAAATGCTTTCTCACAGAAAAATTGGATCCTACGAATGTTCGTATCGCTTGTGCTCATGTGGTTTATATTCAAAGTCACGTGGAATCAATTGGGTAAGTTTAGGTCTTGCCATCACATGAAATAGAGTGTTGAAAACATTAGAAGAAATTCAATACTTAGCAGAGAATGATCTAGAAAGTACAGAAAATATTAACACTCATATGCTGGATACATACTATCCTAAAAGGAGTCCACATTTGAAAGAGCTTTGTTTGTATGAAATACTTCAACATTACAGCTTTAAAAGAAATGTTACAGAGAATTTAAAACAAGGAAAATATGCCGTAATTGGATGTGATGGTTGTCTAGTGAAACATGATAATGGAAATCTTATTAAGCATAGAAAACTGAGTTGCAAAACTCCAGATAAGAGAGACTTTTTTTTATTTAGGACTTTTACAACTGTTCAATCCATGGTGTAGCGAAACTGAATTACTTGGAGATTTTGACTGCTATGAGAATTTATTTAATCCATGCAAAGATAATATTGCATGTAAAATTTTTCCTACATATCTACAAATGGTAAATTATGACATTGAACAAGAAAAGACTATTACAGCTTAAATAGCTGACAACAGTTCTCAAGATAGTCAAAGTTCTGGCTAAGCTAGTCAATGATCCACTGGGACAACCAATTATCGAAAATGAAGCAGCAATAGCCATTTATGAAGTAGAAATTGCAATGCAACAGGCAAAACAAGAGAATACTATGTTAGAAAACTTAGAAGAACAGCTAAATGTTGAACAGAAATACATATATGTACAAGTGACAGAACAGATACAGCCTGGTTTGATGCATGAAAAAAAGGAATGTATATGTTCATCATTTAAACCTATTCTTATGTACATCAGTGGTCAAGATGGAACACGTAAAAGTTTTTTAATTAAAGTTTTGAAAAGTCATCTCCAAAAAACTACAGATTCACATTTATCTGGCGTTGTAATGCTTGCCTTTGTACATATGAGAATGCAGCAGGATTTAAAAACAGGTTACGAGGTTCTGTTTGGAGGCAAACATGTAATTGTATTTGGAGGTCTACTACAACTAACTCCTGTAAAAAAACAACCAGTTTTTAAAACAGTTGTACATGAAGATACTAGGAAATGCGTGGGAAGTATTGGAAATGTGAATATATGGTTGCATTTTGAATATAAAGAACTTACAAAGAATATGCGACAAACAACTGATTAAGATTATGGAAATATTCAGAAAGATTTAAAAATTGGTGTCCCAACTAAACATAGTAAACACGCTTTAGAAAGTTATTTACTAAATAACTTGTTTACAACTCAAAACACAGCAGCTGAAGTAATGTATAAGAAAATTGGAGAAAACAAGTTTATACTTTGTCTAATGCCTACAGGGCAAGAGTGTTCTACATTTAACCAAGACCTTTTAAAATTGGAAAAACATGAAATAGTTCAGTTTCAAGCTATTGATAAAATAGAGCATTGGGGACTGTTTGACCAAAAACTACTGGCGTTTGGTGCTTCGTGTGCCCTTTTGTGCGTCCTGCCAATCAACGCCTTGCCGGACCCGCTGCGCGGGTCCCGCTGCGTTGTGTGACTCTCTTTGTGCGGGAAGAGAGGGGGAGCCTGTCTTCATCTTTATTTTCGGACCTTGGACGCCGGCGGGGCTGCGAGCTGCCTAGCAGGGACTCCAATGACCAGGAGTCCCTGCGTGCACCAACTGTGGTCGCTCTCCCTGCCGGCCCCGCCTCTGACCAGTGGATTTAAAAACCCAGCGCCTCCCTTGCATGGTGGGACTGTTTGACCAAAAACTACTGGCGTTTGGAGCTTCGTGTGCCCTTTTGTGCGTCCTGCCAATCAACGCCTTGCCGGACCCGCTGCGCGGGTCCCGCTGCGTTATGTGACTCTCTTTGTGCGGGAAGAGAGGGGGAGCCTGTCTTCATCTTTATCTTCGGACCTTGGACGCCGGCGGGGCTGCGAGCTGCCTAGCAGGGACTCCAGTGACCAGGAGTCCCTGCGTGCACCAACTGTGGCCGCTCTCCCTGCCGGCCCCGCCTCTGACCAGTGGATTTAAAAACCCAGCGCCTCCCTTGCATGGTGGGACTGTTTGACCAAAAACTACTGGCGTTTGGTGCTTCGTGTGTCCTTTTGTGCGTCCTGCCAATCAACGCCTTGCCGGACCCGCTGCGCGGGTCCCGCTGCGTTGTGTGACTCTCTTTGTGCGGGAAGAAAGGGGGAGCCTGTCTTCATCTTTATTTTCGGACCTTGGACGCCGGCGGGGCTGCGAGCTGCCTAGCAGGGACTCCAGTGACCAGGAGTCCCTGCGTGCACCAACTGTGGCCGCTCTCCCTGCCGGCCCCGCCTCTGACCAGTGGATTTAAAAACCCAGCGCCTCCCTTGCATGGTGGGACTGTTTGACCAAAAACTACTGGCGTTTGGAGCTTCGTGTGCCCTTTTGTGCGTCCTGCCAATCAACGCCTTGCCGGACCAGCTGCGCGGGTCCCGCTGCGTTGTGTGACTCTCTTTGTGCGGGAAGAGAGGGGGAGCCTGTCTTCATCTTTATCTTCGGACCTTGGACGCCGGCGGGGCTGCGAGCTGCCTAGCAGGGACTCCAGTGACCAGGAGTCCCTGCATGCACCAACTGTGGCCGCTCTCCCTGCCAGCCCCGCCTACTGCCCTCCCCTACTTACATAGGGTGGATCACCCGCTGTGTGGGAGCGACCGGGGCGAAGACCGGGCAAAGAGCGGGCCGTTTGAGGCCGTTTGAGTACGGCAGAGTCCGGCCCAGGCCCACCCCCCCTGGCCTAGCGGAGGGCCTCAAGGTAGGCGTCTGGCTGTGCGTTTCCATCTTCTGCCTTTGGTGTTACAAAGCCTGCCTAAAACTTTTGTGAGATCCACCAATCTGTGTCATTCGCTATGACGCTACGGTCAGGCAAAGAACGATCTGTCCATATCCACACAACCAAGGGGGTCGTATCTGGCCCCCTGGATGCTTTTATCACAAGGGCCACCGGGATCCTGGAGAAGGAAATCGCCATGGTCGAAAAAAGACTCTCATTAGACCTGATTACTGGCAAGCGATCCTCATTGGGGGCCATAGCTACCTCTACCTCCCCTGCACCCCCTGTACTACATGCAGCTTACAATGTGTCCATACCTCCCCCACAGACGCTATTGTCCATTTAGAAAGTGTAGGGGTGAGTCCAACAGCTTCCACTCCGAGGGAAGAAGGGTACAGTATAGATGCCTCTCAGAGCAGCCAGGGGGAAGATTCACATAACTGTGGAGGGCTCGATCCTAGCCAGCTCTCTGGATACCTTCCTCTTAATACTTTTAATCTCGCCGAAACCGTTAACCACCCCGTACCTAATCTTGGTTCTAACGCTAAAAAGAGAAAACTGGTTTCCAGATTGTCGGGGGAGAGAGACCGGAAGATCTCTAAAACAATTGTTGTCCAAGACGAATGTAGCCAGGGGTCTGATCCTCCTCCAGACACTCTAAACCCTGCTGTATTTACCAACATGTTATGCCCCTCCCTCTCGTCTGTGGGTTCTTCTAGCACTTGCCCCATGTGCCTCAATAGCGATCAAGCCCTGCTAGTAAAAATGGAGGCCATGTTTAAAACTTTATTACTTCCTGTTCTAGAGCGGACTAGGCTCATGACCTCAAAAATTGATAGCATGGAGGTCACAATTAATACTAACCATGCTATGTTACAAACCTTACTTGGCACTAACCATACGGGTCCCAGCGAATCACAAATACCCACTAAGGCACCGGTCAGTAATAACATGGCATGGAGCAAACCACTATCTAACAAAACAACAGGGCCAATTACCATCACGTCTAATAGGGGTGGAAAACCAAAATCCATATTTCCCAAACCAGCCACTAGTACCATCACACAGGCACCCAAGTCTAAACCTTTGGACAAGCAAAATTCCGGTGGGAATCAAAGTATGGGACCCCCCTCACAACCTATAACTAATCATGTCCCCCTCAGCTCACACAGAGACCAACGCACTGTCAACAATAACCACAGGGAGGGGAGACGCAATAGATCAAATACTCCTCGTGTTGATCTTCCACCCGAAGCAGCCCAACATACTATAGTTCTGACAGGTGTAGCTCAGTTAAAACTAGGCAGCAAGGAGTCATTTGGGGACCTTCGTAACAAAGTCATCTTTTGGCTAAATAAAAATCGCCCCCTACCTCCTGCCTCTCCTACGGAGATACTATATGTGAGAAGAGTGGACTGGGTGGATCATGGGATTAAAGACCTGGAGGGAGATTGTATTTGAATTTCGTTCAAAGATGCATGGGTGGTAGATGCCATTAGAAGAGAACCTAGGTTTGCAAGGCAGGGGGATGTACAAACTTTAGCCCTATCTTATTTCTACCCACTCAGGCAAATGCCCCCCCAACCCCAACCCTACCCCTTATTTCGTCAGGTTCCAGCCAACAGACACACCGTGGCTTTAACCCCTCTTGACTGCCGGCGCCCTTTCCTTTTTAATCATTTTGGCCCCCTTTCTGACCTCGAGGCCATCGATTGACATCATGGTCCTCCTAGTGAGCCTTCCCCCGTAGAAGCAGTAGTCCATGAGTTTATTGGGCACAGCGTGGCAAGCACATCGCCACCCAGTAATCCAGCAGCTATGGGTGAAGGCCCAGAGTTTAGATCAGCTGATCTACCTCCTGACAGAGATACCCAAGAGACCTTGACTAATGCTGACACTATAGTTCCTGTTGACCATGCTAAGCTCATTGAGGTTAATAATGATAGAGGGTATTCTCAGGCAGTCACATCGCCTTTATCTTTGCAACCTTCCTCATCTCCTAAATTGAATGGCAACCTGAAAATCTTGTCTTGGAACATAGCAGGAATCAAGTCCCGTCTCCCCTCTACTGATTGGAGGAACTTTATGGACAATTACGACATCATCTTGCTGCAAGAAACCTGGGCAACTGAGCCAGTCCACATGCTGGGTTTCATTACCTTCTTCAAACCTGCAATCAAAGGGGGCAAAGGGCGTGCCTCAGGTGGCCTGATGATTTGGGTGAAACAGTCACTGGGTCTCCATCCAACTGAGCTCTCTGCCCAGCACCTGGATCTCATCCAAATTAAACTAAGCAAAGCCAATCAACGAGATGTGTACATCTTTAACATTTATGCCAGAGGTCTGCCCGGTGGTCGAAGCCCGCCATTGTTGAGCATCATTGATTATAGAATCTCTGAAATAGGCAGTGGGAATGTTACCATCCTAGCAGGAGATCTAAACTGCACCATAGAGCCTTTGTTCGACATGGGGGACAGTTGGAGCATGGCTGAGGACGCTGCTTGGGACATTCCCGATCTAAAAGCGGTTAAGAGGGTAAAAGTCACAGAGGCCGCAGTGTCCTGGATGGCATTTTGCCTCAATAGGGGATTTCGTGCTTGTAACGGCCGCACAAACTCGGACAAAGAGGCCAATTGTACCTTTGACAGTGGGCAGAGACAAAGCCGTATTGACTATATCTTGTTAAATATGGAACATTGGCCTCTATTAATTGACATGGCAGTACTAGAGCGTCCGGAAAGCGACCACAACCCGCTGTCATTATCTCTGATTCTGCCAGGCCTAAAGAGACAAGAGGAGCCTACCACTACTCAAACAGGGGATGTTTTCCTAACTAACGACAGGAGGAGACTGAAATGGCCACGGGTCATGGAGGATAAATCTTTATGGGACAATGTCAATTCAGTGGCCAATAATGCCTTTAATGAGATATTGAAAATTGATTTGATGGGGTCTAATTCGGGACTGGCTAATAATATTATGATTCTTCATACTAGATGCTTTGATCACTTAAAATCCCTACTTTCCCTCCCGTGCCGAAGTTCTTCCACCAAATCTAATCCCTTGCCACAGAAATGGTATAATAAAAAATGCAGGGAGGCACATTCGGCTCTCATTTCATCCATTAAATCACGGGACATGGTGGCAGTACAGGCGGCCAGGCTCCATTATAGGAAAACCCTCCGAGAATCTAAACGGGAGTGGGAAGATAGGTTCTGGTTTGGTCTTCTAGAAGCGTCCACTTCTAATAATCAAAAAAAGTTCTGGGACCTAGTCAAATGGGGGAATAACCCGGACTCCTCAACCCCGGCTAATAATGTGCCCCTGGATGAATGGGTTTCATTCTACTCTGCCCAATTCAGAGCAGATGACCCCAAAGCTATAAACCCCTCGGGCAGGACATCCCCGTCGAGCTCTCACGGGGAAAAATTAATCTTTACAGTGGCTGAGGCCGAGCTGGCCCTGGCACTGACATCTCGAGGGAAAGCTCCTGGTATGGATTTGATACCGGCGGATCTATTTAAATCCAACCCCGCCCTGTGGCTCCCGTATATCACCATGATAGCTAACTCCCTAGCTCACGGAGCCACGGTCCCGAAATCGTGGAAGGGAGCCGAGATAATCCCGATTTATAAAAAGGGCGACAAGTCCACACCAGGGAATTACCGCCCCATCAGTTTGATCGATTCTATACAGAAAATCATAGCTCGTATGGTTTTGGGGCGGGTCCAGGGCTGGATCGAATTAGAGAGCATTCTATCCCCCATGCAGGCGGGCTTCAGATCGGGAATAAGCACCATAGATCAGGTGTTTAAACTCTGCCTGATCTATTGGAAGGTGGTCTGGCTCGGCGGCGGTACCATCTTTGCTGCATTCATCGATCTAAAGTCCGCCTTCGATCTGGTACCAAGGGACAAACTGTGGGGTGTGTTGGCCAAGTTAGGATGTCCTCCGGAACTACTAGACCTTATTATTAGACTCCATGAGGATAACTACGCTAGAGTAAGGTGGGGTAGCCAGGGACAAGTGACGGAAACATTTCCCGTAACTCGAGGTGTCCGTCAGGGGTGTGTCCTGGCTCCAACTCTTTTCCTTCTCTTTATTGACCAAGTTGTTAAATTCTTCATGGATACCCCCACTGACGCCCCGATGTTGGCTGGGATGAGATTCCCCCTTCTCATCTTCGCCGACGACACTTTACTTCTCTCAAGAACACGCAGCGGCCTCCAGCGGGCTCTGGACCGCTTCGAGAAGTACTGTACTATTAACAATCTGGCGGTAAACGTGGGGAAAACGAAGTTTATGGTCTTCACAAAAAACCACTCAGTTCGTAGTTCTGTGAGGTTGAACGGAGTAAACCTCGAGCAAGTAGATTCCATGACCTACTTGGGGGTTACCCTTGACAGCCGTTTGAGATGGAAAGACCAAATTAACATCCAACATCTCAAATTTGCAAGGTTGACTGGCTGTCTTATAAAAGAGCAAAGAGAATCGACCACCAAACGGGTCCTCCCTGCCCTCAGGATCTATGATGCTAAAATCTCCACCGCCATTCTTTATGGCGCGGATCTTTGGGGGTATATGGACCTGCTCAACTTATTCAAAACTCAATGTAAGTTCCTTCGTTACCTAGTAGGTCTTCCTCAGTCGACCCCCTCCATTCCCCTCTGTCTGAACCTAGGGTGCCCCCCGATCAATGAGATGGCTAGATTTAGGTTGGTGGCTTTGTGGAGACGTATATGGACGTCCCCAGACCTGTCTCTTTTTGCACGAGAATTGACAGAAGTCAGGTCCATTACCGGATCCGGGAAAATTCCCTGGTTCTCTGCTGTAAAAACCATCCTGATATGGGCTTAGAAAATCTTTGGTCATCCCCCCAATCCAATGTTTTTCCGTCTAAACACGAGTTTAAATCCCTGTATTGTGCCTCGATTCGTTTAAAAAGAGTTGTACTCTCTAGCAATAACAGTCTTACAGGCAGGTTTTTAACATTCAAACTTGACCTATTGCGATCGTCCTATTGGGATGTAATAACTAGACCGTTAGACAAAAAACTGTTTCATCAATTTAGAGTGGGGTCTCTGCCTCTTAACTCCTTTTCATACAAATGGTCTACTGGGTCTTCAACCGACTGTAAATGTTGTCCAGGTCATAATGAATCAGAGGGACATTTTCTTTTTGCCTGTCCTAGATATGCCGCACCCCGCAAGAAATGGTTAAAACCACTGTTTCAAAGTTTGCCATTTAAAACATCTGCGGAAGCAATTTGGGTGCTAAAGACCAACACCTCCGAACTCTTTGTTGTATGTTTGGCAAAATATTTGGGCTGGGCCTGGCTTTTAAGGCTAAAACATATGTTATAGCCCCTGTGATCCACTCTCATTGTTCTGTTAATCGATTGAATATGTATACGTCTTAATCATTGGTTATCAGTTACACCCAATCCGTGTCTTCTGAACACTAAGCAAGTATTGGTTCACTGTTAATCCATCTGAATTGTTATGTTTTTCCAAAAACAACCTGTGTTCTCTTTCAAATACGGGTTCCCTCTTAATTGATATTTAATGCTTGTCATACTTACCTTATTTTTATTTTTATTAGTTGGTTCTAAATGTGCTTAGTTTTTGATTAGTGATGTTTACTTTATTCATTTTTAAACAGTCCTTTTTGCTTAAAATCTTGTCTGACAGATAATTATTGACTTTTATTGTGTCTTTTATGATTTGATAAAAATCGAAATAAAGACTTGAAACCTTGAACCTTGAAAATAGAGCATTGAGGAGTGATCATTCTCCTTTCAGAGAAACTACGGACTAAAGTGGACTCTTTGGAAAAGTCTGTATCTAAAACTGCTGGCATAGAAAAAAGTTTAGATGTATGTATAAACTGTCGGGTAATTTTGCGGGGCAATTTAAATGTAGAAGGCGGTTTAGTACATGAAGCAATGGAGAAAGTTAATCAAGAGAGCACTTGACAGTGGTATATTACAGCCAGCACATCTATAGTAGTTATGCCCCTAAGTTGAAAAGATGTAAAGGATATTCTCCTGTGTGCTCTATGTAAGACACTGTGCCATCAACAGCGTTACTATGTATAAAGGACACCCTTATACAAACACAAAACACAAATTTTGTTGACAGAGCACAACCCTATAAAGTCAAAGCCATTAACTCCAGTTAGTCAAAGAAAAATGCGAATAATATTAAAGCAGAACAAGTTGTGTACAAATATAGTGGTTTGTTTTATTTTGTTATGTTCTTCAAAGTTGACACAGAGAACAAGAGCAGTGACAGCCAACACGTGTTTCGTCTTTTGACGTCTTTTTCAAGGCTAAACGATCAACAGTTTTCATTTGTGTCCTTGCCGTATGTTAGTAGTCATAAGCAATCTCTAAAAGAAAGGCGTAAAGGGCCCAGGTTCTAAATATGATAAAAATGTCCCATAGTCAAATTAGTATGAGTAAAATTTGTCTCATCTGACACCGAAAGGGACCTGTGATCATGTAGCGTTCAGAAATCCAACTTTGAAGAATATAAAAAAATAAAAGAACCACTATATTTGTACACAACTTGTTCTGCTTCAATATTGTTTGCATTTTTCTTTGACTCACTGGAGTTAATCGCCTTGACTTTATAGGGTTGTGCTCGGTCAACCAAATTTGTGTACAACGGGGAAACATGTTGATTTTGTAAAATATCAGAACAGAGATGGAATAGAATTCCTGAAATTAAAATTTGATCAGATTACAGGGGTATAACAGATTGGACGTTGGGCTGTACTTTTTCTGCTTGTAAAAGACTTGTATGTTCGCAGAAAACAGTTTTCTTTGTCTTTAGCATATGCAGTAACTATTCATAAATCTCAAGGTTTAAGTTTGGACAGTGCTTTGGTAAATATTGGAAGTAGTCTGTTCAAAGAGGGAATGGAATGTTATGTTGCACTATCTTGAGTTAGAACACTGTCTGGTTTGTATTTGATTGACTTCAATGACAACAAGATTAGTGCTGATATAAATTGTGTAAGAGAATATAATTGTTTAAGAAGACTTTATGCACCAAATTTAGATGAATATCCCATTGATGAGAAACGTGTTGTGTGTTCCAAATGAAAATATGTTAATGAATCAAGTGCGGTTGAGAGGCATAAAAAGTTCGAACAAAAAGGAAAAGGTGTAAAGAAACAGAAAATGGAAAGTGCTGATGACGTTGTGGGATACCAATTGAAAAATAGTTCAGTTATCAACTGCAATGGTAATGTTATTCTGAATGTTGTATTTCACCTAGACGATCTTCATAATTAAATTATGGGAAATAAGGAAAAAAGATTATGCTCAGAACTTTATGATGTATTTCAACAATTGACAACTGACAGAAGTAAAATGCATACTGTTTGTGGTATACACCTACTCTTGGATATATGTACTGGTTCTTTGACATTCAGTCTTAATATACAACAAGATGCACAAGAATGTCTGATGGTTATGCTTGGAGTATTAGAAGATGAAGGAATAGAAATTGAAAACTTATTTGGACTAAGTTACAAATGGGAATATAAATGTGAACAGTGTTCCTTTAGTTCTGCAGTATAGTGGACACAACATGATTCATATACTTAAAAATACCTAATTGCAAATCTGTAGCTTTTAACAAATTAGTAAAAGCATCAAACCATGATATGAAATGTTCTCATTGTAAATCAGAGATGTTATCTACTTACGCATAAAAAGATATGGAAAGTATCTGATTATAATGCTACAACGTTGTAGAGCAAATGGAAGAAAACTGAAAACCAGAATTAAAAATGTTGTTGCTAGTCAAATCTCTTTTTCTTGAAGAAGTTTTACAACAGTGGCTACTGTTTTCCATGCTGGACCTACTACAACATGTGGACACAATACTATATATTTAAAGTGTAAAAAAGGATGGACTCATTGCAATGATGCACACTCGGAAATAAAACCCAGATTGATTTACGAATTACCAAATTCATATTTTATATATTTAAAGCCTAAGTTTTGAATACATAATTTCGGCCTATTGGGAAGATGTAAATATGCTTTAAGGAACTCATATTGGATATTTTACAAACCAAGCTTTTGAAAACATTATTTGCCTAGGGGGAAAATGTAAAGAGACAGTACAGAGCACTGGAAACAATTGCTAATTATAACTACTTTTGGGACTATTATTTGTAGTGACTGGTCTTGCATTTTGAAAAATTGCGTTGCAATGAATAGTTTACATATTTGTTCTGTATATTATAGTTAATGTACATTTGTGTACATTTTGAAAATGTTGATGAGTTATATAAAATATATCTTTTAGAAGAAGCATGAAATGAAAAAAATTGAGAGGAGGAACACATATAGGTACAGGTATTGTAAATAATGTACACTGACTTTTTTTAAAACAATCTGGTGATTGCTTTTGCTTTCCCCGCTGTTTCATGATGAATCTCAATGATATCACTGTATATAGTGAAGTTAAGTGGAATCTAAAAACAGTAAGAAAGGGAAAATAAAATGTTATGTAAATGATAAATTATGTTGTAGTCTTTAAAAAGTAACAGTGTAATTTGTGAAGTACATTACATTACATAATAGTTTTTTCGGTTTATTGTATTGTACGTAGTGGTAAACTTTGAAAACAGTTTAATGATGAATAGCACAATAGTACTTTGATACTTACAGAAAAAACATAGGTTTCAGGGACGTTATAGTTAGAAATTAGCAATTAAAAAGCCTTTGAAATTGACTGAAAAAAACATAGGTTTCAGGGATGGTAAATTTAGAAATTAGCATTTAAAAAGCCTTTGAAATTGACTGAAAAAAACATAGGTTTCAGGGACGGTACATTTAGAAATGAGCATTTAAAAAACCTTCGCACTTCAGTGAAAAAAACATAGGTGTCAGGGACATTATAGTTAAAAATTGGCATTTAAAAACTTTTGAAATTCACCGAAAAAACCATAGGTTTCAGGGACATTATAGTTAGTTGGAAATTTCACTCGTAGAAAACCAGAGAAATTTGGCTGTAATAGTTAGATGAGCTAACATTAACTTGCGCCATGCAATGCACTGCTGATGACATCACATATTACATCACTCATGACATGGTCAGTGACATCACAGATGACATCTCAAATGACATCACTGATGACATCACTGATGACATCATCCACGTAATAATCTGATGCACCTCATCATACCCTAATATAACCTTTGATACACCCACTCTGAAATATAGGCTATCATTATCTAACCCATAGACACACCAATATTAGTTACTATATAGAAACTCAATGATTCCAGTGTCTACACACATCTACTTCCTCATTCATACAGTCAATCATACATGCAGTCAGTCATCAATACTGCCACTATTATATACACTGATACACCCTTAAAACACTCATACGCCACTCACCATAAAGTTACTTACACAGCAAGTCAGTCATACAAAGAATCAAGCAAACTCCCATTTACTCACCTACACAGTTATACACACACCACCTCACTTATTCATACAGATACTAACACACACTCTCTTATACAATCACTGATACGCGCACACACAGCCACTCTTACAATCCCCCATCTCACAAATAGTCATTTATATACTCCCAACCACATATACTGCCTTTCACATATGTAGGTACTCACATATGCACCACTGAGACATCCATTCAGTTACCAACACACCCATACACACACTCACCCACCCATACAGCCCCTCACATACATACCCTTTAACCCATACACCCAGTGAATCACCCAATTATACGTCCAATGTGAAGTTACAAATAGCCCACTCACACACACAGACATTTAGGCACCCATTCAGGTAGTCAGACACCCAATCAAAAAACCCATATAGACAGAGATATAGCTACTCACTAACGTAATCTACCACTTATACACCAACTCACACACTGATACAGACAGTCATACAGATTAGTCACTGACCCATGTATTAGAAAGACACGTTTAATCACTCACTTATACAGTTAGTCACACACCTACTAAAACATCCATTCAGACAGTCATACACTCACTCTTTCTTCAATGCACCTTGGGCAATAGATATATAGAACATATTTCAAGTTTACAGAAAACCACACACGTACTGGATGATGTCATTGATGGCATCAGTGATGTAATTTGAGATGTCATCAGTGATGTCATCAGTGATGTCACTGACCATGTCATCAGTGATGTAATATGTGATGTCATCAGCAGTGCATTGCGGGGGCGCCATAGTTAGCTCATCTAACTATAACGGCTGAATTTCTCTGGTTTTCTACGAGTGACATTTCCAACTAACTATAATGTCCCTGAAACCTATGTTTTTTCAGTGAATATATATACCGCCAGTAGGTATTTATAGTTAGGACGTTGTTTCTATTCAAAAAGCTTTTTTTTCTTTTGCCAATATCATTAGTACTGTTTGAAGAAACTTTGCAAAATGTTCAAATCTAATGCTCCTGCCTTGAAAGGTCGGGGTAATTTGTCAAGCAGGGGCCAAGAAAAAAGGGGGGGTTCCCAAAATACATGTTCTCAATGTTAATTTCTGTAGGAAACATGTGTTGCAGCTACAGCCTGAATTGCTGAACTGAATCACACCAAATGTGCCAGAGAGGTAGCTCTTGGTCCAGAGTGCACTATTTGCTTCAAATTGTGTAAATCCATTCAGTAGGGACTGAGAAAATTATATATTGACAAAATATTAGCATCTGGTGACCGCGGTTGATCCGCGTACCCTCTTGATCATGAGCTTGACTTTGATTGGCTGCCATCATTTCAAACCAGGAAGTGCTGGCAGCCATCTTGTGATTCGTTTGAACCGAGTCACAAGAAAAAAGCTAGGCCTGCTCAGGGGGTTCACAGGGACCACCAGGGCCAAAAAATGATTTTTTTATTTACATTTGCAGCGGTAAACACATAGGGTCAGCAAATCTGGCAGAATTTTTTTTTTCAAATCGAAGTGCAGTCTCCCGCACTTTGTTTTCTTGAAGCCCCCGGGTGGGCCAGGGCTCAGGGGCAATGCTCAAATGTGATGCGAACCCCGCGTACCACCACATTCCCAGGGCTATTTTAATGATATGTAGTGAGCCACACCGGTCACCTCCCCAGGGACCGCCACCTCTCACCGCTTTATTAATTAATGGGCGTGGGGGCCTCACGCGCCCCCTTAAGCCCCAGGGACTGCCACATCCTGGGGAGTTTTGGGAAAAATAGCGTGGGGGGCTCCTGTCCCCTCATGTTGCCCTAGGGACTGCCACCTCCCTGGGGCTTTAATCAACTGTGGGCAGGGGCATTGCAGCTACCCTGCAACCCCGGGGACCACCACCTCCTCAGGGCTTTTTTTAAATTAAAAAGGTGTGGAGGGGCTCCTGCCCCGGGGACCACCACCTCCCTGGGGCATTAATTAATTAACATATGGGGTCCCTATTGGACCCCAGGGACCACCACCTCCCCGGGCATTTAATCTGATGGGATGGGGGCTCCGTGGCCCCATCATTGGCCCAACGGACCGCCACCCCCCAGGGCCAGCTCCAGCAATGTTCTGGGGTGCCCTCCCCTGGGACATTGCGGTTTGCTCTGGCCAGGCAGGAGCACTCCTCCCGCTTTGTCATAGCAAACATCTATTTCGCTTCATCGAAGTGAGAGCAGAAAAACTGCTCTCGCTTCAATGAAGCGTAGTAGAATTGCAAAAAAGCAATACCGACTCCCACAGGAGACGGTGAGCCAGCAGGGACAATGGTGGCATTGGGGCTCCCCCCTCAGTCCCCAACGTGAGGCCAGACCCTGGGGATAGGGTCCTCAGACCCATAAAGGCCTCATTCGAGGAGCCATGTGCCCCCTTACCATAAAATGGTAAAAACAATTAGACTAAGCCCCGGAAGATTGGGTCCCTGGGCCAAAAATGGCCTCAGGAGTGTGGCCACGTGGCATCCCTCCTTTAAATATTGTTTAAAAAAATAAAAATAGAAGTGGAGTCCCCAGGGACGAAATCGGCCTTGGGAGGGGGTCTGCACAGCCCCCATCCGGTTTATTTTCTTTTTAAATTAAAAAATGGGGCAGGGCCTGAGGGATGGGGTCCCCAAGGCCATAAACATATTAAGGGAAGGGGGGCCACACAGCCTGGGTTGGGAGATGAAGTCCCTTTCACTGATGAGCGTCCTTAGGGGCCACTAGGCCACCAGGTACCACCAGTAGGCCCCACATAGTGGGATTGCTGAGAGGTGGTGGGAGGCCATGCCCCTTTTTATACCACTCTTTAAATGTGCCTCTTGGCGCACTGCTGGTGGGCGATGAGGTCCCCTTGTGCCCTGAGGAACTTAGGACTAAGTGGACTTCATCCCTCAATCCTCAGTGTGCCAGGAGATGTGTTTGCAGAGTGGTGTTTAAAGGGGAGTGGCCTCTGACCACTCTGAGCAATCCAGCTGTGTGGGGCCTACTAGAGGTAAAAGGAGAGCTAGTTGGCCCCCAAGGACTCTCAGGAGGCAAGGAGAATACATCCCCCAACCAAGAGTGTGCCAGGAAGCATGTTTGCAGAGTGGTGGAGAAAGGGGGCATGGCCTGTGTCCACCTCTCAGCAGTACTACTGTGTGGGGCTTACTGGAGGTAACAGGTAGGCTTGTTGGTCCCATAAGGACCCCCAACAGCGAAGGGGACTTGTTAGAAATGGGATTTTTGGTTGGCTGAGGCTTGCGCCAAAGCCAGGCAGAAACCACCACTCTAGTCAGGGCAAGGAAGTACCCGCCAAAAATAACCCCTGCTCGCTCCCTTGGTAGCTTGGCACGAGCAGTCAGGCTTATCTCGGAGGCAATGTGTAAAGCATTTGCGCACGCACCCACCAGCAACAACATCTCAGGCCCCCACAAAAGGAACTCCACACAAGTTATATATAACAATAGCCTTTGTATTATACCAAACACATTAGATAATAAACACACAATTTACACTGTGCCACTAGCACGGGCGGAATTTACAGGGGATTATATACATGGGACAGGGCCACATGGACCACTGTCAGGAATAAGCACTTGGTAGTACTAGCACTTTGTAGAAATAGCACTTAGAACATAGAATAATTGTAGCACCAAATAGCAAATGTAGCACACAACCAGTAACCACTGGTAAAAGGTAAATACACCCTACGCAATCATAAACACCTTAGGCATACATCACGCAGGGAACCATGAACTCACTAGCATAACTATACTAGGTAAAACAACCTCCTAGGCATGAACCATGTCTAGAGGCATCAAGACAGGGTGCGCAAAACATACTACACACAGTACATTTCCTAACACCCAAAAGCATCAGCACATAAATCAGCATAGCACATAAATCACATTAGGGTCCAGGTTGTGCCACTGCGCCAAAACCTAAACGTAGCAGCTGCCCACTACTTGCTGGGCAGCTGAGGACAAGAACAGGGCCTAAACTCTGCAGCTGGCACTAGATGCTGCGCAGCTTGGGAAGGCCAAGGTATGGGCGAAGGAGTGCAACTCACTCCTGAGACCAGAGACATTTTCCTAGGAAGGAAAACCTAAATGGTGCAGCTGTCCACTACTTGTTGGGTAGCTGTAGACTCAAGAGTGCGACCTGGGCACTCACTGGCCCTTAGGAGCAAAACTGTGCAAAGGGTTGGAGCCCTCTGGCTCTAGAAATAACTGTGCACATGAGAGCACTCTGGCTCTAGAAATAAACAATTGCCCATCGTTGGAGCCCTCTAGGCTCTATAACAATGTGTCCCCAGGAGCCCTCTAGGCTCTTAAAAATAATGGGGCCTCGTGGGAGCCATCTGGGCTTGGGGAACGTGGGAGCAGCCCGCTGCCAACCAGGGCCGCTCTACCCTCTAAAATGCCCCCCATGTGCGTGGAGTCCCGTGGGCTCTAGATACAAACTGCCCCCTTTGAGCCTCGTGGGCTAGAGAAACAATGCTGCCCGCTGCCAACCGGGGCCGCTCTACCCTCTGCAATGCCCCCAAACAATGGTCGGCTGGAGCGACGACAGCACCTGCAGGAGTGGAGGGGCGGGCACCGGCAATGTGCCCCGATGCCCTCCTGTTCAAAATTAAACACAGGGGGCCCCACTCACCGGCTCGGCACGACTCCTCTGGTCGGCGGTACGGGCGGGGCTCTCTGTCTCCGGGGCTCCCTCCTCTGCATGGGAGCCCCGCAACACTGGTGCTGTGTTGCTGGCGGCCCTGGCACTCTCCCTAACTCCTGGGAGCCCCGGGCCACGGGAGGCCATGACCCGGCTGGCTTTGCTTCCTTCTTCTCGGCGGCGGCGAGCGGGACTTCCTGGAAGAAAGCGAAGTCCCACCCTGCTCCAGGCGCCCGACTTCCGGTTTGCCGCTGCGGAGGCGGCGCCATCACTGTTTCGGGGGCCAAAACGAGGGGTGGGCACCCTTGAAACATAAAATAAAAGTAGAAACGGGGTGGGCACCCGTTAAGGCTTCTATAAACGTGGTGGGTACCCGTAAATAAAAATAATTAAATAAGCGGGGTGGGCACCCGCAGGGGAGCCATTTCGGGGGGATCCCCACACCAGGGGAATCTCCTCTGGGAAAAGGGCAGCATCGCGCTGCCAATAATAATTACCCGGTAACCAGTTTTTATTCTGCTATCTTTTTTATTTAGAGCAGAGGCATAAACTGAGGTAGTTAATCCTTAGATATGCATTTTTTATTATAAATGGGTAAAGGCGAAAAATTATTTCAGTTTATACTTAATTATGACAGTCCGAAGGATTACTCACTGTCCTGCACATAGACACATATAGTTACATGCAAATACAAACATACATTGCTATACATTACAAAAAAAGTGTGAAACATTCATAACGATTTCAACCTAAGATTTCAACAAATAAGGTTTTTTCTTTTGTGGGAGTACCCTGTCCACAATTTCTATATCAGGCCACTGAAATGCTTATTTATCAATATTCCGACCTGATAGGCGCAAAGGCAAATGTTACAATGCAAATTCAGTTTATGTTTAATTGTGTTCAAAACAAAGGCTGATGCGCCACCAAAAGACATTCGAATTTAGAACGAATGAGAAGCCTGTAAGCCGACGCGTTTCTGAGCCTGTCTCTCTGCTTGTTCAGGCTCTTCCTCAGGGCTTCGGGGCTGGGTACCTTGTTGCTCAATTTGAAACTTCGTGTGTTCAATCTCTTGTGGGACGCGTCGGCTTACAGGCTTCTCATTCGTTCTAAATTCGAATGTCTTTTGGTGGCGCATAAGGCTTTGTTTTGAACACAATTAAACATAAACTGAATTTGCATTGTAACATTTGCCTTTGCGCCTATCAGGTCGGAATATTGATAAATAAGCATTTCAGTGGCCTGATATAGAAATTGTGGACAGGGTACTCCCACAAAAGAAAAAACCTTATTTGTTGAAATCTTAGGTTGAAATCGTTATGAATGTTTCACACTTTTTTTGTAATGTATAGCAATGTATGTTTGTATTTGCATGTAACTATATGTGTCTATGTGCAGGACAGTGAGTAATCCTTCGGACTGTCATAATTAAGTATAAACTGAAATAATTTTTCTCCTTTACCCATTTATAATAAAAAATGCATATCTAAGGATTAAATACCTCAGTATATGCCTCTGCTCTAAATAAAAAAGATAGCAGAATAAAAACTGGTGACCGGGTCTTCTTCTCTTTTTCTCAATTAAACATTGTCCTACTCGGCCACACCACAGGACATAACCCCCCATTTCCAAAAGCCAATAATAATTACAGCAAGGAGGGGTAGGCTCCCTCAATGACAGGGTATTTTAAAAATAAAACGCTTCCCAGGCGCTAGGGGCAAAATAACTCAGTCCAACAGTGTAACTGGAGCAACCAGGGTCCCAAGGAGTCCTGGACAGCAAAGATGGAGCAAGCAGCTCCCCACAAGGAACTTCCTCCAGCATCCAGGGGCTGGGCAGGGCCCAGGGAGGCAAGCATTCCCCCGGGCCCCAGCAGCAGCACGCCTCTGGTAGATTCAAGTATTAGGAGACAAGAACATTTAACATGAGGTCACAGCCTCTTTTTATACACAGAATCCCTTTGTCTCTAGGGTGCAGGGTGGGGGAAAACCAGACACAGCTGGTTTTGGAGCACTCTGTTGTGCTCAGCCTCTCTCTCTATTCAGAGGATAGGCTAGGGTCAACAATCGCACCACAGGGGGCGGTGCCAGCATTGTGGAGGGAAAGCCCAGCCCTATTCAGGTACCAGGTGCAGCTCCTCCCTACCATCAACATGCCGTTCTCCCCATTCACCACCGGGGCAGACCCATCCTGACTCCTGGAGCCAGGCACACCATCCAGCTCCAGCCAATCACAAGCCAGGCAGCCAATTCACATTTATTACACAGACATGCCAACTTCTATAGGTGGCACTTCCACACCAGACACATTAAATCTATGCACATCATCGCACAGCATTTAATCTCACGAGTTCGCACATACCAAACTCGAGCCTGCGCTCCCCACACATCAGGAACTACCATGGACACACATATCCCCCATGCATTCCTATGGGAGGGTAGGCCAATCTCACCCAAGTACTCAGAGAGCGCACGCACTTTACACTGGGACACAGTGTCAAAGTGTGCAAAGACCAGGAAACACCATAATGATGTAACATTAAAAAGGCAAAAAGTTCAGGGGTGAACCTGCCAGAAGGTCCAAGTCCAACACAACCCCCTTCCAGCCAAAACGCAGGGCAGACCAATCACCATTGTGATGAACTTCCCTGCTTTGGGCGATAGAACACGGACGCGGGCCCGCACTGCAGGGACACCCTCCGGTTCTACGCCACGTTGTTCCACAAAACAAGCACATAAAAAAAATTGAAAAAATTCAGGCCCATCTAGGCCCACCCACCAGTACTCCTTAGTTCTCCATGGCTAGGACCAGGCCCTAAGCCACCTAGATACCACTGGTCCTTGCCCATCCACAGAGTGGGGGGTGGTAACCCCTGGCATACAATAGCCATTCTCCACTCCCTTTCTCAGTGTAGTTCCTAACTACCACTGATCCTTCAACCTAGAGACCGCACCCTCAGGCTGACCAGAGGTCACGGGCAAGAATGCCCCACCCTACCTCTACATCTGGAGTTGCGCACTCTCCCAGGAAAAGCACCCTCTGGAACACAACTCTCCCACCAGTTCGGGACCTCACTCCCTCAGCAGCATTGACCGCAGTCAGACCAGCACCAGATGGTGTAGCGAAGCATTGCATGTCGCGTGCCCTGCCAGTTGCGGTGCAGGCTACGGCTCGTTGACAGTGTCGAGACGGAGTCGGTTAGCGCAGAGGCAGCGTTGCTCGAGGCGGACGTTGCTCAGTGCGGTGCATGCAGGACACCAGGGTGGTCATGACGGATTAGTCACAGCTCCCTCAACTGGTCTGCCACCTGGGATCCAAATTCACCGGATGCACAGACTCTGACCCCCTTCCAGAGTTCTGCACCCTCCCAACTGGAGTGGTACCACTAGAAGACAAACCGGCCAGGACACTGGCTACAGTCGCCCTGCCATCCAAGACAGGCAAACACCTGAACCTGGCTCCCCAACCTAGGGACGCTACCCTTTGGTTAGATGCCTGGCGCACCAGGACTTCTACAAGTTGAAAACAAAGTCTAAGGCTTTCTCTTCTCCTTCAGCAGCAAGGCAACCACTGCAGGCCAATCCCCCAGGTCAGGGACAGTACTCCTCCATACAGCTTACCCGGTTCCTTCTCTTCAGGCAGATGTTTCTTTTTGTAACTTCAGGACACTACTTACCGTTGCCCTTAAGTCCAGATCCGGAACCACCGGCTACTGGCTCCCCAACCGAGGGACGTACCCTTTGGTCAGATGCCTGGCGCACCAGGACTTCCTTGAGGGTGACACATAACTAATGTGTTGTGTAGCAAGTCTGCCTGTCGCTCAGGACAGAAGTGGCATAACCATGGTCACTCCCCGGCCACTCAACCCTTCCAGCTCCCCCTGAACCACTGGTTCTTCCATTGGGGGGCACCCCCTCGGACCCCTCCATCTGGACTTCTACACCCTCCCAATTGGAGCGGTACTGCCAGACATCAGAACTACTGCTTACAGATGTTCCACGTTCTCCAAACACTGGAAGATCCTCCTCAAATGGCCTATTAGTACAGCCTAGGCCCCCGACCTGATGTTCCCTTAAGAAACAATCCAAGCCCTGAGACTGGGTTTCGGGCACCTGGAGACACGCAGTCCCACCCACTCCTTCTCCTCTGAGACAGGACGTGAGCCCCTACACCGGGACCTAGCTGGGCTACTCTGAACCTCATCCACCACGCTGGGCTGGAAGACACCTCAGCCACTCCTTTTGGAATCACTCTTACCTCTATGTCTCCCTCTTCACAGAATCTTACCAAATCTAACATACTGTATCTAAACAGACCACAGAAATCAAAAGCAGGCTCCATTTTGGCGGACGTTCTCAAGAAAAGTTTAACACAAGGAACCTAGGTGTCTGAGCTAACACAGGAGTACACAATTCACAAAGTATTCAGCAAGCTCCCTATCTCAGAGAACTCACACCCAATCATTCAGCAAGCTCCCTATCCCAGAGAACTCACACTCGAGTATTTAGCAAGCTCCCTATCTCAGAGAACTCACACCCAAGAATTCAGCACAAAACACCATTCATCCACACGCACCCCCCCTCAGACTGGTAAGACAGTTTTTACCGCCCCTGATTTCTCAGCCTGATCACCACGTGACACAGGTACCATTACTCCGGGAACAGGACGGGGAACACATGCACTGGAGTCTGGACACACTTTTGCTACCACCGCTGGACCCCCTCACCTTACTGGTGAATCCTGAAAACTCATACTGTACTTAGGGGATGATCTACCCTCCCGAGCCAGTGACACCCAACTCACAGTGCACAAGAAACACATTTCCAAAGAAATGACATTTTTAGAAGCAACTTAGAAACAATACTCCCTTTTCATTTGACTATCTAAAATGCAGAGTTTTGTAGTGGAGCCAGTTGTCGCTGTGGTACTGCGCAAACACAAGTCCATTTCCCACCGCTGACAACCAATGTTAGAAATGGGATTTCTGGTTGGCTGAGGCTTGCGCTAAAGCCAGGCAGAACCCACCACTCTAGTCAGGGCAAGTAAGTCACCCGTCAAAGATAACCCCTGCTCGCCCCCTTGGTAGCTTGGCACGAGCAGTCAGGCTTATCTCGGAGGCAATGTGTAAAGCATTTGCGCATGCACCCACCAGCAACAACATGCCTGGCCCCCCACAAAAGGAACTCCACACAAGGTTATATATGAAAATAGCCTTTGTATTATACCAAACACATTAGATAATAAACATACAATTTACACTGTGCCACTGGCACTGGCGGAATTTACAGGGGATTATATACATGGGACAGGGCCACATGGACCACTGTCAGGAATAAGCACTTGGTAGAACTAGCACTTTGTGGAAATAGCACTTTGTAGGAATAGCACTTAGAACATAGAATAATTGTAGCACCAAATAGCAAATGTAGCACACAACGAGTAACCACTGGTAAAAGGTAAATACACCCTACCCAATCCTAAACACCTTAGGCATATATCACGCAGGGAACCATGAACTCACTAGCATAACTATACTAGGTAAAACAACCTCCTAGGCATAAACCATATCTAGAGGCATCAAGACAGGGTGCGCAAAACATACTACACGCAGTACATTTCCTAACACCCAAAAGCATCAGCACGTAAATCAGCATAGCACATAAATCACATTATGGTCCAGGTTGCGCCACTGCGCCAAAACCTAAACGTAGCCGCTGCCCACTACTTGCTGGGCAGCTGAGGACAAGAACAGGGCCTAAGCGCTGCAGCTGGCACTAAGTGCTGCGCAGCTGGGGAAGGCCAAGGTAGGGGCAAAGGAGTGCATCTCACTCCTGAGTCCAGAGACATGTCCCTAGGAAGGAAAACCTAAATGGTGCAGCTGCCCACTACTTGCTGGGCTGCTGTAGACTCAAGAGTGCGACCTGGGCCCTCACTGGCCCTTAGGAGCAAAACTCTGCAAAGGGTTGGAGCCCTCTGGCTCTAGAAATAACTGTGCGCAGGGAAGCACTCTGGCTCTAGAAATAAACCCTTGCCCACCGTTGTAGTCCTCTAGGCTCTTAAACAATGTGTCCACAGGAGCCCTCTAGGCTCTTAAAAATAATGGGGCCTCGTGGGAGCCATCTGGGCTTGGGGAACGTAGGAGCAGCCTGCTGCCAACCGGGGCCGCTCTACCCTCTAAAATGCCCCCCATGTACATGGAGCCTCGTGGACTCTAGATACAAACTGCCCGCTTTCAGCCTCGTGGGCTCGAGAAACAATGCTGCCCGCTGGGGGAGCGGCCCGCTGCCAACCGGGGCAGCTCTACCCTCTGCAATGCCCCCAAACAATGGTCAGCCGGAGCGACGACAGCACCTGCAGCAGTGGAGGGGCGGGCACCGGCAATGTGCCCCGACGCCCTCCTCTTCAAAAATAAACACAGGGGGCCCCACTCACTGGCTCGGCAGGACTCCTCTGGTCGGGGGTGCGGGCGGGGCTCTCTGTCTCCGGGGCTCCCTCCTGTGCATGGGAGCCCCGCAACACAGGTGCTGTGTTGCTGGCGGCCCCGGGGCTCTCCCTAATGCCTGGGAGCCCCGGGCCGCGGGAGGCCATGCCTCGGCCGGCTTTGCTTCCATCTTCTCGGCAGCGGCTGGTGGGACACTTCCTGGAAGAAAACGGAAGGCTCGCCCCGCTCCAGACGCCCAGCCGCCTAACTTCCGGTTTGTCGGGGCGGCGGCGTCATCACTGTTTCAGGGGCCATAAATAGGGGTGGGCACCCTCGAAGCATAAAATAAAAGTAGAAATGGGGTGGGCACCCGTTATGGCTCGTATAAACGGGGTGGGCAGCCGTAAATACAAATAATTAAATAAGCGGGGTGGGCACCCGCAGGGGAGCCATTTTGGGGGATCCCCACACCGGGGGAATCTCCTCAGGGAAAATGGCAGCATCGCGCTGCCAATATTAATTGCAGCAAGAGGGGAAGGCTCCCTCAATGACAGGGTATTTTAAAAATAAAGCGCTTCCCAGGCGCTAGGGGCAAAATAACTCAGTCCAGCAGGGTAACCGGAGCAGCCAGGGTCCCAAGGAGTCCTGGACAGCAAAGATGGAGCAAGCAGCTTCCCACAAGGAAATTTCTCCAGCATCCAGGGGCTGGGCAGGGCCCAGGGAGGCAAGCCTTCCCCTGGGCCCCAGCAGCAGCACGCCCCTGGTAGATTCAAGTATAGGACACAAGAACATTTAACATGAGGTCACAGCCTCTTTTTATACACAGAATCCCTTTGTCTCTAGAGTGCAGGGTGGGGGTAAACCATACTCAGCTGGTTTTGGAACACTCTTTTGGGCTCAGCCCCTCTCCCCATTCAGAGGACAGGCTAGGGTCATCAGTCACACCACAGGGGGCGGAGCCAGCATTCTGGAGGGAAAGCCCAGCCCTATTCAGGTCCCAGGTGCAGCTCCTCCCTGCCATCAACATGCAGATCTCCCCATTCACCACCGGGGCAGACCCATCCTGACTCCTGGAGCCAGGCACACCAGCCAGCTCCAGCCAATCACAAGCCAGACAGGCAATTCACATTTATTACACAGACATGCCAACTTCTAGAAGTGGCACTTCCACACCAGACACATTAAATCCACGCACATAATCGCGCAGCATTTAATCTCACGAGTTCTCACATACCAAACTCGAGCCTGTGCTCCCCAGACATCAGGAACTACGATGGACACACATATGCCCCATGCATTCCTATGGGAGGGCAGGCCAATCTCACCCACGCACTCAGAGAGCAAACACACTTTACACTGGGACACAGTGTCAAAGTGCGCAAAGACCAGGAATCACTATAATGATGTAACATTAAAAAGGCAAAAAGTTCAGGGGTGAACCTGCCAGAAGGGCCAAGTCCAACAGGACTACACTCCTATCCAAGAACATGCCAGAAGGGGCATGTGCAGAGTGGTGGGCAAAGGGGACATGGCCTGCTGTGAGAACTTGTGTGGGACTTACTGGGCATAATAGGAGAGGTAGTTGTCCACCAAAGATGTCCTTGGGGCCAACTACCCCTCCTATTACCTCCAGTAAGTCCCACACAGTGGGATTGTTAAGAGGGCTTCAGAGGCCACGCCCCCTTTCTCCACCAGCTTGCAAACGTGCCTCCTGGTACACTGCTGGTTGGGGATGAAATCCACTTTACTCCTGAGGGAGTTTGGGGGCCAAGAAGCCCTCCTGGTCCCTCCTGTAAGTCAAAGGCAGTGGAATTCCTGAGCACTGGTCGGAGGCCGAGAAACCTTTCTCCACCACTTTGCAAACGTGACTAATAGTTAAAGAACCATTTGCAATGTAATAGGTTTCACATTTGCAAGAGTTAGAGCTATTGGCGTTGTAAATGTAAAAGTTTTTTACTAATGCTTTTTGGAGTAGAGTGGAAAAAAATTGTGTGTAGTGGAATTATGTGGTATGTTGTGCAGTGAAATTATGTGGATAGAACGTATTTGGTAGTTAGTGTATAGGAATTATGTAGACTGGGATTATGTGTTATGGAGAGTAATTATGTGGTATGGTAGTCTGTGTTGTGAAGTGTTACCTTCAGGTTTAGTCTCCTTCATTTCCATAGAACCTAAACTATAAACTCAATGAGACAAAAAAAGAAGGAGCCACTGAGGAACACTTCTGGACCTAGTCAGAGGTATGAGCAGGGCTACTGGAATTATGTAACTGTTTAGCTGTACCGACTTGCACACAATTATATATTTTCCGCATTTGCCACATAACCCATCACCTGCTGCATAATCTTCAGGTTTGAACAAAAAGAACCTTGTTTCTAGCTCAAATTTCTCAAATTTTACCAAAATGCAGCGACAAGTGTTACAGCATGGTGGAAGGCCCTTTGCAAACCTAGAATGGTAACCTGTTACTTATTGCTAAATGTGGGAGTTAAAGTGGTACTAATGGTGTGCAAACCACTATTGCTTCTTTTTGCGCCTCTCTTGCCTCTTTCTGCATTTCTGTTGCTTCTTTCTGTACCTTTCTTTATTTTTATGCACTTCTCTTGCCTCTTTTTGCACATCGCTTCCACTTTCTGCACCTCTCTAGCCTCTTTCTGCACCTTTGTTGCTTCTTTCTGCACCTCACTTGCTTCTTTCTGCATCCCTCTTTCCTTTGTCTGCACCTCTCTTGCCTCTTTCTGTACCCTGTTCCCTCTTTCTGAACCTCTCCTGCCTGTTTAAGTGCCTCTCTTGGCTCTTTCTGCACTACTCTTGCCTCTTTCTGCATTTCTGTTGCTTCTTTCTGCTCTTCTCTTGTCTCTTTCTGCACCCTTCTTCCTTCTTTGTGCAACTCCTGTGCCTCTTTCTGCACCTCTCTTCCCTCTTTTTACATCCATATAGACTCTTTGTGCACCCCTATTCCGTCGTTCTGCACTTCTCTTGCCTCACTTGCTTTTTTCTGTGCCCCTCTTGCCTCTTTCTGCACCATTCTTCCCTCTTTCTGTACCTCTCTTGCCCCTTTCTGTATCACTGTTCCCTCTTTCTGTACCCCTCCTGCCAGTTTCAGCACATCTATTGACTCTTTCTGTACTTCTCTTGCCTCTTTCTACACCTCTGTTGCTTTTTCTGCACTTCTCCTTCCTCTTTCTAGACACCTCTGGCCTCTTTCTGTACCCTTTTCCCTCTTTTTGCACCTCTCTTGCCTCTTTCTGTACCTCTCTTCCCTCTTTCTGCACCTCCTGTCTCTTTCTGCACTTCTGCTCCTTCTTTCTGCACTTCTTTTGTTTTTTCCTTCACCTCTGTTTCTTTCTGCATGTCGCTTGCCTCTTTCTAGACTCCTCTTGCCTCTTTCTGTACCCTTTTCCCTCTTTCTGCACCCCGTGCCTCTTTCTGCACCTCTACTCCTTCTTGCTGCTCTTCTTTTGTTTCCTTTCGCACCTCTGTTGATTCTTTCTGCACTTCTCTTGCCACTTTCTGCACTTTTCTTCCTTCTCTCTGCCCACTCTCTTGCCTCTTTCTGCATCCCTGTTCCCTCTTTTTGTACCTCTCTTACCTTTTTATTCACCTCTATCGCATCTTTCTGCATCTCTCTTCCCTCTTTCTGCACCTCACAGCCTATTTCTGCACCCCTGTCCCTTCTTTCTGTACTTCATTTGTTTCTTTCTGCAACTCTTTCTTCCCTCTGCACCCCTCATGACTCTTTCTGTACCCCTCTTCCCTCTTCTGTACCCCTATTGCCTCTTTCTGCAGCTCTGTTGCTTCTTTCTGTACCTCTCTGGCTTCATTCTGCAACTATTTTGCTTCTTTCTGTGCCCCTCTTGCCTCTTTCTGCATCCCTCTCCCCTCTTTCTGTGCCCCTTTTCTGCCTTTCTGCACCTCTGTACTTCTTTCTGCACTTCTTTTGTTTCTTTCTGTACCCTCCTTGCTTCTTTCTGCACCCCTCTTGCTACTTTCTCCACCCCGTTCTGCCTTTTTGCATCTCTGTTGCTCTTTTCTGTACTTCTCTTGCCTCTTTCACCAACCCTCATCCTTCTTTCAGCACCTCTCTTGCTTCTTTCTGCACCCCTCATGCCTCTTTCTGCTCCCCTCTTCCTGAACCCCTCTTTCCTCTTTCTGCATCTCTGTTCCCACCATTCTGCACTTCTTTTGTTTCTTTTTGTACCTCTCTTGCTTCTTACTGCATCCCTCTTGCCTCTTTCTAGACCCCACTTTCCCCTTTCTGCATCTCTGTTGCTTCTTACTGCACTACCCTTGCCTCTATCTGTACCCGTTTTGCCTCTTTCTGCACCCCTCTTGCTTTTTTCTGTATCCTTCTTATCTCTTTCTCTACTCTACTTCTCCTTTTTTGCATCTCTGTTGCTTCTTTCTGCACTTCTCTTTCTTCTTTCTGCACCTCTTGCTTTTTCCTATACCCCTCAAGCATCTTTCTGCACCCCTCTTTCTGCACGCCTCTTCCATATTTCTGCACATCTCTTGCCTCTTTCTGTACCCCTGTTCCCTTTTTCTGCACCTCTGCTGTCTGATTCTGCACAAATCGTGCCTCTTTCTGTACCTCTCTTGCTTCTTTCTATACTTCTTTTCTCTCTTTCTGCACCCCTCTTGCCTTTTTACGCACTTCTGTTTCTTCTTTCTGCACTTCTCTTTCTTCTTTCTGTACCTCTCATGCTTCTTTTTCACCCCTTTTGCCTCTTTCTGTAGCCTTCTTCCCCCTTTGTGTACCTTTCTTGCCTCTTTCTGCAACTCCCTATCCTATTTTTACACCCCTCTTGACTCTTTGTGCACCTCTGCTCCTTCTGTCTGCACTTCTATTGCCTCTTTCTGTACCTCTCGCTATTTTCTGCACCCCTTTTGCCTCTTTCTGCACCCTTCTTCCCTCTTTCTGTACCTCTCTTGCCCCTTTCTGTATCCCTGTTCCCTCTTTCTGTACCCCTCCTGCCAGTTTCAGCATATCTCTTGCCTCTTTCATCACTTCTCTTGCCTCTTTCTACACCTCTGTAGCTTTTTTCTGCACTTCTCCTTCCTCTTTCTAGACCCCTCTGGCCTCTTTCTGTACCCTTTTTCCCTCTTTTTGTACCTCTCTTGCCTCTTTCTGTACCTCTATTCCCTCTTTCTGCACCTCCTGTCTCTTTCTGCACTTCTGCTCCTTCTTTCTGCACTTCTTTTGTTTTTTCCTTCACCTCTGTTTCTTTCTGCAGTTCGCTTGCCTCTTTCTAGACTCCTCTTGCCTCTTTCTGTACCCTTTTCCCTCTTTCCGCACCCCTTGCTTCTTTCTGCACCTCTACTCCTTCGTGCTGCTCTTCTTTTGTTTCCTTTCGCACCTCTGTTGATTCTTTCTGCACTTCTCTTGCCTCTTTCTGCACTTTTCTTCCTTCTTTCTGCCCATTCTCTTGCCTCTTTCTGCATCCCTGTTCCCTCTTTTTGTACCTCTCTTACCTTTTTATTCACCTCTATTGCATCTTTCTGCATCTCTCTTCCCTCTTTCTGCACCTCACAGCCTCTTTCTGCACCCCTGTTCCTTCTTTCTGTACTTCTTTTGTTTCTTTCTGCAACTCTTTCTTCTTTCTGCGCCCCTCATGCCTCTTTCTGCAGCTCTGTTTCTTCTTTCTGTACCTCTCTGGTTTCATTCTGCAACTATTTTGCTTCTTTCTGTGCCCCTCCTGCCTCTTTCTGCATCCCTCTTCCCTCTTTCTGTGCCCCTTTTCTGGCTTTCTGCACCGCTGTATTTCTTTCTGCACTTCTTTTGTTTCTTTCTGTACCTTTCTTGCTTCTTTATGCACCCCTCTTGCTACTTTCTCCACCCCGTTCTGCCTTTTTGCATCTCTGTTGCTCTTTTCTGTACTTCTCTTGCCTCTTTCACCAACCCTCATCCTTCTTTCAGGACCTCTCTTGCTTCTTTCTGCACCCCTCATGCCTCTTTCTGCTCCCCTCTTCCTGAACCCCTCTTTCCACTTTCTTCATCTCTGTTCCCACCATTCTGCACTTCTTTTGTTTCTTTTCGTACCTCTCTTGCTTCTTACTGCACCCCTCTTGCCTCTGTCTAGACCCCACTATCCCCTTTCTGCATCTCTGTTGCTTCTTACTGCACTACCCTTGCCTCTATCTGCACTCATCTTGCCTCTTTCTGCACCTCTCTTGCTTCTTTCTGCACTTCTTTTGTTTCTTTCTGCACCCCTCTTGCTTCTTTCTGTATCCTTCTTATCTCTTTCTCTACTCTACTTCTCCTTTTTTGCATCTCTGTTGCTTCTTTCTGCACTTCTCTTGCTTCTTTCTGTACCTCTTGCTTTTCCTACACCCCTCAAGCCTCTTTCTGCACCCCTCTTTCTGCACCCCTCTTCCGTCTTCATGCACATCTCTTGCCTCTTTCTGCACCTCCGTTCCCTTTTTCTGCACTTCTGCTGCCTGATTCTGCACATCACTTGCCTCTTTCTGTACCTCTCTTGCTACTTTCTATACTTCTTTTCTCTCTTTCTGCACCCCTCTTGCCTTTTTATGCACTTCTGTTTCTTCTTTCTGCACTTTTCGTTCTTCTTTCTGCACTTCTCATGCTTTTTTTTACCCCTGTTGCCTCTTTCTGCACCCTTCTTCCCTCTTTCTGTACCTCTCTTGCCCCTTTCTGTACCCCTGTTCTCTCTTTCTGTACCCCTTCTGCTGGTTTCAGCACATCTTTTGCCTCTTTCTGCACTTCCCTTGCCTCTTTCTACACCTGTTTCTTTTTTCTGCACTTATCTTGTCTCTTTCTAGATCCCTCTGGCCTCTTTCTGTACCGTGTCCCCCTCTTTGTACACCTCTCTTGCCTCTTTCTGTACCTCTCTTCCCTCTTTATGCTCCTCCTGCCTCTTTCTGCACCTCTGCTCCTTCTTTCTGCACTTCTCTTGCATTTTTTCTGCACCTCTTCCCTTTTTCTGCACCTCTGCTGTCTGATTCTGCACAAATCGTGCCTCTTTCTGTACCTCTCTTGCTTCTTTCTATACTTCTTTTCTCTCTTTCTGCACCCCTCTTGCCTTTTTATGCACGTCTGTTTCTTCTTTCTGCACTTCTCTTTCTTCTTTCTGCACCTCTCTTGCTTCTTTTTCATCCCATTTTGCCTCTTTCTGTACCCTTCTTCGCCCTTTGTGTACTTTTCTTGCCTCTTTCTGTACCTCTCTTGCCTTTTTTGGCAGTTCTCTTGTCTCTTTCGGCACCCTTCTTCCCTCTTTCTGTACTTTTCTTGCCTCTTTCTGCACGCCTCTTGCCTCTTTCTGCACCACTATTGGTTCTTTCTGCACTGCTCTTTTTCTTTCTGAATCTCTTTTGAAATTTCAGCCCTCCTCTTGCCTCTTTCTGCAACCCGCTTCCTTCTTCTGCACCTGTCTTGCCTCTGTCTACACCCCTGTTCCCTATTTCTGCACCTCTTTTGCCTGTTTCTGCAACTCTTTTTCTACTTTCTGTACTTCTTGTGCTTCTTTCTGTACTTCACTTGCTTCTTTATATACCCCTCTTTTTGTACCTCTCTTCCCTCTTTCTTCACCGCTTTTGCATCGTTCTGTACCTCTCTTGCCTCTGTCTGCACTTCTCTTGCCTCTTTCTGCACCTCTGTTGTTTCTTGCTATAATTCTCTTGCTTCTTTCTGCAACTCTCTTGCTTATCCCTCCAACCCTGTTGCTTCTTTCTGCACTTGTCATCCCGCTTTCTGTACCTCTCTTATCTTTTATATTCCCCTCTTTCTTCACCTCTCTTGCTTTTTTTGCACTTCTCTTATTTTTTTCTGTACCTCTTTTGCTTTTTCCTGTACCCTTCTTCCCTCTTCCTGCGCATCTCTTGTTTCTTTCTACACCCTTCTTACCTAATTCTGCTCCTCTCTTGCCTCTTTATACACCCTGTTGCTTCTTTCTGCACCTTCCTTGCCTCTTTCCCAATTCTCTTGCCCCTTTCTGCAATTCTCCTGCCTCTTTCTGCACATTTCTTACTCTTTCTGAGCCCTTGTTGGTTCTTTCTGATCTCTCATGCCACTTTCGCACCTCTCTTGCTCTCTTTATACTTCTCTTGCGTCTTTCTGTATTCAAATGCCAAGTGCGGTGTGTCAAGTTTAAGGTCTGTGTGCTCTCTTGACAGACGTATATGTTTACTTGTCCATATATTCTCACATCTGTTATGCATCTGAAGATAGTAGCTTAAAAAGCGGGTAGCATCTCCTATAGGTGGTCAGATTTTCTCAGTTGTGCTCCCTCATTCAGTTCCACAGGCAGACATGGCTTGTGTATACAAATGTTATAGAGCCCCTCAAATATACTATTGAATACCCATGTGCCCTGTATTATGAGTAAAATGAAATACATACACCTTTGTGTACACAAATTTACAGAGTATGCTGTTTGAAACACAGGTATTCAAGTATTTGAATGTTTATTTTTATGTAACATGTCATTAGTTAAAAGCAGAGACACACGCATGCATACCTTCACAAAATTGGTCAAACTTACAACAGTAATATGGTTAGGATTGCTGTTTTTCATTTGATAGGCCTAAGATTCTGAGCAATCGAAGAATAGTGAATCTTCAAGAGAAGAGCGAGGTTTAAGACATCTTGGGAGAAGAATTAGTGATTAAGCAACTTTGTATGAGTCTGTGGAGAGGTACAGTTGAAGTAGGACTCTTTTGGCACCTCTGTTGATTCTTTCTGCACTTCTTTTGCTTCTTTGAGTACCTTTCTTCCTCTTTCTGGACTTCTATTGCCCCTTTCTGCATTTTTCTTGCTTCTTTCTGCACCTTACTTCCTCTTTATGCACCTCTCTTGCATCTTTCTGCACTTCTCTTTAGCATTTGAAAAACCTTAGAAATTCACTGAAAAAACACAAGTTTCAGGGACGTTATAGTTAGTATTAGCATTTAAAAATCCTTAGACATTCACTGAAAAAAAACACAGGTTTCAGGGACGTTATAATTAGTATTAGCATTTACAAAACCTTAGAAATTCACTGAAAAACCACAGGTTTCAGGGACGTTATAGTTAGGAATTAGCATTTTAAAAACCCTATTCACTGAAAAAAACACAGATTTCAGTGACATTATATTTAGGCTGACATTTCATTCATACAAAACCAGAGAAATTCATCTCCCGAGCAACAAATCTTCTTAGATAGCGTCATTACAAAAGAAGAAGTTAGGGTGGCTATCCAGAACAGTATAAAGGGTAAGGCTGCTGGCCCTGATGGCCTGCCAGCTGAAATATATAGGGCTCTAGAACAAGTAATAGTTCATTTTTTAACTATACTGTTCAATCAAATCTTGCAGGAAGGCTTGTCACCCCCTGTATCGTGGGACACAACATCTATAACCCTGATTTTAAAACCAGGGATGCCAGCCTCCTGCTGTGGGTCATATAGGCCGATCTCCATCTTAAAAGTGGATTATAAAATCTTTGCTACCGTTCTAGCATGGAGGTTGGGCGTAGTGGCACCAGACATCCTCCACCACGACCAGAAGGGGTTCGTCAAGGGCCGTCAACTATACAAACTGACATACGATCTCATAGGGGCTATTGACATGGCAACGGCGGACTCCCTCCCTTTGTCTGTTTTGACGCTCGATGCAACCAAGGCCTTCGACAGGGTAAATTGGTCGTACCTGTCGGGGGCCTTGGCTAAGTTTAACATCAGGGAGGGATTTTGTCGAGCAGTTGGAATTCTTGATCAGAATCCCTCTGCTTCTGTATTAGTGAATGGAGAACTTTCAGACCCATTTTCCATCACAAGGGGGACGCGGCAGGGCTGCCCTCTTTCCCCACTCCTATTTGATTTATACATAGAACCCTTTGCTCAGCGCTTGAGGGAAGATATTAACATCAAATCTTTTATTTATAGGGGATGGGAAAGAAAAGTGGCCCTGTACGCTGATGACATCCTGATCTTCTCTTCAGATATACAGACAGCATTTCCAGTTGCTATTAACCTAGCCCTGGAATTCGGGGCAATATCAGGATATGAGGTTAATGCCTCTAAGACAGAGGTAATGGTTTGGAATGATCATGTTGGTGACTTAAACATACAGACCAGCTCTAGTTTGCGTTATCTAGGACTTAACATAGTCAAATATATAAACAAAATTGCAATAAAGAACCTTACAGCTGTTGCAAAAAAATGTCGTAAAATTGTGCGATCATGGTCGAACCTCCCTTTATCAATGTTGGGTAGAGTCATTCTCATCAAAATGACCATTTTACCAAATATTTCTTTTTTATTTAATACCATTACTCTTTTGTTTGATTCAGTATTTTTGTCTAAATTGCAGGGAGAAATCACCTCTTTTATTTGGAAATTGCAGGGAGAAATCACCTCTTTTATTTGGGATAAACATATCCCAAGGATCGCTTGGAAGAAACTTAGGAGGCGCAGGGAGAAAGGAGGGCTCGCTGCACCAGATCTACAAATATATGCGTGGGCATTCCAACTTTCTCATGCCAGAATGCTTTTAAAGATGCCTACTGATTTTGGTATAGGTAGCCTGTTTTCAGCATTGCTCAAAGGCGAAGGTATTGTCCAGTCAGGATTTCTGTTCCCAAATTCTTCAAAAAGGTTAAATTGAAGGTTTTACAGGGATTGGCAAGAACATGGGCTAAACTAAGAAACTCAATAAAACTGGGGGTTTTCTCTAGCAGGTCGCTGCTGTGGGGCGGACCAGGGAGTCCCGGGTGGTTGGAAGATAGCTTGGCTGGGCCGTTAAAGGATGCAGGGTTGGAGGTTTGGGGGGATTTGTTTGTTGAAGGATGTCTGCTTCCTTGGGAAGTGTTAAAAAATCTAATTGGGCTAAATTTTTCAAGATTTAAGTACATACAGATAGCTAATTGGGCTCACTCTCTCACCTTACACCCCTCACGTAGCAGCAAATATCCATTAGGAGGGGGGTGCCATCTGGATTCCCTCCTGTTAGATAAGCCCCCGATTAAAAAGGAGGTTTCCCTGTGGTACAATCAAATCCTGGAAGAGCTAGAAGATGACTTCCAATTGCCAGAGTTGTTGCGGGGTCTTACTTTGCCAGGTTACAATGTACAAAATCTGTGGCTAGCTTCATTTAAGTTATTGTGGGACATTGTTAAGCCTGCATGGTTGCGTAGGAACCATCTTTTTACTCTACACAGAGCTTATTATTCCCCACAAAGATTGTCAAAATTCTCTCAGGGCGCCCTGGTGACTTGTGCTATATGTGGATTGGCAGCTGCATCCGATGCCCATATGTTTTTTGAATGTAATCTATTGACCCCTTTCTGGGATTCCTTGAGTAACCTACTTACTTCTGCATTGGGCTTTCAAGTTCGGGTCGATCTCCCTCTTGTAATCTTTGGTATTATCGATGGGGTCTGGAGCCCAGCTAATAATCTCCTTTTCTATTCTATTGTATTGGCCAGAAGGGAGATCTGTAAAAAATGGAAAGACCCAATACCACCAACTCTGACGGACTGGCATGCTTTGGCCCTACAGATATCAAAACTGGATCTGGCTAGGGCAGGTAACCAAAACAAAAGAGATTTTTGGCATTTGTTGAATTGGGACCAATGAGTTGTCCGGGTTTTTTTTTTTTTTCCCCGGTCCAATGATTATGCTGCTATGGTTCTGACCTTTGCCGTACCCCGGTTGAGATCTCGGGTGCATTGGCAGCATCTCCCTGACTTCCTTTGGTTTTGCTGGTGTTAGGCCTTCGGAGTTATTGACATTGCTGAGGGTTGATGGAAACCTGCACTCTAATCCCTTCAAGTTTCATACTGTGGCAGCATGTCGATCTCTTAAGGTTTCTTTTTGCACTGAAACCATGGTGGAAAATGAGAACAAAAAAAACCCAGAGAAATTCAGCCGTTATAGTTAGCTGAGCTGACTAGAAGTCGCACCCCCGCAATACACTGCTACTGACGTCACATATTACATCACTCATTTTGTGGTCAGTGACATCACTGATAACTGAGTGTGCACCCCATGCACTGATTCCTGCAACTGGTGCCCACAAGGGACAGTGGGTCCAGATCCCACATTCCTTTTCAATGGCTATTACAAGCTGGAACAAACCGATTTAAAGGTGTGCCCTTTAAAGGGGCAAAACATGGAGACGTTGGTGTTTTACATATCAAAATCTGGCTGTACCGGTACTTATCAGACATATACCCCAGGGTAAAACTAGGCAGGTTTCACATGCCAATTTTAACCTAGGGAAAATTTCAGGTTATTTGGTAATTACCACAAAACTTGTAATTCTGGTTGGAAAAGAAGGTATCACGTGTGCTATGTGGGGTTGCAGCCATTGTTAAAGTGAAAACGAGCATGGTGAACTGCAAACACAACAAGATGTGCCGCCATTGCCGAAGCCAATATCCCACGAGTGCTGTGTGGTTTGGCAGCCAGTGTTAAAGTCGAAGCGCCAATGTGCGCTGGTAATGCAAACAAGTGGCCACCATTGCCAAAGTCGGCATTCCGTTAGTGCTGTGTGGGGCGCCAGCCATTGTTAAAGTGAAAGCACGCATAGCACACTGATAATGCAAACAAGTGGCAGCCATTGCCAAAGCTGGTGTCTCACAAGTGCTCTGTGGGGCTGCATCTAAATTAAGAGGCAGCCATTATTAAAGTGAAAGCACACATGGCAAACACAAACAAGAAGTGGCACCATTGCTATGCCCTCTGTTGTGCCTGCTTCAGCAACACATGAATTAAGTAAATGACACATGTAAGAGGGGCTGTCCTTATGGGAGTAAACAGCAGGAGGTACTAAGGAGGGACTACAAAGCCTATTAACAAATCAAAAACCATGATTTGCAAAAAACAGGAAGAGAAGCCATTTGTAAAGATGGGCGGAACATGGGCAGAGCTTAATGCCCATACCCTGAATATAGCATGTCTCAAGAGACAGTGCAAACAATTTAGGTGAATCCTAAAAAGAATCTAGGTTCAGCAAGACCAACTTATTGGACCTGGTGTAAGATGGTTGGAATGAAAGTCTGAAACTCACTTACACGTCAAGCTAACTTCATGGCAGTGAGGACTATTTTGAGTGTCAGGAGGCATAATGGACAACTGTGCATCAGCTCAAATGGAGTACACGTTAAAAAAATTGGAACCAAGTTTAAATCCCACTGTGGCATCACAAAGGGCTTCAATGGGAATTGATTTTGCAAACCTTTCAAAAATCTTATTACAAGTGGCGATTTAAACAATGAAGGCTGGCCTGACAAGTGCAGGAAAAACAGCAGAACTGACAAGTAGGCTTTATCAGTGCTCATAGTAAGTCCTTGCTGAGCGAGGGACAAAACAAACAACAAAACATCCAGCAACTTGGTCTGCAGCTGGGTGAGTCTGGTGAATGTCACACCAAAGCACAAATATGTCCAAACAACTGGTGTACACTAATGTTGTAGAGGTTCACTGCACCGCCAAGATGACAACGACCTCATAAGAAAGGTCAAATGAGGCCAATATGTCGCCACTCAATCTACAAGCATTGTGATGCAGAAATAACAGGCCCAGCTGCAGCAAACTAGCATCCTGCTGTGCCAAAAGATCCTGCCGGAGTGGCAGCTTCTTTGGAGAACAGGTGCTCATGCCCAAGAGTTCTAGATACCTCCCTCTCCTTGTCCAGGCCAGTCCAGTGCTACTAAGATGGCTTGGGCCCAGTCGTTCCTGATATTTTTCTTTGGTGGTGTTAAAAAGAATGAGTCTGGGTACTCCCCATTGATAGAAGACACCCTGCACAAGCTCTAGATGTAACTGGCATTCTTGGTCTGCTAAGTGCCGGTGACTGAGTGTTTTTGCCCTGGCTTTTTGAGATCCTGCCAGGTGGTTTACCACCACAGTCCAGAGGCTACCACTGCCGGTCTTTTGCAGTCTCTTCTGAAATCTGTATACACTCCGACAGATTCTCCTGGTGCTGTGCCTTTTGGGACTTCGGGTCCTACTGCAGAGCCTACAAATGTTATCTGGCATTTTTCACCAGCAGGAGGAAGGAAGCTGAGAATCCAAGCAGTCATTCACAATGAATTTTCCAGGACAGTGATTAAAACATTGGGCTTATAGCCCAAATGTCGAAGATTCTTCACTCTGGGGGAAAGCACAAAACCATACTGTATATAGATTTGCTCCATTGAATGGGAGCATCTGAAAAGGAATCAGGTGTGATATTGGCACAATGATAGTGAACTCCAACAGTGTTAGTAGGTTCATGGCCATATAAAAGTGTTGATAACTGCCTGGGGCAAGTCTGCTTATAACATCCAGTCCTTGGGGTAGGAGAATATTGCAACCACTGACCTCTGAAGGTGTGCTGTGCGACCACTACCATCCCTTTCATGAACACCCAGAGGGCACTTGTGAGGCCAAAAGGAAAAACTGTGAACTGAAAATGCTCCTGGCACACTGTGAACTACAGGTAGTGCCAGTAGGAAAGAGATATGTAAAGAAGTTTCCTGCAGGTCCACTCCAACATCCAGTTTACAGGATCTAAAGTAGAAAAGAACTGGGCTAGTGTGAGGATTTTCAATTGCTCCCTCTGCAGGAAGCCTCTTATTTCGGCACAAGAAAGTAGCCGGTGTAACGTCTAGTTTTCCACTTCATAGGCTTCAACCCTGTCAATACACCTTGACCAAAAGGGCCTTCACTCTTCGTTTCAACTTGGACTTGTAGTCCTCCGTTAGCCATCCTAATGGTGGTGGAAGGTGTCATGGTGTAAAAAACAAAACGGGAGGACAAAGCCTCGGCTGACAATTTGGATGACCTCTTGTCTGTTGTAATGGCTTTCAACCCATGGAGGTATTTAGAAATCCCTACCAAGGAATCAAAATGAGTGAAATTGCTGATGGGACTGTCAGGATGGGGCCTACAAGCCCAAGGAATGATCTGTGGCTCTGCTTTCTTTTAAAAAGTTTCAGGGTAGAGCTGGCTTTCGTCCCTAAAAGGAGAGAGAGAAAAAATGGACTGTCCATCAGAGAGCCTTGGACTCTGGAGAAGGCCATAAACCCTATCCAAGTGAGGCATCAAAGTACCAAATTCAAACCCATCATCCAACCTAAACAGTTGGTTGGGCCCAAGCCAAAGCAAATCACAAATGTAGATATGTTGTGGCTATCCTAGATAGCTTCAGTAGGAATGTTCGGAGGTCGCCCGGAACTACCAGCAAATGCCATGTACCACAGTGCATCAGAGTAGCGGCTTGGAAGACAGCTGGCATTTACTAAGCATAGAACAAGGCTCATAGAGGAAAAGATATGCTTGCCAAAAGTCCCTATTCTCTTAGACTGATGATCAGGTGGGATGATGGAAAAGACATTGGGGTTTACCTTACTGGTGGACGCCAGTACCACAAAGCACTCTGGTGTGTGATGTTGTGTAAGAAAGTCAGGGTAGTCTGGTGTTGGTCAATGGCATCAGGTGACATGAAAATTAACTGGTGATCCCGTAAATGGATTTGCACTGGTGCCCAAAAGGGGTAGCTCAGAGGTCTTCATTAAGTAGTTATAGAGGATCTCTAAGCACTTGCCTTGGCTGGAGTACCTTTGCCAGATTATTAGTCTTCACCTCAACAGTAAGGAGATATAGATCTAGTACTTCTAACACCCTCCGCATAACAGAGAAGCAGGTGTTTTGTTCTGTGGCAGGGCTGGGATGAGAAACATGGTCAGTATTTGGAGAAGTTGCTGGCCACTGGCACCTTGTAGTTCCTCATACCAGTGTTCTTCATAATATTAAAATATAAAATTGTCCTCTGTCTCAAAATTGTCATTGCCTGAATTGGTGTTGAACTGATTGTGCAGAATTTGGGCCCTACAACATAAAAGGCAAGGTATCAGAATCATAAGGGTAGGCAGTTGGGTGCACTCCAGTGAGTGCAGAGCATGGCCTCAGTTCAGGTAGGCTGGATTCTGCTTGCAGCTAAAAATGCAATGGGCTGCAATTCCTCCTGCAGCCAGCGGCCCTGGCATTGATGTGAAGGGTACTGTTGCAGTGGGTGGTGCCAGAACCAAAGTCAGCACCATAACTGGTGCTGAACTCAGAAAGTGATTATAGGTCACAGATGACACAGAAGGAGAACCTGCTGGCCGCTGTCCACCTGGAGGCCCCTGGGAATACTTGGTGCTGGAAAGTCCACCAAAGGGAACCATACAGTGCTGAAAATGCATAGCATGGCCTCCTTAAAACAGCATAGTGCTGAAAATGTAGAGCATGGCCTCCCTAAAAGCCTCCACTTGCTGCAATATTGCCCATAGGATGCATTGAGACTAGGTTCGGACTCTGCTCCGATGGAGATCCAGAGCGAGACCAGGTGGCAAGTTGACGTCCTGGTGCCCTCTCTGGAGTTTTAGAGTGGTGGGAACGAGTAATTTCCTGCTTCAACTTCTTTCCTTTCTTCTTGGACTTATCCAAAGACTTCAACTGCGTTAATGATCTGCTTTGGGAATTGGACCTTCCATTCGAAGTCACGGCATGGAATCTTTGGATGCTTGCTGACATAAAGCGTCACCTTGCTGTCACGATTCGCCTTTGGATTCATTTGGGTGCAGTGGTCACAGGCTCTGGAATGATGCAGTGGAATTTATACATACATTGCCCCTAAGGAAGACCCTGTATAACCCACAGGGCAGGGTACAATGTGTATAAAAGGCAGGAAATGTGCATTTTCAGTTTTACATGTCTTGATAGTGAAAAAACTTGCAAAGTCGTTTATCATTACTGCAAGGCCTATCAAGTGTAATTCCCAATTGTAAGAGATTCACTTTTTAGGTCTGGTGCATTTGGACTAAAAATCTAAAACCACAACTTATGGTGAAGTTGGATTTTAAATTGCAGTTCTGAAAATGTCACTTTTAGAAAATATGGTTAGCCACAACAGGGGAGATCTACTGGCCCAGAACCAAGGGCAGTCAAACCGTGCAGAAGCCAAGTAGTTCCAGGAGATAATGTACATATGTATCACAAATTTACCCTGTTAATAAAAACAGTGCACACAAGAAAATTCAAAACAATTGAGGGTATTATTAAGTAATGATTGTATTTAAGTAACAAAGTTTTACAGTGCAAATATTAGTGATAAAATGTAATGAACATTTTTTTGGGGTCAAGCATTCATCATGATAATACACATGTACACCAATAAAATATATAGTTTTTTTAATGTAAATGTTCGTAAGGTGTGTTTATTCTAACTTGATAAGTAATACAAAACAGTGAACATATATGCATTACACCTTGAAAAATATGAATAACTTTTTATATATTTACAGAAAATGCAGTAGACAAGGGTAAATGTGAGAATAATAAACATATAGGATGTTCTAAGTTTATAACTAACACTGATTTTCCATGTATTGGAAAACAAACATTTTGCCTTGTCTAGTGCAATATCTCCATTATGTTAAATTACATTTAATCTGAATTATGTGAAATGTATATGTGTATAATTTGGGAGTTAATGAAAATTAATGAACCCCAACGTTATGGACACTTTTATAATTTTAGATTGATATCAATTTTTGTGAATGTGTCTCTTATCATGAAGTCAGCTTGCATGAATTAAAAAAAAAAAATTATGTTATAAAGGTATTATTCTTTCCATTTCTTAAACTATCATGTTACACACATATGCATTACACATGAGTATAATAATGTTTGTAAGAGTGATTTGTAAATGCACAAGTCCAGACCTAATTTCAATATATAATTCAAAAGGTAATAAGTAAAAAAGAATCCAATCCTCGATTCTGGCGACAACTGGATTGATTTGCTTCGTGATCAAGTAGCAACAGCAACAGTAGTAGCAAACGCAGTGTGATCAACTTGGACGATCGAGTCCATGACGGAAAATGAAGTGTGATACAGGAAGAAGGTAACTTTCAGCCTTGTATCTATTCCAATCCGCCAACTCAGGTGTGGAGGTTTCAGCGCCACAGTTACATCAGCGGAAAGCCACATCGTAATTGGTCTGGTGGACAAACTAGCTGCACTTCCTCTGACAGCCGCTTTTGCCAATGGAGCCGTTGATGTGTGGGGGCACATCTGGCAGAGTTGGCGGCACTCCGACTATCTTTCATCTATTGACCCACCAGCATCTAAATAGAGTGGGTGGACCGCCTAGTAGGCAGATGGAGAATCCGACAGAAATATTAGTCACAATAAAAACAAAAGAAAAACTCGATTTTAAGAGAGAGAGATATAATGATTTTTGAGAAATGAAAGATTTCCTGAGACTGAACTTAAACCAGAACTTGTTGAATGAGTAAAAGAGTTAGATTTTCTGTTTTTTTAACACGACTACTCACTTGATGATTCTTTGAAAAGAAATAATGCTGATTACAATGCTAATAGTATTGGTTAGACTGTTCATGTGCTTGATGACTTCTGTGGAATATATTTCAAGGCATAATATTAAAAAGCATTTGCAATATAATAGGTCTCGCATGTGCGAGACTTTCAGCTATTGTTTTTGTAAATATCATAGTGGGCACCATGCTGCAAATAAAGCATTGCGCCCATGCTTTAAATACACCCTGGCCCTCTTATGTGCAATAAAAAAAATCTTAAATATAATCATAGATAGACAGATAGACACATACAAATGTGCAAGCACAGATACAAAGAAACAAACACACACAGAAATGCAATCATTTGGAAACACAGACACCTGCAGCGCAATACACACACAGACAGACACACACACGCACAGACATGCATAAGCAAGCATGCACATTCATATACAGCATTGCCAAGAGGAGATGCATTTACAGATGCATGCACATTTACAAGTACAATTACTTTTGGTACACAGGGGGGAGGTACGGGGGGGAGGGGGGATTGGGGGTTCGCAGGTATGATAACCTTGTGTTGGCCAAATTAACTAAACCCCTTTCAGGGGCAACAGTGACACAGGAAGGCAAAAAGAACATGAACCATGAAGATGGCTTTACTTTAGGTGTGGAGCCTAGGGAGTTGTGAAAGAATGTGATAGGGACACATAAAAAGGGTGCCTCTTGCCCAGTGTTGAGGATCTCGATATCTCCCCCACACTTACGTCTGATGTGCAGGACGTAGGCAACAGCAAACCTGACTCAGTTTCACTGTTCAACAGAACACAAGCGATGGACAGAGCCCAGCATTTATTAAGTCGTCCCAGTCATGTACAAAAGTGAACTACAGTACTGATCTGCTCAAAATAAATGGGACACCCCATCGCCCCTTCCCCTCTCCCATGCCACCCAGCTGAGGCATTCGGCTTCACCCCAAACAAAAAGTCAAGCTGACCTCATTTCTGTGCACACTGTTTTGAAGGTTGCTACCTCTTGAACAGCCATGGAAAGGACCCAATGCTGTCCATGCACACTAACTTACATGGCACTGCAATATTCAGCGCCACTGACTGGCACAAGACAGCCAACACTTACTGCCCGTCGTTCAAAGCCACACGGTTCTTACTCTAGCCCCGCATTCCCTACACCAGTTCCTGGGCAGAAGGCACTCAGACTCCTGGGAATAAAATGATGTGAAAACAATGAAGTGATGCACTGGCGTTTTTAACGAGTGGTACCAGCATGCTGCCGCGTGCCATCCTCGGCTCAACAATCAAAGAAAATAACCCACATGACCTGCAGCCAAGGAATTCTAACAGGGGGCAGTGACTGGGGCCATGAATGGAGCCATTCACTTGGAGGGGTAATGGCAAGGTTGTGTCTGTGGGAAAAAGCAGCCATGAAGTGTGCCTTTATGGACCATATGCTAACGGCTACTGCCTACAAAGACATGGCTGCGGCACTGTTTATATGACTCCAACTGCAGTGTTAAATAAGTAGACTTAAAAAAAAGGCAATACAATTAACAAACAGGTGGCCTGCATCCGATCATTTTATTGACAGGAGTGTGTTCCGCAGAGGACCCCATCTCAGAGTTATGCCTTGGCAGCTCTCTCCCATGAAAACGGATTAATTATTGCATGAAGAAAGATGTCAAACTTCTAAAACTCACCGCCGGTTGAATGGGTTCCTATTCCAAATCACTTCATGATAGACTATGCTCTTTAATGACTTTGTAGTGGGTCGGAAAACCAGGATGTGCGAGGGACCTCAGATTTGAATGCCTTATTGGTGTGAGAGTAGGTCTTTGTGAATTGCTAGACCAGAATAATTCAGGCATCTGCCTCCCCGCCCCCATACGGGAGCATACTGCTGTAACAATGCACGTGGGCTCATTCTTACATTTAAATACTTAACCCAGCCAGCTCTTCATTATTTTCTAGCATATTGTTACAGGGATCTTCAACAATTTTAGGGAGATGGAGTTCTACGCAAGCATTGGCAAAGCAGCAAATCAAACAGGCGCCAGCTGCAATGTTAAGTATGGCACCCAATTCCATGTTGTTGTAATGATGAAAGAATAGCTCGCGCCCAGGGGGCAAGGCGGCAAGGAGTAGTAAGCTGCCGGGCTGCCTAAAAAAAGAATGGAAGGGATGCAACCGCTAAAGTTAAAACGCGCCGTGCTTGTACAAATTAAATAAATGAATTAAAGAAATTAAAGGGAACAACAAAATTTATCGTTCTCACTGCTTTTCCATATAAGTGCACTACATGCATGTTTAACTTCAGTAACAAAAGTAAACATCTGAATTTATCATAATCACTGCTAATACATTCAAATACACTTCATGAATGTTTAACTTAAACAACAAAGTGAAAAAACAAATTATCGCAACACTCCCACCCAAAAAAAGCATTTACATTTCAATAAAGAAACAAAACTTCAAACATGCACAAGCAAAGTAAGCAAGCAACCAAAACAAAAGAGTTCTAACACAAATACCTAATTCCACTAATAGCATGTTTACAGTAGTTAGTCCATGATGTAAAGGCGTGCCTTAAAAAAAAAAATAACAGAGGGACTAAGAAGCCTCATTATCAATTGGAAGGCAACATTTACCATAAACGATGATGCCAGCCCATTAAAAATATGGGATGGGCTTCCACGGCACTTCAACATCTGTCCCTACTACAATATGCCTCGCAAAGCGAGCAGCGCATGCACTGCAATGCTAGGCGAGACCTAAAAATTAGGATGTTTTAAGAATGCATGATGACCATAAGCATGTAAATAAATACATAATAAATAAAATAAATAAATAAATAAATAAATATATTTATAAAGCGCTTGGTTACACTGACCCAGTGTGTCCCCGTGCTAAGGTAGCAGCTAAGAAAGAGAGCAGCATCTAGAGTAGCCTGGTAGCAGAACAGATTAGA